>NC_088908.1:14411090-15054295 GCF_037157495.1 Lathamus discolor | reverse complement strand
TCTCCCGCCCTCTCTCGTTTGAACAGCAGCAGTGACAGGTGAACACGATCTCTTGGCCTCTGCTCCCACAGCCGAAGAGCCCGGAGTGAAAGCTCCGGCAGGGCATCTTCAGCACGCAGTCAGCTTTGCAACTGTGACACATATATTGCTCTCGCTCCGCACTTTCCTACCTCAAAGTCCAATTGAATCCAAAATCTCTGTGCCCTTTCTCTGCTGGGCAGAAGCAGAGTAGAGCAGGAACCTTTAGCCAATGCTAAAAGAGCAGAAGAGACAGTCCAGAAAGTTCCCACTGATCATCTTCAGCGCACAGCGAGCTTTGCAACTCTGCAACACACATTGCTGTCACTCCTCCCTTTTTGCCTGAAAGACCAGCTGAATCCACCATCTCTGTGCCCGCTCTCTGCTGAGCAGCAACAGAGAGAGTAGAGCAGGAATTTTTAGACCTGCCTAAAACAGCAGAAGAGCCTTGAAAAAAATCTCCTGCTTGATCATGTTTTGCACACAGTGAGCTTTAAACTGTGACACAAACATTGCTGTCACTCCTCACTTTATCTCCTAAAAGTGCATTTGAATCCAAAGTTTCTGGTGCGCTCTCTCGTTTGGAGAGGAGTTGTGACAGGGGAGGAGCAGCGCTTGGACTCTAATCCCACAGACGAAGGGCCAGCAGGGAAACGCCTGCAGGGCATCTTCAGCACACAATGAGCTTTGCAACTCTGCAAAACACATTGCTGTAACTCCTCCTTTTCCTGCCTGGAAGACCTATTGATTCCAACATCTCTGTGCCCACTCTCTGCTGAGCAGCAACAGAGAGAGTAGAGCAGGAATGTTTAGACTGGGCTAAAACAGCAGAAGAGCCTTGCAAAAATGCTCCTCCTGATCATGTTTAGCACACAGTGAGCTTTAAACTGTGACACAAACATTGCTGTCACTCTTCACTCTTTCTCCTAAAAGACCATTTCAATCCAAGAACTCCGTTGCCAGCACTCTGCTGAGCAGCAGAGTGAGCAGGAATGTCTGCAATCTGTAAGGCAGTGGAAGAGACAGGCCTGAAGGCTGCTCTTGTGCTTCTTCAACACACTGAGCTTTACAACTGTGACACACACACTGTTGTCACTCCTCATTGTAGGTCCTAAAAGTGCATTTGAATCCAGCGTTTCTGGTCTCCACTCTCGTTTCAAGAGCAGCAGAGGCAGGTGAGCACGAGCGCTTGGAATCCGCTCCCAGTTCCGAAGGGCAGGGAGGGAAAGTCCTTGCAGATCATCTTCAGCGCACAGTGAGCTTTGCAACTCTGAAACACACATTGCTGTCACTCCTCACTTCATCTCCTAATAATCCGTTTGAATCCATGGTCTCTCCCGCCCTCTCTCGTTTGAACAGCAGCAGTGACAGGTGAACACGATCTCTTGGCCTCTGCTCCCACAGCCGAAGAGCCCGGAGTGAAAGCTCCGGCAGGGCATCTTCAGCACGCAGTCAGCTTTGCAACTGTGACACATATATTGCTCTCGCTCCGCACTTTCCTACCTCAAAGTCCAATTGAATCCAAAACTCTGTGCCCTTTCTCTGCTGGGCAGAAGCAGAGTAGAGCAGGAACCTTTAGCCAAAGCTAAAAGAGCAGAAGAGACAGTCCAGAAAGTTCCCACTGATCATCTTCAGCGCACAGCGAGCTTTGCAACTCTGCAACACACATTGCTGTCACTCCTCCCTTTTTGCCTGAAAGACCAGCTGAATCCACCATCTCTGTGCCCGCTCTCTGCTGTGCAGCAACAGAGATAGTAGAGCAGGAATTTTTAGACCTGCCTAAAACAGCAGAAGAGCCTTGAAAAAAATCTCCTGCTTGATCATGTTTTGCACACAGTGAGCTTTAAACTGTGACACAAACATTGCTGTCACTCCTCACTTTATCTCCTAAAAGTGCATTTGAATCCAAAGTTTCTTGTGCGCTCTCTCGTTTCGAGAGGAGTTGTGACAGGGGAGGAGCAGCGCTTGGACTCTAATACCACAGACGAAGGGCCAGCAGGGAAACGCCTGCAGGGCATCTTCAGCACACAGTGAGCTTTGCAACTCTGCAAAACACATTGCTGTAACTCCTCCTTCTCCTGCCTGGAAGACCAATTGATTCCAACATCTCTGTGCCCACTCTCTGCTGAGCAGCATCAGAGAGAGTAGAGCAGGAATGTTTAGACTGGGCTAAAACAGCAGAAGAGCCTTGCAAAAAAGCTCCTCCTGATCATGTTTAGCACACAGTGAGCTTTAAACTGTGACACAAACATTGCTGTCACTCTTCACTCTTTCTCCTAAAAGACCATTTCAATCCAAGAACTCCGTTGCCAGCACTCTGCTGAGCAGCAGAGTGAGCAGGAATGTCTGCAATCTGTAAGGCAGTGGAAGAGACAGGCTGAAGGCTGCTCTTGTGCTTCTTCAACACACTGAGCTTTACAACTGTGACACACACACTGTTGTCACTCCTCATTGTAGCTCCTAAAAGTGCATTTGAATCCAGCGTTTCTGGTCTCCACTCTCGTTTCAAGAGCAGCAGAGGCAGGTGAGCACGAGCGCTTGGAATCCGCTCCCAGTTCCGAAGGGCAGGGAGGGAAAGTCCTTGCAGATCATCTTCAGCGCACAGTGAGCTTTGCAACTCTGAAACACACATTGCTGTCACTCCTCACTTCATCTCCTAATAATCCGTTTGAATCCATGGTCTCTCCCGCCCTCTCTCGTTTGAACAGCGGCAGTGACAGGTGAACACGATCTCTTGGCCTCTGCTCCCACAGCCGAAGAGCCCGGAGTGAAAGCTCCGGCAGGGCATCTTCAGCACGCAGTCAGCTTTGCAACTGTGACACATATATTGCTCTCGCTCCGCACTTTCCTACCTCAAAGTCCAATTGAATCCAAAATCTCTGTGCCCTTTCTCTGCTGGGCAGAAGCAGAGTAGAGCAGGAACCTTTAGCCAATGCTAAAAGAGCAGAAGAGACAGTCCAGAAAGTTCCCACTGATCATCTTCAGCGCACAGCGAGCTTTGCAACTCTGCAACACACATTGCTGTCACTCCTCCCTTTTTGCCTGAAAGACCAGCTGAATCCACCATCTCTGTGCCCGCTCTCTGCTGAGCAGCAACAGAGAGAGTAGAGCAGGAATTTTTAGACCTGCCTAAAACAGCAGAAGAGCCTTGAAAAAAATCTCCTGCTTGATCATGTTTTGCACACAGTGAGCTTTAAACTGTGACACAAACATTGCTGTCACTCCTCACTTTATCTCCTAAAAGTGCATTTGAATCCAAAGTTTCTTGTGCGCTCTCTCGTTTCGAGAGGAGTTGTGACAGGGGAGGAGCTGCGCTTGGACTCTAATCCCACAGACGAAGGGCCAGCAGGGAAACGCCTGCAGGGCATCTTCAGCACACAGTGAGCTTTGCAACTCTGCAAAACACATTGCTGTAACTCCTCCTTTTCCTGCCTGGAAGACCTATTGATTCCAACATCTCTGTGCCCACTCTCTGCTGAGCAGCAACAGAGAGAGTAGAGCAGGAATGTTTAGACTGGGCTAAAACAGCAGAAGAGCCTTGCAAAAAAGCTCCTCCTGATCATGTTTAGCACACAGTGAGCTTTAAACTGTGACACAAACATTGCTGTCACTCTTCACTCTTTCTCCTAAAAGACCATTTCAATCCAAGAACTCCGTTGCCAGCACTCTTCTGAGCAGCAGAGTGAGCAGGAATGTCTGCAATCTGTAAGGCAGTGGAAGAGACAGGCCTGAAGGCTGCTCTTGTGCTTCTTCAACACACTGAGCTTTACAACTGTGACACACACACTGTTGTCACTCCTCATTGTAGCTCCTAAAAGTGCATTTGAATCCAGCGTTTCTGGTCTCCACTCTCGTTTCAAGAGCAGCAGAGGCAGGTGAGCACGAGCGCTTGGAATCCGCTCCCAGTTCCGAAGGGCAGGGAGGGAAAGTCCTTGCAGATCATCTTCAGCGCACAGTGAGCTTTGCAACTCTGAAACACACATTGCTGTCACTCCTCACTTCATCTCCTAATAATCCGTTTGAATCCATGGTCTCTCCCGCCCTCTCTCGTTTGAACAGCAGCAGTGACAGGTGAACACGATCTCTTGGCCTCTGCTCCCACAGCCGAAGAGCCCGGAGTGAAAGCTCCGGCAGGGCATCTTCAGCACGCAGTCAGCTTTGCAACTGTGACACATATATTGCTCTCGCTCCGCACTTTCCTACCTCAAAGTCCAATTGAATCCAAAACTCTGTGCCCTTTCTCTGCTGGGCAGAAGCAGAGTAGAGCAGGAACCTTTAGCCAATGCTAAAAGAGCAGAAGAGACAGTCCAGAAAGTTCCCACTGATCATCTTCAGCGCACAGCGAGCTTTGCAACTCTGCAACACACATTGCTGTCACTCCTCCCTTTTTGCCTGAAAGACCAGCTGAATCCACCATCTCTGTGCCCGCTCTCTGCTGAGCAGCAACAGAGATACTAGAGCAGGAATTTTTAGACCTGCCTAAAACAGCAGAAGAGCCTTGAAAAAAATCTCCTGCTTGATCATGTTTTGCACACAGTGAGCTTTAAACTGTGACACAAACATTGCTGTCACTCCTCACTTTATCTCCTAAAAGTGCATTTGAATCCAAAGTTTCTGGTGCGCTCTCTCGTTTCGAGAGGAGTTGTGACAGGGGAGGAGCTGCGCTTGGACTCTAATCCCACAGACGAAGGGCCAGCAGGGAAACGCCTGCAGGGCATCTTCAGCACACAGTGAGCTTTGCAACTCTGCAAAACACATTGCTGTAACTCCTCCTTTTCCTGCCTGGAAGACCTATTGATTCCAACATCTCTGTGCCCACTCTCTGCTGAGCAGCAACAGAGAGAGTAGAGCAGGAATGTTTAGACTGGGCTAAAATAGCAGAAGAGCCTTGCAAAAAAGCTCCTCCTGATCATGTTTAGCACACAGTGAGCTTTAAACTGTGACACAAACATTGCTGTCACTCTTCACTCTTTCTCCTAAAAGACCATTTCAATCCAAGAACTCCGTTGCCAGCACTCTGCTGAGCAGCAGAGTGAGCAGGAATGTCTGCAATCTGTAAGGCAGTGGAAGAGACAGGCCTGAAGGCTGCTCTTGTGCTTCTTCAACACACTGAGCTTTACAACTGTGACACACACACTGTTGTCACTCCTCATTGTAGCTCCTAAAAGTGCATTTGAATCCAGCGTTTCTGGTCTCCACTCTCGTTTCAAGAGCAGCAGAGGCAGGTGAGCACGAGCGCTTGGAATCCGCTCCCAGTTCCGAAGGGCAGGGAGGGAAAGTCCTTGCAGATCATCTTCAGCGCACAGTGAGCTTTGCAACTCTGAAACACACATTGCTGTCACTCCTCACTTCATCTCCTAATAATCCGTTTGAATCCATGGTCTCTCCCGCCCTCTCTTGTTTGAACAGCAGCAGTGACAGGTGAACACGATCTCTTGGCCTCTGCTCCCACAGCCGAAGAGCCCTGAGTGAAAGCTCCGGCTGGGCATCTTCAGCACGCAGTCAGCTTTGCAACTGTGACACATATATTGCTCTCGCTCCGCACTTTCCTACCTCAAAGTCCAATTGAATCCAAAATCTCTGTGCCCTTTCTCTGCTGGGCAGAAGCAGAGTAGAGCAGGAACCTTTAGCCAATGCTAAAAGAGCAGAAGAGACAGTCCAGAAAGTTCCCACTGATCATCTTCAGCGCACAGCGAGCTTTGCAACTCTGCAACACACATTGCTGTCACTCCTCCCTTTTTGCCTGAAAGACCAGTTGAATCCACCATCTCTGTGCCCGCTCTCTGCTGAGCAGCAACAGAGAGAGTAGAGCAGGAATTTTTAGACCTGCCTAAAACAGCAGAAGAGCCTTGAAAAAAATCTCCTGCTTGATCATGTTTTGCACACAGTGAGCTTTAAACTGTGACACAAACATTGCTGTCACTCCTCACTTTATCTCCTAAAAGTGCATTTGAATCCAAAGTTTCTGGTGCGCTCTCTCGTTTCGAGAGGAGTTGTGACAGGGGAGGAGCAGCGCTTGGACTCTAATCCCACAGACGAAGGGCCAGCAGGGAAACGCCTGCAGGGCATCTTCAGCACACAGTGAGCTTTGCAACTCTGCAAAACACATTGCTGTAACTCCTCCTTCTCCTGCCTGGAAGACCAATTGATTCCAACATCTCTGTGCCCACTCTCTGCTGAGCAGCAACAGAGAGAGTAGAGCAGGAATGTTTAGACTGGGCTAAAACAGCAGAAGAGCCTTGCAAAAAAGCTCCTCCTGATCATGTTTAGCACACAGTGAGCTTTAAACTGTGACACAAACATTGCTGTCACTCTTCACTCTTTCTCCTAAAAGACCATTTCAATCCAAGAACTCCGTTGCCAGCACTCTGCTGAGCAGCAGAGTGAGCAGGAATGTCTGCAATCTGTAAGGCAGTGGAAGAGACAGGCCTGAAGGCTGCTCTTGTGCTTCTTCAACACACTGAGCTTTACAACTGTGACACACACACTGTTGTCACTCCTCATTGTAGCTCCTAAAAGTGCATTTGAATCCAGCGTTTCTGGTCTCCACTCTCGTTTCAAGAGCAGCAGAGGCAGGTGATCACGAGCGCTTGGAATCCGCTCCCAGTTCCGAAGGGCAGGGAGGGAAAGTCCTTGCAGATCATCTTCAGCGCACAGTGAGCTTTGCAACTCTGAAACACACATTGCTGTCACTCCTCACTTCATCTCCTAATAATCCGTTTGAATCCATGGTCTCTCCCGCCCTCTCTCGTTTGAACAGCAGCAGTGACAGGTGAACACGATCTCTTGGCCTCTGCTCCCACAGCCGAAGAGCCCGGAGTGAAAGCTCCGGCAGGGCATCTTCAGCACGCAGTCAGCTTTGCAACTGTGACACATATATTGCTCTCGCTCCGCACTTTCCTACCTCAAAGTCCAATTGAATCCAAAATCTCTGTGCCCTTTCTCTGCTGGGCAGAAGCAGAGTAGAGCAGGAACCTTTAGCCAATGCTAAAAGAGCAGAAGAGACAGTCCAGAAAGTTCCCACTGATCATCTTCAGCGCACAGCGAGCTTTGCAACTCTGCAACACACATTGCTGTCACTCCTCCCTTTTTGCCTGAAAGACCAGCTGAATCCACCATCTCTGTGCCCGCTCTCTGCTGAGCAGCAACAGAGAGAGTAGAGCAGGAATTTTTAGACCTGCCTAAAACAGCAGAAGAGCCTTGAAAAAAATCTCCTGCTTGATCATGTTTTGCACACAGTGAGCTTTAAACTGTGACACAAACATTGCTGTCACTCCTCACTTTATCTCCTAAAAGTGCATTTGAATCCAAAGTTTCTTGTGCGCTCTCTCGTTTCGAGAGGAGTTGTGACAGGGGAGGAGCAGCGCTTGGACTCTAATAACACAGACGAAGGGCCAGCACACAGTGAGCTTTGCAACTCTGCAAAACACATTGCTGTAACTCCTCCTTCTCCTGCCTGGAAGACCAATTGATTCCAACATCTCTGTGCCCACTCTCTGCTGAGCAGCAACAGAGAGAGTAGAGCAGGAATGTTTAGACTGGGCTAAAACAGCAGAAGAGCCTTGCAAAAAAGTTCCTCCTGATCATGTTTAGCACACAGTGAGCTTTAAACTGTGACACAAACATTGCTGTCACTCTTCACTCTTTCTCCTAAAAGACCATTTCAATCCAAGAACTCCGTTGCCAGCACTCTGCTGAGCAGCAGAGTGAGCAGGAATGTCTGCAATCTGTAAGGCAGTGGAAGAGACAGGCCTGAAGGCTGCTCTTGTGCTTCTTCAACACACTGAGCTTTACAACTGTGACACACACACTGTTGTCACTCCTCATTGTAGCTCCTAAAAGTGCATTTGAATCCAGCGTTTCTGGTCTCCCCTCTCGTTTCAAGAGCAGCAGAGGAAGGTGAGCACGAGCGCTTGGAATCCGCTCCCAGTTCCGAAGGGCAGGGAGGGAAAGCCCTTGCAGATCATCTTCAGCGCACAGTGAGCTTTGCAACTCTGAAACACACATTGCTGTCACTCCTCACTTCATCTCCTAATAATCCGTTTGAATCCATGGTCTCTCCCGCCCTCTCTCGTTTGAACAGCAGCAGTGACAGGTGAACACGATCTCTTGGCCTCTGCTCCCACAGCCGAAGAGCCCGGAGTGAAAGCTCCGGCAGGGCATCTTCAGCACGCAGTCAGCTTTGCAACTGTGACACATATATTGCTCTCGCTCCGCACTTTCCTACCTCAAAGTCCAATTGAATCCAAAATCTCTGTGCCCTTTCTCTGCTGGGCAGAAGCAGAGTAGAGCAGGAACCTTTAGCCAATGCTAAAAAAGCAGAAGAGACAGTCCAGAAAGTTCCCACTGATCATCTTCAGCGCACAGCGAGCTTTGCAACTCTGCAACACACATTGCTGTCACTCCTCCCTTTTTGCCTGAAAGACCAGCTGAATCCACCATCTCTGTGCCCGCTCTCTGCTGAGCAGCAACAGAGAGAGTAGAGCAGGAATTTTTAGACCTGCCTAAAACAGCAGAAGAGCCTTGAAAAAAATCTCCTGCTTGATCATGTTTTGCACACAGTGAGCTTTAAACTGTGACACAAACATTGCTGTCACTCCTCACTTTATCTCCTAAAAGTGCATTTGAATCCAAAGTTTCTGGTACGCACTCTCGTTTGGAGAGGAGTTGTGACAGGGGAGGAGCAGCGCTTGGACTCTAATCCCACAGACAAAGGGCCAGCAGGGAAACGCCTGCAGGGCATCTTCAGCACACAGTGAGCTTTGCAACTCTGCAAAACACATTGCTGTAACTCCTCCTTCTCCTGCCTGGAAGACCAATTGATTCCAACATCTCTGTGCCCACTCTCTGCTGAGCAGCAACAGAGAGAGTAGAGCAGGAATGTTTAGACTGGGCTAAAACAGCAGAAGAGCCTTGCAAAAAAGCTCCTCCTGATCATGTTTAGCACACAGTGAGCTTTAAACTGTGACACAAACATTGCTGTCACTCTTCACTCTTTCTCCTAAAAGACCATTTCAATCCAAGAACTCCGTTGCCAGCACTCTGCTGAGCATCAGAGTGAGCAGGAATGTCTGCAATCTGTAAGGCAGTGGAAGAGACAGGCCTGAAGGCTGCTCTTGTGCTTCTTCAACACACTGAGCTTTACAACTGTGACACACACACTGTTGTCACTCCTCATTGTAGCTCCTAAAAGTGCATTTGAATCCAGCGTTTCTGGTCTCCACTCTCGTTTCAAGAGCAGCAGAGGCAGGTGATCACGAGCGCTTGGAATCCGCTCCCAGTTCCGAAGGGCAGGGAGGGAAAGTCCTTGCAGATCATCTTCAGCGCACAGTGAGCTTTGCAACTCTGAAACACACATTGCTGTCACTCCTCACTTCATCTCCTAATAATCCGTTTGAATCCATGGTCTCTCCCGCCCTCTCTCGTTTGAACAGCAGCAGTGACAGGTGAACACGATCTCTTGGCCTCTGCTCCCACAGCCGAAGAGCCCGGAGTGAAAGCTCCGGCAGGGCATCTTCAGCACGCAGTCAGCTTTGCAACTGTGACACATATATTGCTCTCGCTCCGCACTTTCCTACCTCAAAGTCCAATTGAATCCAAAATCTCTGTGCCCTTTCTCTGCTGGGCAGAAGCAGAGTAGAGCAGGAACCTTTAGCCAATGCTAAAAGAGCAGAAGAGACAGTCCAGAAAGTTCCCACTGATCATCTTCAGCGCACAGCGAGCTTTGCAACTCTGCAACACACATTGCTGTCACTCCTCCCTTTTTGCCTGAAAGACCAGCTGAATCCACCATCTCTGTGCCCGCTCTCTGCTGAGCAGCAACAGAGAGAGTAGAGCAGGAATTTTTAGACCTGCCTAAAACAGCAGAAGAGCCTTGAAAAAAATCTCCTGCTTGATCATGTTTTGCACACAGTGAGCTTTAAACTGTGACACAAACATTGCTGTCACTCCTCACTTTATCTCCTAAAAGTGCATTTGAATCCAAAGTTTCTGGTGCGCTCTCTCGTTTGGAGAGGAGTTGTGACAGGGGAGGAGCAGCGCTTGGACTCTAATACCACAGACGAAGGGCCAGCAGGGAAACTCCTGCAGGGCATCTTCAGCACACAGTGAGCTTTGCAATTCTGCAACACACATTGCTGTAACTCCTCCTTTTCCTGCCTGGAAGACCAATTGATTCCAACATCTCTGTGCCCACTCTCTGCTGAGCAGCAACAGAGAGAAGGAATGTTTAGACTGGGCTAAAACAGCAGAAGAGCCTTGCAAAAAAGCTCCTCCTGATCATGTTTAGCACACAGTGAGCTTTAAACTGTGACACAAACATTGCTGTCACTCTTCACTCTTTCTCCTAAAAGACCATTTCAATCCAAGAACTCCGTTGCCAGCACTCTGCTGAGCAGCAGAGTGAGCAGGAATGTCTGCAATCTGTAAGGCAGTGGAAGAGACAGGCCTGAAGGCTGCTCTTGTGCTTCTTCAACACACTGAGCTTTACAACTGTGACACACACACTGTTGTCACTCCTCATTGTAGCTCCTAAAAGTGCATTTGAATCCAGCGTTTCTGGTCTCCACTCTCGTTTCAAGAGCAGCAGAGGAAGGTGAGCACGAGCGCTTGGAATCCGCTCCCAGTTCCGAAGGGCAGGGAGGGAAAGTCCTTGCAGATCATCTTCAGCGCACAGTGAGCTTTGCAAGTCTGAAACACACATTGCTGTCACTCCTCACTTCATCTCCTAATAATCCGTTTGAATCCATGGTCTCTCCCGCCCTCTCTCGTTTGAACAGCAGCAGTGACAGGTGAACACGATCTCTTGGCCTCTGCTCCCACAGCCGAAGAGCCCGGAGTGAAAGCTCCGGCAGGGCATCTTCAGCACGCAGTCAGCTTTGCAACTGTGACACATATATTGCTCTCGCTCCGCACTTTCCTACCTCAAAGTCCAATTGAATCCAAAATCTCTGTGCCCTTTCTCTGCTGGGCAGAAGCAGAGTAGAGCAGGAACCTTTAGCCAATGCTAAAAGAGCAGAAGAGACAGTCCAGAAAGTTCCCACTGATCATCTTCAGCGCACAGCGAGCTTTGCAACTCTGCAACACACATTGCTGTCACTCCTCCCTTTTTGCCTGAAAGACCAGCTGAATCCACCATCTCTGTGCCCGCTCTCTGCTGAGCAGCAACAGAGATAGTAGAGCAGGAATTTTTAGACCTGCCTAAAACAGCAGAAGAGCCTTGAAAAAAATCTCCTGCTTGATCATGTTTTGCACACAGTGAGCTTTAAACTGTGACACAAACATTGCTGTCACTCCTCACTTTATCTCCTAAAAGTGCATTTGAATCCAAAGTTTCTGGTGCGCTCTCTCGTTTGGAGAGGAGTTGTGACAGGGGAGGAGCAGCGCTTGGACTCTAATACCACAGACGAAGGGCCAGCAGGGAAACTCCTGCAGGGCATCTTCAGCACACAGTGAGCTTTGCAATTCTGCAACACACATTGCTGTAACTCCTCCTTTTCCTGCCTGGAAGACCAATTGATTCCAACATCTCTGTGCCCACTCTCTGCTGAGCAGCAACAGAGAGAAGGAATGTTTAGACTGGGCTAAAACAGCAGAAGAGCCTTGCAAAAAAGCTCCTCCTGATCATGTTTAGCACACAGTGAGCTTTAAACTGTGACACAAACATTGCTGTCACTCTTCACTCTTTCTCCTAAAAGACCATTTCAATCCAAGAACTCCGTTGCCAGCACTCTGCTGAGCAGCAGAGTGAGCAGGAATGTCTGCAATCTGTAAGGCAGTGGAAGAGACAGGCCTGAAGGCTGCTCTTGTGCTTCTTCAACACACTGAGCTTTACAACTGTGACACACACACTGTTGTCACTCCTCATTGTAGCTCCTAAAAGTGCATTTGAATCCAGCGTTTCTGGTCTCCACTCTCGTTTCAAGAGCAGCAGAGGCAGGTGAGCACGAGCGCTTGGAATCCGCTCCCAGTTCCGAAGGGCAGGGAGGGAAAGTCCTTGCAGATCATCTTCAGCGCACAGTGAGCTTTGCAAGTCTGAAACACACATTGCTGTCACTCCTCACTTCATCTCCTAATAATCCGTTTGAATCCATGGTCTCTCCCGCCCTCTCTCGTTTGAACAGCAGCAGTGACAGGTGAACACGATCTCTTGGCCTCTGCTCCCACAGCCGAAGAGCCCGGAGTGAAAGCTCCGGCAGGGCATCTTCAGCACGCAGTCAGCTTTGCAACTGTGACACATATATTGCTCTCGCTCTGCACTTTCCTACCTCAAAGTCCAATTGAATCCAAAATCTCTGTGCCCTTTCTCTGCTGGGCAGAAGCAGAGTAGAGCAGGAACCTTTAGCCAATGCTAAGAGAGCAGAAGAGACAGTCCAGAAAGTTCCCACTGATCATCTTCAGCGCACAGCGAGCTTTGCAACTCTGCAACACACATTGCTGTCACTCCTCCCTTTTTGCCTGAAAGACCAATTGATTCCAACACCTCTGTGCCCGCTCTCTGCTGAGCAGCAACAGAGAGAGTAGAGCAGGAATGTTTAGCCTGGGCTAAAACAGCAGAAGAGCCTTGCAAAAAATCTCCTGCTTGATCATGTTTTGCACACAGTGAGCTTTAAACTGTGACACAAACATTGCTGTCACTCCTCACTTTATCTCCTAAAAGTGCATTTGAATCCAAAGTTTCTTGTGCGCTCTCTCGTTTCGAGAGGAGTTGTGACAGGGGAGGAGCAGCGCTTGGACTCTAATACCACAGACGAAGGGCCAGCAGGGAAACTCCTGCAGGGCATCTTCAGCACACAGTGAGCTTTGCAACTCTGCAAAACACATTGCTGTAACTCCTCCTTCTCCTGCCTGGAAGACCAATTGATTCCAACATCTCTGTGCCCACTCTCTGCTGAGCAGCATCAGAGAGAGTAGAGCAGGAATGTTTTGACTGGGCTAAAACAGCAGAAGAGCCTTGCAAAAAAGCTCCTCCTGATCATGTTTAGCACACAGTGAGCTTTAAACTGTGACACAAACATTGCTGTCACTCTTCACTCTTTCTCCTAAAAGACCATTTCAATCCAAGAACTCCGTTGCCAGCACTCTGCTGAGCAGCAGAGTGAGCAGGAATGTCTGCAATCTGTAAGGCAGTGGAAGAGACAGGCTGAAGGCTGCTCTTGTGCTTCTTCAACACACTGAGCTTTACAACTTTGACACACACACTGTTGTCACTCCTCATTGTAGCTCCTAAAAGTGCATTTGAATCCAGCGTTTCTGGTCTCCACTCTCGTTTCCAGTGCAGCAGAGGCAGGTGAGCACGAGCGCTTGGAATCCGCTCCCAGTTCCGAAGGGCAGGGAGGGAAAGTCCTTGCAGATCATCTTCAGCGCACAGTGAGCTTTGCAAGTCTGAAACACACATTGCTGTCACTCCTCACTTCATCTCCTAATAATCCGTTTGAATCCATGGTCTCTCCCGCCCTCTCTCGTTTGAACAGCAGCAGTGACAGGTGAACACGATCTCTTGGCCTCTGCTCCCACAGCCGAAGAGCCCGGAGTGAAAGCTCCGGCAGGGCATCTTCAGCACGCAGTCAGCTTTGCAACTGTGACACATATATTGCTCTCGCTCCGCACTTTCCTACCTCAAAGTCCAATTGAATCCAAAATCTCTGTGCCCTTTCTCTGCTGGGCAGAAGCAGAGTAGAGCAGGAACCTTTAGCCAATGCTAAAAGAGCAGAAGAGACAGTCCAGAAAGTTCCCACTGATCATCTTCAGCGCACAGCGAGCTTTGCAACTCTGCAACACACATTGCTGTCACTCCTCCTTCTCCTGCCTGGAAGACCAATTGATTCCAACATCTCTGTGCCCACTCTCTGCTGAGCAGCATCAGAGAGAGTAGAGCAGGAATGTTTAGACTGGGCTAAAACAGCAGAAGAGCCTTGCAAAAAAGCTCCTCCTGATCATGTTTAGCACACAGTGAGCTTTAAACTGTGACACAAACATTGCTGTCACTCTTCACTCTTTCTCCTAAAAGACCATTTCAATCCAAGAACTCCGTTGCCAGCACTCTGCTGAGCAGCCGAGTGAGCAGGAATGTCTGCAATCTGTAAGGCAGTGGAAGAGACAGGCTGAAGGCTGCTCTTGTGCTTCTTCAACACACTGAGCTTTACAACTTTGACACACACACTGTTGTCACTCCTCATTGTAGCTCCTAAAAGTGCATTTGAATCCAGCGTTTCTGGTCTCCACTCTCGTTTTAAGAGCAGCAGAGGTAGGTGAGCACGAGCGCTTGGAATCCGCTCCCAGTTCCGAAGGGCAGGGAGGGAAAGTCCTTGCAGATCATCTTCAGCGCACAGTGAGCTTTGCAAGTCTGAAACACACATTGCTGTCACTCCTCACTTCATCTCCTAATAATCCGTTTGAATCCATGGTCTCTCCCGCCCTCTCTCGTTTGAACAGCAGCAGTGACAGGTGAACACGATCTCTTGGCCTCTGCTCCCACAGCCGAAGAGCCCGGAGTGAAAGCTCCGGCAGGGCATCTTCAGCACGCAGTCAGCTTTGCAACTGTGACACATATATTGCTCTCGCTCCGCACTTTCCTACCTCAAAGTCCAATTGAATCCAAAACTCTGTGCCCTTTCTCTGCTGGGCAGAAGCAGAGTAGAGCAGGAACCTTTAGCCAATGCTAAAAGAGCAGAAGAGACAGTCCAGAAAGTTCCCACTGATCATCTTCAGCGCACAGCGAGCTTTGCAATTCTGCAATACACATTGCTGTCACTCCTCCCTTTTTGCCTGAAAGACCAGCTGAATCCACCATCTGTGTGCCCGCTCTCTGCTGAGCAGCAACAGAGATAGTAGAGCAGGAATTTTTAGACCTGCCTAAAACAGCAGAAGAGCCTTGAAAAAAATCTCCTGCTTGATCATGTTTTGCACACAGTGAGCTTTAAACTGTGACACAAACATTGCTGTCACTCCTCACTTTATCTCCTAAAAGTGCATTTGAATCCAAAGTTTCTGGTGCGCTCTCTCGTTTCGAGAGGAGTTGTGACAGGGGAGGAGCAGCGCTTGGACTCTAATCCCACAGACGAAGGGCCAGCAGGGAAACTCCTGCAGGGCATCTTCAGCACACAGTGAGCTTTGCAACTCTGCAAAACACATTGCTGTAACTCCTCCTTTTCCTGCCTGGAAGACCTATTGATTCCAACATCTCTGTGCCCACTCTCTGCTGAGCAGCATCAGAGAGAGTAGAGCAGGAATGTTTAGACTGGGCTGAAACAGCAGAAGAGCCTTGCAAAAAAGCTCCTCCTGATCATGTTTAGCACACAGTGAGCTTTAAACTGTGACACAAACATTGCTGTCACTCTTCACTCTTTCTCCTAAAAGACCATTTCAATCCAAGAACTCCGTTGCCAGCACTCTGCTGAGCAGCAGAGTGAGCAGGAATGTCTGCAATCTGTAAGGCAGTGGAAGAGACAGGCCTGAAGGCTGCTCTTGTGCTTCTTCAACACACTGAGCTTTACAACTTTGACACACACACTGTTGTCACTCCTCATTGTAGCTCCTAAAAGTGCATTTGAATCCAGCGTTTCTGGTCTCCACTCTCGTTTCCAGTGCAGCAGAGGCAGGTGAGCACGAGCGCTTGGAATCCGCTCCCAGTTCCGAAGGGCAGGGAGGGAAAGTCCTTGCAGATCATCTTCAGCGCACAGTGAGCTTTGCAACTCTGAAACACACATTGCTGTCACTCCTCACTTTATCTCCTAAAAGTGCATTTCAAGCCAACGTTTCTGGTGCGCTCTCTCGCTTCGAGAGCAGTTGTGACAGGGGTGGACGAGCGCTTGGATTCAAATTTCACAGCCGAAGGGCCAGCATGGAAACTACTGCTGGGCATCTTCAGCACACATTGTGATTCGCAACTCTGAAACACATATTGCTGTCACCTCTCACTTTCCTACCTGAAAGTCCAATTGAATAATACATCTCCTGTGCTTGCTCTTTGTGAGCAGTAGCAGAATATAGCACTTACGTTTGGACTCTGCTGAAACAGCAGAAGAGACAGTCCAGAAAGTTCCCACTGATCATCTTCAGCACACAGTGAGCTTTGCAACTCTGCAACACACATAGCTGTCACTCCCCCCTTTCCTGCCTGAAAGACCAACTGAATCCACCATCTCTGTGCCCGCTCTCTGCTGAGCAACAACAGAGAGAGCAGAGCAGGAATGTTTGGACTGGGCTAAAACAGCAGAAGAGCCTTGCAAAAAATCTCCTGCTTGATCATGTTTTGCACTCAGTGAGCTTTAAACTGTGACACAAACATTGCTGTCACTCCTCACTTTATCTCCTTAAAGTGCATTTGAATCCAAATTTTATGGTGCGCTCTCTCGTTTCGAGAGCAGATGTCACAGGGGAGGACGAGTGTTTGGACTCTAATTTCACAGACGAATTGCCAGCATGGAAACTCTTGCAGGGCATCTTCAGCACCCAGTGAGCTTTGCAACTCTGAAACACAAATAGCTGTCACCTCTCACTTTCCTACCTCGAAGTCCAATTGAATCCTACATCTCCTGTGCTTGCTCTTTGTGAGCAGTAGCAGAATATAGCACTTACGTTTGGACTCTGAAGAAACAGCAGAAGAGACAGTCCAGAAAGTTCCCACTGATCATCTTCAGCGAACAGCGAGCTTTGCAACTCTGCAACACACATTGCTGTCACTTCTTTTCCTGCCTGAAAGACCAATTGATTCCAACATCTCTGTGCCCGCTCTCTGCTGAGCAGCAAAAGAGAGAGTAGAGCAGGAATGTGTAGCCTGGGCTAAAACAGCAGAAGAGCCTTGCAAAAAATCTCCTGCTTGATCATGTTTTGCACACAGTGAGCTTTAAACTGTGACACAAACATTGCTGTCACTCCTCACTTTATCTAATAAAAGTGCATTTGAATCCAAAGTTTCTGGTGCGCTCTCACGTTTCGAGAGGAGTTGTGACAGGGGAGGAGCAGCGCTTGGACTCTAATCCCACAGACGAAGGGCCAGCAGGGAAACTCCTGCAGGGCATCTTCAACACACAGTGAGCTTTGCAATTCTGCAACACACATTGCTGTAACTTCTTTTCCTGCCTGGAAGACCAATTGATTCCAACATCTCTGTGCCCACTCTCTGCTGAGCAGCAACAGAGAGAAGGAATGTTTAGACTGGGCTAAAACAGCAGAAGAGCCTTGCAAAAAAGCTCCTCCTGATCATGTTTAGCACACAGTGAGCTTTAAACTGTGACACAAACATTGCTGTCACTCTTCACTCTTTCTCCTAAAAGACCATTTCAATCCGAGAACTCCGTTGCCAGCACTCTGCTGAGCAGCAAAGTGAGCAGGAATGTCTGCAATCTGTAAGGCAGTGGAAGAGACAGGCTGAAGGCTGCTCTTGTGCTTCTTCCACACACTGAGCTTTACAACTTTGACACACACACTGTTGTCACTCCTCATTGTAGCTCCTAAAAGTGCATTTGTGTAGAGAGCTTAACAACTGAATGGCTAAGTAACAAAGGGCATGATACCGTGCAGCTGGTGGAAATGTAGGCCCCCAGGGCACAGCAATCTCGTGGTTAATGTTTACCCTGATTTGCTTAAGAAACAGGATATGCATCTTGCTGAGATAAGAGCAAGGGTATCTTGCTGGAATAGCACAATGGTCTTGCTTGGGCAAGTTGGGACATGTCGAGACATGTTGAAACAAGAAGTGGTCACAGTTACCTGGAGACCCCTGCATCGACACAGGCTGACCAATGATTTTGCTGTATCTTATCAGACAATGTAACTAACCCTGCAAGCTATAAAAGTGGATGTGTCTAGCTAAATAAACGAGGCTTGCTGACCATGAGAGCATGAGGCTTGTCTCCCGCGACTCCAACAACATCTTGCTAAATAAACGAGACTTGCTGACCATGAGAGCTTGAGGCTTGTCTCCCGCGACTCCAACAACTGGCGCCCCAACAGGGACACTTCCCTTTGCCTGAAGGAGTTGCGTTGGGTGCAGGTCTCGATTTAAAGACGGCTTCTGCAGAACGGGAGTGCTACATCGGTGGGCTGCTCGTCTCCTGCTTTGGCCCAGAGTGCTGCATCGGCAGGCTCTGCTGCTACGCGCTGCCGACGCCTGGAGGGTGCAACGGATCCGGTAAATATGGACAGGCAAGCGGCGTATGATCTTTTTACTGCCTTCCTCCGTCGTCGGGGGGTAAAAGGCTTAGATTTTGATAAGGACCTCCCTGCCCTTCTTTCCCATGCTCGGTCCCTCGGTATTTTTAGTGACCCCCACTCTATTCACCAATTATCGGAATGGCGCCGCTACGGCGATAAATTATGGGACCTTACGATAGACGATGATAAAATTGCTAAAAAATTATCCAAATTATGGCGCTTGATACATAACGAACTCTTGATGGTACAGGCAGAGAAACGTGCGGCCGAAAGTGCCCGTCTGGCACAAAATCAAAATCGTCACTATGATCCTTCTGCCCCTAATCCGCCGACCGTTTCGACAGTCGAGATACCCCCCCCCCCCCCCCCTCCCCCCTCGGATACCCCCCCCCCCCCTCCTCCCCCTCTTCCCTCTCCCCCGTCTGCCTCTATTATGGAAAACGGACCATCTGAGTCTCCTCCAAACTCCCTTCCTTTGTCTCCTAATGCCACGGAGCCGTTCCCCGGAGCCCTTTCGGACCTCGCGGAGGCTATGGCAAGTCAGAGACGGGAAGTTTGGGCTGCTCTGGCACGCCACGGAGTCGAAAACGGAGACAGGGTCCTTGCCGACGCGGCACAAGACCATGTTGCTACTTCTATGGCCTTTCCTGTTATTTTCCACCCTCGACCAGGCGGCGGTCATAGGGTAGATATCACTCAAATGGATTGGAAAATATTGGCACAACTCCGAGCTACAGTCTCTCAATTCGGGGTTACTAGTGAACCGGCCAAGCAGATGCTTGATTACTTATTTAATTCAATGATTCTCCTGCCTGTAGACATCAAGGGTATCGCTCGTTTAATTTATACCCCTCATCAGAAACTTACATTTGATGCAAGATGGGGGGAGGAAGCGGCTGCTTCAGTAGCATTACCTCGTGCCCAAGGAGACCCCCTTTTTGGAATTACAATGAATGAATTACTAGGAAACGGTGATTATACTCGAACAGATGCCCAGGCTGGTATAGGAGTAGAAAAATTAAGAGAGGTCATGCGGGTGGCAAAAAGGGCAATGGACAAAATTCGGGAGCCGGGGGGGCCCCCTATGTATATGAACATTAAACAAGGCCGAGAGGAACCCCTTGGGTCATTCATTGACAAATTGATGCAAGCCCTTTCTAAAGCTGGTGTTGCGGAGCACATGCAGGACGCACTCCTAAAGCAGTGTGTTATACAAAATGGTAATCAAGTCACACGCTCCCTTATCGCTACTGCTCCTGGCAACTGGGTAATTCAAGACCTCTTAGATAAAGCAAATACTCTCCCCTTAAGCAGTCAAATTTTTGTAGTGGAAGCCCTTAACAAAATTGGTGAAGGCCTTAACGCCCAGTCTAAAGTTCAAAGCCAAGTTTTGGCAGCCCTTGCACCTCTTCAGGCGGCAGTTGCGCAGACTCGCCCAGCAGCTCCAGCCACCCGAATGAAGTGTTTTCGATGCGGAAAATTAGGCCACATTCGTCGCGACTGTCAGGCCCCTGGTGTTTGGACCCAAGTGGATCCCTGCTCGCTGGACTCGAGCTGCTCAATCGAATGGACAGCCCAGAACTCCGTCGTCGTCATCGTCTGCAGCTGATCCTTCGTCCGTTGCTGGAACCACTTGAAAGACATTTTGGGATTCGCTTTTCCTATTCGACTCAAGAAGAGGCAGAACTCCATTTGTTTTGGGAACTTATGAGAACATTTGATCGGATTTTGTCTCCTACTCGTTATTGTTTAGAGTGTTTACAAGATTATCATAGGGCTTGGATCAAAATTAAGTGTGGAAATTGTCACCAAAAGGTTTGGGTGTCCCAAAGCCAATTACAGGCACATGGTGCTTGTGTAAACTGTACCTGGAATCCCCATCATAATTACAATCCTTATAGAGCACTGCTGGCAGAGGCAGGTATAACTCCTCCCATAAATCTACCCTTAACGTATCTATTAGTCGAGAATCGGGAAGATCTGGAACAACGATATTTGAAATATCGGGTTCAGGAGATTCTCTCCCAGATTCAAACCACACTAGCCACAGTGCCTCTAGAGATTAAGTGCGGTAAAGATGTGGGTATTCCGCTTTTGTGGCAAGTTAAACCTGAAGATTGGGATCGTGCTTGTCGCCGTTTCCGGCCTCAACACAGGAGCTTGGGACACTCTAAACAAAATAGAGGAACGAAAAAACATGTGGGTCACTTGGGCTGAAAAAGTTAACCAAAGTAGTTTATGCCTTGCTCTTGCTAAAGCTTCTGACCCCTTTAGAACCTGTTTGATAGGCGTCCCAGCCAATTTTACCTTTCAGCTCAATATAAGAAAAAATGTCTCTGAAATCCAAGAATTTCACCTGCTTGGTTCTGCGCCTGCACAATATTGTTTTCACTTTGACTCTTGGAAGGACCCTTTTGGGCTTCCACATAACACAGTAAATGTTTCCTCAAATAGGCCTGGCTTGTTACCCTAATAGAAAAAATTGTTTTGGTGGTGGTTGTAATATTATTAGCAGTATTGCTTTTGCCGTGTATTATGCAGTGTTTACAAAAAATGATATCGAACGCTTTTAATCATAAAATGGCTATGCTTGCTGTTAAAGAAAACAGGGGAAGTGTAGAGAGCTTAACAACTGAATGGCTAAGTAACAAAGGGCATGATACCGTGCAGCTGGTGGAAATGTAGGCCCCCAGGGCACAGCAATCTCGTGGTTAATGTTTACCCTGATTTGCTTAAGAAACAGGATATGCATCTTGCTGAGATAAGAGCAAGGGTATCTTGCTGGAATAGCACAATGGTCTTGCTTGGGCAAGTTGGGACATGTCGAGACATGTTGAAACAAGAAGTGGTCACAGTTACCTGGAGACCCCTGCATCGACACAGGCTGACCAATGATTTTGCTGTATCTTATCAGACAATGTAACTAACCCTGCAAGCTATAAAAGTGGATGTGTCTTGCTAAATAAACGAGGCTTGATGACCATGAGAGCATGAGGCTTGTCTCCCGCGACTCCAACACATTTGAATCCAGCGTTTCTGGTCTCCACTCTCGTTTCAAGAGCAGCAGAGGTAGGTGAGCACGAGCGCTTGGAATCCGCTCCCAGTTCCGAAGGGCAGGGAGGGAAAGTCCTTGCAGATCATCTTCAGCGCACAGTGAGCTTTGCAACTCTGAAACACACATTGCTGTCACTCCTCACTTCATCTCCTAATAATCCGTTTGAATCCATGGTCTCTCCCGCCCTCTCTCGTTTGAACAGCAGCAGTGACAGGTGAACACGATCTCTTGGCCTCTGCTCCCACAGCCGAAGAGCCCGGAGTGAAAGCTCCGGCAGGGCATCTTCAGCACGCAGTCAGCTTTGCAACTGTGACACATATATTGCTCTCGCTCCGCACTTTCCTACCTCAAAGTCCAATTGAATCCAAAATCTCTGTGCCCTTTCTCTGCTGGGCAGAAGCAGAGAGAGTAGAGCAGGAACCTTTAGCCAATGCTAAAAGAGCAGAAGAGACAGTCCAGAAAGTTCCCACTGATCATCTTCAGCGCACAGCGAGCTTTGCAACTCTGCAACACACATTGCTGTCACTCCTCCCTTTTTGCCTGAAAGACCAGCTGAATCCACCATCTCTGTGCCCGCTCTCTGCTGAGCAGCAACAGAGAGAGTAGAGCAGGAATTTTTAGACCTGCCTAAAACAGCAGAAGAGCCTTGAAAAAAATCTCCTGCTTGATCATGTTTTGCACACAGTGAGCTTTAAACTGTGACACAAACATTGCTGTCACTCCTCACTTTATCTCCTAAAAGTGCATTTGAATCCAAAGTTTCTGGTACGCACTCTCGTTTGGAGAGGAGTTGTGACAGGGGAGGAGCAGCGCTTGGACTCTAATCCCACAGACGAAGGGCCAGCAGGGAAACTCCTGCAGGGCATCTTCAGCACACAGTGAGCTTTGCAACTCTGCAAAACACATTGCTGTAACTCCTCCTTTTCCTGCCTGGAAGACCTATTGATTCCAACATCTCTGTGCCCACTCTCTGCTGAGCAGCAACAGAGAGAGTAGAGCAGGAATGTTTAGACTGGGCTAAAACAGCAGAAGAGCCTTGCAAAAAAGCTCCTCCTGATCATGTTTAGCACACAGTGAGCTTTAAACTGTGACACAAACATTGCTGTCACTCTTCACTCTTTCTCCTAAAAGACCATTTCAATCCGAGAACTCCGTTGCCAGCACTCTTCTGAGCAGCAGAGTGAGCAGGAATGTCTGCAATCTGTAAGGCAGTGGAAGAGACAGGCCTGAAGGCTGCTCTTGTGCTTCTTCAACACACTGAGCTTTACAACTTTGACACACACACTGTTGTCACTCCTCATTGTAGCTCCTAAAAGTGCATTTGAATCCAGCGTTTCTGGTCTCCACTCTCGTTTCCAGTGCAGCAGAGGCAGGTGAGCACGAGCGCTTGGAATCCGCTCCCAGTTCCGAAGGGCAGGGAGGGAAAGTCCTTGCAGATTATCTTCAGCGCACAGTGAGCTTTGCAACTCTGAAACACACATTGCTGTCACTCCTCACTTTATCTCCTAAAAGTGCATTTCAAGCCAACGTTTCTGGTGCGCTCTCTCGCTTCGAGAGCAGTTGTGACAGGGGAGGACGAGCGCTTGGATTCTAATTTCACAGCCGAAGGGCCAGCATGGAAACTACTGCTGGGCATCTTCAGCACACATTGAGATTCACAACTCTGAAACACATATTGCTGTCACCTCTCACTTTCCTACCTGAAAGTCCAATTGAATAATACATCTCCTGTGCTTGCTCTTTGTGAGCAGTAGCAGAATATAGCACTTACGTTTGGACTCTGCTGAAACAGCAGAAGAGACAGTCCAGAAAGTTCCCACTGATCATCTTCAGCACACAGTGAGCTTTGCAACTCTGCAACACACATTGCTGTCTCTTCTTTTCCTGCCTGAAAGACCAATTGATTCCAACACCTCTGTGCCCGCTCTCTGCTGAGCAGCAACAGAGAGAGTAGAGCAGGAATGTTTAGCCTGGGCTAAAACAGCAGAAGAGCCTTGCAAAAAATCTCCTGCTTGATCATGTTTTGCACACAGTGAGCTTTAAACTGTGACACAAACATTGCTGTCACTCCTCACTTTATCTCCTAAAAGTGCATTTGAATCCAAAGTTTCTGGTGCGCTCTCACGTTTCGAGAGGAGTTGTGACAGGGGAGGAGCAGCGCTTGGACTCTAATCCCACAGACGAAGGGCCAGCAGGGAAACTCCTGCAGGGCATCTTCAACACACAGTGAGCTTTGCCATTCTGCAACACACATTGCTGTAACTCCTTTTCCTGCCTGGAAGACCAATTGATTCCAACATCTCTGTGCCCACTCTCTGCTGAGCAGCAACAGAGAGAAGGAATGTTTAGACTGGGCTAAAACAGCAGAAGAGCCTTGCAAAAAAGCTCCTCCTGATCATGTTTAGCACACAGTGAGCTTTAAACTGTGACACAAACATTGCTGTCACTCTTCACTCTTTCTCCTAAAAGACCATTTCAATCCAAGAACTCCGTTGCCAGCACTCTGCTGAGCAGCAGAGTGAGCAGGAATGTCTGCAATCTGTAAGGCAGTGGAAGAGACAGGCCTGAAGGCTGCTCTTGTGCTTCTTCAACACACTGAGCTTTACAACTGTGACACACACACTGTTGTCACTCCTCATTGTAGCTCCTAAAAGTGCATTTGAATCCAGCGTTTCTGGTCTCCACTCTCGTTTCAAGAGCAGCAGAGGCAGGTGAGCACGAGCGCTTGGAATCCGCTCCCAGTTCCGAAGGGCAGGGAGGGAAAGTCCTTGCAGATCATCTTCAGCGCACAGTGAGCTTTGCAACTCTGAAACACACATTGCTGTCACTCCTCACTTTATCTCCTAAAAGTGCATTTCAAGCCAACGTTTCTGGTGCGCTCTCTCGCTTCGAGAGCAGTTGTGACAGGGGAGGACGAGCGCTTGGATTCTAATTTCACAGCCGAAGGGCCAGCATGGAAACTACTGCTGGGCATCTTCAGCACACATTGTGATTCGCAACTCTGAAACACATATTGCTGTCACCTCTCACTTTCCTACCTGAAAGTCCAATTGAATCCTACATCTCCTGTGCTTGCTCCTTGTGAGCAGTAGCAGAATATAGCACTTACGTTTGCACTCAGCTGAAACAGCAGAAGAGACAGTCCTGAAAGTTCCCACTGATCATCTTCAGCGCACAGCGAGCTTTGCAACTCTGCAACACACATTGCTGTCACTCCTCCCTTTCCTGCCTGAAAGACCAACTGAATCCACCATCTCTGTGCCCGCCCTCTGCTTAGCAGCAACAGGGAGAGTATAGCAGGAATATTTAGACTGTGCAAAAACAGCAGAAGAGCCTTGCAAAAAAGCTCCTGCTGATCATGTTTAGCACACAGTGAGCTTTAAACTGCGACAAAAACATTGCTGTCACTCACTTTATCTCCTAAAAGTGCATTTGACTCCATCGTTTCTGGTGCGCACTCTTGTTTCCAGAGGAGTTGTGACAGGGGAGGACGAGCGCGTGGACTCTAATCCCACAGCCGAAGGGCCATCAGGGAAACTCCTGCTGGGCATCTTCAGCACACAGTGAGCTTTGCAACTCTGAAACACACATTGCTGTCACCTCTCACTTTCCTACCTGAAAGTCCAATTGAATCCTACATCTCCTGTGCTTGCTCCTTGTGAGCAGTAGCAGAATATAGCACTTACGTTTGGACTCTGCTGAAACAGCAGAAGAGACAGTCCAGAAAGTTCCCACTGATCATCAGCGCACAGCGAGCTTTGCAACTCTGTAACACACATTGCTGTCACTCCTCCCTTTCCTGCCTGAAAGACGAACTGATTCCACCATCTCTGTGCCCGCTCTCTGCTTAGCAGCAATAGAGAGAGTATAGCAGGAATGTTTAGACTGTGCAAAAACAGCAGAAGAGCCTTGCAAAAAAGCTCCTGATGATCATGATTAGCACACAGTGAGCTTTGAAGCTGTGACACAAACATTGCTGTCACTCCTCACTTTATCTCCTAAAAGTGCATTTGAAATCATCGTTTCTGCTGCGCTCTCTCGTTTCGAGTGGAGTTGTGACAGGGGAGGACGAGCGCTTGGACTCTAATCCCACAGCCGAAGGGCGTGCAGGGAAACTCCTGCTGGCCATCTTCAGCACACAGTGATCTTTTCAACCCTGAACACATATAGCTGTCACCTCTCACTTTCCTACCTGAAAGTCCAATTGAATCCTACTTCTCCTGTGCTTTGCTCCTTGTGAGCAGTAGCAGAATATAGCCCATACGTTTGCACTCTGCTGAAACAGCAGAAGAGAAAGTTTAGAAAGTTCCCACTGATCATCTTCAGAACACAGAGAGCTTTGCAACTCTGCAACACATATTGCTGTCACTCCTCCTTTTCCTGCCTGAAAGACCAAAAGATTCCACCATCTCTGTGCCTGCTCTCTGCTGAGCAGCAACAGGGAGAGAAGAGCAATAATGTTTAGACTGGGCTAAAACAGCAGAAGAGCCTTGCAAAGAAGCTCCTGCTGATCATGTTTAGCACACAGTGAGCTTTGAGGCTGTGACACAAACATTGCTGTCACTCCTCACTTTATCTCCTAAAAGTGCATTTGAGTCCAACGTTTTTGGTGCCCTCTCTCGCTTCAAGAGCAGATGTGACAGGGGAGGACGAGCGCTTGGACTCTAATCCCACAGCCAAAGGGCCAGCAGGGAAACTCCTGATGGGCATCTTCAGCACACAGTGAGCTTTGCAACTCGGAAACACACATTGCTGTCACCTCTCACTTTCCTACCTGAAAGTCCAATTGAATCCTACTCCTCCTGTGCTTTGCTCCTTGTGAGCAGTAGCAGAATATAGCCCATACTTTTGCACTCTGCTGAAACAGCAGAAGAGACAGTCCTGAAAGTTCCCACTGATCATCTTCAGCGCACAGCGAGCTTTGCAACTCTGCAACACACATTGCTGTCACTCCTCCCTTTCCTGCCTGAAAGACCAACTGAATCCACCATCTCTGTGCCCGCTCTCTGCTGAGCAGCAACAGGGAGAGTATAGCAGGAATGTTTAGACTGGGCTAAAACAGCAGAAGAGCCTTGCAAAAAAGCTCCTGCTGATCATGATTAGCACACAGTGAGCTTTGAAACTGTGACACAAGCATTGCTGTCACTCCTCACTTTATCTCCTAAAAGTGCATTTGAAGCCATCGTTTCTGGTGCGCTCTCTCGTTTCGAGAGGAGTTGTGACAGGGGAGGACGAGCGCTTGGACTCTAATCCCACAGCCGAAGGGCCAGCAGGGAAACTCCTGCTGGGCATCTTCAGCACACATTGAGCTTTGCTACTCTGAAACTCACATTGCTGTCACCTCTCACTTTCCTACCTGAAAGTCCAATTGAATCCTACATCTCCTGTGCTTTGCTCCTTGTAAGCAGTAGCTGAATATAGCACTTACGTTTGGACTCTGCTGAAACAGCAGAAGAGACAGTCCAGAAATTTCCCATTGCTCATCTTCAGTGCACAGCGAGCTTTGCAACACTGCAACACACATTGCTGTCACACCTCCCTTTCCTGCCTGAAAGACCAACTGAAACCACCATCTCTGTGCCAGCTCTCTGCTGAGCAGCAACAGGGAGAGTATAGCAGGAATGTTTAGACTGGGCTAAAACAGCAGAAGAGCCTTGCAAAAAAGCTCCTGCTGATCAGGTTTAGCACACAGTGAGCTTTAAACTGTGACACAAACATTGCTGTCACTCACTTTATCTCCTAAAAGTGCATTTCACTCCATCGTTTCTGGTGCGCACTCTTGTTTCCAGTGGAGTTGTGACAGGGGAGGACGAGCGCGTGGACTCTAATCCCACAGCCGAAGGGCCATCAGGGAAACTCCTGCTGGGCATCTTCAGCACACAGTGAGCTTTGCAACTCTGAAACACACATTGCTGTCACCTCTCGCTTTCCTACCTGAAAGTCCAATTGAATAATACATCTCCTGTGCTTGCTCTTTGTGAGCAGTAGCAGAATATAGCACTTACGTTTGGACTCTGCTGAAACAGCAGAAGAGACAGTCCAGAAAGTTCCCACTGATCATCTTCAGCACACAGTGAGCTTTGCAACTCTGCAACACACATTGCTGTCTCTTCTTTTCCTGCCTGAAAGACCAATTGATTCCAACACCTCTGTGCCCGCTCTCTGCTGAGCAGCAACAGAGAGAGTAGAGCAGGAATGTTTAGCCTGGGCTAAAACAGCAGAAGAGCCTTGCAAAAAATCTCCTGCTTGATCATGTTTTGCACACAGTGAGCTTTAAACTGTGACACAAACATTGCTGTCACTCCTCACTTTATCTCCTAAAAGTGCATTTGAATCCAAAGTTTCTGGTGCGCTCTCACGTTTCGAGAGGAGTTGTGACAGGGGAGGAGCAGCGCTTGGACTCTAATCCCACAGACGAAGGGCCAGCAGGGAAACTCCTGCAGGGCATCTTCAACACACAGTGAGCTTTGCCATTCTGCAACACACATTGCTGTAACTCCTTTTCCTGCCTGGAAGACCAATTGATTCCAACATCTCTGTGCCCACTCTCTGCTGAGCAGCAACAGAGAGAAGGAATGTTTAGACTGGGCTAAAACAGCAGAAGAGCCTTGCAAAAAAGCTCCTCCTGATCATGTTTAGCACACAGTGAGCTTTAAACTGTGACACAAACATTGCTGTCACTCTTCACTCTTTCTCCTAAAAGACCATTTCAATCCAAGAACTCCGTTGCCAGCACTCTGCTGAGCAGCAGAGTGAGCAGGAATGTCTGCAATCTGTAAGGCAGTGGAAGAGACAGGCCTGAAGGCTGCTCTTGTGCTTCTTCAACACACTGAGCTTTACAACTGTGACACACACACTGTTGTCACTCCTCATTGTAGCTCCTAAAAGTGCATTTGAATCCAGCGTTTCTGGTCTCCACTCTCGTTTCAAGAGCAGCAGAGGAAGGTGAGCACGAGCGCTTGGAATCCGCTCCCAGTTCCGAAGGGCAGGGAGGGAAAGTCCTTGCAGATCATCTTCAGCGCACAGTGAGCTTTGCAACTCTGAAACACACATTGCTGTCACTCCTCACTTTATCTCCTAAAAGTGCATTTCAAGCCAACGTTTCTGGTGCGCTCTCTCGCTTCGAGAGCAGTTGTGACAGGGGAGGACGAGCGCTTGGATTCTAATTTCACAGCCGAAGGGCCAGCATGGAAACTACTGCTGGGCATCTTCAGCACACATTGTGATTCGCAACTCTGAAACACATATTGCTGTCACCTCTCACTTTCCTACCTGAAAGTCCAATTGAATCCTACATCTCCTGTGCTTGCTCCTTGTGAGCAGTAGCAGAATATAGCACTTACGTTTGCACTCAGCTGAAACAGCAGAAGAGACAGTCCTGAAAGTTCCCACTGATCATCTTCAGCGCACAGCGAGCTTTGCAACTCTGCAACACACATTGCTGTCACTCCTCCCTTTCCTGCCTGAAAGACCAACTGAATCCACCATCTCTGTGCCCGCCCTCTGCTTAGCAGCAACAGGGAGAGTATAGCAGGAATATTTAGACTGTGCAAAAACAGCAGAAGAGCCTTGCAAAAAAGCTCCTGCTGATCATGTTTAGCACACAGTGAGCTTTAAACTGCGACAAAAACATTGCTGTCACTCACTTTATCTCCTAAAAGTGCATTTGACTCCATCGTTTCTGGTGCGCACTCTTGTTTCCAGAGGAGTTGTGACAGGGGAGGACGAGCGCGTGGACTCTAATCCCACAGCCGAAGGGCCATCAGGGAAACCCCTGCTGGGCATCTTCAGCACACAGTGAGCTTTGCAACTCTGAAACACACATTGCTGTCACCTCTCACTTTCCTACCTGAAAGTCCAATTGAATCCTACATCTCCTGTGCTTGCTCCTTGTGAGCAGTAGCAGAATATAGACCATACGTTTGGACTCTGCTGAAACAGCAGAAGAGACAGTCCAGAAAGTTCCCACTGATCATCAGCGCACAGCGAGCTTTGCAACTCTGTAACACACATTGCTGTCACTCCTCCCTTTCCTGCCTGAAAGACGAACTGATTCCACCATCTCTGTGCCCGCTCTCTGCTTAGCAGCAACAGAGAGAGTATAGCAGGAATGTTTAGACAGGGCTAAAACAGCAGAAGAGCCTTGCAAAAAAGCTCCTGATGATCATGATTAGCACACAGTGAGCTTTGAAGCTGTGACACAAACATTGCTGTCACTCCTCACTTTATCTCCTAAAAGTGCATTTGAAATCATCGTTTCTGCTGCGCTCTCTCGTTTCGAGTGGAGTTGTGACAGGGGAGGACGAGCGCTTGGACTCTAATCCCACAGCCGAAGGGCGTGCAGGGAAACTCCTGCTGGCCATCTTCAGCACACAGTGATCTTTTCAACCCTGAACACATATAGCTGTCACCTCTCACTTTCCTACCTGAAAGTCCAATTGAATCCTACTTCTCCTGTGCTTTGCTCCTTGTGAGCAGTAGCAGAATATAGCCCATACGTTTGCACTCTGCTGAAACAGCAGAAGAGAAAGTTTAGAAAGTTCCCACTGATCATCTTCAGAACACAGAGAGCTTTGCAACTCTGCAACACATATTGCTGTCACTCCTCCTTTTCCTGCCTGAAAGACCAAAAGATTCCACCATCTCTGTGCCTGCTCTCTGCTGAGCAGCAACAGGGAGAGAAGAGCAATAATGTTTAGACTGGGCTAAAACAGCAGAAGAGCCTTGCAAAGAAGCTCCTGCTGATCATGTTTAGCACACAGTGAGCTTTGAGGCTGTGACACAAACATTGCTGTCACTCCTCACTTTATCTCCTAAAAGTGCATTTGAGTCCAACGTTTTTGGTGCCCTCTCTCGCTTCAAGAGCAGATGTGACAGGGGAGGACGAGCGCTTGGACTCTAATCCCACAGCCAAAGGGCCAGCAGGGAAACTCCTGATGGGCATCTTCAGCACACAGTGAGCTTTGCAACTCGGAAACACACATTGCTGTCACCTCTCACTTTCCTACCTGAAAGTCCAATTGAATCCTACTCCTCCTGTGCTTTGCTCCTTGTGAGCAGTAGCAGAATATAGCCCATACTTTTGCACTCTGCTGAAACAGCAGAAGAGACAGTCCTGAAAGTTCCCACTGATCATCTTCAGCGCACAGCGAGCTTTGCAACTCTGCAACACACATTGCTGTCACTCCTCCCTTTCCTGCCTGAAAGACCAACTGAATCCACCATCTCTGTGCCCGCTCTCTGCTGAGCAGCAACAGGGAGAGTATAGCAGGAATGTTTAGACTGGGCTAAAACAGCAGAAGAGCCTTGCAAAAAAGCTCCTGCTGATCATGATTAGCACACAGTGAGCTTTGAAACTGTGACACAAGCATTGCTGTCACTCCTCACTTTATCTCCTAAAAGTGCATTTGAAGCCATCGTTTCTGGTGCGCTCTCTCGTTTCGAGAGGAGTTGTGACAGGGGAGGACGAGCGCTTGGACTCTAATCCCACAGCCGAAGGGCCAGCAGGGAAACTCCTGCTGGGCATCTTCAGCACACATTGAGCTTTGCTACTCTGAAACTCACATTGCTGTCACCTCTCACTTTCCTACCTGAAAGTCCAATTGAATCCTACATCTCCTGTGCTTTGCTCCTTGTAAGCAGTAGCTGAATATAGCACTTACGTTTGGACTCTGCTGAAACAGCAGAAGAGACAGTCCAGAAATTTCCCATTGCTCATCTTCAGTGCACAGCGAGCTTTGCAACACTGCAACACACATTGCTGTCACACCTCCCTTTCCTGCCTGAAAGACCAACTGAAACCACCATCTCTGTGCCAGCTCTCTGCTGAGCAGCAACAGGGAGAGTATAGCAGGAATGTTTAGACTGGGCTAAAACAGCAGAAGAGCCTTGCAAAAAAGCTCCTGCTGATCAGGTTTAGCACACAGTGAGCTTTAAACTGTGACACAAACATTGCTGTCACTCACTTTATCTCCTAAAAGTGCATTTCACTCCATCGTTTCTGGTGCGCACTCTTGTTTCCAGTGGAGTTGTGACAGGGGAGGACGAGCGCGTGGACTCTAATCCCACAGCCGAAGGGCCATCAGGGAAACTCCTGCTGGGCATCTTCAGCACACAGTGAGCTTTGCAACTCTGAAACACACATTGCTGTCACCTCTCGCTTTCCTACCTGAAAGTCCAATTGAATCCTACATCTCCTGTGCTTGCTCCTTGTGAGCAGTAGCAGAATATAGCACTTACGTTTGGACTCTGCTGAAACAGCAGAAGAGACAGTCCAGAAAGTTCCCACTGATCATCAGCGCACAGCGAGCTTTGCAACTCTGCAACACACACTGCTGTCACTCCTCCCTTTCCTGCCTGAAAGACGAACTGATTCCACCATCTCTGTGCCCGCTCTCTGCTTAGCAGCAACAGAGAGAGTATAGCAGGAATGTTTAGACAGGGCTATAACAGCAGAAGAGCCTTGCAAAAAAGCTCCTGCTGATCATGTTTAGCACACAGTGAGTTTTGAAGCTGTGACACAAACATAGCTGTCACTCCTCTACTTTATCTCCTAAAAGTGCATTTGAGTCCAACGTTTCTGGTGCGCTCTGTCGTTTCGAGAGGAGTTGTGACAGGGGAGGACGAGCGCTTGGACTCTAATCCCACAGCCGTAGGGCGAGCAGGGAAACTCCTGCTGGGCATCTTCAGCACACAGTGATCTTTGCAACCCTGAACACATATAGCTGTCACCTCTCCCTTTCCTACCTGAAAGTCCAATTGAATCCTACATCTCCTGTGCTGCAATTTGTGAGCAGTAGCAGAATATAGCCCATACGTTTGCACTCTGCTGAAACAGCAGAAGAGAAAGTTTAGAAACTTCCCACTGATCATCTTCAGAACACAGAGAGCTTTGCAACTCTGCAACACACATTGCTGTCACTCCTCCTTTTCCTGCCTGAAAGACCAAAAGATTCCACCATCTCTGTGCCTGCTCTCTGCTGAGCAGCAACAGGGAGAGAAGAGCAATAATGTTTAGACTGGGCTAAAACAGCAGAAGAGCCTTGCAAAGAAGCTCCTGCTGATCATGTTTAGCACACAGTGAGCTTTGAGGCTGTGACACAAACATTGCTGTCACTCCTCCCTTTATCTCCTAAAAGTGCATTTGAGTCCAACGTTTTTGGTGCCCTCTCTCGTTTCAAGAGCAGATGTGACAGGGGAGGACGAGCGCTTGGACTCTTATACCACAGACAAAGGGCCAGCAGGGAAACTCCTGCAGGGCATCTTCAGCACACAGTGAGCTTTGCAACTCGGAAACACACATTGCTGTCACCTCTCACTTTCCTACCTGAAAGTCCAATTGAATCCTACTTCTCCTGTGCTTTGCTCCTTGTGAGCAGTAGCAGAATATAGCCCATACTTTTGCACTCTGCTGAAACAGCAGAAGAGACAGTCCTGAAAGTTCCCACTGATCATCTTCAGCGCACAGCGAGCTTTGCAACTCTGCAACACACATTGCTGTCACTCCTCCCTTTCCTACCTGAAAGACCAACTGATTCCACCATCTCTGTGTCCGCTCTCTGCTGAGCATCAACAGAGAGAGTATAGCTGGAATGTTTAGACTGGGCTAAAACAGCAGAAGAGCCATGCAAAAAAGCTCCTGCTGATCATGTTTAGCACACAGTGAGTTTTGAAGCTGTGACACAAACATTGCTGTCACTCCTCACTTTATCTCCTAAAAGTGCATTTGAAACCATCGTTTCTGGTGCTCTCTCTCGTTTCGAGAGGAGTTGTGACAGGGGAGGACGAGCGCTTGGACTCTAATCCCACAGCCGAAGGGCCATCAGGGAAACTCCTGCTGGGCATCTTCAGCACACATTGAGCTTTGCTACTCTGAAACACACATTGCTGTCACCTCTCACTTTCCTACCTGAAAGTCCAATTGAATCCTACATCTCCTGTGCTTGATCCTTGTGAGCAGTCGCAGAATATAGCACTTACGTTCAGATTCTGCTGAAACAGCAGAAGAGACAGTCCAGAAAGTTAACACTGATCATCTTCAGCGCACAGCGAGCTTTGCAGCTCTGCAGCACACATTGCTGTCACTCCTCTCTTTCCTGCCTGAAAGACCAATTGATTCCACCATCTCTGTGCCCGCTCTCTGCTTAGCAGCAACAGAGAGAGTATAGCAGGAATGTTTAGACAGGGCTATAACAGCAGAAGAGCCTTGCAAAAAAGCTCCAGCTTTTCATGTTTAGCGCACAGTGAGCTTTAAACTGCGACACAAACATTGCTGCCACTCACTTTATCTCCTAAAAGTGCATTTGAATCTCTCGTTTCTGGGGCGCTCTCTCGTTTCGAGAGGAGTTGTGACAGGGGATGACGAGCGCTTGGACTCTAATCCCACAGCCGAAGGGCGTGCAGGGAAAGTCCTGCTGGGCATCTTCAGCACACAGTGAGCTTTGCAACTCTGAAACACATATAGCTGTCACCTCTGACTTTCCTAGTTGAAAGTCCAGTTGAATCATACATCTCCTGTGCTTGCTCCTTGTGAGCAGTAGCAGAATATAGCACTTACGTTTGCACTCAGCTGAAACAGCAGAAGAGACACTCCTGAAAGTTCCCACTGATCATCTTCAGCGCACAGCGAGCTTTGCAACTCTGCAACACACATTGCTGTCACTCCTCCCTTTCCTGCCTGAAAGACCAACTGAATCCACCATCTCTGTGCCTGCCCTCTGCTTAGCAGCAACAGGGAGAGTATAGCAGGAATATTTAGACTGTGCAAAAACAGCAGAAGAGCCTTGCAAAAAAGCTCCTGCTGATCATGTTTAGCACACAGTGAGCTTTAAACTGCGACAAAAACATTGCTGTCACTCACTTTATCTCCTAAAAGTGCATTTGACTCCATCGTTTCTGGTGCGCACTCTTGTTTCCAGAGGAGTTGTGACAGGGGAGGACGAGCGCGTGGACTCTAATCCCACAGCCGAAGGGCCATCAGGGAAACTCCTGCTGGGCATCTTCAGCACACAGTGAGCTTTGCAACTCTGAAACACACATTGCTGTCACCTCTCACTTTCCTACCTGAAAGTCCAATTGAATCCTACATCTCCTGTGCTTGCTCCTTGTGAGCAGTAGCAGAATATAGCACTTACGTTTGGACTCTGCTGAAACAGCAGAAGAGACAGTCCAGAAAGTTCCCACTGATCATCAGCGCACAGCGAGCTTTGCAACTCTGTAACACACATTGCTGTCACTCCTCCCTTTCCTGCCTGAAAGACGAACTGATTCCACCATCTCTGTGCCCGCTCTCTGCTTAGCAGCAACAGAGAGAGTATAGCAGGAATGTTTAGACAGGGCTAAAACAGCAGAAGAGCCTTGCAAAAAAGCTCCTGCTGATCATGTTTAGCACACAGTGAGTTTTGAAGCTGTGACACAAACATAGCTGTCACTCCTCACTTTATCTCCTAAAAGTGCATTTGAGTCCAACGTTTCTGGTGCGCTCTGTCGTTTCGAGAGGAGTTGCGACAGGGGAGGACGAGCGCTTGGACTCTAATCCCACAGCCGAAGGGCGTGCAGGGAAACTCCTGCTGGCCATCTTCAGCACACAGTGATCTTTGCAACCCTGAACACATATAGCTGTCACCTCTCACTTTCCTACCTGAAAGTCCAATTGAATCCTACTTCTCCTGTGCTTTGCTCCTTGTGAGCAGTAGCAGAATATAGCCCATACGTTTGCACTCAGCTGAAACAGCAGAAGAGACAGTCCTGAAAGTTCCCACTGATCATCTTCAGCGCACAGCGAGCTTTGCAACTCTGCAACACACATTGCTGTCACTCCTCCCTTTCCTGCCTGAAAGACCAACTGAATCCACCATCTCTGTGCCCGCCCTCTGCTTAGCAGCAACACGGAGAGTATAGCAGGAATGTTTAGACTGTGCAAAAACAGCAGAAGAGCCTTGCAAAAAAGCTCCTGCTGATCATGATTAGCACACAGAGAGCTTTGAAGCTGTGACACAAACATTGCTGTCACTCCTCACTTTATCTCCTAAAAGTGCATTTGAAATCATCGTTTCTGCTGCGCTCTCTCGTTTCGAGTGGAGTTGTGACAGGGGAGGACGAGCGCTTGGACTCTAATCCCACAGCCGAAGGGCGTGCAGGGAAACTCCTGCTGGCCATCTTCAGCACACAGTGATCTTTTCAACCCTGAACACATATAGCTGTCACCTCTCCCTTTCCTACCTGAAAGTCCAATTGAATCCTACATCTCCTGTGCTGCAATTTGTGAGCAGTAGCAGAATATAGCCCATACGTTTGCACTCTGCTGAAACAGCAGAAGAGAAAGTTTAGAAAGTTCCCACTGATCATCTTCAGAACACAGAGAGCTTTGCAACTCTGCAACACATATTGCTGTCACTCCTCCTTTTCCTGCCTGAAAGACCAAAAGATTCCACCATCTCTGTGCCTGCTCTCTGCTGAGCAGCAACAGGGAGAGAAGAGCAATAATGTTTAGACTGGGCTAAAACAGCAGAAGAGCCTTGCAAAGAAGCTCCTGCTGATCATGTTTAGCACACAGTGAGCTTTGAGGCTGTGACACAAACATTGCTGTCACTCCTCACTTTATCTCCTAAAAGTGCATTTGAGTCCAACGTTTTTGGGGCCCTCTCTCGTTTCAAGAGCAGATGTGACAGGGGAGGACGAGCGCTTGGACTCTAATCCCACAGCCGAAGGGCCAGCAGGGAAACTCCTGATGGGCATCTTCAGCACACAGTGAGCTTTGCAACTCGGAAACACACATTGCTGTCACCTCTCACTTTCCTACCTGAAAGTCCAATTGAATCCTACTTCTCCTGTGCTTTGCTCCTTGTGAGCAGTAGCAGAATATAGCCCATACTTTTGCACTCTGCTGAAACAGCAGAAGAGACAGTCCTGAAAGTTCCCACTGATCATCTTCAGCGCACAGCGAGCTTTGCAACTCTGCAACACACATTGCTGTCACTCCTCCCTTTCCTACCTGAAAGACCAACTGATTCCACCATCTCTGTGTCCGCTCTCTGCTGAGCATCAACAGAGAGAGTATAGCTGGAATGTTTAGACTGGGCTAAAACAGCAGAAGAGCCATGCAATAAAGCTCCTGCTGATCATGTTTAGCACACAGTGAGTTTTGAAGCTGTGACACAAACATTGCTGTCACTCCTCACTTTATCTCCTAAAAGTGCATTTGAAACCATCGTTTCTGGTGCGCTCTCTCGTTTCGAGAGGAGTTGTGACAGGGGAGGACGAGCGCTTGGACTCTAATCCCACAGCCGAAGGGCCATCAGGGAAACTCCTGCTGGGCATCTTCAGCACACATTGAGCTTTGCTACTCTGAAACACACATTGCTGTCACCTCTCACTTTCCTACCTGAAAGTCCAATTGAATCCTACATCTCCTGTGCTTGCTCCCAAGAGGAACATGCTAGGGATTGAAGGATGGCGGGCTAAGGAGGACTATCAATCTCTTGTTTCACTTGTGGGAAAGGATAGCTCTTTAGACCCTGTCCCGCAGGGGAAAAAGAGTACTAGGACTGGCTCCCTGAAATGCCTGTACACCAATGCACGCAGCATGGGGAATAAACAGGAGGAGTTAGAAGTCTGTGTGCGGGCTAAAGGTTATGATCTAGTGGCGATTACAGAGACATGGTGGGACAGTTCACATGATTGGAATGTGGTCATGGATGGCTATGTCCTTTTTAGGAAAGATAGGTCAGCGAAGCGAGGTGGTGGAGTTGCTCTTTACGTGAGAGAGCAACTAGAATGTATTGAGTTCTGTCCGGGGTCGGATGAGGAGCAAGTGGAATGTCTGTGGGTACGAATCAAGGGGCTGACTGGCACGGGTGATACAGTTGTGGGGATCTATTACAGACCTCCTGATCAGCACGAAGGAGTTGATGAGGCTTTCTACAGGCAACTGGAAGTAGCCTCGCGACTACATGCCTTAGTCGTCGTGGGGGACTTTAATTACCCCGATATTTGCTGGAAGACTCACACAGCCAGTCATTCACAGTCTAGGAGGTTCCTCGAGTGCATTGATGATAATTTCTTAATGCAAATGGTGGACGTACCAACTAGGGGAGCAGCGCTGCTAGATTTAGTACTCGCCAACAAGGAGGGTTTGGTCGAAGTGGTGACGGTCAATGGCAGCCTTGGCTGCAGTGACCATGAGATGGTGGAGTTTAGGATCCTGTGTGGGAGGAATAGAATACCTAGCAAAGCCACAGTTCTGGATTTCCGAAGGGCCAACTTTGGTCTCTTCAGTCAACTGCTAAGGGAAGTCTCATGGGAAAGTGTACTAGGCGGTAAAGGGGCTCAAGATAGTTGGTTAGCATTCAAGGACCGCTTCTTCCAAGCTCAGGATCGGAGCGTCCCAATGAGTAGGAAGTCAAGTAAGGGATCTAGGAGACCGGCGTGGTTAAACAAGGAGCTGCTGGGCAAACTCAAGTGGAAAAGGAGAATCTATGGATTATGGAAGGAGGGGCTGGCCGCTTGGGAGGAATATAGGACAGTTGTTAGAGGATGTAGGGAGGCAATTAGGACAGCTAAGGCCTCCTTGGAACTCAATCTTGCTAGTCGGGTTAAAGACAATAGAAAGGGCTTCTTCAAATACATAGCAAATAAAACTAAAACAAGACGCAATATAGGCCCACTGCTGAACGAAGTGGGTACCCTGGAGACAGAGGATATAAAGAAGGCAGAGGTGCTGAATGCCTTCTTTGCCTCTGTCTTTACTCCTGCAGACTCTCCCCGAGGGCCCCGGATTTCTATAGCCCCAGAAGGAGTCAGGACAAAGGAGGAGTTTGCTTTGGTAGATGAGGATTGGGTTAGGGATCAGCTATGCAAACTGGACATCTGTAAATCGATGGGTCCGGATGGAATGCACCCACGGGTGCTGAGGTAGCTGGCGGAGGTCATTGCTAGGCCACTTTCCATCATCTTTGGTAAGTCGTGGGAAATGGGCGAGGTGCCTGAGGATTGGCGGATGGCAAAGGTCACACCAATCTATAAGAAGGGCAAGAAGGAGGACCCGGGTAATTATAGACCGGTCAGCCTTACCTCCATCCCTGGAAAGATGATGGAACAACTTATTCTTGACTCCATCACTAGGCATATCAAGGATGAGGGGGTCATTAAGAACAGCCAACATGGTTTTATGAGGGGGAAGTCATGTATGACTAACCTTATAGCCTTCTATGAGGAAGTGACTAGGTGGAGGGATGATGGTAGAGCGGTAGATGTAGTTTTTCTTGATTTCAGTAAGGCATTTGATACTGTCTCCCACAGCATCCTCATAGATAAGCTGAGGAAGTGTGGGCTTGACGATCAAGTAGTGAGGTGGATCGAGAACTGGTTGAAAGGAAGAAGGCAGAGAGTTGTGGTCAATGGCGCAGAATCTAGCTGGAGGTCTGTGACTAGTGGAGTTCCTCAGGGGTCGGTGCTGGGACCGGTGCTGTTTAATATTTTCATCAATGACCTGGATGAGGGAACTGAGTGCACCCTCAGCAAGTTTGCTGATGACACAAAACTGGGAGGAGTGGCTGACACACCAGAGGACTGTGCTGCCATTCAGCGAGACCTGGACAGGCTGGAGAGTTGGGCGGGGAGAAACTTGATGAAATTTAACAAGGGCAAGTGTAGAGTCTTGCATCTGGGGAAGAACAACCCCATGTACCAGTACAGGTTGGGGGTTGACCTGCTGGAAAGTAGTGAAGGGGAAAGGGACCTGGGGGTCCTGGTGGATAGGAGGATGACCATGAGCCAGCAATGTGCTCTTGTGGCCAAGAAGGCAAATGGCATCTTAGGGTGCATTAGAAAGGGAGTGGTTAGTAGGTCAAGAGAGGTTCTCCTCCCCCTCTACTCAGCCTTGGTGAGGCCGCATCTGGAATATTGCGTCCAGTTCTGGGCCCCTCTGTTCAAGAAGGACAGGGAATTGCTTGAAGGAGTCCAGCGCAGAGCCACAAAGATGATTAAGGGAGTGGAACATCTCCCTTATGAGGAGAGGCTGAGGGAGCTGGGTCTCTTTAGCTTGCAAAAGAGGAGACTGAGGGGTGACCTCATCAATGTTTACAAATATGTGAAGGGTAGGTGTCAGGATGATGGAGCTAGGCTTTTTTCAGTGATATCCAGTGATAGGACAAGGGGCAATGGGTGTAAACTGGAACATAGGAAGTTCCACGTTAACATCAGGAAGAACTTCTTTACTGTAAGAGTGACAGAGCACTGGAACAGGCTGCCCAGGGGGGTTGTGGAGTCTCCTACACTGGAGATATTCAAGGCCCGCCTGGACAAGTTCCTGTGTGATGTACTGTAGGTTACCCTGCTCTTGCAGGGGGGTTGGACTAGATGATCCTTTTAGGTCCCTTCCAACCCTTGGGATTCTGTGATTCTGTGATTCTGTGAATATAGCACTTACGTTCAGATTCTGCTGAAACAGCAGAAGAGACAGTCCAGAAAGTTAACACTGATCATCTTCAGCGCACAGCGAGCTTTGCAGCTCTGCAGCACACATTGCTGTCACTCCTCTCTTTCCTGCCTGAAAGACCAATTGATTCCACCATCTCTGTGCCCGCTCTCTGCTTAGCAGCAACAGAGAGAGTATAGCAGGAATGTTTAGACAGGGCTATAACAGCAGAAGAGCCTTGCAAAAAAGCTCCAGCTTTTCATGTTTAGCGCACAGTGAGCTTTAAACTGCGACACAAACATTGCTGCCACTCACTTTATCTCCTAAAAGTGCATTTGAATCTCTCGTTTCTGGGGCGCTCTCTCGTTTCGAGAGGAGTTGTGACAGGGGAGGACGAGCGCTTGGACTCTAATCCCACAGCCGAAGGGCGTGCAGGGAAAGTCCTGCTGGGCATCTTCAGCACACAGTGAGCTTTGCAACTCTGAAACACATATAGCTGTCACCTCTGACTTTCCTAGTTGAAAGTCCAGTTGAATCATACATCTCCTGTGCTTGCTCCTTGTGAGCAGTAGCAGAATATAGCACTTACGTTTGCACTCAGCTGAAACAGCAGAAGAGACAGTCCTGAAAGTTCCCACTGATCATCTTCAGCGCACAGCGAGCTTTGCAACGCTTCAACACACATTGCTGTCACTCCTCCCTTTCCTGCCTGAAAGACCAACTGAATCCACCATCTCTGTGCCCGCCCTCTGCTTAGCAGCAACAGGGAGAGTATAGCAGGAATATTTAGACTGTGCAAAAACAGCAGAAGAGCCTTGCAAAAAAGCTCCTGCTGATCATGTTTAGCACACAGTGAGCTTTAAACTGCGACAAAAACATTGCTGTCACTCACTTTATCTCCTAAAAGTGCATTTGACTCCATCGTTTCTGGTGCGCACTCTTGTTTCCAGAGGAGTTGTGACAGGGGAGGACGAGCGCGTGGACTCTAATCCCACAGCCGAAGGGCCATCAGGGAAACTCCTGCTGGGCATCTTCAGCACACAGCGAGCTTTGCAACTCTGAAACACACATTGCTGTCACCTCTCACTTTCCTACCTGAAAGTCCAATTGAATCCTACATCTCCTGTGCTTGCTCCTTGTGAGCAGTAGCAGAATATAGACCATACGTTTGGACTCTGCTGAAACAGCAGAAGAGACAGTCCAGAAAGTTCCCACTGATCATCAGCGCACAGCGAGCTTTGCAACTCTGTAACACACATTGCTGTCACTCCTCCCTTTCCTGCCTGAAAGACGAACTGATTCCACCATCTCTGTGCCCGCTCTCTGCTTAGCAGCAACAGAGAGAGTATAGCAGGAATGTTTAGACAGGGCTAAAACAGCAGAAGAGCCTTGCAAAAAAGCTCCTGCTGATCATGTTTAGCACACAGTGAGTTTTGAAGCTGTGACACAAACATTGCTGTCACTCCTCACTTTATCTCCTAAAAGTGCATTTGAGTCCAACGTTTCTGGTGCGCTCTGTCGTTTCGAGAGGAGTTGCGACAGGGGAGGACGAGCGCTTGGACTCTAATCCCACAGCCGAAGGGCGTGCAGGGAAACTCCTGCTGGCCATCTTCAGCACACAGTGATCTTTGCAACCCTGAACACATATAGCTGTCACCTCTCACTTTCCTACCTGAAAGTCCAATTGAATCCTACTTCTCCTGTGCTTTGCTCCTTGTGAGCAGTAGCAGAATATAGCCCATACGTTTGCACTCAGCTGAAACAGCAGAAGAGACAGTCCTGAAAGTTCCCACTGATCATCTTCAGCGCACAGCGAGCTTTGCAACTCTGCAACACACATTGCTGTCACTCCTCCCTTTCCTGCCTGAAAGACCAACTGAATCCACCATCTCTGTGCCCGCCCTCTGCTTAGCAGCAACACGGAGAGTATAGCAGGAATGTTTAGACTGTGCAAAAACAGCAGAAGAGCCTTGCAAAAAAGCTCCTGCTGATCATGATTAGCACACAGAGAGCTTTGAAGCTGTGACACAAACATTGCTGTCACTCCTCACTTTATCTCCTAAAAGTGCATTTGAAATCATCGTTTCTGCTGCGCTCTCTCGTTTCGAGTGGAGTTGTGACAGGGGAGGACGAGCGCTTGGACTCTAATCCCACAGCCGAAGGGCGTGCAGGGAAACTCCTGCTGGCCATCTTCAGCACACAGTGATCTTTGCAACCCTGAACACATATAGCTGTCACCTCTCCCTTTCCTACCTGAAAGTCCAATTGAATCCTACTTCTCCTGTGCTTTGCTCCTTGTGAGCAGTAGCAGAATATAGCCCATACGTTTGCACTCTGCTGAAACAGCAGAAGAGAAAGTTTAGAAAGTTCCCACTGATCATCTTCAGAACACAGAGAGCTTTGCAACTCTGCAACACATATTGCTGTCACTCCTCCTTTTCCTGCCTGAAAGACCAAAATATTCCACCATCTCTGTGCCTGCTCTCTGCTGAGCAGCAACAGGGAGAGAAGAGCAATAATGTTTAGACTGGGCTAAAACAGCAGAAGAGCCTTGCAAAGAAGCTCCTGCTGATCATGTTTAGCACACAGTGAGCTTTGAGGCTGTGACACAAATATTGCTGTCACTCCTCACTTTATCTCCTAAAAGTGCATTTGAGTCCAACGTTTTTGGTGCCCTCTCTCGCTTCAAGAGCAGATGTGACAGGGGAGGACGAGCGCTTGGACTCTAATCCCACAGCCGAAGGGCCAGCAGGGAAACTCCTGATGGGCATCTTCAGCACACAGTGAGCTTTGCAACTCGGAAACACACATTGCTGTCACCTCTCACTTTCCTACCTGAAAGTCCAATTGAATCCTACTCCTCCTGTGCTTTGCTCCTTGTGAGCAGTAGCAGAATATAGCCCATACTTTTGCACTCTGCTGAAACAGCAGAAGAGACAGTCCTGAAAGTTCCCACTGATCATCTTCAGCGCACAGCGAGCTTTGCAACTCTGCAACACACATTGCTGTCACTCCTCCCTTTCCTGCCTGAAAGACCAACTGAATCCACCATCTCTGTGCCCGCTCTCTGCTGAGCAGCAACAGGGAGAGTATAGCAGGAATGTTTAGACTGGGCTAAAACAGAAGAAGAGCCTTGCAAAAAAGCTCCTGCTGATCATGATTAGCACACAGTGAGCTTTGAAACTGTGACACAAGCATTGCTGTCACTCCTCACTTTATCTCCTAAAAGTGCATTTGAAGCCATCGTTTCTGGTGCGCTCTCTCGTTTCGAGAGGAGTTGTGACAGGGGAGGACGAGCGCTTGGACTCTAATCCCACAGCCGAAGGGCCACCAGGGAAACTCCTGCTGGGCATCTTCAGCACACATTGAGCTTTGCTACTCTGAAACACACATTGCTGTCACCTCTCACTTTCCTACCTGAAAGTCCAATTGAATCCTACATCTCCTGTGCTTGCTCCTTGTGAGCAGTAGCAGAATATAGCACTTAGGTTCAGATTCTGCTGAAACAGCAGAAGAGACAGTCCAGAAAGTTAACACTGATCATCTTCAGCGCACAGCGAGCTTTGCAGCTCTGCAGCACACATTGCTGTCACTCCTCCCTTTCCTGCCTGAAAGACCAATTGATTCCACCATCTCTGTGCCCGCTCTCTGCTTAGCAGCAACAGAGAGAGTATAGCAGGAATGTTTAGACAGGGCTATAACAGCAGAAGAGCCTTGCAAAAAAGCTCCAGCTTTTCATGTTTAGCGCACAGTGAGCTTTAAACTGCGACACAAACATTGCTGCCACTCACTTTATCTCCTAAAAGTGCATTTGAATCTCTCGTTTCTGGGGCGCTCTCTCGTTTCGAGAGGAGTTGTGACAGGGGAGGACGAGCGCTTGGACTCTAATCCCACAGCCGAAGGGCGTGCAGGGAAAGTCCTGCTGGGCATCTTCAGCACACAGTGAGCTTTGCAACTCTGAAACACATATAGCTGTCACCTCTGACTTTCCTAGTTGAAAGTCCAGTTGAATCATACATCTCCTGTGCTTGCTCCTTGTGAGCAGTAGCAGAATATAGCACTTACGTTTGCACTCTGCTGAAACAGCAGAAGAGACAGTCCTGAAAGTTCCCACTGATCAACTTCAGCACACAGCGAGCTTTGCAACACTGCAACACACATTGCTGTCACTCCTCTCTTTCCTGCCTGAAAGACCAATTGATTCCACCATCTCTGTGCCCGCACTCTATTGAGCAGCAACAGGGAGAGTATAGCAGGAATGTTTAGACTGGGCTAAAACAGCAGAAGAGCCTTGCAAAAAAGCTCCAGCTTTTCATGTTTAGCGCACAGTGAGCTTTAAACTGCGACTCAAACATTGCTGCCACTCACTTTATCTCCTAAAAGTGCATTTGAATCTATCGTTTCTGGGGCGCTCTCTCGTTTCGAGAGGAGTTGTGACAGGGGAGGACGAGCGCTTGGACTCTAATCCCACAGCCGAAGGGCGTGCAGGGAAAGTCCTGCTGGGCATCTTCAGCACACAGTGAGCTTTGCAACTCTGAAACACATATAGCTGTCACCTCTGACTTTCCTAGTTGAAAGTCCAGTTGAATCATACATCTCCTGTGCTTGCTCCTTGTGAGCAGTAGCTGAATATAGCACTTATGTTTGCACTCTGCTGAAACAGCAGAAGAGACAGTCCTGAAAGTTCCCACTGATCATCTTCAGCGCACAGCGAGCTTTGCAACTCTGCAACACACATTGCTTTCACTCCTACCTTTCCTGCCTGAATGACCAACTGAATCCACCATCTCTGTGCCCGCTCTCTGCTGAGCAGCAACAGGGAGAGTATAACAGGAATGTTTAGACAGGGCTATAACAGCAGAAGAGCCTTGCAAAAAAGCTCGTGCTGATCATGATTAGCACACAGTGAGCTTTGAAGCTGTGACACAAACATTGCTGTCACTCCTCACTTTATCTCCTAAAAGTGCATTTGAAACCATCGTTTCTGCTGCGCTCTCTCGTTTCGAGTGGAGTTGTGACAGGGGAGGACGAGCGCTTGGACTCTAATCCCACAGCCGAAGGGCGTGCAGGGAAACTCCTGCTGGCCATCTTCAGCACACAGTGATCTTTGCAGCCCTTGAACACATATAGCTGTCACCTCTCCCTTTCCTACCTGAAAGTCCAATAGAATCCTACATCTCCTGTGCTGCAATTTGTGAGCAGTAGCAGAATATAGCCCATACGTTTGCACTCTGCTGAAACAGCAGAAGAGAAAGTTTAGAAAGTTCCCACTGATCATCTTCAAAACACAGAGAGCTTTGCAACTCTGCAACACACATTGCTGTCACTCCTCCTTTTCCTGCCTGAAAGACCAAAAGATTCCACCATCTCTGTGCCTGCTCTCTGCTGAGCAGCAACAGGGAGAGAAGAGCAATAATGTTTAGACTGGGCTAAAACAGCAGAAGAGCCTTGCAAAAAAGGTCATGCTGATCATGTTTAGCACACAGTGAGCTTTGAGGCTGTGACACAAACATTGCTGTCACTCCTCACTTTATCTCCTAAAAGTGCATTTGAGTCCAACGTTTTTGGTGCCCTCTCTCGCTTCAAGAGGAGATGTGACAGGGGAGGAAGAGCGCTTGGACTCTAATCCCACAGCCGAAGGGCCAGCAGGGAAACTCCTGCTGGGCATCTTCAGCACACAGTGAGCTTTGCAACTCGGAAACACACATTGCTGTCACCTCCCACTTTCCTACCTGAAAGTCCAATTGAATCCTACTTCTGTGCTTTGCTCCTTGTGAGAAGTAGCAGAATATAGCCCATACGTTTGCACTCTGCTGAAACAGCAGAAGAGACAGTCCTGAAAGTTCCCACTGATCATCTTCAGCGCAGAGCGAGCTTTGCAACTCTGCAACACACATTGCTGTCACTCCTCCCTTTCCTGCCTGAAAGACCAACTGAATCCACCATCTCTGTGCCCGCTCTCTGCTGAGCAGCAACAGGGAGAGTATAGCAGGAATGTTTAGACTGGGCTAAAACAGAAGAAGAGCCTTGCAAAAATGCTCCTGCTGATCATGATTAGCACACAGTGAGCTTTGAAGCTGTGACACAAGCATTGCTGTCACTCCTCACTTTATCTCCTAAAAGTGCATTTGAAACCATCGTTTCTGGTGCGCTCTCTCGTTTCGAGAGGAGTTGTGACAGGGGAGGACGAGCGCTTGGACTCTAATCCCACAGCTGAAGGGCCAGCAGGGAAACTCCTGCTGGGCATCTTCAGCACACATTGAGCTTTGCTACTCTGAAACACACATTGCTGTCACCTCTCACTTTCCTACCTGAAAGTCCAATTGAATCCTACATCTCCTGTGCTTTGCTCCTTGTAAGCAGTAGCTGAATATAGCACTTACGTTTGGACTCTGCTGAAACAGCAGAAGAGACAGTCCAGAAATTTCCCATTGCTCATCTTCAGTGCACAGCGAGCTTTGCAACACTGCAACACACATTGCTGTCACTCCTCCCTTTCCTGCCTGAAAGACGAACTGATTCCACCATCTCTGTGCCCGCTCTCTGCTTAGCAGCAACAGAGAGAGTATAGCAGGAATGTTTAGACAGGGTTAAAACAGCAGAAGAGCCTTGCAAAAAAGCTCCTGCTGATCATGTTTAGCACACAGTGAGCTTTAAACTGTGACACAAACATTGCTGTCACTCCTCACTTTATCTCCTAAAAGTGCATTTGACTCCATCGTTTCTGGTGCGCACTCTTTTTTCCAGAGGAGTTGTGACAGGGGAGGACAAGCGCGTGGACTCTAATCCCACAGCCGAAGGGCCATCAGGGAAACTCCTGCTGGGCATCTTCAGCACACAGTGAGCTTTGCAACTCTGAAACACACATTGCTGTCACCTCTCACTTTCCTACCTGAAAGTCCAATTGAATCCTACATCTCCTGTGCTTGCATCTTGTGAGCAGTAGCAGAATACAGCACTTACGTTTGCACTCTGCTGAAACAGCAGAAGAGACAGTCCTGAAAGTTCCCACTGATCATCTTCAGCGCATAGCGAGCTTTGAAACTCTGCAGCACACATTGCTGTCACTCCGCCCTTTCCTGCCTGAAAGACCAACTGATTCCACCATCTGTGAGCCCGCACTCTATTGAGCAGCAACAGGGAGAGTATAGCAGGAATGTTTAGACTGGGCTAAAACAGCAGAAGAGCCTTGCAAAAAAGCTCCTGCTTTTCATGTTTAGCGCACAGTGAGCATTAAACTGCGACACAAACGTTGATGTCATTCACTTTATCTGCTAAAAGTGCATTTGAAACCATCGTTTCTGGTGCGCTCTCTCGTTTCGAGAGGAGTTGCGACAGGGGAGGAGGAGCGCTTGGACTCTAATCCCACAGCCGAAGGGCCAGCAGGGAAACTCCTGATGGGCATCTTCAGCACACAGTGAGCTTTGCAGCTCTGAAACACATATAGCTGTCACCGCTCACTATCCTACCTGAAAGTCCAATTGAATACTACATCTCCTGTGCTTGCTCCTTGTGAGCAGTAGCAGAATATAGCACTTACGCTTGGACTCTGCTGAAACAGCAGAAGAGACAGTCCAGAAAGTTCCCACAGATCATCAGCGCACAGCGAGCTTTGCAACTCTGCAACACACATTGCTGTCACTCCTCCCTTTCCTGCCTGAAAGACGAACTGATTCCACCATCTCTGTGCCCGCTCTCTGCTGAGCAGCAACAGGGAGAGTATTGCAGGAATGTTTAGACTGGGCAAAAACAGCAGAAGAGCCTTGCAAAAAAGCTCCTGCTGATCATGTTTAGCGCACAGTGAGCATTGAAGCTGTGACACAAACATTGCTGTCACTCCTCACTTTATCTCCTAAAAGTGCATTTGAAACCATCGTTTCTGGTGCGCGCTCTCGTTTCGAGAGGAGTTGTGACAGGGGAGGACGAGCGCTTGGACTCTAATCCCACAGCCGAAGGGCCAGCAGGGAAACTCCTGATGGGCATCTTCAGCACACATTGAGCTTTGCTACTCTGAAACACACATTGCTGTCACCTCTCACTTTCCTACCTGAAAGTCCAATTGAATCCTACATCTCCTGTGCTTTGCTCCTTGTAAGCAGTAGCTGAATATAGCACATTCGTTTGGACTCTGCTGAAACAGCAGAAGAGACAGTCCAGAAATTTCCCATTGCTCATCTTCAGTGCACAGCGAGCTTTGCAACACTGCAACACACATTGCTGTCACACCTCCCTTTCCTGCCTGAAAGACCAACTGAAACCACCATCTCTGTGCCAGCTCTCTGCTGAGCAGCAACAGGGAGAGTATAGCAGGAATGTTTAGACTGGGCTAAAACAGCAGAAGAGCCTTGCAAAAAAGCTCCTGCTGATCATGTTTAGCACACAGTGAGCTTTAAACTGTGACACAAACATTGCTGTCACTCACTTTATCTCCTAAAAGTGCATTTGACTCCATCGTTTCTGGTGCGCACTCTTGTTTCCAGAGGAGTTGTGACAGGGGAGGACGAGCGCGTGGACTCTAATCCCACAGCCGAAGGGCCATCAGGGAAACTCCTGCTGGGCATCTTCAGCACACAGTGAGCTTTGCAACTCTGAAACACACATTGCAGTCACCTCTCACTTTCCTACCTGAAAGTCCAATTGAATCCTACATCTCCTGTGCTTGCTCCTTGTGAGCAGTAGCAGAATATAGCACTTACGTTTGGACTCTGCTGAAACAGCAGAAGAGACAGTCCAGAAAGTTCCCACTGATCATCAGCGCACAGCGAGCTTTGCAACTCTGCAACACACACTGCTGTCACTCCTCCCTTTCCTGCCTGAAAGACGAACTGATTCCACCATCTCTGTGCCCGCTCTCTGCTTAGCAGCAACAGAGAGAGTATAGCAGGAATGTTTAGACAGGGCTATAACAGCAGAACAGCCTTGCAAAAAAGCTCCTGCTGATCATGTTTAGCACACAGTGAGTTTTGAAGCTGTGACGCAAACATAGCTGTCACTCCTCACTTTATCTCCTAAAAGTGCATTTGAGTCCAACGTTTCTGGTGCGCTCTGTCGTTTCGAGAGGAGTTGCGACAGGGGAGGACGAGCGCTTGGACTCTAATCCCACAGCCGAAGGGCGTGCAGGGAAACTCCTGCTGGGCATCTTCGGCACACAGTGATCTTTGCAACCCTGAACACATATAGCTGTCACCTCTCCCTTTCCTACCTGAAAGTCCAATTGAATCCTACATCTCCTGTGCTGCAATTTGTGAGCAGTAGCAGAATATAGCCCATACGTTTGCACTCTGCTGAAACAGCAGAAGAGAAAGTTTAGAAAGTTCCCACTGATCATCTTCAGAACACAGAGAGCTTTGCAACTCTGCAACACACATTGCTGTCACTCCTCCTTTTCCTGCCTGAAAGACCAAAAGATTCCACCATCTCTTTGCCTGCTCTCTGCTGAGCAGCAACAGGGAGAGAAGAGCAATAATGTTTAGACTGGGCTAAAACAGCAGAAGAGCCTTGCAAAAAAGCTCCTGCTGATCATGTTTAGCACACAGTGAGCTTTGAGGCTGTGACACAAACATTGCTGTCACTCCTCACTTTATCTCCTAAAAGTGCATTTGAGTCCAACGTTTTTGGTGCCCTCTCTCGTTTCAAGAGCAGATGTGACAGGGGAGGACGAGCGCTTGGACTCTAATCCCACAGCCGAAGGGCCAGCAGGGAAAATCCTGCTGGGCATCTTCAGCACACAGTGAGCTTTGCAACTCGGAAACACACATTGCTGTCACCTCTCACTTTCCTACCTGAAAGTCCAATTGAATCCTACTTCTCCTGTGCTTTGCTCCTTGTGAGCAGTAGCAGAATATAGCCCATACGTTTGCACTCTGCTGAAACAGAAGAGACAGTCCTGAAAGTTCCCACTGATCATCTTCAGCGCACAGCGAGCTTTGCAACTCTGTAACACACATTGCTGTCACTCCTCCCTTTCCTACCTGAAAGACCAACTGATTCCACCATCTCTGTGTCCGCTCTCTGCTGAGCATCAACAGAGAGAGTATAGCTGGAATGTTAAGACTGGGCTAAAACAGCAGAAGAGCCTTGCAAAAAGGCTCCTGCTGATCATGTTTAGCACACAGTGAGTTTTGAAGCTGTGACACAAATATTGCTGTCACTCCTCACTTTATCTCCTAAAAGTGCATTTGAAACCATCGTTTCTGGTGCGCTCTCTCGTTTCGAGAGGAGTTGTGACAGTGGAGGACGAGCGCTTGAACTCTAATCCCACAGCCAAAGGGCGTGCAGGTAAAATCCTGCTGGGCATCTTCAGCACACATTGAGCTTTGCTACTCTGCAACACACATTGCTGTCACCTCTCACTTTCCTACCTGAAAGTCCAATTGAATCCTACATCTCCTGTGCTTGCTCCTTGTGAGCAGTAGCAGAATATATCACTTACGTTCAGATTCTGCTGAAACAGCATAAGAGACAGTCCAGAAAGTTAACACTGATCATCTTCAGCGCACAGCGAGCTTTGCAACTCTGTAACACACATTGCTGTCACTCCTCCCTTTCCTGACTGAAAGACCAACTGAATCCACCATCTCTGTGCCCGCTCTCTGCTGAGCAGCAACAGGGAGAGTATAGCAGGAATGTTTAGACTGGGCTAAAACAGCAGAAGAGCCTTGCAAAAAAGCTCCTGCTGATCATGTTTAGCGCACAGTGAGCATTGAAGCTGTGACACAAACATTGCTGTCACTCCTCACTTTATCTTCTAAAAGTGCATTTGAATCCATCGTTTCTTGTGCGCTCTCTCGTATCGAGAGGAGTTGTGACAGGGGAGGACGAGCGCTTGGACTCTAATCCCACAGCCGAAGGGCGTGCAGGGAAACTCCTGCTGGGCATCTTCAGCATACAGTGAGCTTTGCAACTCTGAAACACACATTGCTGTCACCTCTCACTTTCCTACCTGAAAGTCCAATTGAATCCTACATCTCCTGTGCTTGCTCCTTGTGAGCAGTAGCAGAATATAGCACATACGTTTGCACTCTGCTGAAACAGCAGAAGACACAGTCCAGAAAGTTCCCACTGATCATCTTCAGCACACAGTGAGCTTTGCAACTGTGAAATATATATTGATGTCACCTCTCACTTTCCTACCGGAAAGTCCAATTGAATCCCACATCTCCTGTTCTTGCTTTGTGAGCAGTAGCAGAATATAGCACTTACGTTTGGACTCTGCTGAAACTGCAGAAGAGACAGTCCTGAAAGTTCCCACTGATCATCTTCAGCGCACAGCGAGCTTTGCAACTCTGCAACACGCATTGCTCTCACTCCTACCTTTTCTGCCTGAAAGACCAACTGAATCCGCATTCTCTGTGCCCGCTCTCTGCTGAGCAGCAACAGGGAGAGTGTAGCAGGAATGTTTAGACTGGGCTAAAACAGCAGAAGAGCCTTGCAAAAAAGCTCTTGCTGATCATGTTTAGCACACAGTGAGCTTTGAATCTGTGACACAAACATTGCAGTCACTCCTCACTTTATCTCCTAAAAGTGAATTTGAGTCCAACGTTTTTGTTGCGCTCTCTCGTTTCAAGAGCAGATGTGACAGGGGAGGACGAGCGCTTGGACTCTAATCCCACAGCCGAAGGGCCAGCAGGGAAACTCCTGCTGGGCATCTTCAGCACACAGTGAGCTTTGCAACTCTGAAACACATATTGCTGTCACCTCTCCCTTTCCTACCTGAAAGTCCAATTGAATCCTACTTCTCCTGTGCTTTGGTCCTTATGAGCAGTAGCAGAATATAGCACATACGTTTGCACACTGCTGAAACAGCAGAAGAGACAGTCCTGAAAGTTCCCACTGATCATCTTCAGCGCACAGCGAGCTTTGCAAGTCTGCAACACACATTGCTGTCACTCCTCCCTTTCCTACCTGAAAGACCAACTGATTCCACATTCTCTGTGCCCGCTCTCTGCTGAGCAGCAACAGAGAGAGTATAGCTGGAATGTTTAGACTGGGCTAAAACAGCAGAAGAGCCTTGCAAAAAAGCTCCTGCTGATCATGTTTAGCACACAGTGAGTTTTGAAGCTGTGATACAAACATTGCTGTCACTCCTCACTTTATCTCCTAAAAGTGCATTTGAAACCATCATTTCTGGTGCGCTCTCTCGTTTCGAGAGGAGTTGTGACAGGGGAGGACGAGCGCTTGGACTCTAATCCCACAGCCAAAGGGCGTGCAGGGAAAATCCTGCTGGGCATCTTCAGCACACATTGAGCTTTGCTACTCTGAAACACACATTGCTGTCACCTCTCACTTTCCTACCTGAAAGTCCAATTGAATCCTACATCTCCTGTGCTTGCTCCTTGTGAGCAGTAGCAGAATATAGCACTTACGTTCAGATTCTGCTGAAACAGCAGAAGAGACAGTCCAGAAAGTTAACACTGATCATCTTCAGCGCACAGCGAGCTTTGCAGCTCTGCAGCACACATTGCTGTCACTCCTCTCTTTCCTGCCTGAAAGACCAATTGATTCCACCATCTCTGTGCCCGCTCTCTGCTTAGCAGCAACAGAGAGAGTATAGCAGGAATGTTTAGACAGGGCTATAACAGCAGAAGAGCCTTGCAAAAAAGCTCCAGCTTTTCATGTTTAGCGCACAGTGAGCTTTAAACTGCGACACAAACACTGCTGCCACTCACTTTATCTCCTAAAAGTGCATTTGAATCTCTTGTTTCTGGGGCGCTCTCTCGTTTCGAGAGGAGTTGTGACAGGGGAGGACGAGCGCTTGGACTCTAATCCCACAGCCGAAGGGCGTGCAGGGAAAGTCCTGCTGGGCATCTTCAGCACACAGTGAGCTTTGCAACTCTGAAACACATATAGCTGTCACCTCTGACTTTCCTAGTTGAAAGTCCAGTTGAATCATACATCTCCTGTGCTTGCTCCTTGTGAGCAGTAGCAGAATATAGCACATACGTTTGCACTCAGCTGAAACAGCAGAAGAGACAGTCCTGAAAGTTCCCACTGATCATCTTCAGCGCACAGCGAGCTTTGCAACTCTGCAACACACATTGCTGTCACTCCTCCCTTTCCTGCCTGAAAGACCAACTGAATCCACCATCTCTGTGCCCGCCCTCTGCTTAGCAGCAACAGGGAGAGTATAGCATGAATATTTAGACTGTGCAAAAACAGCAGAAGAGCCTTGCAAAAAAGCTCCTGCTGATCATGTTTAGCACACAGTGAGCTTTAAACTGCGACAAAAACATTGCTGTCACTCACTTTATCTCCTAAAAGTGCATTTGACTCCATCGTTTCTGGTGCGCACTCTTGTTTCCAGAGGAGTTGTGACAGGGGAGGACGAGCGCTTGGACTCTAATCCCACAGCCGAAGGGCCAGCAGGGAAAGTCCTGCTGGGCATCTTCAGCACACAGTGAGCTTTGCAAGTCTGAAACACATATAGCTGTCACCTCTGACTTTCTTAGTTGAAAGTGCAATTGAATCATACATCTCCTGTGCTTGCTCCTTGTGAGCAGTAGCAGAATATAGCACTTACGTTTGGACTCTGCTGAAACAGCAGAAGAGACAGTCCTGAAAGTTCCCACTGATCATCTTCAGCGCACAGCGAGCTTTGCAACTCTGTAACACACATTGCTCTCACTCCTCCCTTTCCTGCCTGAATGACCAACTGAATCCACCATCTCTGTGCCCGCTCTCTGCTGAGCAGCAACAGGGAGAGTATAACAGGAATGTTTAGACAGGGCTATAACAGCAGAAGAGCCTTGCAAAAAAGCTCCTGCTGATCATGATTAGCACACAGTGAGCTTTGAAGCTGTGACACAAACATTGCTGTCACTCCTCACTTTATCTCCTAAAAGTGCATTTGAAACCTTCGTTTCTGCTGCGCTCTCTCGTTTCGAGTGGAGTTGTGACAGGGGAGGACGAGCGCTTGGACTCTAATCCAACAGCCGAAGGGCGTGCAGGGAAACTCCTGCTGGCCATCTTCAGCACACAGTGATCTTTGCAACCCTGAACACATATAGGTGTCACCTCTCCCTTTCCTACCTGAAAGTCCAATTGAATCCTACATCTCCTGTGCTGCAATTTGTGAGCAGTAGCAGAATATAGCCCATACGTTTGCACTCTGCTGAAACAGCAGAAGAGACAGTCCTGAAAATTCCCACTGATCCTGTTCAGCGCACAGCGAGCTTTGCAACTCTGCAGCACACATTGCTGTCACTCCTCCCTTTCCTGCCTGAAAGACCAACTGAATCCACCATCTCTGTGCCCGCTCTCTGCTGAGAGCAACAGGGAGTGTATAGCAGGAATGTTCAGACTGGGCTAAAACAGCAGAAGAGCCTTGCAAAAAAGCTCCTGCTTTTCATGTTTAGCGCACAGTGAGCATTGAAAAGCGACACAAACATTGCTGTCATTCACTTTATCTCCTAAAAGTGCATTTGAAACCATCGTTTCTGGTGCGCTCTCTCGTTTCGAGAGGAGTTGTGACAGTGGAGGACGAGCGCTTGGACTCTAATCCCACAGCCGAAGGGCCAGCAGGGAAACTCCTGCTGGGCATCTTCAGCACACAGTGAGCTTTGCTACTCTGAAACACACATTGCTGTCACCTCTCACTTTCCTACCTGAAAGTCCAATTGAATCCTACATCACCTGTGCTTGCCCTTAGTGAGCAGTAGCAGAATATAGCACTTTACGTTTGGACTCTGCTATAACAGCAGAAGAGACAGACCAGAAAGTTCCCACTGATCATCTTCAGCGCACAGTGAGCTTTGCAAATCTGCTACACGCATTGCTTTCACTCCTACCTTTTCTGCCTGAAAGACCAACTGATTCCACATTCTCTGTGCCCGCTCTCTGCTGAGCAGCAACAGAGAGAGTATAGCAGGAATGTTTAGACTGGGCTAAAACAGCAGAAGAGCCCTGCAAAAAAGCTCTTGCTGATCATGTTTAGCACACAGTGAGCTTTGAAGCTGTGACACAAACATTGCAGTCGCTCCTCACTTTATCTCCTAAAAGTGCATTTGAGTCCAACGTTTTTGTTGCCCTCTCTCGTTTCAAGAGCATATGTGACAGGGGAGGACGAGCGCTTGGACTCTAATCCCACAGCCGAAGGGCGTGCAGGGAAACTCCTGCTGGGCATCTTCAGCACACAGTGAGCTTTGCAACTCTGAAACACATATAGCTGTCACCTCTGACTTTCCTAGTTGAAAGTCCAGTTGAATCATACATCTCCTGTGCTTGCTCCTTGTGAGCAGTAGCAGAATATAGCACTTACGTTTGCACTCTGCTGAAACAGCAGAAGAGACAGTCCTGAAAGTTCCCACTGATCATCTTCAGCGCACAGCGAGCTTTGCAACTCTGCAGCACACATTGCTGCCACTCCTCCCTTTCCTGCCTGAAAGACCAACTGATTCCACCATCTCTGAGCCCGCACTCTATTGAGCAGCAACAGGGAGAGTATAGCAGGAATGTTTAGACTGGGCTAAAACAGCAGAAGAGCCTTGCAAAAAAGCTCCTGCTTTTCATGTTTAGCGCACAGTGAGCATTAAACTGCGACGCAAACATTGCTGTCATTCACTTTAACTCCTAAAAGTGCATTTGACTCCATCGTTTCTGGTGCGCTCTCTCGTTTCGAGAGGAGTTCTGACAGGGGAGGACGAGTGCTTGGATTCTAATCCCACAGCCGAAGGGCGTGCAGGGAAACTCCTGCTGGGCATCTTCAGCACACAGTGAGCTTTGCAGCTCTGAAACACATATAGCTGTCACCTCTCACTATCCTACCTGAAACTGCAATTGAATACTACATCTCCTGTGCTTGCTCCTTGTGAGCAGTAGCAGAATATAGCACTTACGCTTGGACTCTGCTGAAACAGCAGAAGAGACAGTCCAGAAAGATCCCACTGATCATCTTCAGCTCACAGCGAGCTTTGCAACTCTGCAACACACATTACTGTCACTCCTCCCTTTTTGCCTTGAAGACCAGCTGAATCCACCATCTCTGTGCCTGCTCTCTGCTGAGCAGCAACAGAGAGAGTTTAGCAGGAATGTTTAGACTGGGCTAAAACAGTAGAAGAGCCTTGCAAAAAAGCTCCTGCTGATCATGATTAGCAAACAGTGAGCTTTAAACTGTGACCCAAACATTGCTGTCACTCCTCACTTTATCTCCTAAAAGTGCATTTGAATCCATCGTTTCTGGTGCGCTCTCTCGTTTCGAGAGGAGTTGTGACAGGGGAGGACGAGCGCTTGGACTCTAATCCCACAGCCGAAGGGCCAGCAGGGAAAATCCTGATGGGCATCTTCAGCACACAGTGAGCTTTGAAAATCTGAAACACACATTGCTGTCACCTCTCACATTCCTACCTGAAAGTCCAATTGAATCCTACTTCTCCTGTGCTTTGCTCCTTGTGAGCAGTAGCAGAATATAGCACATACGTTTGCACTCTGCTGAAACAGCAGAAGAGACAGTCCTGAAAGTTCCCACAGATCATCTTCAGCGCACAGCGAGCTTTGCAACTCTGAAACACACATTGCTGTCACCTCACACTTCCCTACCTAAAAGTGCAATTGAATCCTACTTCTCCTGTGCTTTGCTCCTTGTGAGCAGTAGCCGAATATAGCCCATACGTTTGCACTCTGCTGAAACAGCAGAAGAGACAGTCCTTAAAGTTCCCACTGATCATCTTCAGCGCACAGCGAGCTTTGCAACTCTGCAACACACATTGCTGTCAGTCCTCCCTTTCCTGCCTGAAAGACAAACTGATTCTGCCATCTCTGTGCCCGCTCTCTGCTGAGCAGCAATAGAGAGAGTAGAGCAGGAATGTTTAGACTGGTCTAAAACAGCAGAAGATCCTTGCAAAAAAGCTCCTGCTGATCATGTTTAGCACACAGTGAGCTTTGAATCTGTGACACAACCATTGCTGTCCCTCCTCACTTTATCTCCTAAAAGTGCATTTGAAACCATCGTTTCTGGTGCGCTCTCTCATTTCGAGAGGAGTTGTGACAGGGGAGGACGAGCGCGTGGACTCTAATCCCACAGCCGAAGGGCCAGCAGGGAAACTCCTGCTGGGCATCTTCAGCACACAGTGAGCTTTGCAACTCTGCAACACACATTGCTGTCACCTCTCACTTTCCTACCTGAAAGTCCAATTGAATCCCTCTTCTCCTGTGCTTTGCTCCTTGTGAGCAGTAGCAGAATATAGCCCATATGTTTGCACACTGCTGAAACAGCAGAAGAGACAGTCCAGAAAGATCCCACTGATCATCTTCAGCGCACAGCGAGCTTTACAACTCTGCAACACACATTGCTGTCAATCCTCCCTTTCCTGCCTGAAAGACGAACTGATTCCACCATCTCTGTGCCCGCTCTCTGCTGAGCAGCAACAGGGAGACTATAGCAGGAATGTTTAGACTGGGCTAAAACAGCAGAAGAGCCTTGCAAAAAAGCTCCTGCTGATCATTATTAGCACACAGTCAGCTTTGAAACTGTGACACAAACACTGCTGTCACTCCTCACTTTATCTCCTAAAAGTGCATTTGAAACCATCGTTTCTGGTGCGCTCTCTCATTTCGAGAGGAGTTGTGACAGGGGAGGACGAGCGCTTGGACTCTAATCCCACAGCTGAAAGGCCAGCAGGGAAAATCCTGCTGGGCATCTTCAGCATACAGTGAGCTTTGCAACTCTGAAACACACATTGCTGTCACTCCTCACTTCATCTCCTAATAATCCGTTTGAATCCATGGTCTCTCCCGCCCTCTCTCGTTTGAACAGCAGCAGTGACAGGTGAACACTATCTCTTGGCCTCTGCTCCCACAGCCGAAGAGCCCGGAGTGAAAGCTCCGGCAGGGCATCTTCAGCACGCAGTCAGCTTTGCAACTGTGACACATATATTGCTCTCGCTCCGCACTTTCCTACCTCAAAGTCCAATTGAATCCAAAATCTCTGTGCCCTTTCTCTGCTGGGCAGAAGCAGAGAGAGTAGAGCAGGAACCTTTAGCCAATGCTAAAAGAGCAGAAGAGACAGTCCAGAAAGTTCCCACTGATCATCTTCAGCGCACAGCGAGCTTTGCAACTCTGCAACACACATTGCTGTCACTCCTCCCTTTTTGCCTGAAAGACCAGCTGAATCCACCATCTCTGTGCCCGCTCTCTGCTGAGCAGCAACAGAGATAGTAGAGCAGGAATTTTTAGACCTGCCTAAAACAGCAGAAGAGCCTTGAAAAAAATCTCCTGCTTGATCATGTTTTGCACACAGTGAGCTTTAAACTGTGACACAAACATTGCTGTCACTCTTCACTCTTTCTCCTAAAAGACCATTTCAATCCAAGAACTCCGTTGCCAGCACTCTGCTGAGCAGCAGAGTGAGCAGGAATGTCTGCAATCTGTAAGGCAGTGGAAGAGACAGGCCTGAAGGCTGCTCTTGTGCTTCTTCAACACACTGAGCTTTACAACTGTGACACACACACTGTTGTCACTCCTCATTGTAGCTCCTAAAAGTGCATTTGAATCCAGCGTTTCTGGTCTCCTCTCTCGTTTCAAGAGCAGCAGAGGAAGGTGAGCACGAGCGCTTGGAATCCGCTCCCAGTTCCGAAGGGCAGGGAGGGAAAGTCCTTGCAGATCATCTTCAGCGCACAGTGAGCTTTGCAAGTCTGAAACACACATTGCTGTCACTCCTCACTTCATCTCCTAATAATCCGTTTGAATCCATGGTCTCTCCCGCCCTCTCTCGTTTGAACAGCAGCAGTGACAGGTGAACACGATCTCTTGGCCTCTGCTCCCACAGCCGAAGAGCCCGGAGTGAAAGCTCCGGCAGGGCATCTTCAGCACGCAGTCAGCTTTGCAACTGTGACACATATATTGCTCTCGCTCCGCACTTTCCTACCTCAAAGTCCAATTGAATCCAAAATCTCTGTGCCCTTTCTCTGCTGGGCAGAAGCAGAGTAGAGCAGGAACCTTTAGCCAATGCTAAAAGAGCAGAAGAGACAGTCCAGAAAGTTCCCACTGATCATCTTCAGCGCACAGCGAGCTTTGCAACTCTGCAACACACATTGCTGTCACTCCTCCCTTTTTGCCTGAAAGACCAGCTGAATCCACCATCTCTGTGCCCGCTCTCTGCTGAGCAGCAACAGAGATAGTAGAGCAGGAATTTTTAGACCTGCCTAAAACAGCAGAAGAGCCTTGAAAAAAATCTCCTGCTTGATCATGTTTTGCACACAGTGAGCTTTAAACTGTGACACAAACATTGCTGTCACTCCTCACTTTATCTCCTAAAAGTGCATTTGAATCCAAAGTTTCTGGTGCGCTCTCTCGTTTGGAGAGGAGTTGTGACAGGGGAGGAGCAGCGCTTGGACTCTAATACCACAGACGAAGGGCCAGCAGGGAAACTCCTGCAGGGCATCTTCAGCACACAGTGAGCTTTGCAATTCTGCAACACACATTGCTGTAACTCCTCCTTTTCCTGCCTGGAAGACCAATTGATTCCAACATCTCTGTGCCCACTCTCTGCTGAGCAGCAACAGAGAGAAGGAATGTTTAGACTGGGCTAAAACAGCAGAAGAGCCTTGCAAAAAAGCTCCTCCTGATCATGTTTAGCACACAGTGAGCTTTAAACTGTGACACAAACATTGCTGTCACTCTTCACTCTTTCTCCTAAAAGACCATTTCAATCCAAGAACTCCGTTGCCAGCACTCTGCTGAGCAGCAGAGTGAGCAGGAATGTCTGCAATCTGTAAGGCAGTGGAAGAGACAGGCCTGAAGGCTGCTCTTGTGCTTCTTCAACACACTGAGCTTTACAACTGTGACACACACACTGTTGTCACTCCTCATTGTAGCTCCTAAAAGTGCATTTGAATCCAGCGTTTCTGGTCTCCACTCTCGTTTCAAGAGCAGCAGAGGAAGGTGAGCACGAGCGCTTGGAATCCGCTCCCAGTTCCGAAGGGCAGGGAGGGAAAGTCCTTGCAGATCATCTTCAGCGCACAGTGAGCTTTGCAAGTCTGAAACACACATTGCTGTCACTCCTCACTTCATCTCCTAATAATCCGTTTGAATCCATGGTCTCTCCCGCCCTCTCTCGTTTGAACAGCAGCAGTGACAGGTGAACACGATCTCTTGGCCTCTGCTCCCACAGCCGAAGAGCCCGGAGTGAAAGCTCCGGCAGGGCATCTTCAGCACGCAGTCAGCTTTGCAACTGTGACACATATATTGCTCTCGCTCCGCACTTTCCTACCTCAAAGTCCAATTGAATCCAAAATCTCTGTGCCCTTTCTCTGCTGGGCAGAAGCAGAGTAGAGCAGGAACCTTTAGCCAATGCTAAAAGAGCAGAAGAGACAGTCCAGAAAGTTCCCACTGATCATCTTCAGCGCACAGCGAGCTTTGCAACTCTGCAACACACATTGCTGTCACTCCTCCCTTTTTGCCTGAAAGACCAGCTGAATCCACCATCTCTGTGCCCGCTCTCTGCTGAGCAGCAACAGAGATAGTAGAGCAGGAATTTTTAGACCTGCCTAAAACAGCAGAAGAGCCTTGAAAAAAATCTCCTGCTTGATCATGTTTTGCACACAGTGAGCTTTAAACTGTGACACAAACATTGCTGTCACTCCTCACTTTATCTCCTAAAAGTGCATTTGAATCCAAAGTTTCTGGTGCGCTCTCTCGTTTGGAGAGGAGTTGTGACAGGGGAGGAGCAGCGCTTGGACTCTAATACCACAGACGAAGGGCCAGCAGGGAAACTCCTGCAGGGCATCTTCAGCACACAGTGAGCTTTGCAATTCTGCAACACACATTGCTGTAACTCCTCCTTTTCCTGCCTGGAAGACCAATTGATTCCAACATCTCTGTGCCCACTCTCTGCTGAGCAGCAACAGAGAGAAGGAATGTTTAGACTGGGCTAAAACAGCAGAAGAGCCTTGCAAAAAAGCTCCTCCTGATCATGTTTAGCACACAGTGAGCTTTAAACTGTGACACAAACATTGCTGTCACTCTTCACTCTTTCTCCTAAAAGACCATTTCAATCCAAGAACTCCGTTGCCAGCACTCTGCTGAGCAGCAGAGTGAGCAGGAATGTCTGCAATCTGTAAGGCAGTGGAAGAGACAGGCCTGAAGGCTGCTCTTGTGCTTCTTCAACACACTGAGCTTTACAACTGTGACACACACACTGTTGTCACTCCTCATTGTAGCTCCTAAAAGTGCATTTGAATCCAGCGTTTCTGGTCTCCTCTCTCGTTTCAAGAGCAGCAGAGGAAGGTGAGCACGAGCGCTTGGAATCCGCTCCCAGTTCCGAAGGGCAGGGAGGGAAAGTCCTTGCAGATCATCTTCAGCGCACAGTGAGCTTTGCAAGTCTGAAACACACATTGCTGTCACTCCTCACTTCATCTCCTAATAATCCGTTTGAATCCATGGTCTCTCCCGCCCTCTCTCGTTTGAACAGCAGCAGTGACAGGTGAACACGATCTCTTGGCCTCTGCTCCCACAGCCGAAGAGCCCGGAGTGAAAGCTCCGGCAGGGCATCTTCAGCACGCAGTCAGCTTTGCAACTGTGACACATATATTGCTCTCGCTCCGCACTTTCCTACCTCAAAGTCCAATTGAATCCAAAATCTCTGTGCCCTTTCTCTGCTGGGCAGAAGCAGAGTAGAGCAGGAACCTTTAGCCAATGCTAAAAGAGCAGAAGAGACAGTCCAGAAAGTTCCCACTGATCATCTTCAGCGCACAGCGAGCTTTGCAACTCTGCAACACACATTGCTGTCACTCCTCCCTTTTTGCCTGAAAGACCAGCTGAATCCACCATCTCTGTGCCCGCTCTCTGCTGAGCAGCAACAGAGATAGTAGAGCAGGAATTTTTAGACCTGCCTAAAACAGCAGAAGAGCCTTGAAAAAAATCTCCTGCTTGATCATGTTTTGCACACAGTGAGCTTTAAACTGTGACACAAACATTGCTGTCACTCCTCACTTTATCTCCTAAAAGTGCATTTGAATCCAAAGTTTCTGGTGCGCTCTCTCGTTTGGAGAGGAGTTGTGACAGGGGAGGAGCAGCGCTTGGACTCTAATACCACAGACGAAGGGCCAGCAGGGAAACTCCTGCAGGGCATCTTCAGCACACAGTGAGCTTTGCAATTCTGCAACACACATTGCTGTAACTCCTCCTTTTCCTGCCTGGAAGACCAATTGATTCCAACATCTCTGTGCCCACTCTCTGCTGAGCAGCAACAGAGAGAAGGAATGTTTAGACTGGGCTAAAACAGCAGAAGAGCCTTGCAAAAAAGCTCCTCCTGATCATGTTTAGCACACAGTGAGCTTTAAACTGTGACACAAACATTGCTGTCACTCTTCACTCTTTCTCCTAAAAGACCATTTCAATCCAAGAACTCCGTTGCCAGCACTCTGCTGAGCAGCAGAGTGAGCAGGAATGTCTGCAATCTGTAAGGCAGTGGAAGAGACAGGCCTGAAGGCTGCTCTTGTGCTTCTTCAACACACTGAGCTTTACAACTGTGACACACACACTGTTGTCACTCCTCATTGTAGCTCCTAAAAGTGCATTTGAATCCAGCGTTTCTGGTCTCCACTCTCGTTTCAAGAGCAGCAGAGGAAGGTGAGCACGAGCGCTTGGAATCCGCTCCCAGTTCCGAAGGGCAGGGAGGGAAAGTCCTTGCAGATCATCTTCAGCGCACAGTGAGCTTTGCAAGTCTGAAACACACATTGCTGTCACTCCTCACTTCATCTCCTAATAATCCGTTTGAATCCATGGTCTCTCCCGCCCTCTCTCGTTTGAACAGCAGCAGTGACAGGTGAACACGATCTCTTGGCCTCTGCTCCCACAGCCGAAGAGCCCGGAGTGAAAGCTCCGGCAGGGCATCTTCAGCACGCAGTCAGCTTTGCAACTGTGACACATATATTGCTCTCGCTCCGCACTTTCCTACCTCAAAGTCCAATTGAATCCAAAATCTCTGTGCCCTTTCTCTGCTGGGCAGAAGCAGAGTAGAGCAGGAACCTTTAGCCAATGCTAAAAGAGCAGAAGAGACAGTCCAGAAAGTTCCCACTGATCATCTTCAGCGCACAGCGAGCTTTGCAACTCTGCAACACACATTGCTGTCACTCCTCCCTTTTTGCCTGAAAGACCAGCTGAATCCACCATCTCTGTGCCCGCTCTCTGCTGAGCAGCAACAGAGATAGTAGAGCAGGAATTTTTAGACCTGCCTAAAACAGCAGAAGAGCCTTGAAAAAAATCTCCTGCTTGATCATGTTTTGCACACAGTGAGCTTTAAACTGTGACACAAACATTGCTGTCACTCCTCACTTTATCTCCTAAAAGTGCATTTGAATCCAAAGTTTCTGGTGCGCTCTCTCGTTTGGAGAGGAGTTGTGACAGGGGAGGAGCAGCGCTTGGACTCTAATACCACAGACGAAGGGCCAGCAGGGAAACTCCTGCAGGGCATCTTCAGCACACAGTGAGCTTTGCAATTCTGCAACACACATTGCTGTAACTCCTCCTTTTCCTGCCTGGAAGACCAATTGATTCCAACATCTCTGTGCCCACTCTCTGCTGAGCAGCAACAGAGAGAAGGAATGTTTAGACTGGGCTAAAACAGCAGAAGAGCCTTGCAAAAAAGCTCCTCCTGATCATGTTTAGCACACAGTGAGCTTTAAACTGTGACACAAACATTGCTGTCACTCTTCACTCTTTCTCCTAAAAGACCATTTCAATCCAAGAACTCCGTTGCCAGCACTCTGCTGAGCAGCAGAGTGAGCAGGAATGTCTGCAATCTGTAAGGCAGTGGAAGAGACAGGCCTGAAGGCTGCTCTTGTGCTTCTTCAACACACTGAGCTTTACAACTGTGACACACACACTGTTGTCACTCCTCATTGTAGCTCCTAAAAGTGCATTTGAATCCAGCGTTTCTGGTCTCCACTCTCGTTTCAAGAGCAGCAGAGGCAGGTGAGCACGAGCGCTTGGAATCCGCTCCCAGTTCCGAAGGGCAGGGAGGGAAAGTCCTTGCAGATCATCTTCAGCGCACAGTGAGCTTTGCAAGTCTGAAACACACATTGCTGTCACTCCTCACTTCATCTCCTAATAATCCGTTTGAATCCATGGTCTCTCCCGCCCTCTCTCGTTTGAACAGCAGCAGTGACAGGTGAACACGATCTCTTGGCCTCTGCTCCCACAGCCGAAGAGCCCGGAGTGAAAGCTCCGGCAGGGCATCTTCAGCACGCAGTCAGCTTTGCAACTGTGACACATATATTGCTCTCGCTCTGCACTTTCCTACCTCAAAGTCCAATTGAATCCAAAATCTCTGTGCCCTTTCTCTGCTGGGCAGAAGCAGAGTAGAGCAGGAACCTTTAGCCAATGCTAAGAGAGCAGAAGAGACAGTCCAGAAAGTTCCCACTGATCATCTTCAGCGCACAGCGAGCTTTGCAACTCTGCAACACACATTGCTGTCACTCCTCCCTTTTTGCCTGAAAGACCAGCTGAATCCACCATCTCTGTGCCCGCTCTCTGCTGAGCAGCAACAGAGAGAGTAGAGCAGGAATTTTTAGACCTGCCTAAAACAGCAGAAGAGCCTTGAAAAAAATCTCCTGCTTGATCATGTTTTGCACACAGTGAGCTTTAAACTGTGACACAAACATTGCTGTCACTCCTCACTTTATCTCCTAAAAGTGCATTTGAATCCAAAGTTTCTTGTGCGCTCTCTCGTTTCGAGAGGAGTTGTGACAGGGGAGGAGCAGCGCTTGGACTCTAATCCCACAGACGAAGGGCCAGCAGGGAAACTCCTGCAGGGCATCTTCAGCACACAGTGAGCTTTGCAACTCTGCAAAACACATTGCTGTAACTCCTCCTTCTCCTGCCTGGAAGACCAATTGATTCCAACATCTCTGTGCCCACTCTCTGCTGAGCAGCATCAGAGAGAGTAGAGCAGGAATGTTTAGACTGGGCTAAAACAGCAGAAGAGCCTTGCAAAAAAGCTCCTCCTGATCATGTTTAGCACACAGTGAGCTTTAAACTGTGACACAAACATTGCTGTCACTCTTCACTCTTTCTCCTAAAAGACCATTTCAATCCAAGAACTCCGTTGCCAGCACTCTGCTGAGCAGCAGAGTGAGCAGGAATGTCTGCAATCTGTAAGGCAGTGGAAGAGACAGGCTGAAGGCTGCTCTTGTGCTTCTTCAACACACTGAGCTTTACAACTTTGACACACACACTGTTGTCACTCCTCATTGTAGCTCCTAAAAGTGCATTTGAATCCAGCGTTTCTGGTCTATACTCTCGTTTCCAGTGCAGCAGAGGCAGGTGAGCACGAGCGCTTGGAATCCGCTCCCAGTTCCGAAGGGCAGGGAGGGAAAGTCCTTGCAGATCATCTTCAGCGCACAGTGAGCTTTGCAACTCTGAAACACACATTGCTGTCACTCCTCACTTCATCTCCTAATAATCCGTTTGAATCCATGGTCTCTCCCGCCCTCTCTCGTTTGAACAGCAGCAGTGACAGGTGAACACGATCTCTTGGCCTCTGCTCCCACAGCCGAAGAGCCCGGAGTGAAAGCTCCGGCAGGGCATCTTCAGCACGCAGTCAGCTTTGCAACTGTGACACATATATTGCTCTCGCTCCGCACTTTCCTACCTCAAAGTCCAATTGAATCCAAAATCTCTGTGCCCTTTCTCTGCTGGGAAGAAGCAGAGTAGAGCAGGAACCTTTAGCCAATGCTAAAAGAGCAGAAGAGACAGTCCAGAAAGTTCCCACTGATCATCTTCAGCGCACAGCGAGCTTTGCAACTCTGCAACACACATTGCTGTCACTCCTCCTTCTCCTGCCTGGAAGACCAATTGATTCCAACATCTCTGTGCCCACTCTCTGCTGAGCAGCATCAGAGAGAGTAGAGCAGGAATGTTTAGACTGGGCTAAAACAGCAGAAGAGCCTTGCAAAAAAGCTCCTCCTGATCATGTTTAGCACACAGTGAGCTTTAAACTGTGACACAAACATTGCTGTCACTCTTCACTCTTTCTCCTAAAAGACCATTTCAATCCAAGAACTCCGTTGCCAGCACTCTGCTGAGCAGCAGAGTGAGCAGGAATGTCTGCAATCTGTAAGGCAGTGGAAGAGACAGGCTGAAGGCTGCTCTTGTGCTTCTTCAACACACTGAGCTTTACAACTTTGACACACACACTGTTGTCACTCCTCATTGTAGCTCCTAAAAGTGCATTTGAATCCAGCGTTTCTGGTCTCCACTCTCGTTTTAAGAGCAGCAGAGGTAGGTGAGCACGAGCGCTTGGAATCCGCTCCCAGTTCCGAAGGGCAGGGAGGGAAAGTCCTTGCAGATCATCTTCAGCGCACAGTGAGCTTTGCAACTCTGAAACACACATTGCTGTCACTCCTCACTTCATCTCCTAATAATCCGTTTGAATCCATGGTCTCTCCCGCCCTCTCTCGTTTGAACAGCAGCAGTGACAGGTGAACACGATCTCTTGGCCTCTGCTCCCACAGCCGAAGAGCCCGGAGTGAAAGCTCCGGCAGGGCATCTTCAGCACGCAGTCAGCTTTGCAACTGTGACACATATATTGCTCTCGCTCCGCACTTTCCTACCTCAAAGTCCAATTGAATCCAAAACTCTGTGCCCTTTCTCTGCTGGGCAGAAGCAGAGTAGAGCAGGAACCTTTAGCCAATGCTAAAAGAGCAGAAGAGACAGACCAGAAAGTTCCCACTGATCATCTTCAGCGCACAGCGAGCTTTGCAATTCTGCAATACACATTGCTGTCACTCCTCCCTTTTTGCCTGAAAGACCAGCTGAATCCACCATCTGTGTGCCCGCTCTCTGCTGAGCAGCAACAGAGATAGTAGAGCAGGAATTTTTAGACCTGCCTAAAACAGCAGAAGAGCCTTGAAAAAAATCTCCTGCTTGATCATGTTTTGCACACAGTGAGCTTTAAACTGTGACACAAACATTGCTGTCACTCCTCACTTTATCTCCTAAAAGTGCATTTGAATCCAAAGTTTCTGGTGCGCTCTCTCGTTTGGAGAGGAGTTGTGACAGGGGAGGAGCAGCGCTTGGACTCTAATCCCACAGACGAAGGGCCAGCAGGGAAACTCCTGCAGGGCATCTTCAGCACACAGTGAGCTTTGCAACTCTGCAAAACACATTGCTGTAACTCCTCCTTTTCCTGCCTGGAAGACCTATTGATTCCAACATCTCTGTGCCCACTCTCTGCTGAGCAGCATCAGAGAGAGTAGAGCAGGAATGTTTAGACTGGGCTGAAACAGCAGAAGAGCCTTGCAAAAAAGCTCCTCCTGATCATGTTTAGCACACAGTGAGCTTTAAACTGTGACACAAACATTGCTGTCACTCTTCACTCTTTCTCCTAAAAGACCATTTCAATCCAAGAACTCCGTTGCCAGCACTCTGCTGAGCAGCAGAGTGAGCAGGAATGTCTGCAATCTGTAAGGCAGTGGAAGAGACAGGCCTGAAGGCTGCTCTTGTGCTTCTTCAACACACTGAGCTTTACAACTTTGACACACACACTGTTGTCACTCCTCATTGTAGCTCCTAAAAGTGCATTTGAATCCAGCGTTTCTGGTCTCCACTCTCGTTTCCAGTGCAGCAGAGGCAGGTGAGCACGAGCGCTTGGAATCCGCTCCCAGTTCCGAAGGGCAGGGAGGGAAAGTCCTTGCAGATCATCTTCAGCGCACAGTGAGCTTTGCAACTCTGAAACACACATTGCTGTCACTCCTCACTTTATCTCCTAAAAGTGCATTTCAAGCCAACGTTTCTGGTGCGCTCTCTCGCTTCGAGAGCAGTTGTGACAGGGGTGGACGAGCGCTTGGATTCTAATTTCACAGCCGAAGGGCCAGCATGGAAACTACTGCTGGGCATCTTCAGCACACATTGTGATTCGCAACTCTGAAACACATATTGCTGTCACCTCTCACTTTCCTACCTGAAAGTCCAATTGAATAATACATCTCCTGTGCTTGCTCTTTGTGAGCAGTAGCAGAATATAGCACTTACGTTTGGACTCTGCTGAAACAGCAGAAGAGACAGTCCAGAAAGTTCCCACTGATCATCTTCAGCACACAGTGAGCTTTGCAACTCTGCAACACACATAGCTGTCACTCCCCCCTTTCCTGCCTGAAAGACCAACTGAATCCACCATCTCTGTGCCCGCTCTCTGCTGAGCAACAACAGAGAGAGCAGAGCAGGAATGTTTGGACTGGGCTAAAACAGCAGAAGAGCCTTGCAAAAAATCTCCTGCTTGATCATGTTTTGCACTCAGTGAGCTTTAAACTGTGACACAAACATTGCTGTCACTCCTCACTTTATCTCCTTAAAGTGCATTTGAATCCAAATTTTATGGTGCGCTCTCTCGTTTCGAGAGCAGATGTCACAGGGGAGGACGAGTGTTTGGACTCTAATTTCACAGACGAATTGCCAGCATGGAAACTCTTGCAGGGCATCTTCAGCACCCAGTGAGCTTTGCAACTCTGAAACACAAATAGCTGTCACCTCTCACTTTCCTACCTCGAAGTCCAATTGAATCCTACATCTCCTGTGCTTGCTCTTTGTGAGCAGTAGCAGAATATAGCACTTACGTTTGGACTCTGAAGAAACAGCAGAAGAGACAGTCCAGAAAGTTCCCACTGATCATCTTCAGCGAACAGCGAGCTTTGCAACTCTGCAACACACATTGCTGTCACTTCTTTTCCTGCCTGAAAGACCAATTGATTCCAACATCTCTGTGCCCACTCTCTGCTGAGCAGCAACAGAGAGAGTAGAGCAGGAATGTGTAGCCTGGGCTAAAACAGCAGAAGAGCCTTGCAAAAAATCTCCTGCTTGATCATGTTTTGCACACAGTGAGCTTTAAACTGTGACACAAACATTGCTGTCACTCCTCACTTTATCTAATAAAAGTGCATTTGAATCCAAAGTTTCTGGTGCGCTCTCACGTTTCGAGAGGAGTTGTGACAGGGGAGGAGCAGCGCTTGGACTCTAATCCCACAGACGAAGGGCCAGCAGGGAAACTCCTGCAGGGCATCTTCAGCACACAGTGAGCTTTGCAATTCTGCAACACACATTGCTGTAACTTCTTTTCCTGCCTGGAAGACCAATTGATTCCAACATCTCTGTGCCCACTCTCTGCTGAGCAGCAACAGAGAGAAGGAATGTTTAGACTGGGCTAAAACAGCAGAAGAGCCTTGCAAAAAAGCTCCTCCTGATCATGTTTAGCACACAGTGAGCTTTAAACTGTGACACAAACATTGCTGTCACTCTTCACTCTTTCTCCTAAAAGACCATTTCAATCCAAGAACTCCGTTGCCAGTACTCTGCTGAGCAGCAAAGTGAGCAGGAATGTCTGCAATCTGTAAGGCAGTGGAAGAGACAGGCTGAAGGCTGCTCTTGTGCTTCTTCCACACACTGAGCTTTACAACTTTGACACACACACTGTTGTCACTCCTCATTGTAGCTCCTAAAAGTGCATTTGTGTAGAGAGCTTAACAACTGAATGGCTAAGTAACAAAGGGCATGATACCGTGCAGCTGGTGGAAATGTAGGCCCCCAGGGCACAGCAATCTCGTGGTTAATGTTTACCCTGATTTGCTTAAGAAACAGGATATGCATCTTGCTGAGATAAGAGCAAGGGTATCTTGCTGGAATAGCACAATGGTCTTGCTTGGGCAAGTTGGGACATGTCGAGACATGTTGAAACAAGAAGTGGTCACAGTTACCTGGAGACCCCTGCATCGACACAGGCTGACCAATGATTTTGCTGTATCTTATCAGACAATGTAACTAACCCTGCAAGCTATAAAAGTGGATGTGTCTAGCTAAATAAACGAGGCTTGCTGACCATGAGAGCATGAGGCTTGTCTCCCGCGACTCCAACAACATCTTGCTAAATAAACGAGACTTGCTGACCATGAGAGCTTGAGGCTTGTCTCCCGCGACTCCAACAACTGGCGCCCCAACAGGGACACTTCCCTTTGCCTGAAGGAGTTGCGTTGGGTGCAGGTCTCGATTTAAAGACGGCTTCTGCAGAACGGGAGTGCTACATCGGTGGGCTGCTCGTCTCCTGCTTTGGCCCAGAGTGCTGCATCGGCAGGCTCTGCTGCTACGCGCTGCCGACGCCTGGAGGGTGCAACGGATCCGGTAAATATGGACAGGCAAGCGGCGTATGATCTTTTTACTGCCTTCCTCCGTCGTCGGGGGGTAAAAGGCTTAGATTTTGATAAGGACCTCCCTGCCCTTCTTTCCCATGCTCGGTCCCTCGGTATTTTTAGTGACCCCCACTCTATTCACCAATTATCGGAATGGCGCCGCTACGGCGATAAATTATGGGACCTTACGATAGACGATGATAAAATTGCTAAAAAATTATCCAAATTATGGCGCTTGATACATAACGAACTCTTGATGGTACAGGCAGAGAAACGTGCGGCCGAAAGTGCCCGTCTGGCACAAAATCAAAATCGTCACTATGATCCTTCTGCCCCTAATCCGCCGACCGTTTCGACAGTCGAGATACCCCCCCCCCCCCCCCTCCCCCCTCGGATACCCCCCCCCCCCCCTCCTCCCCCTCTTCCCTCTCCCCCGTCTGCCTCTATTATGGAAAACGGACCATCTGAGTCTCCTCCAAACTCCCTTCCTTTGTCTCCTAATGCCACGGAGCCGTTCCCCGGAGCCCTTTCGGACCTCGCGGAGGCTATGGCAAGTCAGAGACGGGAAGTTTGGGCTGCTCTGGCACGCCACGGAGTCGAAAACGGAGACAGGGTCCTTGCCGACGCGGCACAAGACCATGTTGCTACTTCTATGGCCTTTCCTGTTATTTTCCACCCTCGACCAGGCGGCGGTCATAGGGTAGATATCACTCAAATGGATTGGAAAATATTGGCACAACTCCGAGCTACAGTCTCTCAATTCGGGGTTACTAGTGAACCGGCCAAGCAGATGCTTGATTACTTATTTAATTCAATGATTCTCCTGCCTGTAGACATCAAGGGTATCGCTCGTTTAATTTATACCCCTCATCAGAAACTTACATTTGATGCAAGATGGGGGGAGGAAGCGGCTGCTTCAGTAGCATTACCTCGTGCCCAAGGAGACCCCCTTTTTGGAATTACAATGAATGAATTACTAGGAAACGGTGATTATACTCGAACAGATGCCCAGGCTGGTATAGGAGTAGAAAAATTAAGAGAGGTCATGCGGGTGGCAAAAAGGGCAATGGACAAAATTCGGGAGCCGGGGGGGCCCCCTATGTATATGAACATTAAACAAGGCCGAGAGGAACCCCTTGGGTCATTCATTGACAAATTGATGCAAGCCCTTTCTAAAGCTGGTGTTGCGGAGCACATGCAGGACGCACTCCTAAAGCAGTGTGTTATACAAAATGGTAATCAAGTCACACGCTCCCTTATCGCTACTGCTCCTGGCAACTGGGTAATTCAAGACCTCTTAGATAAAGCAAATACTCTCCCCTTAAGCAGTCAAATTTTTGTAGTGGAAGCCCTTAACAAAATTGGTGAAGGCCTTAACGCCCAGTCTAAAGTTCAAAGCCAAGTTTTGGCAGCCCTTGCACCTCTTCAGGCGGCAGTTGCGCAGACTCGCCCAGCAGCTCCAGCCACCCGAATGAAGTGTTTTCGATGCGGAAAATTAGGCCACATTCGTCGCGACTGTCAGGCCCCTGGTGTTTGGACCCAAGTGGATCCCTGCTCGCTGGACTCGAGCTGCTCAATCGAATGGACAGCCCAGAACTCCGTCGTCGTCATCGTCTGCAGCTGATCCTTCGTCCGTTGCTGGAACCACTTGAAAGACATTTTGGGATTCGCTTTTCCTATTCGACTCAAGAAGAGGCAGAACTCCATTTGTTTTGGGAACTTATGAGAACATTTGATCGGATTTTGTCTCCTACTCGTTATTGTTTAGAGTGTTTACAAGATTATCATAGGGCTTGGATCAAAATTAAGTGTGGAAATTGTCACCAAAAGGTTTGGGTGTCCCAAAGCCAATTACAGGCACATGGTGCTTGTGTAAACTGTACCTGGAATCCCCATCATAATTACAATCCTTATAGAGCACTGCTGGCGGAGGCAGGTATAACTCCTCCCATAAATCTACCCTTAACGTATCTATTAGTCGAGAATCGGGAAGATCTGGAACAACGATATTTGAAATATCGGGTTCAGGAGATTCTCTCCCAGATTCAAACCACACTAGCCACAGTGCCTCTAGAGATTAAGTGCGGTAAAGATGTGGGTATTCCGCTTTTGTGGCAAGTTAAACCTGAAGATTGGGATCGTGCTTGTCGCCGTTTCCGGCCTCAACACAGGAGCTTGGGACACTCTAAACAAAATAGAGGAACGAAAAAACATGTGGGTCACTTGGGCTGAAAAAGTTAACCAAAGTAGTTTATGCCTTGCTCTTGCTAAAGCTTCTGACCCCTTTAGAACCTGTTTGATAGGCGTCCCAGCCAATTTTACCTTTCAGCTCAATATAAGAAAAAATGTCTCTGAAATCCAAGAATTTCACCTGCTTGGTTCTGCGCCTGCACAATATTGTTTTCACTTTGACTCTTGGAAGGACCCTTTTGGGCTTCCACATAACACAGTAAATGTTTCCTCAAATAGGCCTGGCTTGTTACCCTAATAGAAAAAATTGTTTTGGTGGTGGTTGTAATATTATTAGCAGTATTGCTTTTGCCGTGTATTATGCAGTGTTTACAAAAAATGATATCGAACGCTTTTAATCATAAAATGGCTATGCTTGCTGTTAAAGAAAACAGGGGAAGTGTAGAGAGCTTAACAACTGAATGGCTAAGTAACAAAGGGCATGATACCGTGCAGCTGGTGGAAATGTAGGCCCCCAGGGCACAGCAATCTCGTGGTTAATGTTTACCCTGATTTGCTTAAGAAACAGGATATGCATCTTGCTGAGATAAGAGCAAGGGTATCTTGCTGGAATAGCACAATGGTCTTGCTTGGGCAAGTTGGGACATGTCGAGACATGTTGAAACAAGAAGTGGTCACAGTTACCTGGAGACCCCTGCATCGACACAGGCTGACCAATGATTTTGCTGTATCTTATCAGACAATGTAACTAACCCTGCAAGCTATAAAAGTGGATGTGTCTTGCTAAATAAACGAGGCTTGATGACCATGAGAGCATGAGGCTTGTCTCCCGCGACTCCAACACATTTGAATCCAGCGTTTCTGGTCTCCACTCTCGTTTCAAGAGCAGCAGAGGTAGGTGAGCACGAGCGCTTGGAATCCGCTCCCAGTTCCGAAGGGCAGGGAGGGAAAGTCCTTGCAGATCATCTTCAGCGCACAGTGAGCTTTGCAACTCTGAAACACACATTGCTGTCACTCCTCACTTCATCTCCTAATAATCCGTTTGAATCCATGGTCTCTCCCGCCCTCTCTCGTTTGAACAGCAGCAGTGACAGGTGAACACGATCTCTTGGCCTCTGCTCCCACAGCCGAAGAGCCCGGAGTGAAAGCTCCGGCAGGGCATCTTCAGCACGCAGTCAGCTTTGCAACTGTGACACATATATTGCTCTCGCTCCGCACTTTCCTACCTCAAAGTCCAATTGAATCCAAAATCTCTGTGCCCTTTCTCTGCTGGGCAGAAGCAGAGAGAGTAGAGCAGGAACCTTTAGCCAATGCTAAAAGAGCAGAAGAGACAGTCCAGAAAGTTCCCACTGATCACCTTCAGCGCACAGCGAGCTTTGCAACTCTGCAACACACATTGCTGTCACTCCTCCCTTTTTGCCTGAAAGACCAGCTGAATCCACCATCTCTGTGCCCGCTCTCTGCTGAGCAGCAACAGAGAGAGTAGAGCAGGAATTTTTAGACCTGCCTAAAACAGCAGAAGAGCCTTGAAAAAAATCTCCTGCTTGATCATGTTTTGCACACAGTGAGCTTTAAACTGTGACACAAACATTGCTGTCACTCCTCACTTTATCTCCTAAAAGTGCATTTGAATCCAAAGTTTCTGGTACGCACTCTCGTTTGGAGAGGAGTTGTGACAGGGGAGGAGCAGCGCTTGGACTCTAATCCCACAGACGAAGGGCCAGCAGGGAAACTCCTGCAGGGCATCTTCAGCACACAGTGAGCTTTGCAACTCTGCAAAACACATTGCTGTAACTCCTCCTTTTCCTGCCTGGAAGACCTATTGATTCCAACATCTCTGTGCCCACTCTCTGCTGAGCAGCAACAGAGAGAGTAGAGCAGGAATGTTTAGACTGGGCTAAAACAGCAGAAGAGCCTTGCAAAAAAGCTCCTCCTGATCATGTTTAGCACACAGGGAGCTTTAAACTGTGACACAAACATTGCTGTCACTCTTCACTCTTTCTCCTAAAAGACCATTTCAATCCGAGAACTCCGTTGCCAGCACTCTGCTGAGCAGCAGAGTGAGCAGGAATGTCTGCAATCTGTAAGGCAGTGGAAGAGACAGGCCTGAAGGCTGCTCTTGTGCTTCTTCAACACACTCAGCTTTACAACTTTGACACACACACTGTTGTCACTCCTCATTGTAGCTCCTAAAAGTGCATTTGAATCCAGCGTTTCTGGTCTCCACTCTCGTTTCCAGTGCAGCAGAGGCAGGTGAGCACGAGCGCTTGGAATCCGCTCCCAGTTCCGAAGGGCAGGGAGGGAAAGTCCTTGCAGATTATCTTCAGCGCACAGTGAGCTTTGCAACTCTGAAACACACATTGCTGTCACTCCTCACTTTATCTCCTAAAAGTGCATTTCAAGCCAACGTTTCTGGTGCGCTCTCTCGCTTCGAGAGCAGTTGTGACAGGGGAGGACGAGCGCTTGGATTCTAATTTCACAGCCGAAGGGCCAGCATGGAAACTACTGCTGGGCATCTTCAGCACACATTGAGATTCACAACTCTGAAACACATATTGCTGTCACCTCTCACTTTCCTACCTGAAAGTCCAATTGAATAATACATCTCCTGTGCTTGCTCTTTGTGAGCAGTAGCAGAATATAGCACTTACGTTTGGACTCTGCTGAAACAGCAGAAGAGACAGTCCAGAAAGTTCCCACTGATCATCTTCAGCACACAGTGAGCTTTGCAACTCTGCAACACACATTGCTGTCTCTTCTTTTCCTGCCTGAAAGACCAATTGATTCCAACACCTCTGTGCCCGCTCTCTGCTGAGCAGCAACAGAGAGAGTAGAGCAGGAATGTTTAGCCTGGGCTAAAACAGCAGAAGAGCCTTGCAAAAAATCTCCTGCTTGATCATGTTTTGCACACAGTGAGCTTTAAACTGTGACACAAACATTGCTGTCACTCCTCACTTTATCTCCTAAAAGTGCATTTGAATCCAAAGTTTCTGGTGCGCTCTCACGTTTCGAGAGGAGTTGTGACAGGGGAGGAGCAGCGCTTGGACTCTAATACCACAGACGAAGGGCCAGCAGGGAAACTCCTGCAGGGCATCTTCAACACACAGTGAGCTTTGCCATTCTGCAACACACATTGCTGTAACTCCTTTTCCTGCCTGGAAGACCAATTGATTCCAACATCTCTGTGCCCACTCTCTGCTGAGCAGCAACAGAGAGAAGGAATGTTTAGACTGGGCTAAAACAGCAGAAGAGCCTTGCAAAAAAGCTCCTCCTGATCATGTTTAGCACACAGTGAGCTTTAAACTGTGACACAAACATTGCTGTCACTCTTCACTCTTTCTCCTAAAAGACCATTTCAATCCAAGAACTCCGTTGCCAGCACTCTGCTGAGCAGCAGAGTGAGCAGGAATGTCTGCAATCTGTAAGGCAGTGGAAGAGACAGGCCTGAAGGCTGCTCTTGTGCTTCTTCAACACACTGAGCTTTACAACTGTGACACACACACTGTTGTCACTCCTCATTGTAGCTCCTAAATGTGCATTTGAATCCAGCGTTTCTGGTCTCCACTCTCGTTTCAAGAGCAGCAGAGGAAGGTGAGCACGAGCGCTTGGAATCCGCTCCCAGTTCCGAAGGGCAGGGAGGGAAAGTCCTTGCAGATCATCTTCAGCGCACAGTGAGCTTTGCAACTCTGAAACACACATTGCTGTCACTCCTCACTTTATCTCCTAAAAGTGCATTTCAAGCCAACGTTTCTGGTGCGCTCTCTCGCTTCGAGAGCAGTTGTGACAGGGGAGGACGAGCGCTTGGATTCTAATTTCACAGCCGAAGGGCCAGCATGGAAACTACTGCTGGGCATCTTCAGCACACATTGTGATTCGCAACTCTGAAACACATATTGCTGTCACCTCTCACTTTCCTACCTGAAAGTCCAATTGAATCCTACATCTCCTGTGCTTGCTCCTTGTGAGCAGTAGCAGAATATAGCACTTACGTTTGCACTCAGCTGAAACAGCAGAAGAGACAGTCCTGAAAGTTCCCACTGATCATCTTCAGCGCACAGCGAGCTTTGCAACTCTGCAACACACATTGCTGTCACTCCTCCCTTTCCTGCCTGAAAGACCAACTGAATCCACCATCTCTGTGCCCGCCCTCTGCTTAGCAGCAACAGGGAGAGTATAGCAGGAATATTTAGACTGTGCAAAAACAGCAGAAGAGCCTTGCAAAAAAGCTCCTGCTGATCATGTTTAGCACACAGTGAGCTTTAAACTGCGACAAAAACATTGCTGTCACTCACTTTATCTCCTAAAAGTGCATTTGACTCCATCGTTTCTGGTGCGCACTCTTGTTTCCAGAGGAGTTGTGACAGGGGAGGACGAGCGCGTGGACTCTAATCCCACAGCCGAAGGGCCATCAGGGAAACTCCTGCTGGGCATCTTCAGCACACAGTGAGCTTTGCAACTCTGAAACACACATTGCTGTCACCTCTCACTTTCCTACCTGAAAGTCCAATTGAATCCTACATCTCCTGTGCTTGCTCCTTGTGAGCAGTAGCAGAATATAGACCATACGTTTGGACTCTGCTGAAACAGCAGAAGAGACAGTCCAGAAAGTTCCCACTGATCATCAGCGCACAGCGAGCTTTGCAACTCTGTAACACACATTGCTGTCACTCCTCCCTTTCCTGCCTGAAAGACGAACTGATTCCACCATCTCTGTGCCCGCTCTCTGCTTAGCAGCAACAGAGAGAGTATAGCAGGAATGTTTAGACAGGGCTAAAACAGCAGAAGAGCCTTGCAAAAAAGCTCCTGATGATCATGATTAGCACACAGTGAGCTTTGAAGCTGTGACACAAACATTGCTGTCACTCCTCACTTTATCTCCTAAAAGTGCATTTGAAACCATCGTTTCTGCTGCGCTCTCTCGTTTCGAGTGGAGTTGTGACAGGGGAGGACGAGCGCTTGGACTCTAATCCCACAGCCGAAGGGCGTGCAGGGAAACTCCTGCTGGCCATCTTCAGCACACAGTGATCTTTTCAACCCTGAACACATATAGCTGTCACCTCTCCCTTTCCTACCTGAAAGTCCAATTGAATCCTACTTCTCCTGTGCTTTGCTCCTTGTGAGCAGTAGCAGAATATAGCCCATACGTTTGCACTCTGCTGAAACAGCAGAAGAGAAAGTTTAGAAAGTTCCCACTGATCATCTTCAGAACACAGAGAGCTTTGCAACTCTGCAACACATATTGCTGTCACTCCTCCTTTTCCTGCCTGAAAGACCAAAAGATTCCACCATCTCTGTGCCTGCTCTCTGCTGAGCAGCAACAGGGAGAGAAGAGCAATAATGTTTAGACTGGGCTAAAACAGCAGAAGAGCCTTGCAAAGAAGCTCCTGCTGATCATGTTTAGCACACAGTGAGCTTTGAGGCTGTGACACAAACATTGCTGTCACTCCTCACTTTATCTCCTAAAAGTGCATTTGAGTCCAACGTTTTTGGTGCCCTCTCTCGCTTCAAGAGCAGATGTGACAGGGGAGGACGAGCGCTTGGACTCTAATCCCACAGCCAAAGGGCCAGCAGGGAAACTCCTGATGGGCATCTTCAGCACACAGTGAGCTTTGCAACTCGGAAACACACATTGCTGTCACCTCTCACTTTCCTACCTGAAAGTCCAATTGAATCCTACTCCTCCTGTGCTTTGCTCCTTGTGAGCAGTAGCAGAATATAGCCCATACTTTTGCACTCTGCTGAAACAGCAGAAGAGACAGTCCTGAAAGTTCCCACTGATCATCTTCAGCGCACAGCGAGCTTTGCAACTCTGCAACACACATTGCTGTCACTCCTCCCTTTCCTGCCTGAAAGACCAACTGAATCCACCATCTCTGTGCCCGCTCTCTGCTGAGCAGCAACAGGGAGAGTATAGCAGGAATGTTTAGACTGGGCTAAAACAGCAGAAGAGCCTTGCAAAAAAGCTCCTGCTGATCATGATTAGCACACAGTGAGCTTTGAAACTGTGACACAAGCATTGCTGTCACTCCTCACTTTATCTCCTAAAAGTGCATTTGAAGCCATCGTTTCTGGTGCGCTCTCTCGTTTCGAGAGGAGTTGTGACAGGGGAGGACGAGCGCTTGGACTCTAATCCCACAGCCGAAGGGCCAGCAGGGAAACTCCTGATGGGCATCTTCAGCACACATTGAGCTTTGCTACTCTGAAACTCACATTGCTGTCACCTCTCACTTTCCTACCTGAAAGTCCAATTGAATCCTACATCTCCTGTGCTTTGCTCCTTGTAAGCAGTAGCTGAATATAGCACTTACGTTTGGACTCTGCTGAAACAGCAGAAGAGACAGTCCAGAAATTTCCCATTGCTCATCTTCAGTGCACAGCGAGCTTTGCAACACTGCAACACACATTGCTGTCACACCTCCCTTTCCTGCCTGAAAGACCAACTGAAACCACCATCTCTGTGCCAGCTCTCTGCTGAGCAGCAACAGGGAGAGTATAGCAGGAATGTTTAGACTGGGCTAAAACAGCAGAAGAGCCTTGCAAAAAAGCTCCTGCTGATCATGTTTAGCACACAGTGAGCTTTAAACTGTGACACAAACATTGCTGTCACTCACTTTATCTCCTAAAAGTGCATTTCACTCCATCGTTTCTGGTGCGCACTCTTGTTTCCAGTGGAGTTGTGACAGGGGAGGACGAGCGCGTGGACTCTAATCCCACAGCCGAAGGGCCATCAGGGAAACTCCTGCTGGGCATCTTCAGCACACAGTGAGCTTTGCAACTCTGAAACACACATTGCTGTCACCTCTCGCTTTCCTACCTGAAAGTCCAATTGAATCCTACATCTCCTGTGCTTGCTCCTTGTGAGCAGTAGCAGAATATAGCACTTACGTTTGGACTCTGCTGAAACAGCAGAAGAGACAGTCCAGAAAGTTCCCACTGATCATCAGCGCACAGCGAGCTTTGCAACTCTGCAACACACACTGCTGTCACTCCTCCCTTTCCTGCCTGAAAGACGAACTGATTCCACCATCTCTGTGCCCGCTCTCTGCTTAGCAGCAACAGAGAGAGTATAGCAGGAATGTTTAGACAGGGCTATAACAGCAGAAGAGCCTTGCAAAAAAGCTCCTGCTGATCATGTTTAGCACACAGTGAGTTTTGAAGCTGTGACACAAACATAGCTGTCACTCCTCACTTTATCTCCTAAAAGTGCATTTGAGTCCAACGTTTCTGGTGCGCTCTGTCGTTTCGAGAGGAGTTGTGACAGGGGAGGACGAGCGCTTGGACTCTAATCCCACAGCCGTAGGGCGAGCAGGGAAACTCCTGCTGGGCATCTTCAGCACACAGTGATCTTTGCAACCCTGAACACATATAGCTGTCACCTCTCCCTTTCCTACCTGAAAGTCCAATTGAATCCTACATCTCCTGTGCTGCAATTTGTGAGCAGTAGCAGAATATAGCCCATACGTTTGCACTCTGCTGAAACAGCAGAAGAGAAAGTTTAGAAACTTCCCACTGATCATCTTCAGAACACAGAGAGCTTTGCAACTCTGCAACACACATTGCTGTCACTCCTCCTTTTCCTGCCTGAAAGACCAAAAGATTCCACCATCTCTGTGCCTGCTCTCTGCTGAGCAGCAACAGGGAGAGAAGAGCAATAATGTTTAGACTGGGCTAAAACAGCAGAAGAGCCATGCAAAAAAGCTCCTGCTGATCATGTTTAGCACACAGTGAGTTTTGAAGCTGTGACACAAACATTGCTGTCACTCCTCACTTTATCTCCTAAAAGTGCATTTGAAACCATCGTTTCTGGTGCTCTCTCTCGTTTCGAGAGGAGTTGTGACAGGGGAGGACGAGCGCTTGGACTCTAATCCCACAGCCGAAGGGCCATCAGGGAAACTCCTGCTGGGCATCTTCAGCACACATTGAGCTTTGCTACTCTGAAACACACATTGCTGTCACCTCTCACTTTCCTACCTGAAAGTCCAATTGAATCCTACATCTCCTGTGCTTGATCCTTGTGAGCAGTCGCAGAATATAGCACTTACGTTCAGATTCTGCTGAAACAGCAGAAGAGACAGTCCAGAAAGTTAACACTGATCATCTTCAGCGCACAGCGAGCTTTGCAGCTCTGCAGCACACATTGCTGTCACTCCTCTCTTTCCTGCCTGAAAGACCAATTGATTCCACCATCTCTGTGCCCGCTCTCTGCTTAGCAGCAACAGAGAGAGTATAGCAGGAATGTTTAGACAGGGCTATAACAGCAGAAGAGCCTTGCAAAAAAGCTCCAGCTTTTCATGTTTAGCGCACAGTGAGCTTTAAACTGCGACACAAACATTGCTGCCACTCACTTTATCTCCTAAAAGTGCATTTGAATCTCTCGTTTCTGGGGCGCTCTCTCGTTTCGAGAGGAGTTGTGACAGGGGAGGACGAGCGCTTGGACTCTAATCCCACAGCCGAAGGGCGTGCAGGGAAAGTCCTGCTGGGCATCTTCAGCACACAGTGAGCTTTGCAACTCTGAAACACATATAGCTGTCACCTCTGACTTTCCTAGTTGAAAGTCCAGTTGAATCATACATCTCCTGTGCTTGCTCCTTGTGAGCAGTAGCAGAATATAGCACTTACGTTTGCACTCAGCTGAAACAGCAGAAGAGACACTCCTGAAAGTTCCCACTGATCATCTTCAGCGCACAGCGAGCTTTGCAACTCTGCAACACACATTGCTGTCACTCCTCCCTTTCCTGCCTGAAAGACCAACTGAATCCACCATCTCTGTGCCCGCCCTCTGCTTAGCAGCAACAGGGAGAGTATAGCAGGAATATTTAGACTGTGCAAAAACAGCAGAAGAGCCTTGCAAAAAAGCTCCTGCTGATCATGTTTAGCACACAGTGAGCTTTAAACTGCGACAAAAACATTGCTGTCACTCACTTTATCTCCTAAAAGTGCATTTGACTCCATCGTTTCTGGTGCGCACTCTTGTTTCCAGAGGAGTTGTGACAGGGGAGGACGAGCGCGTGGACTCTAATCCCACAGCTGAAGGGCCATCAGGGAAACTCCTGCTGGGCATCTTCAGCACACAGTGAGCTTTGCAACTCTGAAACACACATTGCTGTCACCTCTCACTTTCCTACCTGAAAGTCCAATTGAATCCTACATCTCCTGTGCTTGCTCCTTGTGAGCAGTAGCAGAATATAGCACTTACGTTTGGACTCTGCTGAAACAGCAGAAGAGACAGTCCAGAAAGTTCCCACTGATCATCAGCGCACAGCGAGCTTTGCAACTCTGTAACACACATTGCTGTCACTCCTCCCTTTCCTGCCTGAAAGACGAACTGATTCCACCATCTCTGTGCCCGCTCTCTGCTTAGCAGCAACAGAGAGAGTATAGCAGGAATGTTTAGACAGGGCTAAAACAGCAGAAGAGCCTTGCAAAAAAGCTCCTGCTGATCATGTTTAGCACACAGTGAGTTTTGAAGCTGTGACACAAACATAGCTGTCACTCCTCACTTTATCTCCTAAAAGTGCATTTGAGTCCAACGTTTCTGGTGCGCTCTGTCGTTTCGAGAGGAGTTGCGACAGGGGAGGACGAGCGCTTGGACTCTAATCCCACAGCCGAAGGGCGTGCAGGGAAACTCCTGCTGGCCATCTTCAGCACACAGTGATCTTTGCAACCCTGAACACATATAGCTGTCACCTCTCACTTTCCTACCTGAAAGTCCAATTGAATCCTACTTCTCCTGTGCTTTGCTCCTTGTGAGCAGTAGCAGAATATAGCCCATACGTTTGCACTCAGCTGAAACAGCAGAAGAGACAGTCCTGAAAGTTCCCACTGATCATCTTCAGCGCACAGCGAGCTTTGCAACTCTGCAACACACATTGCTGTCACTCCTCCCTTTCCTGCCTGAAAGACCAACTGAATCCACCATCTCTGTGCCCGCCCTCTGCTTAGCAGCAACACGGAGAGTATAGCAGGAATGTTTAGACTGTGCAAAAACAGCAGAAGAGCCTTGCAAAAAAGCTCCTGCTGATCATGATTAGCACACAGAGAGCTTTGAAGCTGTGACACAAACATTGCTGTCACTCCTCACTTTATCTCCTAAAAGTGCATTTGAAATCATCGTTTCTGCTGCGCTCTCTCGTTTCGAGTGGAGTTGTGACAGGGGAGGACGAGCGCTTGGACTCTAATCCCACAGCCGAAGGGCGTGCAGGGAAACTCCTGCTGGCCATCTTCAGCACACAGTGATCTTTGCAACCCTGAACACATATAGCTGTCACCTCTCCCTTTCCTACCTGAAAGTCCAATTGAATCCTACATCTCCTGTGCTGCAATTTGTGAGCAGTAGCAGAATATAGCCCATACGTTTGCACTCTGCTGAAACAGCAGAAGAGAAAGTTTAGAAAGTTCCCACTGATCATCTTCAGAACACAGAGAGCTTTGCAACTCTGCAACACATATTGCTGTCACTCCTCCTTTTCCTGCCTGAAAGACCAAAAGATTCCACCATCTCTGTGCCTGCTCTCTGCTGAGCAGCAACAGGGAGAGAAGAGCAATAATGTTTAGACTGGGCTAAAACAGCAGAAGAGCCTTGCAAAGAAGCTCCTGCTGATCATGTTTAGCACACAGTGAGCTTTGAGGCTGTGACACAAACATTGCTGTCACTCCTCACTTTATCTCCTAAAAGTGCATTTGAGTCCAACGTTTTTGGGGCCCTCTCTCGTTTCAAGAGCAGATGTGACAGGGGAGGACGAGCGCTTGGACTCTAATCCCACAGCCGAAGGGCCAGCAGGGAAACTCCTGATGGGCATCTTCAGCACACAGTGAGCTTTGCAACTCGGAAACACACATTGCTGTCACCTCTCACTTTCCTACCTGAAAGTCCAATTGAATCCTACTTCTCCTGTGCTTTGCTCCTTGTGAGCAGTAGCAGAATATAGCCCATACTTTTGCACTCTGCTGAAACAGCAGAAGAGACAGTCCTGAAAGTTCCCACTGATCATCTTCAGCGCACAGCGAGCTTTGCAACTCTGCAACACACATTGCTGTCACTCCTCCCTTTCCTACCTGAAAGACCAACTGATTCCACCATCTCTGTGTCCGCTCTCTGCTGAGCATCAACAGAGAGAGTATAGCTGGAATGTTTAGACTGGGCTAAAACAGCAGAAGAGCCATGCAAAAAAGCTCCTGCTGATCATGTTTAGCACACAGTGAGTTTTGAAGCTGTGACACAAACATTGCTGTCACTCCTCACTTTATCTCCTAAAAGTGCATTTGAAACCATCGTTTCTGGTGCGCTCTCTCGTTTCGAGAGGAGTTGTGACAGGGGAGGACGAGCGCTTGGACTCTAATCCCACAGCCGAAGGGCCATCAGGGAAACTCCTGCTGGGCATCTTCAGCACACATTGAGCTTTGCTACTCTGAAACACACATTGCTGTCACCTCTCACTTTCCTACCTGAAAGTCCAATTGAATCCTACATCTCCTGTGCTTGCTCCCAAGAGGAACATGCTAGGGATTGAAGGATGGCGGGCTAAGGAGGACTATCAATCTCTTGTTTCACTTGTGGGAAAGGATAGCTCTTTAGACCCTGTCCCGCAGGGGAAAAAGAGTACTAGGACTGGCTCCCTGAAATGCCTGTACACCAATGCACGCAGCATGGGGAATAAACAGGAGGAGTTAGAAGTCTGTGTGCGGGCTAAAGGTTATGATCTAGTGGCGATTACAGAGACATGGTGGGACAGTTCACATGACTGGAATGTGGTCATGGATGGCTATGTCCTTTTTAGGAAAGATAGGTCAGCGAAGCGAGGTGGTGGAGTTGCTCTTTACGTGAGAGAGCAACTAGAATGTATTGAGTTCTGTCCGGGGTCGGATGAGGAGCAAGTGGAATGTCTGTGGGTACGAATCAAGGGGCTGACTGGCACGGGTGATACAGTTGTGGGGATCTATTACAGACCTCCTGATCAGCACGAAGGAGTTGATGAGGCTTTCTACAGGCAACTGGAAGTAGCCTCGCGACTACATGCCTTAGTCGTCGTGGGGGACTTTAATTACCCCGATATTTGCTGGAAGACTCACACAGCCAGTCATTCACAGTCTAGGAGGTTCCTCGAGTGCATTGATGATAATTTCTTAATGCAAATGGTGGACGTACCAACTAGGGGAGCAGCGCTGCTAGATTTAGTACTCGCCAACAAGGAGGGTTTGGTCGAAGTGGTGACGGTCAATGGCAGCCTTGGCTGCAGTGACCATGAGATGGTGGAGTTTAGGATCCTGTGTGGGAGGAATAGAATACCTAGCAAAGCCACAGTTCTGGATTTCCGAAGGGCCAACTTTGGTCTCTTCAGTCAACTGCTAAGGGAAGTCTCATGGGAAAGTGTACTAGGCGGTAAAGGGGCTCAAGATAGTTGGTTAGCATTCAAGGACCGCTTCTTCCAAGCTCAGGATCGGAGCGTCCCAATGAGTAGGAAGTCAAGTAAGGGATCTAGGAGACCGGCGTGGTTAAACAAGGAGCTGCTGGGCAAACTCAAGTGGAAAAGGAGAATCTATGGATTATGGAAGGAGGGGCTGGCCGCTTGGGAGGAATATAGGACAGTTGTTAGAGGATGTAGGGAGGCAATTAGGACAGCTAAGGCCTCCTTGGAACTCAATCTTGCTAGTCGGGTTAAAGACAATAGAAAGGGCTTCTTCAAATACATAGCAAATAAAACTAAAACAAGACGCAATATAGGCCCACTGCTGAACGAAGTGGGTACCCTGGAGACAGAGGATATAAAGAAGGCAGAGGTGCTGAATGCCTTCTTTGCCTCTGTCTTTACTCCTGCAGACTCTCCCCGAGGGCCCCGGATTTCTATAGCCCCAGAAGGAGTCAGGACAAAGGAGGAGTTTGCTTTGGTAGATGAGGATTGGGTTAGGGATCAGCTATGCAAACTGGACATCTGTAAATCGATGGGTCCGGATGGAATGCACCCACGGGTGCTGAGGTAGCTGGCGGAGGTCATTGCTAGGCCACTTTCCATCATCTTTGGTAAGTCGTGGGAAATGGGCGAGGTGCCTGAGGATTGGCGGATGGCAAAGGTCACACCAATCTATAAGAAGGGCAAGAAGGAGGACCCGGGTAATTATAGACCGGTCAGCCTTACCTCCATCCCTGGAAAGATGATGGAACAACTTATTCTTGACTCCATCACTAGGCATATCAAGGATGAGGGGGTCATTAAGAACAGCCAACATGGTTTTATGAGGGGGAAGTCATGTATGACTAACCTTATAGCCTTCTATGAGGAAGTGACTAGGTGGAGGGATGATGGTAGAGCGGTAGATGTAGTTTTTCTTGATTTCAGTAAGGCATTTGATACTGTCTCCCACAGCATCCTCATAGATAAGCTGAGGAAGTGTGGGCTTGACGATCAAGTAGTGAGGTGGATCGAGAACTGGTTGAAAGGAAGAAGGCAGAGAGTTGTGGTCAATGGCGCAGAATCTAGCTGGAGGTCTGTGACTAGTGGAGTTCCTCAGGGGTCGGTGCTGGGACCGGTGCTGTTTAATATTTTCATCAATGACCTGGATGAGGGAACTGAGTGCACCCTCAGCAAGTTTGCTGATGACACAAAACTGGGAGGAGTGGCTGACACACCAGAGGACTGTGCTGCCATTCAGCGAGACCTGGACAGGCTGGAGAGTTGGGCGGGGAGAAACTTGATGAAATTTAACAAGGGCAAGTGTAGAGTCTTGCATCTGGGGAAGAACAACCCCATGTACCAGTACAGGTTGGGGGTTGACCTGCTGGAAAGTAGTGAAGGGGAAAGGGACCTGGGGGTCCTGGTGGATAGGAGGATGACCATGAGCCAGCAATGTGCTCTTGTGGCCAAGAAGGCAAATGGCATCTTAGGGTGCATTAGAAAGGGAGTGGTTAGTAGGTCAAGAGAGGTTCTCCTCCCCCTCTACTCAGCCTTGGTGAGGCCGCATCTGGAATATTGCGTCCAGTTCTGGGCCCCTCTGTTCAAGAAGGACAGGGAATTGCTTGAAGGAGTCCAGCGCAGAGCCACAAAGATGATTAAGGGAGTGGAACATCTCCCTTATGAGGAGAGGCTGAGGGAGCTGGGTCTCTTTAGCTTGCAAAAGAGGAGACTGAGGGGTGACCTCATCAATGTTTACAAATATGTGAAGGGTAGGTGTCAGGATGATGGAGCTAGGCTTTTTTCAGTGATATCCAGTGATAGGACAAGGGGCAATGGGTGTAAACTGGAACATAGGAAGTTCCACGTTAACATCAGGAAGAACTTCTTTACTGTAAGAGTGACAGAGCACTGGAACAGGCTGCCCAGGGGGGTTGTGGAGTCTCCTACACTGGAGATATTCAAGGCCCGCCTGGACAAGTTCCTGTGTGATGTACTGTAGGTTACCCTGCTCTTGCAGGGGGGTTGGACTAGATGATCCTTTTAGGTCCCTTCCAACCCTTGGGATTCTGTGATTCTGTGATTCTGTGAATATAGCACTTACGTTCAGATTCTGCTGAAACAGCAGAAGAGACAGTCCAGAAAGTTAACACTGATCATCTTCAGCGCACAGCGAGCTTTGCAGCTCTGCAGCACACATTGCTGTCACTCCTCCCTTTCCTGCCTGAAAGACCAATTGATTCCACCATCTCTGTGCCCGCTCTCTGCTTAGCAGCAACAGAGAGAGTATAGCAGGAATGTTTAGACAGGGCTATAACAGCAGAAGAGCCTTGCAAAAAAGCTCCAGCTTTTCATGTTTAGCGCACAGTGAGCTTTAAACTGCGACACAAACATTGCTGCCACTCACTTTATCTCCTAAAAGTGCATTTGAATCTCTCGTTTCTGGGGCGCTCTCTCGTTTCGAGAGGAGTTGTGACAGGGGAGGACGAGCGCTTGGACTCTAATCGCACAGCCGAAGGGCGTGCAGGGAAAGTCCTGCTGGGCATCTTCAGCACACAGTGAGCTTTGCAACTCTGAAACACATATAGCTGTCACCTCTGACTTTCCTAGTTGAAAGTCCAGTTGAATCATACATCTCCTGTGCTTGCTCCTTGTGAGCAGTAGCAGAATATAGCACTTACGTTTGCACTCTGCTGAAACAGCAGAAGAGACAGTCCTGAAAGTTCCCACTGATCAACTTCAGCACACAGCGAGCTTTGCAACACTGCAACACACATTGCTGTCACTCCTCTCTTTCCTGCCTGAAAGACCAATTGATTCCACCATCTCTGTGCCCGCACTCTATTGAGCAGCAACAGGGAGAGTATAGCAGGAATGTTTAGACTGGGCTAAAACAGCAGAAGAGCCTTGCAAAAAAGCTCCAGCTTTTCATGTTTAGCGCACAGTGAGCTTTAAACTGCGACACAAACATTGCTGCCACTCACTTTATCTCCTAAAAGTGCATTTGAATCTATCGTTTCTGGGGCGCTCTCTCGTTTCGAGAGGAGTTGTGACAGGGGAGGACGAGCGCTTGGACTCTAATCCCACAGCCGAAGGGCGTGCAGGGAAAGTCCTGCTGGGCATCTTCAGCACACAGTGAGCTTTGCAACTCTGAAACACATATAGCTGTCACCTCTGACTTTCCTAGTTGAAAGTCCAGTTGAATCATACATCTCCTGTGCTTGCTCCTTGTGAGCAGTAGCAGAATATAGCACTTATGTTTGCACTCTGCTGAAACAGCAGAAGAGACAGTCCTGAAAGTTCCCACTGATCATCTTCAGCGCACAGCGAGCTTTGCAACTCTGCAACACACATTGCTTTCACTCCTACCTTTCCTGCCTGAATGACCAACTGAATCCACCATCTCTGTGCCCGCTCTCTGCTGAGCAGCAACAGGGAGAGTATAACAGGAATGTTTAGACAGGGCTATAACAGCAGAAGAGCCTTGCAAAAAAGCTCGTGCTGATCATGATTAGCACACAGTGAGCTTTGAAGCTGTGACACAAACATTGCTGTCACTCCTCACTTTATCTCCTAAAAGTGCATTTGAAACCATCGTTTCTGCTGCGCTCTCTCGTTTCGAGTGGAGTTGTGACAGGGGAGGACGAGCGCTTGGACTCTAATCCCACAGCCGAAGGGCGTGCAGGGAAACTCCTGCTGGCCATCTTCAGCACACAGTGATCTTTGCAGCCCTTGAACACATATAGCTGTCACCTCTCCCTTTCCTACCTGAAAGTCCAATAGAATCCTACATCTCCTGTGCTGCAATTTGTGAGCAGTAGCAGAATATAGCCCATACATTTGCACTCTGCTGAAACAGCAGAAGAGAAAGTTTAGAAAGTTCCCACTGATCATCTTCAAAACACAGAGAGCTTTGCAACTCTGCAACACACATTGCTGTCACTCCTCCTTTTCCTGCCTGAAAGACCAAAAGATTCCACCATCTCTGTGCCTGCTCTCTGCTGAGCAGCAACAGGGAGAGAAGAGCAATAATGTTTAGACTGGGCTAAAACAGCAGAAGAGCCTTGCAAAAAAGGTCATGCTGATCATGTTTAGCACACAGTGAGCTTTGAGGCTGTGACACAAACATTGCTGTCACTCCTCACTTTATCTCCTAAAAGTGCATTTGAGTCCAACGTTTTTGGTGCCCTCTCTCGCTTCAAGAGGAGATGTGACAGGGGAGGAAGAGCGCTTGGACTCTAATCCCACAGCCGAAGGGCCAGCAGGGAAACTCCTGCTGGGCATCTTCAGCACACAGTGAGCTTTGCAACTCGGAAACACACATTGCTGTCACCTCCCACTTTCCTACCTGAAAGTCCAATTGAATCCTACTTCTGTGCTTTGCTCCTTGTGAGAAGTAGCAGAATATAGCCCATACGTTTGCACTCTGCTGAAACAGCAGAAGAGACAGTCCTGAAAGTTCCCACTGATCATCTTCAGCGCAGAGCGAGCTTTGCAACTCTGCAACACACATTGCTGTCACTCCTCCCTTTCCTGCCTGAAAGACCAACTGAATCCACCATCTCTGTGCCCGCTCTCTGCTGAGCAGCAACAGGGAGAGTATAGCAGGAATGTTTAGACTGGGCTAAAACAGCAGAAGAGCCTTGCAAAAATGCTCCTGCTGATCATGATTAGCACACAGTGAGCTTTGAAGCTGTGACACAAGCATTGCTGTCACTCCTCACTTTATCTCCTAAAAGTGCATTTGAAACCATCGTTTCTGGTGCGCTCTCTCGTTTCGAGAGGAGTTGTGACAGGGGAGGACGAGCGCTTGGACTCTAATCCCACAGCTGAAGGGCCAGCAGGGAAACTCCTGCTGGGCATCTTCAGCACACATTGAGCTTTGCTACTCTGAAACACACATTGCTGTCACCTCTCACTTTCCTACCTGAAAGTCCAATTGAATCCTACATCTCCTGTGCTTTGCTCCTTGTAAGCAGTAGCTGAATATAGCACTTACGTTCGGACTCTGCTGAAACAGCAGAAGAGACAGTCCAGAAATTTCCCATTGCTCATCTTCAGTGCACAGCGAGCTTTGCAACACTGCAACACACATTGCTGTCACTCCTCCCTTTCCTGCCTGAAAGACGAACTGATTCCACCATCTCTGTGCCCGCTCTCTGCTTAGCAGCAACAGAGAGAGTATAGCAGGAATGTTTAGACAGGGTTAAAACAGCAGAAGAGCCTTGCAAAAAAGCTCCTGCTGATCATGTTTAGCACACAGTGAGCTTTAAACTGTGACACAAACATTGCTGTCACTCCTCACTTTATCTCCTAAAAGTGCATTTGACTCCATCGTTTCTGGTGCGCACTCTTGTTTCCAGAGGAGTTGTGACAGGGGAGGACAAGCGCGTGGACTCTAATCCCACAGCCGAAGGGCCTTCAGGGAAACTCCTGCTGGGCATCTTCAGCACACAGTGAGCTTTGCAACTCTGAAACACACATTGCTGTCACCTCTCACTTTCCTACCTGAAAGTCCAATTGAATCCTACATCTCCTGTGCTTGCATCTTGTGAGCAGTAGCAGAATACAGCACTTACGTTTGCACTCTGCTGAAACAGCAGAAGAGACAGTCCTGAAAGTTCCCACTGATCATCTTCAGCGCATAGCGAGCTTTGAAACTCTGCAGCACACATTGCTGTCACTCCGCCCTTTCCTGCCTGAAAGACCAACTGATTCCACCATCTGTGAGCCCGCACTCTATTGAGCAGCAACAGGGAGAGTATAGCAGGAATGTTTAGACTGGGCTAAAACAGCAGAAGAGCCTTGCAAAAAAGCTCCTGCTTTTCATGTTTAGCGCACAGTGAGCATTAAACTGCGACACAAACGTTGATGTCATTCACTTTATCTGCTAAAAGTGCATTTGAAACCATCGTTTCTGGTGCGCTCTCTCGTTTCGAGAGGAGTTGCGACAGGGGAGGAGGAGCGCTTGGACTCTAATCCCACAGCCGAAGGGCCAGCAGGGAAACTCCTGATGGGCATCTTCAGCACACAGTGAGCTTTGCAGCTCTGAAACACATATAGCTGTCACCGCTCACTATCCTACCTGAAAGTCCAATTGAATACTACATCTCCTGTGCTTGCTCCTTGTGAGCAGTAGCAGAATATAGCACTTACGCTTGGACTCTGCTGAAACAGCAGAAGAGACAGTCCAGAAAGTTCCCACAGATCATCAGCGCACAGCGAGCTTTGCAACTCTGCAACACACATTGCTGTCACTCCTCCCTTTCCTGACTGAAAGACGAACTGATTCCACCATCTCTGTGCCCGCTCTCTGCTGAGCAGCAACAGGGAGAGTATTGCAGGAATGTTTAGACTGGGCAAAAACAGCAGAAGAGCCTTGCAAAAAAGCTCCTGCTGATCATGTTTAGCGCACAGTGAGCATTGAAGCTGTGACACAAACATTGCTGTCACTCCTCACTTTATCTCCTAAAAGTGCATTTGAAACCATCGTTTCTGGTGCGCGCTCTCGTTTCGAGAGGAGTTGTGACAGGGGAGGACGAGCGCTTGGACTCTAATCCCACAGCCGAAGGGCCAGCAGGGAAACTCCTGATGGGCATCTTCAGCACACATTGAGCTTTGCTACTCTGAAACACACATTGCTTCTCACCTCTCACTTTCCTACCTGAAAGTCCAATTGAATCCTACATCTCCTGTGCTTTGCTCCTTGTAAGCAGTAGCTGAATATAGCACATTCGTTTGGACTCTGCTGAAACAGCAGAAGAGACAGTCCAGAAATTTCCCATTGCTCATCTTCAGTGCACAGCGAGCTTTGCAACACTGCAACACACATTGCTGTCACACCTCCCTTTCCTGCCTGAAAGACCAACTGAAACCACCATCTCTGTGCCAGCTCTCTGCTGAGCAGCAACAGGGAGAGTATAGCAGGAATGTTTAGACTGGGCTAAAACAGCAGAAGAGCCTTGCAAAAAAACTCCTGCTGATCATGTTTAGCACACAGTGAGCTTTAAACTGTGACACAAACATTGCTGTCACTCACTTTATCTCCTAAAAGTGCATTTGACTCCATCGTTTCTGGTGCGCACTCTTGTTTCCAGAGGAGTTGTGACAGGGGAGGACGAGCGCGTGGACTCTAATCCCACAGCCGAAGGGCCATCAGGGAAACTCCTGCTGGGCATCTTCAGCACACAGTGAGCTTTGCAACTCTGAAACACACATTGCAGTCACCTCTCACTTTCCTACCTGAAAGTCCAATTGAATCCTACATCTCCTGTGCTTGCTCCTTGTGAGCAGTAGCAGAATATAGCACTTACGTTTGGACTCTGCTGAAACAGCAGAAGAGACAGTCCAGAAAGTTCCCACTGATCATCAGCGCACAGCGAGCTTTGCAACTCTGCAACACACACTGCTGTCACTCCTCCCTTTCCTGCCTGAAAGACGAACTGATTCCACCATCTCTGTGCCCGCTCTCTGCTTAGCAGCAACAGAGAGAGTATAGCAGGAATGTTTAGACAGGGCTATAACAGCAGAACAGCCTTGCAAAAAAGCTCCTGCTGATCATGTTTAGCACACAGTGAGTTTTGAAGCTGTGACGCAAACATAGCTGTCACTCCTCACTTTATCTCCTAAAAGTGCATTTGAGTCCAACGTTTCTGGTGCGCTCTGTCGTTTCGAGAGGAGTTGCGACAGGGGAGGACGAGCGCTTGGACTCTAATCCCACAGCCGAAGGGCGTGCAGGGAAACTCCTGCTGGGCATCTTCGGCACACAGTGATCTTTGCAACCCTGAACACATATAGCTGTCACCTCTCCCTTTCCTACCTGAAAGTCCAATTGAATCCTACATCTCCTGTGCTGCAATTTGTGAGCAGGAGCAGAATATAGCCCATACGTTTGCACTCTGCTGAAACAGCAGAAGAGAAAGTTTAGAAAGTTCCCACTGATCATCTTCAGAACACAGAGAGCTTTGCAACTCTGCAACACTCATTGCTGTCACTCCTCCTTTTCCTGCCTGAAAGACCAAAAGATTCCACCATCTCTTTGCCTGCTCTCTGCTGAGCAGCAACAGGGAGAGAAGAGCAATAATGTTTAGACTGGGCTAAAACAGCAGAAGAGCCTTGCAAAAAAGCTCCTGCTGATCATGTTTAGCACACAGTGAGCTTTGAGGCTGTGACACAAACATTGCTGTCACTCCTCACTTTATCTCCTAAAAGTGCATTTGAGTCCAACGTTTTTGGTGCCCTCTCTCGTTTCAAGAGCAGATGTGACAGGGGAGGACGAGCGCTTGGACTCTAATCCCACAGCCGAAGGGCCAGCAGGGAAAATCCTGCTGGGCATCTTCAGCACACAGTGAGCTTTGCAACTCGGAAACACACATTGCTGTCACCTCTCACTTTCCTACCTGAAAGTCCAATTGAATCCTACTTCTCCTGTGCTTTGCTCCTTGTGAGCAGTAGCAGAATATAGCCCATACGTTTGCACTCTGCTGAAACAGAAGAGACAGTCCTGAAAGTTCCCACTGATCATCTTCAGCGCACAGCGAGCTTTGCAACTCTGTAACACACATTGCTGTCACTCCTCCCTTTCCTACCTGAAAGACCAACTGATTCCACCATCTCTGTGTCCGCTCTCTGCTGAGCATCAACAGAGAGAGTATAGCTGGAATGTTAAGACTGGGCTAAAACAGCAGAAGAGCCTTGCAAAAAGGCTCCTGCTGATCATGTTTAGCACACAGTGAGTTTTGAAGCTGTGACACAAATATTGCTGTCACTCCTCACTTTATCTCCTAAAAGTGCATTTGAAACCATCGTTTCTGGTGCGCTCTCTCGTTTCGAGAGGAGTTGTGACAGTGGAGGACGAGCGCTTGAACTCTAATCCCACAGCCAAAGGGCGTGCAGGTAAAATCCTGCTGGGCATCTTCAGCACACATTGAGCTTTGCTACTCTGCAACACACATTGCTGTCACCTCTCACTTTCCTACCTGAAAGTCCAATTGAATCCTACATCTCCTGTGCTTGCTCCTTGTGAGCAGTAGCAGAATATATCACTTACGTTCAGATTCTGCTGAAACAGCATAAGAGACAGTCCAGAAAGTTAACACTGATCATCTTCAGCGCACAGCGAGCTTTGCAACTCTGTAACACACATTGCTGTCACTCCTCCCTTTCCTGACTGAAAGACCAACTGAATCCACCATCTCTGTGCCCGCTCTCTGCTGAGCAGCAACAGGGAGAGTATAGCAGGAATGTTTAGACTGGGCTAAAACAGCAGAAGAGCCTTGCAAAAAAGCTCCTGCTGATCATGTTTAGCGCACAGTGAGCATTGAAGCTGTGACACAAACATTGCTGTCACTCCTCACTTTATCTTCTAAAAGTGCATTTGAATCCATCGTTTCTTGTGCGCTCTCTCGTATCGAGAGGAGTTGTGACAGGGGAGGACGAGCGCTTGGACTCTAATCCCACAGCCGAAGGGCGTGCAGGGAAACTCCTGCTGGGCATCTTCAGCATACAGTGAGCTTTGCAACTCTGAAACACACATTGCTGTCACCTCTCACTTTCCTACCTGAAAGTCCAATTGAATCCTACATCTCCTGTGCTTGCTCCTTGTGAGCAGTAGCAGAATATAGCACATACGTTTGCACTCAGCTGAAACAGCAGAAGACACAGTCCAGAAAGTTCCCACTGATCATCTTCAGCACACAGTGAGCTTTGCAACTGTGAAATATATATTGATGTCTCCTCTCACTTTCCTACCGGAAAGTCCAATTGAATCCCACATCTCCTGTTCTTGCTTTGTGAGCAGTAGCAGAATATAGCACTTACGTTTGGACTCTGCTGAAACAGCAGAAGAGACAGTCCTGAAAGTTCCCACTGATCAACTTCAGCGCACAGCGAGCTTTGCAACTCTGCAACACGCATTGCTCTCACTCCTACCTTTTCTGCCTGAAAGACCAACTGAATCCGCATTCTCTGTGCCCGCTCTCTGCTGAGCAGCAACAGGGAGAGTGTAGCAGGAATGTTTAGACTGGGCTAAAACAGCAGAAGAGCCTTGCAAAAAAGCTCTTGCTGATCATGTTTAGCACACAGTGAGCTTTGAATCTGTGACACAAACATTGCAGTCACTCCTCACTTTATCTCCTAAAAGTGAATTTGAGTCCAACGTTTTTGTTGCGCTCTCTCGTTTCAAGAGCAGATGTGACAGGGGAGGACGAGCGCTTGGACTCTAATCCCACAGCCGAAGGGCCAGCAGGGAAACTCCTGCTGGGCATCTTCAGCACACAGTGAGCTTTGCAACTCTGAAACACATATTGCTGTCACCTCTCCCTTTCCTACCTGAAAGTCCAATTGAATCCTACTTCTCCTGTGCTTTGGTCCTTATGAGCAGTAGCAGAATATAGCCCATACGTTTGCACTCTGCTGAAACAGCAGAAGAGACAGTCCTGAAAGTTCCCACTGATCATCTTCAGCGCACAGCGAGCTTTGCAAGTCTGCAACACACATTGCTGTCACTCCTCCCTTTCCTACCTGAAAGACCAACTGATTCCACATTCTCTGTGCCCGCTCTCTGCTGAGCAGCAACAGAGAGAGTATAGCTGGAATGTTTAGACTGGGCTAAAACAGCAGAAGAGCCTTGCAAAAAAGCTCCTGCTGATCATGTTTAGCACACAGTGAGTTTTGAAGCTGTGATACAAACATTGCTGTCACTCCTCATTTTATATCCTAAAAGTGCATTTGAAACCATCGTTTCTGGTGCGCTCTCTCGTTTCGAGAGGAGTTGTGACAGGGGAGGACGAGCGCTTGGACTCTAATCCCACAGCCAAAGGGCGTGCAGGGAAAATCCTGCTGGGCATCTTCAGCACACATTGAGCTTTGCTACTCTGAAACACACATTGCTGTCACCTCTCACTTTCCTACCTGAAAGTCCAATTGAATCCTACATCTCCTGTGCTTGCTCCTTGTGAGCAGTAGCAGAATATAGCACTTACGTTCAGATTCTGCTGAAACAGCAGAAGAGACAGTCCAGAAAGTTAACACTGATCATCTTCAGCGCACAGCGAGCTTTGCAGCTCTGCAGCACACATTGCTGTCACTCCTCTCTTTCCTGCCTGAAAGACCAATTGATTCCACCATCTCTGTGCCCGCTCTCTGCTTAGCAGCAACAGAGAGAGTATAGCAGGAATGTTTAGACAGGGCTATAACAGCAGAAGAGCCTTGCAAAAAAGCTCCAGCTTTTCATGTTTAGCGCACAGTGAGCTTTAAACTGCGACACAAACACTGCTGCCACTCACTTTATCTCCTAAAAGTGCATTTGAATCTCTCGTTTCTGGGGCGCTCTCTCGTTTCGAGAGGAGTTGTGACAGGGGAGGACGAGCGCTTGGACTCTAATCCCACAGCCGAAGGGCGTGCAGGGAAAGTCCTGCTGGGCATCTTCAGCACACAGTGAGCTTTGCAACTCTGAAACACATATAGCTGTCACCTCTGACTTTCCTAGTTGAAAGTCCAGTTGAATCATACATCTCCTGTGCTTGCTCCTTGTGAGCAGTAGCAGAATATAGCACATACGTTTGCACTCAGCTGAAACAGCAGAAGAGACAGTCCTGAAAGTTCCCACTGATCATCTTCAGCGCACAGCGAGCTTTGCAACTCTGCAACACACATTGCTGTCACTCCTCCCTTTCCTGCCTGAAAGACCAACTGAATCCACCATCTCTGTGCCCGCCCTCTGCTTAGCAGCAACAGGGAGAGTATAGCAGGAATATTTAGACTGTGCAAAAACAGCAGAAGAGCCTTGCAAAAAAGCTCCTGCTGATCATGTTTAGCACACAGTGAGCTTTAAACTGCGACAAAAACATTGCTGTCACTCACTTTATCTCCTAAAAGTGCATTTGACTCCATCGTTTCTGGTGCGCACTCTTGTTTCCAGAGGAGTTGTGACAGGGGAGGACGAGCGCTTGGACTCTAATCCCACAGCCGAAGGGCCAGCAGGGAAAGTCCTGCTGGGCATCTTCAGCACACAGTGAGCTTTGCAAGTCTGAAACACATATAGCTGTCACCTCTGACTTTCTTAGTTGAAAGTCCAATTGAATCATACATCTCCTGTGCTTGCTCCTTGTGAGCAGTAGCTGAATATAGCACTTACGTTTGGACTCTGCTGAAACAGCAGAAGAGACAGTCCTGAAAGTTCCCACTGATCATCTTCAGCGCACAGCGAGCTTTGCAACTCTGTAACACACATTGCTGTCACTCCTCCCTTTCCTGCCTGAATGACCAACTGAATCCACCATCTCTGTGCCCGCTCTCTGCTGAGCAGCAACAGGGAGAGTATAACAGGAATGTTTAGACAGGGCTATAACAGCAGAAGAGCCTTGCAAAAAAGCTCCTGCTGATCATGATTAGCACACAGTGAGCTTTGAAGCTGTGACACAAACATTGCTGTCACTCCTCACTTTATCTCCTAAAAGTGCATTTGAAACCTTCGTTTCTGCTGCGCTCTCTCGTTTCGAGTGGAGTTGTGACAGGGGAGGACGAGCGCTTGGACTCTAATCCAACAGCCGAAGGGCGTGCAGGGAAACTCCTGCTGGCCATCTTCAGCACACAGTGATCTTTGCAACCCTGAACACATATAGGTGTCACCTCTCCCTTTCCTACCTGAAAGTCCAATTGAATCCTACATCTCCTGTGCTGCAATTTGTGAGCAGTAGCAGAATATAGCCCATACGTTTGCACTCTGCTGAAACAGCAGAAGAGACAGTCCTGAAAATTCCCACTGATCCTGTTCAGCGCACAGCGAGCTTTGCAACTCTGCAGCACACATTGCTGTCACTCCTCCCTTTCCTGCCTGAAAGACCAACTGAATCCACCATCTCTGTGCCCGCTCTCTGCTGAGAGCAACAGGGAGTGTATAGCAGGAATGTTCAGACTGGGCTAAAACAGCAGAAGAGCCTTGCAAAAAAGCTCCTGCTTTTCATGTTTAGCGCACAGTGAGCATTGAAAAGCGACACAAACATTGCTGTCATTCACTTTATCTCCTAAAAGTGCATTTGAAACCATCGTTTCTGGTGCGCTCTCTCGTTTCGAGAGGAGTTGTGACAGTGGAGGACGAGCGCTTGGACTCTAATCCCACAGCCGAAGGGCCAGCAGGGAAACTCCTGCTGGGCATCTTCAGCACACAGTGAGCTTTGCTACTCTGAAACACACATTGCTGTCACCTCTCACTTTCCTACCTGAAAGTCCAATTGAATCCTACATCACCTGTGCTTGCTCTTAGTGAGCAGTAGCAGAATATAGCACTTTACGTTTGGACTCTGCTATAACAGCAGAAGAGACAGACCAGAAAGTTCCCACTGATCATCTTCAGCGCACAGTGAGCTTTGCAAATCTGCTACACGCATTGCTTTCACTCCTACCTTTTCTGCCTGAAAGACCAACTGATTCCACATTCTCTGTGCCCGCTCTCTGCTGAGCAGCAACAGAGAGAGTATAGCAGGAATGTTTAGACTGGGCTAAAACAGCAGAAGAGCCCTGCAAAAAAGCTCTTGCTGATCATGTTTAGCACACAGTGAGCTTTGAAGCTGTGACACAAACATTGCAGTCGCTCCTCACTTTATCTCCTAAAAGTGCATTTGAGTCCAACGTTTTTGTTGCCCTCTCTCGTTTCAAGAGCATATGTGACAGGGGAGGACGAGCGCTTGGACTCTAATCCCACAGCCGAAGGGCGTGCAGGGAAAGTCCTGCTGGGCATCTTCAGCACACAGTGAGCTTTGCAACTCTGAAACACATATAGCTGTCACCTCTGACTTTCCTAGTTGAAAGTCCAGTTGAATCATACATCTCCTGTGCTTGCTCCTTGTGAGCAGTAGCAGAATATAGCACTTACGTTTGCACTCTGCTGAAACAGCAGAAGAGACAGTCCTGAAAGTTCCCACTGATCATCTTCAGCGCACAGCGAGCTTTGCAACTCTGCAGCACACATTGCTGCCACTCCTCCCTTTCCTGCCTGAAAGACCAACTGATTCCACCATCTCTGAGCCCGCACTCTATTGAGCAGCAACAGGGAGAGTATAGCAGGAATGTTTAGACTGGGCTAAAACAGCAGAAGAGCCTTGCAAAAAAGCTCCTGCTTTTCATGTTTAGCGCACAGTGAGCATTAAACTGCGACGCAAACATTGCTGTCATTCACTTTAACTCCTAAAAGTGCATTTGACTCCATCGTTTCTGGTGCGCTCTCTCGTTTCGAGAGGAGTTCTGACAGGGGAGGACGAGTGCTTGGATTCTAATCCCACAGCCGAAGGGCGTGCAGGGAAACTCCTGCTGGGCATCTTCAGCACACAGTGAGCTTTGCAAGTCTGAAACACATATAGCTGTCACCTCTGACTTTCTTAGTTGAAAGTCCAATTGAATCATACATCTCCTGTGCTTGCTCCTTGTGAGCAGTAGCAGAATATAGCACTTACGCTTGGACTCTGCTGAAACAGCAGAAGAGACAGTCCAGAAAGATCCCACTGATCATCTTCAGCTCACAGCGAGCTTTGCAACTCTGCAACACACATTACTGTCACTCCTCCCTTTTTGCCTTGAAGACCAGCTGAATCCACCATCTCTGTGCCTGCTCTCTGCTGAGCAGCAACAGAGAGAGTTTAGCAGGAATGTTTAGACTGGGCTAAAACAGTAGAAGAGCCTTGCAAAAAAGCTCCTGCTGATCATGATTAGCAAACAGTGAGCTTTAAACTGTGACCCAAACATTGCTGTCACTCCTCACTTTATCTCCTAAAAGTGCATTTGAATCCATCGTTTCTGGTGCGCTCTCTCGTTTCGAGAGGAGTTGTGACAGGGGAGGACGAGCGCGTGGACTCTAATCCCACAGCCGAAGGGCCAGCAGGGAAAATCCTGATGGGCATCTTCAGCACACAGTGAGCTTTGAAAATCTGAAACACACATTGCTGTCACCTCTCACATTCCTACCTGAAAGTCCAATTGAATCCTACTTCTCCTGTGCTTTGCTCCTTGTGAGCAGTAGCAGAATATAGCACTTAAGTTTGCACTCTGCTGAAACAGCAGAAGAGACAGTCCTGAAAGTTCCCACAGATCATCTTCAGCGCACAGCGAGCTTTGCAACTCTGAAACACACATTGCTGTCACCTCACACTTCCCTACCTAAAAGTGCAATTGAATCCTACTTCTCCTGTGCTTTGCTCCTTGTGAGCAGTAGCAGAATATAGCCCATATGTTTGCACACTGCTGAAACAGCAGAAGAGACAGTCCAGAAAGATCCCACTGATCATCTTCAGCGCACAGCGAGCTTTACAACTCTGCAACACACATTGCTGTCAATCCTCCCTTTCCTGCCTGAAAGACGAACTGATTCCACCATCTCTGTGCCCGCTCTCTGCTGAGCAGCAACAGGGAGACTATAGCAGGAATGTTTAGACTGGGCTAAAACAGCAGAAGAGCCTTGCAAAAAAGCTCCTGCTGATCATTATTAGCACACAGTCAGCTTTGAAACTGTGACACAAACACTGCTGTCACTCCTCACTTTATCTCCTAAAAGTGCATTTGAAACCATCGTTTCTGGTGCGCTCTCTCATTTCGAGAGGAGTTGTGACAGGGGAGGACGAGCGCTTGGACTCTAATCCCACAGCTGAAAGGCCAGCAGGGAAAATCCTGCTGGGCATCTTCAGCATACAGTGAGCTTTGCAACTCTGAAACACACATTGCTGTCACTCCTCACTTCATCTCCTAATAATCCGTTTGAATCCATGGTCTCTCCCGCCCTCTCTCGTTTGAACAGCAGCAGTGACAGGTGAACACTATCTCTTGGCCTCTGCTCCCACAGCCGAAGAGCCCGGAGTGAAAGCTCCGGCAGGGCATCTTCAGCACGCAGTCAGCTTTGCAACTGTGACACATATATTGCTCTCGCTCCGCACTTTCCTACCTCAAAGTCCAATTGAATCCAAAATCTCTGTGCCCTTTCTCTGCTGGGCAGAAGCAGAGAGAGTAGAGCAGGAACCTTTAGCCAATGCTAAAAGAGCAGAAGAGACAGTCCAGAAAGTTCCCACTGATCATCTTCAGCGCACAGCGAGCTTTGCAACTCTGCAACACACATTGCTGTCACTCCTCCCTTTTTGCCTGAAAGACCAATTGATTCCAACATCTTTGTGCCCCCTCTCTGCTGAGCAGCAACAGAGAGAGTAGAGCAGGAATGTTTAGCCTGGGCTAAAACAGCAGAAGAGCATTGCAAAAAAGCTCCTGCTAATCATGTTTAGCACACAGTGAGCTTTGAAACTGTGACACAAACATTGCTGTCACTCCTCACTTTATCTCCTAAAAGTGCATTTGAATCCAAAGTTTCTGGTGCTCTCTCTCGTTTCGAGAGGAGTTGTGACTGGGGAGGAGGAGCGCTTGGACTCTAATCCCTCAGACCAAGGGCCAGCAGGGAAACACCTGCAGGGCAACTTCAGCACACAGTGACCTTTGCAACTCTGCAAAACACATTGCTGTCACTCCTCCTTTTCCTGCCTGGAAGACCAATTGATTCCAACATCTCTGTGCCCCCTCTCTGCTGAGCAGCAACAGAGAGAAGGAATGTTTAGACTGGGCTAAAACAGCAGAAGAGCCTTGCAAAAAAGCTCCTCCTGATCATGTTTAGCACACAGTGAGCTTTAAACTGTGACACAAACATTGCTGTCACTCTTCACTCTTTCTCCTAAAAGACCATTTCAATCCAAGAACTCCGTTGCCAGCACTCTGCTGAGCAGCAGAGTGAGCAGGAATGTCTGCAATCTGTAAGGCAGTGGAAGAGACAGGCCTGAAGGCTGCTCTTGTGCTTCTTCAACACACTGAGCTTTACAACTGTGACACACACACTGTTGTCACTCCTCATTGTAGGTCCTAAAAGTGCATTTGAATCCAGCGTTTCTGGTCTCCACTCTCGTTTCAAGAGCAGCAGAGGCAGGTGAGCACGAGCGCTTGGAATCCGCTCCCAGTTCCGAAGGGCAGGGAGGGAAAGTCCTTGCAGATCATCTTCAGCGCACAGTGAGCTTTGCAACTCTGAAACACACATTGCTGTCACTCCTCACTTCATCTCCTAATAATCCGTTTGAATCCATGGTCTCTCCCGCCCTCTCTCGTTTGAACAGCAGCAGCGACAGGTGAACACGATCTCTTGGCCTCTGCTCCCACAGCCGAAGAGCCCGGAGTGAAAGCTCCGGCAGGGCATCTTCAGCACGCAGTCAGCTTTGCAACTGTGACACATATATTGCTCTCGCTCCGCACTTTCCTACCTCAAAGTCCAATTGAATCCAAAATCTCTGTGCCCTTTCTCTGCTGGGCAGAAGCAGAGAGAGTAGAGCAGGAACCTTTAGCCAATGCTAAAAGAGCAGAAGAGACAGTCCTGAAAGTTCCCACTGATCATCTTCAGCGCACAGCGAGCTTTGCAACTCTGCAACACACATTGCTGTCACTCCCCCCTTTTTGCCTGAAAGACCAGCTGAATCCACCATCTCTGTGCCCGCTCTCTGCTGAGCAGCAACAGAGAGAGTAGAGCAGGAATGTTTAGCCTGGGCTAAAACAGCAGAAGAGCCTTGCAAAAAAGCTCCTGCTAATCATGTTTAGCACACAGTGAGCTTTGAAACTGTGACACAAACATTGCTGTCACTCCTCACTTTATCTCCTAAAAGTGCATTTGAATCCAAAGTTTCTGGTGCTCTCTCTCGTTTCGAGAGGAGTTGTGACAGGGGAGGAGGAGCGCTTGGACTCTAATCCCGCACACGGAGGGCCAGCAGGGAAACTCCTGCAGGGCATCTTCAGCACACAGTGAGCTTTGCAACTCTGCAAAACACATTGCTGCAACTCCTCCTTTTCCTGCCTGGAAGACCAATTGATTCCAACATCTCTGTGCCCACTCTCTGCTGAGCAGCAACAGAGAGAGTAGAGCAGGAATGTTTAGACTGGGCTAAAACAGCAGAAGAGCATTGCAAAAAAAGCTCCTCCTGATCATGTTTAGCACACAGTGAGCTTTAAACTGTGACACAAACATTGCTGTCACTCCTCACTTTATCTCCTAAAAGTGCATTTGAATCCAACGTTTCTGGTGCGCTCTCTCGTTTCGAGAGGAGTTGTGACAGGGGTGGACGAGCGCTTGGACTCTAATCCCACAGCCGAAGGGCCAGCATGGAAAATCCTGCTGGGCATCTTCAGCACACAGTGAGCTTTGCAACTCTGAAACACACATTGCTGTCACCTCTCACTTTCCTACCTGAAAGTCCAATTGAATCCTACATCTCCTGTGCTTGCTCTTTATGAGCAGTAGCAGAATATAGCACTTACGTTTGGACTCTGCAGAAACAGCAGAAGAGACAGTCCAGAAAGTACCCACTGATCATCTTCAGCGCACAGCGAGCTTTGCAACTCAGCAACACGCATTGCTGTCAATCCTCCCTTTCCTGCCTGAAAGAAAGACCAACTGAATCCACCATCTCTGTGCCCGCTCTCTACTGAGCAGCAACAGAGAGAGTAGAGCAGGAATGTTTAGCCTGGGCTAAAACAGCAGAAGAGCATTGCAAAAAAAGCTCCTGCTAATCATGTTTAGCACACAGTGATCTTTAAACTGTGACACAAACATTGCTGTCACTCCTCACTTTATCTCCTAAAAGTGCATTTGAAGGCAACGTTTCTGGTGCGCTCTCTCGTTTCGAGAGGAGTTGTGAAAGGGAGGAGCAGCGCTTGGACTCTAATCCCACAGACGAAGGGCCAGCAGGGAAACTCCTGCAGGGCATCTTCAGCACACAGTGAGCTTTGCAATTCTGCAACACACATTGCTGTCACTCCTCCTTTTCCTGCCTGAAAGACCAATTGATTCCAACATCTCTGTGCACCCTCTCTGCTGAGCAGCAACAGAGAGAAGGAATGTTTAGACTGGGCTAAAACAGCAGAAGAGCCTTGCAAAAAAGCTCCTCCTGATCATGTTTAGCACACAGTGAGCTTTAAACTGTGACACAAACATTGCTGTCACTCTTCACTCTTTCTCCTAAAAGACCATTTCAATCCAAGAACTCCGTTGCCAGCACTCTGCTGAGCAGCAGAGTGAGCAGGAATGTCTGCAATCTGTAAGGCAGTGGAAGAGACAGGCCTGAAGGCTGCTCTTGTGCTTCTTCAACACACTGAGCGTTACAACTTTGACACACACACTGTTGTCACTCCTCATTGTAGCTCCTAAACGTGCATTTGAATCCAGCGTTTCTGGTCTCCACTCTCGTTTCAAGAGCAGCAGAGGCAGGTGAGCACGAGCGCTTGGAATCCGCTCCCAGTTCCGAAGGGCAGGGAGGGAAAGTCCTTGCAGATCATCTTCAGCGCACAGTGAGCTTTGCAACTCTGAAACACACATTGCTGTCACTCCTCACTTCATCTCCTAATAATCCGTTTGAATCCATGGTCTCTCCCGCCCTCTCTCGTTTGAACAGCAGCAGTGACAGGTGAACACGATCTCTTGGCCTCTGCTCCCACAGCCGAAGAGCCCGGAGTGAAAGCTCCGGCAGGGCATCTTCAGCACGCAGTCAGCTTTGCAACTGTGACACATATATTGCTCTCGCTCCGCACTTTCCTACCTCAAAGTCCAATTGAATCCAAAATCTCTGTGCCCTTTCTCTGCTGGGCAGAAGCAGAGAGAGTAGAGCAGGAACCTTTAGCCAATGCTAAAAGAGCAGAAGAGACAGTCCAGAAAGTTCCCACTGATCATCTTCAGCGCACAGCGAGCTTTGCAACTCTGCAACACACATTGCTGTCACTCCTCCATTTCGCCTGAAAGACCAATTGATTCCAACATCTCTGTGCCCACTCTCTGCTGAGCAGCAACAGAGAGAGTAGAGCAGGAATGTTTAGCCTGGGCTAAAACAGCAGAAGAGCCTTGCAAAAAAGCTCCTGCTAATCATGTTTAGCACACAGTGAGCTTTGAAACTGTGACACAAACATTGCTGTCACTCCTCACTTTATCTCCTAAAAGTGCATTTGAATCCAAAGTTTCTGGTGCTCTCTCTCGTTTCGAGAGGAGTTGTGACAGGGGAGGAGGAGCGCTTGGACTCTAATCCCGCAGACGAAGGGCCAGCAGGGAAACTCCTGCAGGGCATCTTCAGCACACAGTGAGCTTTGCAACTCTGCAAAACACATTGCTGTAACTCCTCCTTTTCCTGCCTGGAAGACCAATTGATTCCAACATCTCTGTGCCCACTCTCTGCTGAGCAGCAACAGAGAGAGTAGAGCAGGAATGTTTAGACTGGGCTAAAACAGCAGAAGAGCATTGCAAAAAAAGCTCCTCCTGATGATGTTTAGCACACAGTGAGCTTTAAACTGTGACACAAACAATTCTGTCACTCCTCACTTTATCTCCTAAAAGTGCATTTGAATCCAACGTTTCTGGTGCGCTCTCTCGTTTTGAGAGGAGTTGTGACAGCGGTGGACGAGCGCTTGGACTCTAATCCCACAGCCGAAGGGCCAGCATGGAAAATCCTGCTGGGCATCTTCAGCACACAGTGAGCTTTGCAACTATGAAACACACATTGCTGTCACCTCTCACTTTCCTACCTGAAAGTCCAATTGAATCCTACATCTCCTGTGCTTGCTCTTTATGAGCAGTAGCAGAATATAGCACTTACGTTTGGACTCTGCAGAAACAGCAGAAGAGACAGTCCAGAAAGTACCCACTGATCATCTTCTGCGCACAGCGAGCTTTGCAACTCAGCAACACGCATTGCTGTCACTCCTCCCTTTCCTGCCTGAAAGAAAGACCAACTGAATCCACCATCTCTGTGCCCGCTCTCTACTGAGCAGCAACAGAGAGAGTAGAGCAGGAATGTTTAGCCTGGGCTAAAACAGCTGAAGGGCATTGCAAAAAAAGCTCCTGCTAATCATGTTTAGCACACAGTGATCTTTAAACTGTGACACAAACATTGCTGTCACTCCTCACTTTATCTCCTAAAAGTGCATTTGAAGCCAACGTTTCTGGTGCGCTCTCTCGTTTCGAGAGGAGTTGTGACAGGGGAGGAGGAGCGCTTGGACTCTAATCCCGCAGACGAAGGGCCAGCAGGGAAACTCCTGCAGGGCATCTTCAGCACACAGTGAGCTTTGCAACTCTGCAAAACACATTGCTGTAGCTCCTCATTTTCCTGCCTGGAAGACCAATTGATTCCAACATCTCTGTGCCCACTCTCTGCTGAGCAGCAACAGAGAGAGTAGAGCAGGAATGTTTAGACTGGGCTAAAACAGCAGAAGAGCATTGCAAAAAAAGCTCCTCCTGATCATGTTTAGCACACAGTGAGCTTTAAACTGTGACACAAACATTGCTGTCACTCCTCACTTTATCTCCTAAAAGTGCATTTGAATCCAACGTTTCTGGTGCACTCTCTCGTTTCGAGAGGAGTTGTGACAGGGGTGGACGAGCGCTTGGACTCTAATCCCACAGCCGAAGGGCCAGCATGGAAAATCCTGCTGGGCATCTTCAGCACACAGTGAGCTTTGCAACTCTGAAACACACATTGCTGTCACCTCTCACTTTCCTACCTGAAAGTCCAATTGAATCCTACATCTCCTGTGCTTGCTCCTTGTGAGCAGTAGCAGAATATAGCACTTACGTTTGGAATCTGCTAAAACAGCAGAAGAGACAGTCCAGAAAGTACCCACTGATCATCTTCAGCGCACAGCGAGCTTTGCAACTCAGCAACACGCATTGCTGTCACTCCTCCCTTTCCTGCCTGAAAGAAAGACCAACTGAATCCACCATCTCTGTGCCCGCTCTCTACTGAGCAGCAACAGAGAGAGTAGAGCAGGAATGTTTAGCCTGGGCTAAAACAGCAGAAGAGCATTGCAAAAAAAGCTCCTGCTAATCATGTTTAGCACACAGTGATCTTTAAACTGTGACACAGACATTGCTGTCACTCCTCACTTTATCTCCTAAAAGTGCATTTGAAGCCAACGTTTCTGGTGCGCTCTCTCGTTTCGAGAGGAGTTGTGACAGGGGAGGAGCAGCGCTTGGGCTCTAATCCCACAGACGAAGGGCCAGCAGGGAAACTCCTGCTGGGCATCTTCAGCACACAGTGAGCTTTGCAATTCTGCAACACACATTGCTGTCACTCCTCCTTTTCCTGCCTGAAAGACCAATTGATTCCAACATCTCTGTGCACCCTCTCTGCTGAGCAGCAACAGAGAGAAGGAATGTTTAGACTGGGCTAAAACAGCAGAAGAGCCTTGCAAAAAAGCTCCTCCTGATCATGTTTAGCACACAGTGAGCTTTAAACTGTGACACAAACATTGCTGTCACTCTTTACTCTTTCTCCTAAAAGACCATTTCAATCCAAGAACTCCGTTGCCAGCACTCTGCTGAGCAGCAGAGTGAGCAGGAATGTCTGCAATCTGTAAGGCAGTGGAAGAGACAGGCCTGAAGGCTGCTCTTGTGCTTCTTCAACACACTGAGCTTTACAACTGTGACACACACACTGTTGTCACTCCTCATTGTAGCTCCTAAAAGTGCATTTGAATCCAGCGTTTCTGGTCTCCACTCTCGTTTCCAGTGCAGCAGAGGAAGGTGAGCACGAGCGCTTGGAATCCGCTCCCAGTTCCGAAGGGCAGGGAGGGAAAGTCCTTGCAGATCATCTTCAGCGCACAGTGAGCTTTGCAACTCTGAAACACACATTGCTGTCACTCCTCACTTCATCTCCTAATAATCCGTTTGAATCCATGGTCTCTCCCGCCCTCTCTCGTTTGAACAGCAGCAGTGACAGGTGAACACGATCTCTTGGCCTCTGCTCCCACAGCCGAAGAGCCCGGAGTGAAAGCTCCGGCAGGGCATCTTCAGCACGCAGTCAGCTTTGCAACTGTGACACATATATTGCTCTCGCTCCGCACTTTCCTACCTCAAAGTCCAATTGAAACCAAAATCTCTGTGCCCTTTCTCTGCTGGGCAGAAGCAGAGAGAGTAGAGCAGGAACCTTTAGCCAATGCTAAAAGAGCAGAAGAGACAGTCCAGAAAGTTCCCACTGATCATCTTCAGCGCACAGCGAGCTTTGCAACTCTGCAACACACATTGCTGTCACTCCTCCCTTTTTGCCTGAAAGACCAGCTGAATCCACCATCTCTGTGCCCGCTCTCTGCTGAGCAGCAACAGAGAGAGTAGAGCAGGAATTTTTAGACCTGCCTAAAACAGCAGAAGAGCCTTGAAAAAAATCTCCTGCTTGATCATGTTTTGCACACAGTGAGCTTTAAACTGTGACACAAACATTGCTGTCACTCCTCACTTTATCTCCTAAAAGTGCATTTGAATCCAAAGTTTCTGGTGCGCTCTCTCGTTTGGAGAGGAGTTGTGACAGGGGAGGAGCAGCGCTTGGACTCTAATCCCACAGATGAAGGGCCAGCAGGGAAACTCCTGCAGGGTATCTTCAGCACACAGTGAGCTTTGCAACTCTGCAAAACACATTGCTGTCACTCCTCCTTTTCCTGCCTGGAAGACCTATTGATTCCAACATCTTTGTGCCTACTCTCTGCTGAGCAGCATCAGAGAGAGTAGAGCAGGAATGTTTAGACTGGGCTAAAACAGCAGAAGAGCCTTGCAAAAAAGCTCCTCCTGATCATGTTTAGCACACAGTGAGCTTTAAACTGTGACACAAACATTGCTGTCACTCTTCACTCTTTCTCCTAAAAGACCATTTCAATCCCAGAACTCCGTTGCCAGCACTCTGCTGAGCAGCAGAGTGAGCAGGGATGTCTGCAATCTGTAAGGCAGTGGAAGAGACAGGCCTGAAGGCTGCTCTTGTGCTTCTTCAACACACTGAGCTTTACAACTGTGACACACACACTGTTGTCACTCCTCATTGTAGCTCCTAAAAGTGCATTTGAATCCAGCGTTTCTGGTCTCCACTCTCGTTTCCAGAGCAGCAGAGGAAGGTGAGCACGAGCGCTTGGAATCCGCTCCCAGTTCCGAAGGGCAGGGAGGGAAAGTCCTTGCAGATCATCTTCAGCGCACAGTGAGCTTTGCAACTCTGAAACACACATTGCTGTCACTCCTCACTTTATCTCCTAAAAGTGCATTTCAAGCCAACGTTTCTGGTGCGCTCTCTCGCTTCGAGAGCAGTTGTGACAGGGGAGGACGAGCGCTTGGATTCTAATTGCACAGCCGAAGGGCCAGCATGGAAACTCCTGCTGGGCATCTTCAGCACACATTGAGATTCGCAACTCTGAAACACATATTGCTGTCACCTCTCACTTTCCTACCTGAAAGTCCAATTGAATAATACATCTCCTGTGCTTGCTCTTTGTGAGCAGTAGCAGAATATAGCACTTACGTTTGGACTCTGCTGAAACAGCAGAAGAGACAGTCCAGAAAGTTCCTAATGATCATCTTCAGCGCACAGCGAGCTTTGCAACTCTGCAACACACATTGCTGTCACTTCTTTTCCTGCCTGAAAGACAAATTGATTCCAACATCTCTGTGCCCACTCTCTGCTGAGCAGCAACAGAGAGAGTAGAGCAGGAATGTGTAGCCTGGGCTAAAACAGCAGAAGAGCCTTGCAAAAAATCTCCTGCTTGATCATGTTTTGCACACAGTGAGCTTTAAACTGTGACACAAACGCTGTCACTCCTCACTTTATCTCCTAAAAGTGCATTTGAATCCAAAGTTTCTGGTGCGCTCTCTCGTTTCGAGAGGAGTTGTGACAGGGGAGGAGCAGCGCTTGGACTCTAATCCCACAGAGGAAGGGCCAGCAGGAAAACTCCTGCAGGGCATCTTCAGCACACAGTGAGCTTTGCAATTCTGCAACACACATTGCTGTCACTCCTCCTTTTCCTGCCTGAAAGACCAATTGATTCCAACATCTCTGTGCCCCCTCTCTGCTGAGCAGCAACAGAGAGAAGGAATGTTTAGACTGGGCTAAAACAGCAGAAGAGCCTTGCAAAAAAGCTCCTCCTGATCATGTTTAGCACACAGTGAGCTTTAAACTGTGACACAAACATTGCTGTCACTCTTCACTCTTTCTCCTAAAAGACCATTTCAATCCAAGAACTCCGTTGCCAGCACTCTGCTGAGCAGCAGAGTGAGCAGGAATGTCTGCAATCTGTAAGGCAGTGGAAGAAACAGGCCTGAAGGCTGCTCTTGTGCTTCTTCAACACACTGAGCTTTACAACTGTGACACACACACTGTTGTCACTCCTCATTGTAGCTCCTAAAAGTGCATTTGAATCCAGCGTTTCTGGTCTCCACTCTCGTTTCAAGAGCAGCAGAGGAAGGTGAGCACGAGCGCTTGGAATCCGCTCCCAGTTCCGAAGGGCAGGGAGGGAAAGTCCTTGCAGATCATCTTCAGCGCACAGTGAGCTTTGCAACTCTGAAACACACATTGCTGTCACTCCTCACTTCATCTCCTAATAATCCGTTTGAATCCATGGTCTCTCCCGCCCTCTCTCGTTTGAACAGCAGCAGTGACAGGTGAACACGGTCTCTTGGCCTCTGCTCCCACAGCCGAAGAGCCCGGAGTGAAAGCTCCGGCAGGGCATCTTCAGCACGCAGTCAGCTTTGCAACTGTGACACATATATTGCTCTCGCTCCGCACTTTCCTACCTCAAAGTCAAATTGAATCCAAAATCTCTGTGCCCTTTCTCTGCTGGGCAGAAGCAGAGAGAGTAGAGCAGGAACCTTTAGCCAATGCTAAAAGAGCAGAAGAGACAGTCCAGAAAGTTCCCACTGATCATCTTCAGCGCACAGCGAGCTTTGCAACTCTGCAACACACATTGCTGTCACTCCTCCCTTTTTGCCTGAAAGACCAATTGATTCCAACATCTCTGTGCCCCCTCTCTGCTGAGCAGCAACAGAGAGGGTAGAGCAGGAATGTTTAGCCTGGGCTAAAACAGCAGAAGAGCCTTGCAAAAAAGCTCCTGCTAATCATGTTTAGCACACAGTGAGCTTTGAAACTGTGACACAAACATTGCTGTCACTCCTCACTTTATCTCCTAAAAGTGCATTTGAATCCAAAGTTTCTGGTGCTCTCTCTCGTTTCGAGAGGAGTTGTGACAGGGGAGGAGGAGCGCTTGGACTCTAATCCCACAGACGAAGGGCCAGCAGGGAAACTCGTGCTGGGCATCTTCAGCACACAGTGTGCTTTGCAACACTGAAACACATATAGCTGTCACCTCTCCCTTTCCTACCTGAAAGTCCAATTGAATCCTACTTCTCCTGTGCTTTGCTCCTTGTGAGCAGTAGCAGAATATAGCCCATACGTTTGCACTCTGCTGAAACAGCAGAAGAGACAGTCCTGAAAGTTCCCACTGATCATCTTCAGCGCACAGCGAGTTTGCAACTCTGCAGCACACATTGCTGTCACTCCTCCCTTTCCCGCCTGAAAGACCAACTGATTCCACCATCTCTGAGCCCGCACTCTATTGAGCAGCAACAGGGAGTGTATAGCAGGAATGTTTAGACTGGGCTTAAGAAGCAGAAGAGCCTTGCAAAAAAGCTCCTGCTTTTCATGTTTAGCGCACAGTGAGCATTAAACTGAGACACAAACATTGCTGTCATTCACTTTATCTCCTAAGAGTGCATTTGAACCCATCGTTTCTGGTGCGCTCTCTCGTTTCGAGAGGAGTTGTGACAGGGGAGGACGAGCGCTAGGACTCTAATCGCACAGCCGAAGGGCGTGCAGGGAAACTCCTGCTGGGCATCTTTAGCACACAGTGAGATTTGCAACTCTGAAACACATATAGCTGTCACCTCTCACTTTCCTACCTGAAAGTCCAATTGAATCCTACATCTCCTGTGCTTGCTCCTTGTGAGCAGTAGCAGAATATAGCACTTACGTTTGCACTCTGCTGAAACAGCAGAAGACACAGTCCAGAAAGTTCCCACTGATCATCTTCAGCGCACAGCGAGCTTTGCAACTGTGGAACACACATTGCTGTCACTCCTCCCTTTCCTGCATGAATGACCAGCTGAAACCACCATCTCTGTGCCCGCTCTCTGCTGAGCAGCAACAGAGAGAGTATAGCAGGAATGTTTAGTCTGGGCTAAAACAGCAGAAGAGCCTTGCAAAAAAGCTCCTGCTGATCATGATTAGCACACAGTGAGCTTTGAGGCTGTGACACAAACATTGCTGTCACTCCTCACTTTATCTCCTAAAAGTGCATTTGAATCCAAAGTTTCTGGTGCTCTCTCTCGTTTCGAGAGGAGTTGTGACAGGGGAGGAGGAGCGCTTGGACTCTAATCCCACAGACGAAGGGCCAGCAGGGAAACTCGTGCTGGGCATCTTCAGCACACAGTGAGCTTTGCAACACTGAAACACATATAGCTGTCACCTCTCCCTTTCCTACCTGAAAGTCCAATTGAATCCTACTTCTCCTGTGCTTTGCTCCTTGTGAGCAGTAGCAGAATATAGCCCATACGTTTGCACTCTGCTGAAACAGCAGAAGAGACAGTCCTGAAAGTTCCCACTGATCATCTTCAGCGCACAGCGAGTTTGCAACTCTGCAGCACACATTGCTGTCACTCCTCCCTTTCCCGCCTGAGAGACCAACTGATTCCACCATCTCTGAGCCCGCACTCTATTGAGCAGCAACAGGGAGTGTATAGCAGGAATGTTTAGACTGGGCTAAAGAAGCAGAAGAGCCTTGCAAAAAGGCTCCTGCTTTTCATGTTTAGCGCACAGTGAGCATTAAACTGAGACACAAACATTGCTGTCATTCACTTTATCTCCTAAGAGTGCATTTGAACCCATCGTTTCTGGTGCGCTCTCTCGTTTCGAGAGGAGTTGTGACAGGGGAGGACGAGCGCTTGGACTCTAATCGCACAGCCGAAGGGCGTGCAGGGAAACTCCTGCTGGGCATCTTTAGCACACAGTGAGCTTTGCAACTCTGAAACACATATAGCTGTCACCTCTCACTTTCCTACCTGAAAGTCCAAATGAATCCTACATCTCCTGTGCTTGCTCCTTGTGAGCAGTAGCAGAATATAGCACTTACGTTTGCACTCTGCTGAAACAGCAGAAGAGAAAGTTTAGAAAGTTCCCACTGATCATCTTCAGCGCACAGCGAGCTTTGCAACTGTGGAACACACATTGCTGTCACTCCTCCCTTTCCTGCATGAATGACCAGCTGAAACCACCATCTCTGTGCCCGCTCTCTGCTGAGCAGCAACAGAGAGAGTATAGCAGGAATGTTTAGTCTGGGCTAAAACAGCAGAAGAGCCTTGCAAAAAAGCTCCTGCTGATCATGATTAGCACACAGTGAGCTTTGAGGCTGTGACACAAACATTGCTGTCACTCCTCACTTTATCTCCTAAAAGTGCATTTGAGTCCAACGTTTTTGGTGCCCTCTCTCGTTTCAAGAGCAGATGTGACAGGGGAGGACGAGCGCTTGGACTCTAATCCCACAGCCGAAGGGCCAGCAGGGAAACTCCTGCTGGGCATCTTCAGCACACAGTGAGCTTTGCAACTCGGAAACACACATTGCTGTCACCTCTCACTTTCCTACCTGAAAGTCCAATTGAATCCTACTTCTCCTATGCTTTGCTCCTTGTGAGCAGTAGCAGAATATAGCCCATACGTTTGCACTCTGCTGAAACAGCAGAAGAGACAGTCCAGAAAGTTAACACTGATCATCTTCAGCGCACAGCGAGCTTTGCAACTCTGCAGCACACATTGCTGTCACTCCTCCCTTTCCTGCCTGAAAGACCAACTGATTCCACCATCTCTGAGCCCGCACTCTATTGAGCAGCAACAGGGAGTGCCTAGCAGGAATGTTTAGACTGGACTAAAACAGCAGAGGAGCCTTGCAAAAAAGCTCCTGCTTTTCATGTTTAGCGCACAGTGAGCATTAAACTGAGGCACAAACATTGCTGTCATTCACTTTATCTCCTAAAAGTGCATTTGAACCCATCGTTTCAGGTGCGCTCTCTCGTTTCGAGAGGAGTTGTGACAGGGGAGGACGAGCGCTTGGACTCTAATCCCACAGCCGAAGGGCGTGCGGGGAAACTCCTGCTGGCCATCTTCAGCACACAGTGATCTTTGCAACCCTGAACACATATAGCTGTCACCTCTCCCTTTCCTACCTGAAAGTCCAATTGAATCCTACTTCTCCTGTGCTTTCCTCCTTGTGAGCAGTAGCAGAATATAGCCCATACGTTTGCACTCTGCTGAAACAGCAGAAGAGAAAGTTTAGAAAGTTCCCACTGATCATCTTCAGAACACAGAGAGCTTTGCAACTCTGCAACACACATTGCTGTCACTCCTCCTTTTCCTGCCTGAAAGACCAAAAGATTCCACCATCTCTGTGCCTGCTCTCTGCTGAGCAGCAACAGGGAGAGAAGAGCAATAATGTTTAGACTGAGCTAAAACAGCAGAAGAGCCTTGCAAAAAAGCTCCTGCTGATCATGTTTAGCACACAGTGAGCTTTGAGGCTGTGACACAAACATTGCTGTCACTCCTCACTTTATCTCCTAAAAGTGCATTTGAGTTCAACGTTTTTGGTGCCCTCTCTCGTTTCAAGAGCAGATGTGACAGGGGAGGACGAGCGCTTGGACTCTAATCCCACAGCCGAAGGGCCAGCAGGGAAACTCCTGCTGGGCATCTTCAGCACACAGTGAGCTTTCCAACTCGGAAACACACATTGCTGTCACCTCTCACTTTCCTACCTGAAAGACCAATTGAATCCTACTTCTCCTGTGCTTTGCTCCTTGTGAGCAGTAGCAGAATATAGCCCATACGTTTGCACTCTGCTGAAACAGCAGAAGAGACAGTCCAGAAAGTTCCCACTGATCATCCTCAGGGCACAGCGAGCTTTGCAACTCTGCAACACACATTGCTGTCACCTCTCACTTTCCTACCTTCAAGTCCAATTGAATCCTACATCTCCTGTGCTTGCTCTTTGTGAGCTGTAGCAGAACATAGCACTTACGTTTGCACTCTGCTGAAACAGCAGAAGAGACAGTCCTGAAAGTTCCCACTGATCATCTTCAGCGCACAGCGAGCTTTGCAACTCTGCAACACACATTGCTGTCACTCCTCCCTTTCCTGCCTGAAAGACCAACTGAATCCACCATCTCTGTGCCCGCTCTCTGCTGAGCAGCAACAGGGAGAGTATAGCAGCAATGTTTAGACTGGGCTAAAACAGCAGAAGAGCCTTGCAAAAAAGCTCCTGCTGATCATGTTTAGCACACAGTGAGCTTTGAAGCTGTGACACAAACATTGCTGTCACTCCTCACTTTATCTCCTAAAAGTGCATTTGAAACCATCGTTTCCGGTGCGCTCTCTCGTTGCGAGAGGAGTTGTGACAGGGGAGGACGAGCGCTTGGACTCTAATCCCACAGCCGAAGGGCCAGCAGGGAAACTCCTGCTGGGCATCTTCAGCACACAGTGAGCTTTGGAACTCTGAAACACATATTGCTGTCACCTCTCACTTTCCTACCTGAAAGTCCAATTGAATCCTTCTTCTCCTGTGCTTGCTCTTTGTGAGCAGTAGCAGAATATAGCACTTACGTTCAGATTCTGCTGAAACAGCAGAAGAGACAGTCCTGAAAGTTCCCACTGATCATCTTCAGCGCACAGCGAGCTTTGCAACTCTGCAGCACACATTGCTGTCACTCCTCCCTTTCCTGCCTGAAAGACCAACTGATTCCACCATCTCTGAGCCCGCACTCTATTGAGCAGCAACAGGGAGTGTATAGCAGGAATGTTTAGACTGGGCTAAAACAGCAGAAGAGCCTTGCAAAAAAGCTCCTGCTTTTCATGTTTAGCGCACAGTGAGCATTAAACTGAGACACAAACATTGCTGTCATTCACTTTATCTCCTAAAAGTGCATTTGAACCCATCGTTTCTGGTGCGCTCTCTCTTTTCGAGAGGAGTTGTGACAGGGGAGGACGAGCGCTTGGACTCTAATCGCACAGCCGAAGGGCGTGCAGGGAAACTCCTGCTGGGCATCTTCAGCACACAGTGAGCTTTGCAACTCTGAAACACAGAAAGCTGTCACCTCTCACTTTCCTACCTGAAAGTCCAATTGAATCCTACATCTCCTGTGCTTGCCCCTTGTGAGCAGGAGCAGAATATAGCACTTACGTTTGCACTCTGCTGAAACAGCAGAAGACACAGTCCAGAAAGTTCCCACTGATCATCTTCAGCGCACAGCGAGCTTTGCAACTGTGCAACACACATTGCTGTCACTCCTCCTTTTCCTGCATGAATGACCAGCTGAAACCACCATCTCTGTGCCCGCTCTCTGCTTAGCAGCAACACGGAGAGTATAGCAGGAATGTTTAGTCTGGGCTAAAACAGCAGAAGAGCCTTGCAAAAAAGCTCCTACTGATCATGTTTAGCACACAGTGAGCTTTGAGGCTGTGACACAAACATTGCTGTCACTCCTCATTTTATATCCTAAAAGTGCATTTGAGTCCAACGTTTTTGGTGCCCTCTCTCGTTTCAAGAGAAGATGTGACAGGGGAGGACGAGCGCTTGGACTCTAATCCCACAGCCGAAGGGCCAGCAGGGAAACTCGTGCTGGGCATCTTCAGCACACAGTGAGCTTTGCAACACTGAAACACATATAGCTGTCACCTCTCACTTTCCTACCTGAAAGTCCAATTGAATCCTACTTCTCCTGTGCTTTGCTCCTTGTGAGCAGTAGCAGAATATAGCCCATACGTTTGCACTCTGCTGAAACAGCAGAAGAGACAGTCCAGAAAGTTCCCACTGATCATCTTCAGAACACAGAGAGCTTTGCAACTCTGCAACACACATTGCTGTCTCTTCTTTTCCTGCCTGAAAGACCAATTGATTCCAACACCTCTGTGCCCGCTCTCTGCTTAGCAGCAACAGAGAGAGTAGAGCAGGAATGTTTAGCCTGGGCTAAAACAGCAGAAGAGCCTTGCAAAAAATCTCCTGCTTGATCATGTTTTGCACACAGTGAGCTTTAAACTGTGACACAAACATTGCTGTCACTCCTCACTTTATCTCCTAAAAGTGCATTTGAATCCAAAGTTTCTGGTGCGCTCTCACGTTTCGAGAGGAGTTGTGACAGGGGAGGAGCAGCGCTTGGACTCTAATCCCACAGACGAAGGGCCAGCAGGGAAACTCCTGCAGGGCATCTTCAGCACACAGTGAGCTTTGCAATTCTGCAACACACATTGCTGTAACTCCTTTTCCTGCTTGGAAGACCAATTGATTCCAACATCTCTGTGCCCACTCTCTGCTGAGCAGCAACAGAGAGAAGGAATGTTTAGATTGGGCTAAAACAGCAGAAGAGCCTTGCAAAAAAGCTCCTCCTGATCATGTTTAGCACACAGTGAGCTTTAAACTGTGACACAAACATTGCTGTCACTCTTCACTCTTTCTCCTAAAAGACCATTTCAATCCAAGAACTCCGTTGCCAGCACTCTGCTGAGCAGCAGAGTGAGCAGGAATGTCTGCAATCTGTAAGGCAGTGGAAGAGACAGGCCTGAAGGCTGCTCTTGTGCTTCTTCAACACACTGAGCTTTACAACTTTGACACACACAATGTTGTCACTCCTCATTGTAGCTCCTAAAAGTGCATTTGAATCCAGCGTTTCTGGTCTCCACTCTCGTTTCAAGAGCAGCAGAGGAAGGTGAGCACGAGCGCTTGGAATCCGCTCCCAGTTCCGAAGGGCAGGGAGGGAAAGTCCTTGCAGATCATCTTCAGCGCACAGTGAGCTTTGCAACTCTGAAACACACATTGCTGTCACTCCTCACTTCATCTCCTAATAATCCGTTTGAATCCATGGTCTCTCCCGCCCTCTCTCGTTTGAACAGCAGCAGTGACAGGTGAACACGATCTCTTGGCCTCTGCTCCCACAGCCGAAGAGCCCGGAGTGAAAGCTCCGGCAGGGCATCTTCAGCACGCAGTCAGCTTTGCAACTGTGACACATATATTGCTCTCGCTCCGCACTTTCCTACCTCAAAGTCCAATTGAATCCAAAATCTCTGTGCCCTTTCTCTGCTGGGCAGAAGCAGAGAGAGTAGAGCAGGAACCTTTAGCCAATGCTAAAAGAGCAGAAGAGACAGTCCAGAAAGTTCCCACTGATCATCTTCAGCGCACAGCGAGCTTTGCAACTCTGCAACACACATTGCTGTCACTCCTCCCTTTTTGCCTGAAAGACCAATTGATTCCAACACCTCTGTGCCCGCTCTCTGCTGAGCAGCAACAGAGAGAGTAGAGCAGGAATTTTTAGACCTGCCTAAAACAGCAGAAGAGCCTTGAAAAAAATCTCCTGCTTGATCATGTTTTGCACACAGTGAGCTTTAAACTGTGACACAAACATTGCTGTCACTCCTCACTTTATCTCCTAAAAGTGCATTTGAATCCAAAGTTTCTGGTGCGCTCTCTCGTTTGGAGAGGAGTTGTGACAGGGGAGGAGCAGCGCTTGGACTCTAATCCCACAGACGAAGGGCCAGCAGGGAAACTCCTGCAGGGCATCTTCAGCACACAGTGAGCTTTACAATTCTGCAACACACATTGCTGTCACTCCTCCTTTTCTTGCCTGAAAGTCCAATTGATTCCAACATCACTGTGCCCACTCTCTGCTGAGCAGCAACAGAGAGAGTAGAGCAGGAATGTTTAGACTGGGCTAAAACAGCAGAAGAGCCTTGCAAAAAAGCTCCTCCTGATCATGTTTAGCACACAGTGAGCTTTAAACTGTGACACAAACATTGCTGTCACTCTTCACTCTTTCTCCTAAAAGACCATTTCAATCCAAGAACTCCGTTGCCAGCACTCTGCTGATCACCAGAGTGAGCAGGAATGTCTGCAATCTGTAAGGCAGTGGAAGAGACAGGCCTGAAGGCTGCTCTTGTGCTTCTTCAACACACTGAGCTTTACAACTGTGACACACACACTGTTGTCACTCCTCATTGTAGCTCCTAAAAGTGCATTTGAATCCAGCGTTTCTGGTCTCCACTCTCGTTTCCAGTGCAGCAGAGGCAGGTGAGCACGAGCGCTTGGAATCCACTCCCAGTTCCGAAGGGCAGGGAGGGAAAGTCCTTGCAGATCATCTTCAGCGCACAGTGAGCTTTGCAACTCTGAAACACACATTGCTGTCACTCCTCACTTTATCTCCTAAAAGTGCATTTCAAGCCAACGTTTCTGGTGCGCTCTCTCGCTTCGAGAGCAGTTGTGACAGGGGAGGACGAGCGCTTGGATTCTAATTTCACAGCCGAAGGGCCAGCATGGAAACTACTGCTGGGCATCTTCAGCACACATTGAGATTCGCAACTCTGAAACACATATTGCTGTCACTTCTCACTTTCCTACCTGAAAGTCCAATTGAATAATACATCTCCTGTGCTTGCTCTTTGTGAGCAGTAGCAGAATATAGCACTTACGTTTGGACTCTGCTGAAACAGCAGAAGAGACAGTCCAGAAAGTTCCCACTGATCATCTTCAGCACACAGTGAGCTTTGCAACTCTGCAACACACATTGCTGTCTCTTCTTTTCCTGCCTGAAAGACCAGCTGAATCCACCATCTCTGTGCCCGCTCTCTGCTGAGCAGCAACAGAGAGAGTAGAGCAGGAATGTTTAGCCTGGGCTAAAACAGCAGAAGAGCCTTGCAAAAAATCTCCTGCTTGATCATGTTTTGCACACAGTGAGCTTTAAACTGTGACACAAACATTGCTGTCACTCCTCACTTTATCTCCTAAAAGTGCATTTGAATCCAAAGTTACTCTTGCGCTCTCTCGTTTCGATAGGAGTTGTGACAGGGGAGGAGCAGCGCTTGGACTCTAATCCCACAGACGAAGGGCCAGCAGGGAAACTCCTGCAGGGCATCTTCAGCACACAGTGAGCTTTACAATTCTGAAACACATATTGCTGTCACTCCTCCTTTTCTTGCCTGAAAGACCAATTGATTCCAACATCTCTGTGCCCACTCTCTGCTGAGCAGCAACAGAGAGAGTAGAGCAGGAATGTTTAGACTGGGCTAAAACAGCAGAAGAGCCTTGCAAAAAAGCTCCTCCTGATCATGTTTAGCACACAGTGAGCTTTAAACTGTGACACAAACATTGCTGTCACTCTTCACTCTTTCTCCTAAAAGACCATTTCAATCCAAGAACTCCGTTGCCAGCACTCTGCTGAGCAGCAGAGTGAGCAGGAATGTCTGCAATCTGTAAGGCAGTGGAAGAGACAGGCCTGAAGGCTGCTCTTGTGCTTCTTCAACACACTGAGCTTTACAACTTTGACACACACACTGTTGTCACTCCTCATTGTAGCTCCTAAAAGTGCATTTGAATCCAGCGTTTCTGGTCTCCACTCTCGTTTCAAGAGCAGCAGAGGAAGGTGAGCACGAGCGCTTGGAATCCGCTCCCAGTTCCGAAGGGCAGGGAGGGAAAGTCCTTGCAGATCATCTTCAGCGCACAGTGAGCTTTGCAACTCTGAAACACACATTGCTGTCACTCCTCACTTCATCTCCTAATAATCCGTTTGAATCCATGGTCTCTCCCGCCCTCTCTCGTTTGAACAGCAGCAGTGACAGGTGAACACGATCTCTTGGCCTCTGCTCCCACAGCCGAAGAGCCCGGAGTGAAAGCTCCGGCAGGGCATCTTCAGCACGCAGTCAGCTTTGCAACTGTGACACATATATTGCTCTCGCTCCGCACTTTCCTACCTCAAAGTCCAATTGAATCCAAAATCTCTGTGCCCTTTCTCTGCTGGGCAGAAGCAGAGAGAGTAGAGCAGGAACCTTTAGCCAATGCTAAAAGAGCAGAAGAGACAGTCCAGAAAGTTCCCACTGATCATCTTCAGCGCACAGCGAGCTTTGCAACTCTGCAACACACATTGCTGTCACTCCTCCCTTTTTGCCTGAAAGACCAGCTGAATTCACCATCTCTGTGCCCGCTCTCTGCTGAGCAGCAACAGAGAGAGTAGAGCAGGAATTTTTAGACCTGCCTAAAACAGCAGAAGAGCCTTGAAAAAAATCTCCTGCTTGATCATGTTTTGCACACAGTGAGCTTTAAACTGTGACACAAACATTGCTGTCACTCCTCACTTTATCTCCTAAAAGTGCATTTGAATCCAAAGTTTCTGGTGCGCTCTCTCGTTTCGAGAGGAGTTGTGACAGGGGAGGAGCAGCGCTTGGACTCTAATCCCACAGACGAAGGGCCAGCAGGGAAACTCCTGCAGGGCATCTTCAGCACACAGTGAGCTTTACAATTCTGCAACACACATTGCTGTCACTCCTCCTTTTCTTGCCTGAAAGTCCAATTGATTCCAACATCACTGTGCCCACTCTCTGCTGAGCAGCAACAGAGAGAGTAGAGCAGGAATGTTTAGACTGGGCTAAAACAGCAGAAGAGCCTTGCAAAAAAGCTCCTCCTGATCATGTTTAGCACACAGTGAGCTTTAAACTGTGACACAAACATTGCTGTCACTCTTCACTCTTTCTCCTAAAAGACCATTTCAATCCAAGAACTCCGTTGCCAGCACTCTGCTGAGCAGCAGAGTGAGCAGGAATGTCTGCAATCTGTAAGGCAGTGGAAGAGACAGGCCTGAAGGCTGCTCTTGTGCTTCTTCAACACACTGAGCTTTACAACTGTGACACACACACTGTTGTCACTCCTCATTGTAGCTCCTAAAAGTGCATTTGAATCCAGCGTTTCTGGTCTCCACTCTCGTTTCCAGTGCAGCAGAGGCAGGTGAGCACGAGCGCTTGGAATCCGCTCCCAGTTCCGAAGGGCAGGGAGGGAAAGTCCTTGCAGATCATCTTCAGCGAACAGTGAGCTTTGCAACTCTGAAACACACATTGCTGTCACTCCTCACTTTATCTCCTAAAAGTGCATTTCAAGCCAACGTTTCTGGTGCGCTCTCTCGCTTCGAGAGCAGTTGTGACAGGGGAGGACGAGCGCTTGGATTCTAATTTCACAGCCGAAGGGCCAGCATGGAAACTACTGCTGGGCATCTTCAGCACACATTGAGATTCGCAACTCTGAAACACATATTGCTGTCACCTCTCACTTTCCTACCTGAAAGTCCAATTGAATAATACATCTCCTGTGCTTGCTCTTTGTGAGCAGTAGCAGAATATAGCACTTACGTTTGGACTCTGCTGAAACAGCAGAAGAGACAGTCCAGGAAGTTCCCACTGATCATCTTCAGCACACAGTGAGCTTTGCAACTCTGCAACACACATTGCTGTCTCTTCTTTTCCTGCCTGAAAGACCAGCTGAATCCACCATCTCTGTGCCCGCTCTCTGCTGAGCAGCAACAGAGAGAGTAGAGCAGGAATGTTTAGCCTGGGCTAAAACAGCAGAAGAGCCTTGCAAAAAATCTCCTGCTTGATCATGTTTTGCACACAGTGAGCTTTAAACTGTGACACAAACATTGCTGTCACTCCTCACTTTATCTCCTAAAAGTGCATTTGAATCCAAAGTTTCTGGTGCGCTCTCTCGTTTCGAGAGGAGTTGTGACAGGGGAGGAGCAGCGCTTGGACTCTAATCCCACAGACGAAGGGCCAGCAGGGAAACTCCTGCAGGGCATCTTCAGCGCACAGTGAGCTTTACAATTCAGAAACACACATTGCTGTCACTCCTCCTTTTCTTGCCTGAAAGACCAATTGATTCCAACATCTCTGTGCCCACTCTCTGCTGAGCACCAACAGAGAGAGTAGAGCAGGAATGTTTAGACTGGTCTAAAACAGCAGAAGAGCCTTGCAAAAAAGCTCCTCCTGATCATGTTTAGCACACAGTGAGCTTTAAACTGTGACACAAACATTGGTGTCACTCTTCACTCTTTCTCCTAAAAGACCATTTCAATCCCAGAACTCCGTTGCCAGCACTCTGCTGAGCAGCAGAGTGAGCAGGGATGTCTGCAATCTGTAAGGCAGTGGAAGAGACAGGCCTGAAGGCTGCTCTTGTGCTTCTTCCACACACTGAGCTTTACAACTGTGACACACACACTGTTGTCACTCCTCATTGTAGCTCCTAAAAGTGCATTTGAATCCAGCGTTTCTGGTCTCCACTCTCGTTTCAAGAGCAGCAGAGGAAGGTGAGCATGAGCGCTTGGAATCCGCTCCCAGTTCCGAAGGGCAGGGAGGGAAAGTCCTTGCAGATCATCTTCAGCGCACAGTGAGCTTTGCAACTCTGAAACACACATTGCTGTCACTCCTCACTTTATCTCCTAAAAGTGCATTTCAAGCCAACGTTTCTGGTGCGCTCTCTCGCTTCGAGAGCAGTTGTGACAGGGGAGGACGAGCGCTTGGATTCTAATTTCACAGCCGAAGGGCCAGCATGGAAACTACTGCTGGGCATCTTCAGCACACATTGAGATTCACAACTCTGAAACACATATTGCTGTCACCTCTCACTTTCCTACCTGAAAGTCCAATTGAATAATACATCTCCTGTGCTTGCTCTTTGTGAGCAGTAGCAGAATATAGCACTTACGTTTGGACTCTGCTGAAACAGCAGAAGAGACAGTCCAGAAAGTTCCCACTGATCATCTTCAGCACACAGTGAGCTTTGCAACTCTGCAACACACATTGCTGTCTCTTCTTTTCCTGCCTGAAAGACCAATTGATTCCAACACCTCTGTGCCCGCTCTCTGCTGAGCAGCAACAGAGAGAGTAGAGCAGGAATGTTTAGCCTGGGCTAAAACAGCAGAAGAGCCTTGCAAAAAATCTCCTGCTTGATCATGTTTTGCACACAGTGAGCTTTAAACTGTGACACAAACATTGCTGTCACTCCTCACTTTATCTCCTAAAAGTGCATTTGAATCCAAAGTTTCTGGTGCGCTCTCACGTTTCGAGAGGAGTTGTGACAGGGGAGGAGCAGCGCTTGGACTCTAATCCCACAGACGAAGGGCCAGCAGGGAAACTCCTGCAGGGCATCTTCAGCACACAGTGAGCTTTGCAATTCTGCAACACACATTGCTGTAACTCCTTTTCCTGCCTGGAAGACCAATTGATTCCAACATCTCTGTGCCCACTCTCTGCTGAGCAGCAACAGAGAGAAGGAATGTTTAGATTGGGCTAAAACAGCAGAAGAGCCTTGCAAAAAAGCTCCTCCTGATCATGTTTAGCACACAGTGAGCTTTAAACTGTGACACAAACATTGCTGTCACTCTTCACTCTTTCTCCTAAAAGACCATTTCAATCCAAGAACTCCGTTGCCAGCACTCTGCTGAGCAGCAGAGTGAGCAGGAATGTCTGCAATCTGTAAGGCAGTGGAAGAGACAGGCCTGAAGGCTGCTCTTGTGCTTCTTCAACACACTGAGCTTTACAACTGTGACACACACACTGTTGTCACTCCTCATTGTAGCTCCTAAAAGTGCATTTGAATCCAGCGTTTCTGGTCTCCACTCTCGTTTCAAGAGCAGCAGAGGAAGGTGAGCACGAGCGCTTGGAATCCGCTCCCAGTTCCGAAGGGCATGGAGGGAAAGTCCTTGCAGATCATCTTCAGCGCACAGTGAGCTTTGCAACTCTGAAACACACATTGCTGTCACTCCTCACTTCATCTCCTAATAATCCGTTTGAATCCATGGTCTCTCCCGCCCTCTCTCGTTTGAACAGCAGCAGTGACAGGTGAGTAGCTTGCGAGAGGACGCCTGCAACACCGGAGCGGAGAGGGGAGAGATCAGCGTCCAGGAGCCTCACCTCAGAGCGACAAGAGCCACTGAGGTGGGAGCCTCAAGTCCTCAACAGGACTTGCCCAGGACTCGGAAGCTCAGCTCCCGCGAGGGGCTGACTCACAGGGGGCGGAGCCAGGAGGCTCGGTGTCAGATTCAAACCGGCCATCAAGGGCCACTCTCGATCAGTTGCTGGGGTGAGTAGCTTGCGAGAGGACGCCTGCAACACCGGAGCGGAGAGGGGAGAGATCAGCGTCCAGGAGCCTCACCTCAGAGCGACAAGAGCCACTGAGGAGGGAGCCTCAAGTCCTCAACAGGACTTGCCCAGGACTCGGAAGCTCAGCTCCCGCGAGGGGCTGACTCACAGGGGGCGGAGCCAGGAGGCTCGGTGTCAGATTCAAACCGGCCATCAAGGGCCACTCTCGATCAGTTGCTGAGGTGAGTAGCTTGCGAGAGGACGCCTGCAACACCGGAGCGGAGAGGGGAGAGATCAGTGTCCAGGAGCCTCACCTCAGAGCGACAAGAGCCACTGAGGAGGGAGCCTCAAGTCCTCAACAGGACTTGCCCAGGACTCGGAAGCTCAGCTCCCGCGAGGGGCTGACTCACAGGGGGCGGAGCCAAGAGGAGTGGCACCAGCTGGGAGTGGCTAAAAAACCTTCCCAGGGAGCGCGGCGAACAGAGCCGGCAAACAGAGAGCGTCGAGGCAGAGGGTCGAGGCAGTTTGCGCGGCAGTTCGCGCGGGCAGGCGAGCGGGCAGGCGAGCGGGCAGGGAAGCGTTCCATCCGCCTCATCGAGAGGACTCGCCTGGAGTACAGGAGGGGGAAGGAGTGCTGAGGGACGTAGACGGATTGATTGACCAGATAGATCATGGTTACAACACGATCGAAAGCTGTAGTGAGTACTAATGTGGGTATCCAGACTGAGCCTTCCTGCAGACATGCAGCTGTGCAGGTCTCTGGCTGCAGCGAATGCCTGAGCCTGGCACTTGTATTGGAGGGAGCCAGTGACACTGCTTGTGTTCGCTGTGAGCAAATAAATGACCTGCTCAGGCAGGTGGCTGAACTGAGGGAGGAGGTAGAAAGGTTGAGAGCCATTAGAGAGTGTGAAAGTGAAATAGATTGGTGGAACCACACCCTAAGGCAAGGGCAGAGGGAAGTGGTTCAACAAGATATGGATCCCCTTCCCTCCTACCATCAGACAGAAGGAGAGAGCTTAATGGACAAGGATGGATGGAGGGAGGTTCCTCCTCGGAGAGGTAAGCGAAAACCCTCACAATCCCTTCCTCCCTCCCAGTTGCCCTTGAATAACAGGTATGAGGTCTTGGAAATTCAGGGCCAGGTGAATGGAGATGGTGAGGCAAATCTATCTAGTGAGTCACCCAGGGCTAGTCACTCACCCACATGCCTCAGAACTTCCCCAACCAAGAAGAAAAGAAGAGTAATTGTGGTGGGTGACTCCCTTCTGAGGGGAACAGAAGGGCCCATTTGTCGACCGGATCCACCCCACAGGGAGGTCTGCTGCCTGCCTGGGGCTCGGATTAGAGATGTTAAAAATAAGCTCTCTGAACTGGTGCAGCCGTCTGACTACTACCCACTGCTGGTTTTTCAGGTTGGCAGTGACGAAATTATTACGAGGAACGTAAGGGCAATGAAGAGAGACTACAGGGCCCTGGGACGGCTGGTTAAAGGGTCTGGAGCGCAAGTGGTGTTTGCCTCCATACCTGTTGCAAGCGAGGGTGAAGGGATATATAAGAAGACTCTGCAGGTTAATGTATGGCTACGTGACTGGTGCCAAAGGCAGGGGTTTGGGTTTTTCAGTCACGGGTTGCTGTATGGGACACCTGGTTTGCTGGTGACAGGCGGGATACACCAGTCCCAGAGAAAAAAAAGGGTTTTGGGGCAGGAGTTAGCAGGGCTTATTGACAGGGCTTTAAACTAGTTAGGAAGGGGGGAGGGGATTTAACTGGGCCTGTTGGGGACAAGCCCAAGAGGAACATGCTAGGGATTGAAGGGTGGCGGGCTAAGGAGGACTATCAATCTCTTGTTTCACTTGTGGGAAAGGATAGCTCTTTAGACCCTGTCCCGCAGGGGAAAAAGAGTACTAGGACTGGCTCCCTGAAATGCCTGTACACCAATGCACGCAGCATGGGGAATAAACAGGAGGAGTTAGAAGTCTGTGTGCGGGCTAAAGGTTATGATCTAGTGGCGATTACAGAGACATGGTGGGACAGTTCACATGACTGGAATGTGGTCATGGATGGCTATGTCCTTTTTAGGAAAGATAGGTCAGCGAAGCGAGGTGGTGGAGTTGCTCTTTACGTGAGAGAGCAACTAGAATGTATTGAGTTCTGTCCGGGGTCGGATGAGGAGCAAGTGGAATGTCTGTGGGTACGAATCAAGGGGCTGACTGGCACGGGTGATACAGTTGTGGGGGTCTATTACAGACCTCCTGATCAGCACGAAGGAGTTGATGAGGCTTTCTACAGGCAACTGGAAGTAGCCTCGCGACTACATGCCTTAGTCGTCGTGGGGGACTTTAATTACCCCGATATTTGCTGGAAGACTCACACAGCCAGTCATTCACAGTCTAGGAGGTTCCTCGAGTGCATTGATGATAATTTCTTAATGCAAATGGTGGACGTACCAACTAGGGGAGCAGCGCTGCTAGATTTAGTACTCGCCAACAAGGAGGGTTTGGTCGAAGTGGTGACGGTCAATGGCAGCCTTGGCTGCAGTGACCATGAGATGGTGGAGTTTAGGATCCTGTGTGGGAGGAATAGAATACCTAGCAAAGCCACAGTTCTGGATTTCCGAAGGGCCAACTTTGGCCTCTTCAGTCAACTGCTAAGGGAAGTCTCATGGGAAAGTGTACTAGGCGGTAAAGGGGCTCAAGATAGTTGGTTAGCATTCAAGGACCGCTTCTTCCAAGCTCAGGATCGGAGCGTCCCAATGAGTAGGAAGTCAAGTAAGGGATCTAGGAGACCGGCGTGGTTAAACAAGGAGCTGCTGGGCAAACTCAAGTGGAAAAGGAGAATCTATGGATTATGGAAGGAGGGGCTGGCCGCTTGGGAGGAATATAGGACAGTTGTTAGAGGATGTAGGGAGGCAATTAGGACAGCTAAGGCCTCCTTGGAACTCAATCTTGCTAGTCGGGTTAAAGACAATAGAAAGGGCTTCTTCAAATACATAGCAAATAAAACTAAAACAAGAGGCAATATAGGCCCACTGCTGAACGAAGTGGGTACCCTGGAGACAGAGGATATAAAGAAGGCAGAGGTGCTGAATGCCTTCTTTGCCTCTGTCTTTACTCCTGCAGACTCTCCCCGAGGGCCCCGGATTTCTATAGCCCCAGAAGGAGTCAGGACAAAGGAGGAGTTTGCTTTGGTAGATGAGGATTGGGTTAGGGATCAGCTATGCAAACTGGACATCTGTAAATCGATGGGTCCGGATGGAATGCACCCACGGGTGCTGAGGGAGCTGGCGGAGGTCATTGCTAGGCCACTTTCCATCATCTTTGGTAAGTCGTGGGAAATGGGCGAGGTGCCTGAGGATTGGCGGATGGCAAAGGTCACACCAATCTATAAGAAGGGCAAGAAGGAGGACCCGGGTAATTATAGACCGGTCAGCCTTACCTCCATCCCTGGAAAGATGATGGAACAACTTATTCTTGACTCCATCACTAGGCATATCAAGGATGAGGGGGTCATTAAGAACAGCCAACATGGTTTTATGAGGGGGAAGTCATGTATGACCAACCTTATAGCCTTCTATGAGGAAGTGACTAGGTGGAGGGATGATGGTAGAGCGGTAGATGTAGTTTTTCTTGATTTCAGTAAGGCATTTGATACTGTCTCCCACAGCATCCTCATAGATAAGCTGAGGAAGTGTGGGCTTGACGATCAAGTAGTGAGGTGGATCGAGAACTGGTTGAAAGGAAGAAGGCAGAGAGTTGTGGTCAATGGCGCAGAATCTAGCTGGAGGTCTGTGACTAGTGGAGTTCCTCAGGGGTCGGTGCTGGGACCGGTGCTGTTTAATATTTTCATCAATGACCTGGATGAGGGAACTGAGTGCACCCACAGCAAGTTTGCTGATGACACAAAACTGGGAGGAGTGGCTGACACACCAGAGGACTGTGCTGATATTCAGCGAGACCTGGACAGGCTGGAGAGTTGGGCGGGGAGAAACTGGATGAAATTTAACAAGGGCAAGTGTAGAGTCTTGCATCTGGGGAAGAACAACCCCATGTACCAGTACAGGTTGGGGGGTGACCTGCTGGAAAGTAGTGAAGGGGAAAGGGACCTGGGGGTCCTGGTGGATAGGAGGATGACCATGAGCCAGCAATGTGCTCTTGTGGCCAAGAAGGCAAATGGCATCTTAGGGTGCATTAGAAAGGGAGTGGTTAGTAGGTCAAGAGAGGTTCTCCTCCCCCTCTACTCAGCCTTGGTGAGGCCGCATCTGGAATATTGCGTCCAGTTCTGGGCCCCTCTGTTCAAGAAGGACAGGGAATTGCTTGAAGGAGTCCAGCGCAGAGCCACAAAGATGATTAAGGGAGTGGAACATCTCCCTTATGAGGAGAGGCTGAGGGAGCTGGGTCTCTTTAGCTTGCAAAAGAGGAGACTGAGGGGTGACCTCATCAATGTTTACAAATATGTGAAGGGTAGGTGTCAGGATGATGGAGCTAGGCTTTTTTCAGTGATATCCAGTGATAGGACAAGGGGCAATGGGTGTAAACTGGAACATAGGAAGTTCCACGTTAACATCAGGAAGAACTTCTTTACTGTAAGAGTGACAGAGCACTGGAACAGGCTGCCCAGGGGGGTTGTGGAGTCTCCTACACTGGAGATATTCAAGGCCCGCCTGGACAAGTTCCTGTGTGATGTACTGTAGGTTACCCTGCTCTTGCAGGGGGGTTGGACTAGATGATCTTTTTAGGTCCCTTCCAACCCTTGGGATTCTGTGATTCTGTGATTCTGTGATCTCTTGGCCTCTGCTCCCACAGCTGAAGAGCCCGGAGTGAAAGCTCCGGCAGGGCATCTTCAGCACGCAGTCAGCTTTGCAACTGTGACACATATATTGCTCTCGCTCCGCACTTTCCTACCTCAAAGTCCAATTGAATCCAAAATCTCTGTGCCCTTTCTCTGCTGGGCAGAAGCTGAGAGAGTAGAGCAGGAACCTTTAGCCAATGCTAAAAGAGCAGAAGAGACAGTCCAGAAAGTTCCCACTGATCATCTTCAGCGCACAGCGAGCTTTGCAACTCTGCAACACACATTGCTGTCACTCCTCCCTTTTTGCCTGAAAGACCAGCTGAATCCACCATCTCTGTGCCCGCTCTCTGCTGAGCAGCAACAGAGAGAATAGAGCAGGAATTTTTAGACCTGCCTAAAACAGCAGAAGAGCCTTGAAAAAAATCTCCTGCTTGATCATGTTTTGCACACAGTGAGCTTTAAACTGTGACACAAACATTGCTGTCACTCCTCACTTTATCTCCTAAAAGTGCATTTGAATCCAAAGTTTCTGGTGCGCTCTCTCGTTTCGAGAGGAGTTGTGACAGGGGAGGAGCAGCGCTTGGACTCTAATCCCACAGAAGAAGGGCCAGCAGGGAAACTCCTGCAGGGCATCTTCAGCGCACAGTGAGCTTTACAATTCTGCAACACACATTGCTGTCACTCCTCCTTTTCTTGCCTGAAAGACCAATTGATTCCAACATCTCTCTGCCCACTCTCTGCTGAGCAGCAACAGAGAGAGTAGAGCAGGAATGTTTAGACTGGGCTAAAACAGCAGAAGAGCCTTGCAAAAAAGCTCCTCCTGATCATGTTTAGCACACAGTGAGCTTTAAACTGTGACACAAACATTGCTGTCACTCTTCACTCTTTCTCCTAAAAGACCATTTCAATCCAAGAACTCCGTTGCCAGCACTCTGCTGAGCAGCAGAGTGAGCAGGAATGTCTGCAATCTGTAAGGCAGTGGAAGAGACAGGCCTGAAGGCTGCTCTTGTGCTTCTTCAACACACTGAGCTTTACAACTTTGACACACACACTGTTGTCACTCCTCATTGTAGCTCCTAAAAGTGCATTTGAATCCAGCGTTTCTGGTCTCACTCTCGTTTCCAGTGCAGCAGAGGCAGGTGAGCACGAGCGCTTGGAATCCGCTCCCAGTTCCGAAGGGCAGGGAGGGAAAGTCCTTGCAGATCATCTTCAGCGCACAGTGAGCTTTGCAACTCTGAAACACACATTGCTGTCACTCCTCACTTTATCTCCTAAAAGTGCATTTCAAGCCAACGTTTCTGGTGCGCTCTCTCGCTTCGAGAGCAGTTGTGACAGGGGAGGACGAGCGCTTGGATTCTAATTTCACAGCCGAAGGGCCAGCATGGAAACTACTGCTGGGCATCTTCAGCACACATTGAGATTCACAACTCTGAAACACATATTGCTGTCACCTCTCACTTTCCTACCTGAAAGTCCAATTGAATAATACATCTCCTGTGCTTGCTCTTTGTGAGCAGTAGCAGAATATAGCACTTACGTTTGGACTCTGCTGAAACAGCAGAAGAGACAGTCCAGAAAGTTCCCACTGATCATCTTCAGCACACAGTGAGCTTTGCAACTCTGCAACACACATTGCTGTCTCTTCTTTTCCTGCCTGAAAGACCAATTGATTCCAACACCTCTGTGCCCGCTCTCTGCTGAGCAGCAACAGAGAGAGTAGAGCAGGAATGTTTAGACCTGCCTAAAACAGCAGAAGAGCCTTGCAAAAAATCTCCTGCTTGATCATGTTTTGCACACAGTGAGCTTTAAACTGTGACACAAACATTGCTGTCACTCCTCACTTTATCTCCTAAAAGTGCATTTGAATCTAAAGTTTCTGGTGCGCTCTCACGTTTCGAGAGGAGTTGTGACAGGGGAGGAGCAGCGCTTGGACTCTAATCCCACAGACGAAGGGCCAGCAGGGAAACTCCTGCAGGGCATCTTCAGCACACAGTGAGCTTTGCAATTCTGCAACACACATTGCTGTAACTCCTTTTCCTGCCTGGAAGACCAATTGATTCCAACACCTCTGTGCCCACTCTCTGCTGAGCAGCAACAGAGAGAGTAGAGCAGGAATGTTTAGACTGGGCTAAAACAGCAGAAGAGCCTTGCAAAAAAGCTCCTCCTGATCATGTTTAGCACACAGTGAGCTTTAAACTGTGACACAAACATTGCTGTCACTCTTCACTCTTTCTCCTAAAAGACCATTTCAATCCAAGAACTCCGTTGCCAGCACTCTGCTGAGCAGCAGAGTGAGCAGGAATGTCTGCAATCTGTAAGGCAGTGGAAGAGACAGGCCTGAAGGCTGCCCTTGTGCTTCTTCAACACACTGAGCTTTACAACTGTGACACACACACTGTTGTCACTCCTCATTGTAGCTCCTAAAAGTGCATTTGAATCCAGCGTTTCTGGTCTCCACTCTCGTTTCCAGTGCAGCAGAGGCAGGTGAGCACGAGCGCTTGGAATCCGCTCCCAGTTCCGAAGGGCAGGGAGGGAAAGTCCTTGCAGATCATCTTCAGCGCACAGTGAGCTTTGCAACTCTGAAACACACATTGCTGTCACTCCTCACTTCATCTCCTAATAATCCGTTTGAATCCATGGTCTCTCCCGCCCTCTCTCGTTTGAACAGCAGCAGTGACAGGTGAACACGATCTCATGGCCTCTGCTCCCACAGCCGAAGAGCCCGGAGTGAAAGCTCCAGCAGGGCATCTTCAGCACGCAGTCAGCTTTGCAACTGTGACACATATATTGCTCTCGCTCCGCACTTTCCTACCTCAAAGTCCAATTGAATCCAAAATCTCTGTGCCCTTTCTCTGCTGGGCAGAAGCAGAGTAGAGCAGGAACCTTTAGCCAATGCTAAAAGAGCAGAAGAGACAGTCCAGAAAGTTCCCACTGATCATCTTCAGCGCACAGCGAGCTTTGCAACACTGCAACGCACATTGCTGTCACTCCTCCCTTTTTGCCTGAAAGACCAGCTGAATCCACCATCTCTGTGCCCGCTCTCTGCTGAGCAGCAACAGAGAGAGTAGAGCAGGAATTTTTAGACCTGCCTAAAACAGCAGAAGAGCCTTGAAAAAAATCTCCTGCTTGATCATGTTTTGCACACAGTGAGCTTTAAACTGTGACACAAACATTGCTGTCACTCCTCACTTTATCTCCTAAAAGTGCATTTGAATCCAAAGTTTCTGGTGCGCTCTCTCGTTTCGAGAGGAGTTGTGACAGGGGAGGAGCAGCGCTTGGACTCTAATCCCACAGACGAAGGGCCAGCAGGGAAACTCCTGCTGGGCATCTTCAGCACACAGTGAGCTTTGCAATTCTGCAACACACATTGCTGTCACTCCTCCTTTTCTTGCCTGAAAGACCAATTGATTCCAACATCTCTGTGCCCACTCTCTGCTGAGCAGCAACAGGGAGAAGGAATGTTTAGACTGGGCTAAAACAGCAGAAGAGCCTTGCAAAAAAGCTCCTCCTGATCATGTTTAGCACACAGTGAGCTTTAAACTGTGACACAAACATTGCTGTCACTCTTCACTCTTTCTCCTAAAAGACCATTTCAATCCAAGAACTCCGTTGCCAGCACTCTGCTGAGCAGCAGAGTGAGCAGGGATGTCTGCAATCTGTAAGGCAGTGGAAGAGACAGGCCTGAAGGCTGCTCTTGTGCTTCTTCAACACACTGAGCTTTACAACTTTGACACACACACTGTTGTCACTCCTCATTGTAGCTCCTAAAAGTGCATTTGAATCCAGCGTTTCTGGTCTCCACTCTCGTTTCCAGTGCAGCAGAGGCAGGTGAGCACGAGCGCTTGGAATCCGCTCCCAGTTCCGAAGGGCAGGGAGGGAAAGTCCTTGCAGATCATCTTCAGCGCACAGTGAGCTTTACAACTCTGAAACACACATTGCTGTCACTCCTCACTTTATCCCCTAAAAGTGCATTTCAAGCCAACGTTTCTGGTGCGCTCTCTCGCTTCGAGAGCAGTTGTGACAGGGGAGGACGAGCGCTTGGATTCTAATTTCACAGCCGAAGGGCCAGCATGGAAACTACTGCTGGGCATCTTCAACACACATTGAGATTCGCAACTCTGAAACACATATTGCTGTCACCTCTCACTTTCCTACCTGAAAGTCCAATTGAATAATACATCTCCTGTGCTTGCTCTTTGTGAGCAGTACCAGAATATAGCACTTACGTTTGGACTCTGCTGAAACAGCAGAAGAGACAGTCCAGAAAGTTCCCAATGATCATCTTCAGCGCACAGTGAGCTTTGCAACTCTGCAACACACATTGCTGTCACTTCTTTTCCTGTCTGAAAGACCAATTGATTCCAACACCTCTGTGCCCGCTCTCTGCTGAGCAGCAACAGAGAGAGTAGAGCAGGAATGTTTAGCCTGGGCTAAAACAGCAGAAGAGCCTTGCAAAAAATCTCCTGCTTGATCATGTTTTGCACACAGTGAGCTTTAAACTGTGACACAAACATTGCTGTCACTCCTCACTTTATCTCCTAAAAGTGCATTTGAATCCAAAGTTTCTGGTGCGCTCTCTCGTTTCGAGAGGAGTTGTGACAGGGGAGGAGCAGCGCTTGGACTCTAATCCCACAGACGAAGGGCCAGCAGGGAAACTCCTGCAGGGCATCTTCAGCACACAGTGAGCTTTGCAATTCTGCAACACACATTGCTGTAACTCCTCCTTTTCCTGCCTGGAAGACCAATTGATTCCAACATCTCTGTGCCCACTCTCTGCTGAGCAGCAACAGAGAGCAGGAATGTTTAGACTGGGCTAAAACAGCAGAAGAGCCTTGCAAAAAAGCTCCTCCTGATCATGTTTAGCACACAGTGAGCTTTAAACTGTGACACAAACATTGCTGTCACTCTTCACTCTTTCTCCTAAAAGACCATTTCAATCCAAGAACTCCGTTGCCAGCACTCTGCTGAGCAGCAGAGTGAGCAGGAATGTCTGCAATCTGTAAGGCAGTGGAAGAGACAGGCCTGAAGGCTGCTCTTGTGCTTCTTCAACACACTGAGCTTTACAACTGTGACACACACACTGTTGTCACTCCTCATTGTAGCTCCTAAAAGTGCATTTGAATCCAGCGTTTCTGGTCTCCACTCTCGTTTCAAGAGCAGCAGAGGCAGGTGAGCACGAGCGCTTGGAATCCGCTCCCAGTTCCGAAGGGCAGGGAGGGAAAGTCCTTGCAGATCATCTTCAGCGCACAGTGAGCTTTGCAACTCTGAAACACACATTGCTGTCACTCCTCACTTCATCTCCTAATAATCCGTTTGAATCCATGGTCTCTCCCGCCCTCTCTCGTTTGAACAGCAGCAGTGACAGGTGAACACGATCTCTTGGCCTCTGCTCCCACAGCCGAAGAGCCCGGAGTGAAAGCTCCGGCAGGGCATCTTCAGCACGCAGTCAGCTTTGCAACTGTGACACATATATTGCTCTCGCTCCGCACTTTCCTACCTCAAAGTCCAATTGAATCCAAAATCTCTGTGCCCTTTCTCTGCTGGGCAGAAGCTGAGAGAGTAGAGCAGGAACCTTTAGCCAATGCTAAAAGAGCAGAAGAGACAGTCCAGAAAGTTCCCACTGATCATCTTCAGCGCACAGCGAGCTTTGCAACTCTGCAACACACATTGCTGTCACTCCTCCTTTTCTTGCCTGAAAGACCAATTGATTCCAACATCTCTCTGCCCACTCTCTGCTGAGCAGCAACAGAGAGAGTAGAGCAGGAATGTTTAGACTGGGCTAAAACAGCAGAAGAGCCTTGCAAAAAAGCTCCTCCTGATCATGTTTAGCACACAGTGAGCTTTAAACTGTGACACAAACATTGCTGTCACTCCTCACTTTATCTCCTAAAAGTGCATTTGAATCCAAAGTTTCTGGTGCGCTCTCTCGTTTGGAGAGGAGTTGTGACAGGGGAAGAGCAGCGCTTGGACTCTAATCCCACAGACGAAGGGCCAGCAGGGAAACTCCTGCAGGGCATCTTCAGCACACAGTGAGCTTTACAATTCTGCAACACACATTGCTGTCACTCCTCCTTTTCTTGCCTGAAAGTCCAATTGAATAATACATCTCCTGTGCTTGCTCTTTGTGAGCAGTAGCAGAATATAGCACTTACGTTTGGACTCTGCTGAAACAGCAGAAGAGACAGTCCAGAAAGTTCCCACTGATCATCTTCAGCACACAGTGAGCTTTGCAACTCTGCAACACACATTGCTGTCTCTTCTTTTCCTGCCTGAAAGACCAATTGATTCCAACACCTCTGTGCCCGCTCTCTGCTGAGCAGCAACAGAGAGAGTAGAGCAGGAATGTTTAGCCTGGGCTAAAACAGCAGAAGAGCCTTGCAAAAAATCTCCTGCTTGATCATGTTTTGCACACAGTGAGCTTTAAACTGTGACACAAACATTGCTGTCACTCCTCACTTTATCTCCTAAAAGTGCATTTGAATCCAAAGTTTCTGGTGCGCTCTCACGTTTGGAGAGGAGTTGTGACAGGGGAGGAGCAGCGCTTGGACTCTAATCCCACAGACGAAGGGCCAGCAGGGAAACTCCTGCAGGGCATCTTCAGCACACAGTGAGCTTTGCAATTCTGCAACACACATTGCTGTAACTCCTTTTCCTGCCTGGAAGACCAATTGATTCCAACATCTCTGTGCCCACTCTCTGCTGAGCAGCAACAGAGAGAAGGAATGTTTAGACTGGGCTAAAACAGCAGAAGAGCCTTGCAAAAAAGCTCCTCCTGATCATGTTTAGCACACAGTGAGCTTTAAACTGTGACACAAACATTGCTGTCACTCTTCACTCTTTCTCCTAAAAGACCATTTCAATCCAAGAACTCCGTTGCCAGCACTCTGCTGAGCAGCAGAGTGAGCAGGAATGTCTGCAATCTGTAAGGCAGTGGAAGAGACAGGCCTGAAGGCTGCTCTTGTGCTTCTTCAACACACTGAGCTTTACAACTGTGACACACACACTGTTGTCACTCCTCATTGTAGCTCCTAAAAGTGCATTTGAATCCAGCGTTTCTGGTCTCCACTCTCGTTTCAAGAGCAGCAGAGGAAGGTGAGCACGAGCGCTTGGAATCCGCTCCCAGTTCCGAAGGGCAGGGAGGGAAAGTCCTTGCAGATCATCTTCAGCGCACAGTGAGCTTTGCAACTCTGAAACACACATTGCTGTCACTCCTCACTTTATCTCCTAAAAGTGCATTTCAAGCCAACGTTTCTGGTGCGCTCTCTCGCTTCGAGAGCAGTTGTGACAGGGGAGGACGAGCGCTTGGATTCTAATTTCACAGCCGAAGGGCCAGCATGGAAACTACTGCTGGGCATCTTCAGAACACATTGAGATTCACAACTCTGAAACACATATTGCTGTCACCTCTCACTTTCCTACCTGAAAGTCCAATTGAATAATACATCTCCTGTGCTTGCTCTTTGTGAGCAGTAGCAGAATATAGCACTTACGTTTGGACTCTGCTGAAACAGCAGAAGAGACAGTCCAGAAAGTTCCCACTGATCATCTTCAGCACACATTGAGCTTTGCAACTCTGCAACACACATTGCTGTCTCTTCTTTTCCTGCCTGAAAGACCAATTGATTCCAACACCTCTGTGCCCGCTCTCTGCTGAGCAGCAACAGAGAGAGTAGAGCAGGAATGTTTAGCCTGGGCTAAAACAGCAGAAGAGCCTTGCAAAAAATCTCCTGCTTGATCATGTTTTGCACACAGTGAGCTTTAAACTGTGACACAAACATTGCTGTCACTCCTCACTTTATCTCCTAAAAGTGCATTTGAATCCAAAGTTTCTGGTGCGCTCTCACGTTTCGAGAGGAGTTGTGACAGGGGAGGAGCAGCGCTTGGACTCTAATCCCACAGACGAAGGGCCAGCAGGGAAACTCCTGCAGGGCATCTTCAGTACACAGTGAGCTTTACAATTCTGCAACACACATTGCTGTAACTCCTCCTTCTCCTGCCTGGAAGACCAATTGATTCCAACATCTCTGTGCCCACTCTCTGCTGAGCAGCAACAGAGAGAGTAGAGCAGGAATGTTTAGACTGGGCTAAAACAGCAGAAGAGCCTTGCAAAAAAGCTCCTCCTGATCATGTTTAGCACACAGTGTGCTTTAAACTGTGACACAAACATTGCTGTCACTCTTCACTCTTTCTCCTAAAAGACCATTTCAATCCAAGAACTCCGTTGCCAGCACTCTGCTGAGCAGCAGAGTGAGCAGGGATGTCTGCAATCTGTAAGGCAGTGGAAGAGACAGGCTGAAGGCTGCTCTTGTGCTTCTTCAACACACTGAGCTTTACAACTTTGACACACACACTGTTGTCACTCCTCATTGTAGCTCCTAAAAGTGCATTTGAATCCAGCGTTTCTGGTCTCCACTCTCGTTTCCAGTGCAGCAGAGGCAGGTGAGCACGAGCGCTTGGAATCCGCTCCCAGTTCCGAAGGGCAGGGAGGGAAAGTCCTTGCAGATCATCTTCAGCGCACAGTGAGCTTTGCAACTCTGAAACACACATTGCTGTCACTCCTCACTTTATCTCCTAAAAGTGCATTTCAAGCCAACGTTTCTGGTGCGCTATCTCGCTTCGAGAGCAGTTGTGACAGGGGAGGACGAGCGCTTGGATTCTAATTTCACAGCCGAAGGGCCAGCATGGAAACTACTGCTGGGCATCTTCAGCACACATTGAGATTCACAACTCTGAAACACATATTGCTGTCACCTCTCACTTTCCTACCTGAAAGTCCAATTGAATAATACATCTCCTGTGCTTGCTCTTTGTGAGCAGTAGCAGAATATAGCACTTACGTTTGGACTCTGCTGAAACAGCAGAAGAGACAGTCCAGAAAGTTCCCACTGATCATCTTCAGCACACAGTGAGCTTTGCAACTCTGCAACACACATTGCTGTCGCTCCTCCCTTTCCTGACTGAAAGACCAACTGAATCCACCATCTCTGTGCCCGCTCTCTGCTGAGCAACAACAGAGAGAGCAGAGCAGGAATGTTTAGACTGGGCTAAAACAGCAGAAGAGCCTTGCAAAAAATCTCCTGCTTGATCATGTTTTGCACTCAGTGAGCTTCAAACTGTGACACAAACATTGCTGTCACTCCTCACTTTATCTCCTAAAAGTGAATTTGAATGCAAAGTTTATGGTGCGCTCTCTCGTTTCGAGAGCAGATGTCGCAGGGGAGGACGAGCTTTTGGACTCTAATTTCACAGACGAATTGCCAGCATGGAAACTCCTGCAGGGCATCTTCAGCACCCAGTGAGCTTCGCAACTCTGAAACACAAATAGCTGCCACCTCTCACTTTCCTACCTGAAAGTCCAATTGAATCCTACATCTCCTGTGCTTGCTCTTTGTGAGCAGTAGCAGAAAATAGCACTTACGTTTGGACTCTGAAGAAACAGCAGAAGAGACAGTCCAGAAAGTTCCCACTGATCATCTTCAGCGAACAGCGAGCTTTGCAACTCTGCAACACACATTGCTGTCACTTCTTTTCCTGCCTGAAAGACCAATTGATTCCAACATCTCTGTGCCCGCTCTCTGCTGAGCAGCAACAGAGAGTTGAGCAGGAATGTTTAGCCTGGGCTAAAACAGCAGAAGAGCCTTGCAAAAAATCTCCTGCTTGATCATGTTTTGCACACAGTGAGCTTTAAACTGTGACACAAACATTGCTGTCACTCCTCACTTTATCTCCTAAAAGTGCATTTGAATCCAAAGTTTCTGGTACGCACTCTCATTTGGAGAGGAGTTGTGACAGGGGAGGAGCAGCGCTTGGACTCTAATCCAACAGATGAAGGGCCAGCAGGGAAACTCCTGCAGGGCATCTTCAGCACACAGTGAGCTTTGCAACTCTGCAAAACACATTGCTGTCACTCCTCCTTTTCCTGCCTGGAAGACCTATTGATTCCAACATCTCTGTGCCCACTCTCTGCTGAGCAGCAACAGAGAGAGTAGAGCAGGAATGTTTAGCCTGGGCTAAAACAGCAGAAGAGCCTTGCAAAAAATCTCCTGCTTGATCATGTTTTGCACACAGTGAGCTTTAAACTGTGACACAAACATTGATGTCACTCCTCACTTTATCTCCTAAAAGTGCATTTGAATCCAAAGTTTCTGGTGCGCTCTCACGTTTGGAGAGGAGTTGTGACAGGGGAGGAGCAGCGCTTGGACTCTAATCCCACAGACGAAGGGCCAGCAGGGAAACTCCTGCAGGGCATCTTCAGCACACAGTGAGCTTTGCAATTCTGCAACACACATTGCTGTAACTCCTTTTCCTGCCTGGAAGACCAATTGATTCCAACATCTCTGTGCCCACTCTTTGCTGAGCAGCAACAGAGAGAAGGAATATTTAGACTGGGCTAAAACAGCAGAAGAGCCTTGCAAAAAAGCTCCTCCTGATCATGTTTAGCACACAGTGAGCTTTAAACTGTGACACAAACATTGCTGTCACTCTTCACTCTTTCTCCTAAAAGACCATTTCAATCCAAGAACTCCGTTGCCAGCACTCTGCTGAGCAGCAGAGTGAGCAGGAATGTCTGCAATCTGTAAGGCAGTGGAAGAGACAGGCCTGAAGGCTGCTCTTGTGCTTCTTCAACACACTGAGCTTTACAACTGTGACACACACACTGTTGTCACTCCTCATTGTAGCTCCTAAAAGTGCATTTGAATCCAGCGTTTCTGGTCTCCACTCTCGTTTCAAGAGCAGCAGAGGAAGGTGAGCACGAGCGCTTGGAATCCGCTCCCAGTTCCGAAGGGCAGGGAGGGAAAGTCCTTGCAGATCATCTTCAGCGCACAGTGAGCTTTGCAACTCTGAAACACACATTGCTGTCACTCCTCACTTCATCTCCTAATAATCCGTTTGAATCCATGGTCTCTCCCGCCCTCTCTCGTTTGAACAGCAGCAGTGACAGGTGAACACGATCTCTTGGCCTCTGCTCCCACAGCCGAAGAGCCCGGAGTGAAAGCTCCGGAAGGGCATCTTCAGCACGCAGTCAGCTTTGCAACTGTGACACATATATTGCTCTCGCCCCGCACTTTCCTACCTCAAAGTCCAATTGAATCCAAAATCTCTGTGCCCTTTCTCTGCTGGGCAGAAGCAGAGAGAGTAGAGCAGGAACCTTTAGCCAATGCTAAAAGAGCAGAAGAGACAGTCCAGAAAGTTCCCACTGATCATCTTCAGCGCACAGCGAGCTTTGCAACTCTGCAACACACATTGCTGTCACTCCTCCCTTTTTGCCTGAAAGACCAGCTGAATCGACCATCTCTGTGCCCGCTCTCTGCTGAGCAGCAACAGAGAGAGTAGAGCAGGAATTTTTAGACCTGCCTAAAACAGCAGAAGAGCCTTGAAAAAAATCTCCTGCTTGATCATGTTTTGCACACAGTGAGCTTTAAACTGTGACACAAACATTGCTGTCACTCCTCACTTTATCTCCTAAAAGTGCATTTGAATCCAAAGTTTCTGGTACGCACTCTCGTTTGGAGAGGAGTTGTGACAGGGGAGGAGCAGCGCTTGGACTCTAATCCCACAGATGAAGGGCCAGCAGGGAAACTCCTGCAGGGCATCTTCAGCACACTGTGAGCTTTGCAACTCTGCAAAACACATTGCTGTCACTCCTCCTTTTCCTGCCTGGAAGACCTATTGATTCCAACATCTTTGTGCCCACTCTCTGCTGAGCAGCAACAGAGAGAGTAGAGCAGGAATGTTTAGCCTGGGCTAAAACAGCAGAAGAGCCTTGCAAAAAATCTCCTGCTTGATCATGTTTTGCACACAGTGAGCTTTAAACTGTGACACAAACATTGCTGTCACTCCTCACTTTATCTCCTAAAAGTGCATTTGAATCCAAAGTTAGTCTTGCTCTCTCTCGTTTCGATAGGAGTTGTGACAGGGGAGGAGCAGCGCTTGGACTCTAATCCCACAGACGAAGGGCCAGCAGGGAAACTCCTGCAGGGCATCTTCAGCACACAGTGAGCTTTACAATTCTGAAACACATATTGCTGTCACTCCTCCTTTTCTTGCCTGAAAGACCAATTGATTCCAACATCTCTGTGCCCACTCTCTGCTGAGCAGCAACAGAGAGAGTAGAGCAGGAATGTTTAGACTGGGCTAAAACAGCAGAAGAGCCTTGCAAAAAAGCTCCTCCTGATCATGTTTAGCACACAGTGAGCTTTAAACTGTGACACAAACATTGCTGTCACTCTTCACTCTTTCTCCTAAAAGACCATTTCAATCCAAGAACTCCGTTGCCAGCACTCTGCTGAGCAGCAGAGTGAGCAGGAATGTCTGCAATCTGTAAGGCAGTGGAAGAGACAGGCCTGAAGGCTGCTCTTGTGCTTCTTCAACACACTGAGCTTTACAACTGTGACACACACACTGTTGTCACTCCTCATTGTAGCTCCTAAAAGTGCATTTGAATCCAGCGTTTCTGGTCTCCACTCTCGTTTCAAGAGCAGCAGAGGAAGGTGAGCACGAGCGCTTGGAATCCGCTCCCAGTTCCGAAGGGCAGGGAGGGAAAGTCCTTGCAGATCATCTTCAGCGCACAGTGAGCTTTGCAACTCTGAAACACACATTGCTGTCACTCCTCACTTCATCTCCTAATAATCCGTTTGAATCCATGGTCTCTCCCGCCCTCTCTCGTTTGAACAGCAGCAGTGACAGGTGAACACGATCTCTTGGCCTCTGCTCCCACAGCCGAAGAGCCCGGAGTGAAAGCTCCGGAAGGGCATCTTCAGCACGCAGTCAGCTTTGCAACTGTGAGACATATATTGCTCTCGCCCCGCACTTTCCTACCTCAAAGTCCAATTGAATCCAAAATCTCTGTGCCCTTTCTCTGCTGGGCAGAAGCAGAGAGAGTAGAGCAGGAACCTTTAGCCAATGCTAAAAGAGCAGAAGAGACAGTCCAGAAAGTTCCCACTGATCATCTTCAGCGCACAGCGAGCTTTGCAACTCTGCAACACACATTGCTGTCACTCCTCCCTTTTTGCCTGAAAGACCAGCTGAATCGACCATCTCTGTGCCCGCTCTCTGCTGAGCAGCAACAGAGAGAGTAGAGCAGGAATTTTTAGACCTGCCTAAAACAGCAGAAGAGCCTTGAAAAAAATCTCCTGCTTGATCATGTTTTGCACACAGTGAGCTTTAAACTGTGACACAAACATTGCTGTCACTCCTCACTTTATCTCCTAAAAGTGCATTTGAATCCAAAGTTTCTGGTACGCACTCTCGTTTGGAGAGGAGTTGTGACAGGGGAGGAGCAGCGCTTGGACTCTAATCCCACAGATGAAGGGCCAGCAGGGAAACTCCTGCAGGGCATCTTCAGCACACAGTGAGCTTTGCAACTCTGCAAAACACATTGCTGTCACTCCTCCTTTTCCTGCCTGGAAGACCTATTGATTCCAACATCTTTGTGCCCACTCTCTGCTGAGCAGCAACAGAGAGAGTAGAGCAGGAATGTTTAGCCTGGGCTAAAACAGCAGAAGAGCCTTGCAAAAAATCTCCTGCTTGATCATGTTTTGCACACAGTGAGCTTTAAACTGTGACACAAACATTGATGTCACTCCTCACTTTATCTCCTAAAAGTGCATTTGAATCCAAAGTTACTGGTGCACTCTCTCGTTTCGATAGGAGTTGTGACAGGGGAGGAGCAGCGCTTGGACTCTAATCCCACAGACGAAGGGCCAGCAGGGAAACTCCTGCAGGGCATCTTCAGCGCACAGTGAGCTTTGCAACTCTGAAACACACATTGCTGTCACTCCTCCTTTTCTTGCCTGAAAGACCAATTGATTCCAACATCTCTCTGCCCACTCTCTGCTGAGCAGCAACAGAGAGAGTAGAGCAGGAATGTTTAGACTGGGCTAAAACAGCAGAAGAGCCTTGCAAAAAAGCTCCTCCTGATCATGTTTAGCACACAGTGAGCTTTAAACTGTGACACAAACATTGCTGTCACTCTTCACTCTTTCTCCTAAAAGACCATTTCAATCCAAGAACTCCGTTGCCAGCACTCTGCTGAGCAGCAGAGTGAGCAGGAATGTCTGCAATCTGTAAGGCAGTGGAAGAGACAGGCCTGAAGGCTGCTCTTGTGCTTCTTCAACACACTGAGCTTTACAACTGTGACACACACACTGTTGTCACTCCTCATTGTAGCTCCTAAAAGTGCATTTGAATCCAGCGTTTCTGGTCTCCACTCTCGTTTCAAGAGCAGCAGAGGCAGGTGAGCACGAGCGCTTGGAATCCGCTCCCAGTTCCGAAGGGCAGGGAGGGAAAGTCCTTGCAGATCATCTTCAGCGCACAGTGAGCTTTGCAACTCTGAAACACACATTGCTGTCACTCCTCACTTCATCTCCTAATAATCCGTTTGAATCCATGGTCTCTCCCGCCCTCTCTCGTTTGAACAGCAGCAGTGACAGGTGAACACGATCTCTTGGCCTCTGCTCCCACAGCCGAAGAGCCCGGAGTGAAAGCTCCGGCAGGGCATCTTCAGCACGCAGTCAGCTTTGCAACTGTGACACATATATTGCTCTCGCTCCGCACTTTCCTACCTCAAAGTCCAATTGAATCCAGAATCTCTGTGCCCTTTCTCTGCTGGGCAGAAGCAGAGAGAGTAGAGCAGGAACCTTTAGCCAATGCTAAAAGAGCAGAAGAGACAGTCCAGAAAGTTCCCACTGATCATCTTCAGCGCACAGCGAGCTTTGCAACTCTGCAACACACATTGCTGTCACTCCTCCCTTTTTGCCTGAAAGACCAGCTGAATTCACCATCTCTGTGCCCGCTCTCTGCTGAGCAGCAACAGAGAGAGTAGAGCAGGAATTTTTAGACCTGCCTAAAACAGCAGAAGAGCCTTGAAAAAAATCTCCTGCTTGATCATGTTTTGCACACAGTGAGCTTTAAACTGTGACACAAACATTGCTGTCACTCCTCACTTTATCTCCTAAAAGTGCATTTGAATCCAAAGTTTCTGGTGCGCTCTCTCGTTTCGAGAGGAGTTGTGACAGGGGAGGAGCAGCGCTTGGACTCTAATCCCACAGACGAAGGGCCAGCAGGGAAACTCCTGCAGGGCATCTTCAGCACACAGTGAGCTTTACAATTCTGCAACACACATTGCTGTCACTCCTCCTTTTCTTGCCTGAAAGTCCAATTGATTCCAACATCACTGTGCCCACTCTCTGCTGAGCAGCAACAGAGAGAGTAGAGCAGGAATGTTTAGACTGGGCTAAAACAGCAGAAGAGCCTTGCAAAAAAGCTCCTCCTGATCATGTTTAGCACACAGTGAGCTTTAAACTGTGACACAAACATTGCTGTCACTCTTCACTCTTTCTCCTAAAAGACCATTTCAATCCAAGAACTCCGTTGCCAGCACTCTGCTGAGCAGCAGAGTGAGCAGGAATGTCTGCAATCTGTAAGGCAGTGGAAGAGACAGGCCTGAAGGCTGCTCTTGTGCTTCTTCAACACACTGAGCTTTACAACTGTGACACACACACTGTTGTCACTCCTCATTGTAGCTCCTAAAAGTGCATTTGAATCCAGCGTTTCTGGTCTCCACTCTCGTTTCCAGTGCAGCAGAGGCAGGTGAGCACGAGCGCTTGGAATCCGCTCCCAGTTCCGAAGGGCAGGGAGGGAAAGTCCTTGCAGATCATCTTCAGCGAACAGTGAGCTTTGCAACTCTGAAACACACATTGCTGTCACTCCTCACTTTATCTCCTAAAAGTGCATTTCAAGCCAACGTTTCTGGTGCGCTCTCTCGCTTCGAGAGCAGTTGTGACAGGGGAGGACGAGCGCTTGGATTCTAATTTCACAGCCGAAGGGCCAGCATGGAAACTACTGCTGGGCATCTTCAGCACACATTGAGATTCGCAACTCTGAAACACATATTGCTGTCACCTCTCACTTTCCTACCTGAAAGTCCAATTGAATAATACATCTCCTGTGCTTGCTCTTTGTGAGCAGTAGCAGAATATAGCACTTACGTTTGGACTCTGCTGAAACAGCAGAAGAGACAGTCCAGGAAGTTCCCACTCATCATCTTCAGCACACAGTGAGCTTTGCAACTCTGCAACACACATTGCTGTCTCTTCTTTTCCTGCCTGAAAGACCAGCTGAATCCACCATCTCTGTGCCCGCTCTCTGCTGAGCAGCAACAGAGAGAGTAGAGCAGGAATGTTTAGCCTGGGCTAAAACAGCAGAAGAGCCTTGCAAAAAATCTCCTGCTTGATCATGTTTTGCACACAGTGAGCTTTAAACTGTGACACAAACATTGCTGTCACTCCTCACTTTATCTCCTAAAAGTGCATTTGAATCCAAAGTTTCTGGTGCGCTCTCTCGTTTCGAGAGGAGTTGTGACAGGGGAGGAGCAGCGCTTGGACTCTAATCCCACAGACGAAGGGCCAGCAGGGAAACTCCTGCAGGGCATCTTCAGCGCACAGTGAGCTTTACAATTCAGAAACACACATTGCTGTCACTCCTCCTTTTCTTGCCTGAAAGACCAATTGATTCCAACATCTCTCTGCCCACTCTCTGCTGAGCAGCAACAGAGAGAGTAGAGCAGGAATGTTTAGACTGGGCTAAAACAGCAGAAGAGCCTTGCAAAAAAGCTCCTCCTGATCATGTTTAGCACACAGTGAGCTTTAAACTGTGACACAAACATTGGTGTCACTCTTCACTCTTTCTCCTAAAAGACCATTTCAATCCCAGAACTCCGTTGCCAGCACTCTGCTGAGCAGCAGAGTGAGCAGGGATGTCTGCAATCTGTAAGGCAGTGGAAGAGACAGGCCTGAAGGCTGCTCTTGTGCTTCTTCCACACACTGAGCTTTACAACTGTGACACACACACTGTTGTCACTCCTCATTGTAGCTCCTAAAAGTGCATTTGAATCCAGCGTTTCTGGTCTCCACTCTCGTTTCAAGAGCAGCAGAGGAAGGTGAGCATGAGCGCTTGGAATCCGCTCCCAGTTCCGAAGGGCAGGGAGGGAAAGTCCTTGCAGATCATCTTCAGCGCACAGTGAGCTTTGCAACTCTGAAACACACATTGCTGTCACTCCTCACTTTATCTCCTAAAAGTGCATTTCAAGCCAACGTTTCTGGTGCGCTCTCTCGCTTCGAGAGCAGTTGTGACAGGGGAGGACGAGCGCTTGGATTCTAATTTCACAGCCGAAGGGCCAGCATGGAAACTACTGCTGGGCATCTTCAGCACACATTGAGATTCACAACTCTGAAACACATATTGCTGTCACCTCTCACTTTCCTACCTGAAAGTCCAATTGAATAATACATCTCCTGTGCTTGCTCTTTGTGAGCAGTAGCAGAATATAGCACTTACGTTTGGACTCTGCTGAAACAGCAGAAGAGACAGTCCAGAAAGTTCCCACTGATCATCTTCAGCACACAGTGAGCTTTGCAACTCTGCAACACACATTGCTGTCTCTTCTTTTCCTGCCTGAAAGACCAATTGATTCCAACACCTCTGTGCCCGCTCTCTGCTGAGCAGCAACAGAGAGAGTAGAGCAGGAATGTTTAGCCTGGGCTAAAACAGCAGAAGAGCCTTGCAAAAAATCTCCTGCTTGATCATGTTTTGCACACAGTGAGCTTTAAACTGTGACACAAACATTGCTGTCACTCCTCACTTTATCTCCTAAAAGTGCATTTGAATCCAAAGTTTCTGGTGCGCTCTCACGTTTCGAGAGGAGTTGTGACAGGGGAGGTGCAGCGCTTGGACTCTAATCCCACAGACGAAAGGCCAGCAGGGAAACTCCTGCAGGGCATCTTCAGCACACAGTGAGCTTTGCAATTCTGCAACACACATTGCTGTAACTCCTTTTCCTGCCTGGAAGACCAATTGATTCCAACATCTCTGTGCCCACTCTCTGCTGAGCAGCAACAGAGAGAAGGAATGTTTAGATTGGGCTAAAACAGCAGAAGAGCCTTGCAAAAAAGCTCCTCCTGATCATGTTTAGCACACAGTGAGCTTTAAACTGTGACACAAACATTGCTGTCACTCTTCACTCTTTCTCCTAAAAGACCATTTCAATCCAAGAACTCCGTTGCCAGCACTCTGCTGAGCAGCAGAGTGAGCAGGAATGTCTGCAATCTGTAAGGCAGTGGAAGAGACAGGCCTGAAGGCTGCTCTTGTGCTTCTTCAACACACTGAGCTTTACAACTGTGACACACACACTGTTGTCACTCCTCATTGTAGCTCCTAAAAGTGCATTTGAATCCAGCGTTTCTGGTCTCCACTCTCGTTTCAAGAGCAGCAGAGGAAGGTGAGCACGAGCGCTTGGAATCCGCTCCCAGTTCCGAAGGGCAGGGAGGGAAAGTCCTTGCAGATCATCTTCAGCGCACAGTGAGCTTTGCAACTCTGAAACACACATTGCTGTCACTCCTCACTTCATCTCCTAATAATCCGTTTGAATCCATGGTCTCTCCCGCCCTCTCTCGTTTGAACAGCAGCAGTGACAGGTGAGTAGCTTGCGAGAGGACGCCTGCAACACCGGAGCGGAGAGGGGAGAGATCAGCGTCCAGGAGCCTCACCTCAGAGCGACAAGAGCCACTGAGGTGGGAGCCTCAAGTCCTCAACAGGACTTGCCCAGGACTCGGAAGCTCAGCTCCCGCGAGGGGCTGACTCACAGGGGGCGGAGCCAGGAGGCTCGGTGTCAGATTCAAACCGGCCATCAAGGGCCACTCTCGATCAGTTGCTGAGGTGAGTAGCTTGCGAGAGGACGCCTGCAACACCGGAGCGGAGAGGGGAGAGATCAGCGTCCAGGAGCCTCACCTCAGAGCGACAAGAGCCACTGAGGAGGGAGCCTCAAGTCCTCAACAGGACTTGCCCAGGACTCGGAAGCTCAGCTCCCGCGAGGGGCTGACTCACAGGGGGCGGAGCCAGGAGGCTCGGTGTCAGATTCAAACCGGCCATCAAGGGCCACTCTCGATCAGTTGCTGAGGTGAGTAGCTTGCGAGAGGACGCCTGCAACACCGGAGCGGAGAGGGGAGAGATCAGCGTCCAGGAGCCTCACCTCAGAGCGACAAGAGCCACTGAGGAGGGAGCCTCAAGTCCTCAACAGGACTTGCCCAGGACTCGGAAGCTCAGCTCCCGCGAGGGGCTGACTCACAGGGGGCGGAGCCAAGAGGAGTGGCACCAGCTGGGAGTGGCTAAAAAACCTTCCCAGGGAGCGCGGCGAACAGAGCCGGCAAACAGAGAGCGTCGAGGCAGAGGGTCGAGGCAGTTTGCGCGGCAGTTCGCGCGGGCAGGCGAGCGGGCAGGCGAGCGGGCAGGGAAGCGTTCCATCCGCCTCATCGAGAGGACTCGCCTGGAGTACAGGAGGGGGAAGGAGTGCTGAGGGACGTAGACGGATTGATTGACCAGATAGATCATGGTTACAACACGATCGAAAGCTGTAGTGAGTACTAATGTGGGTATCCAGACTGAGCCTTCCTGCAGACATGCAGCTGTGCAGGTCTCTGGCTGCAGCGAATGCCTGAGCCTGGCACTTGTATTGGAGGGAGCCAGTGACACTGCTTGTGTTCGCTGTGAGCAAATAAATGACCTGCTCAGGCAGGTGGCTGAACTGAGGGAGGAGGTAGAAAGGTTGAGAGCCATTAGAGAGTGTGAAAGTGAAATAGATTGGTGGAACCACACCCTAAGGCAAGGGCAGAGGGAAGTGGTTCAACAAGATATGGATCCCCTTCCCTCCTACCATCAGACAGAAGGAGAGAGCTTAATGGACAAGGATGGATGGAGGGAGGTTCCTCCTCGGAGAGGTAAGCGAAAACCCTCACAATCCCTTCCTCCCTCCCAGTTGCCCTTGAATAACAGGTATGAGGTCTTGGAAATTCAGGGCCAGGTGAATGGAGATGGTGAGGCAAATCTATCTAGTGAGTCACCCAGGGCTAGTCACTCACCCACATGCCTCAGAACTTCCCCAACCAAGAAGAAAAGAAGAGTAATTGTGGTGGGTGACTCCCTTCTGAGGGGAACAGAAGGGCCCATTTGTCGACCGGATCCACCCCACAGGGAGGTCTGCTGCCTGCCTGGGGCTCGGATTAGAGATGTTAAAAAGAAGCTCTCTGAACTGGTGCAGCCGTCTGACTACTACCCACTGCTGGTTTTTCAGGTTGGCAGTGACGAAATTATTACGAGGAACGTAAGGGCAATGAAGAGAGACTACAGGGCCCTGGGACGGCTGGTTAAAGGGTCTGGAGCGCAAGTGGTGTTTGCCTCCATACCTGTTGCAAGCGAGGGTGAAGGGATATATAAGAAGACTCTGCAGGTTAATGTATGGCTACGTGACTGGTGCCAAAGGCAGGGGTTTGGGTTTTTCAGTCACGGGTTGCTGTATGGGACACCTGGTTTGCTGGTGACAGGCGGGATACACCAGTCCCAGAGAAAAAAAAGGGTTTTGGGGCAGGAGTTAGCAGGGCTTATTGACAGGGCTTTAAACTAGTTAGGAAGGGGGGAGGGGATTTAACTGGGCCTGTTGGGGACAAGCCCAAGAGGAACATGCTAGGGATTGAAGGGTGGCGGGCTAAGGAGGACTATCAATCTCTTGTTTCACTTGTGGGAAAGGATAGCTCTTTAGACCCTGTCCCGCAGGGGAAAAAGAGTACTAGGACTGGCTCCCTGAAATGCCTGTACACCAATGCACGCAGCATGGGGAATAAACAGGAGGAGTTAGAAGTCTGTGTGCGGGCTAAAGGTTATGATCTAGTGGCGATTACAGAGACATGGTGGGACAGTTCACATGACTGGAATGTGGTCATGGATGGCTATGTCCTTTTTAGGAAAGATAGGTCAGCGAAGCGAGGTGGTGGAGTTGCTCTTTACGTGAGAGAGCAACTAGAATGTATTGAGTTCTGTCCGGGGTCGGATGAGGAGCAAGTGGAATGTCTGTGGGTACGAATCAAGGGGCTGACTGGCACGGGTGATACAGTTGTGGGGGTCTATTACAGACCTCCTGATCAGCACGAAGGAGTTGATGAGGCTTTCTACAGGCAACTGGAAGTAGCCTCGCGACTACATGCCTTAGTCGTCGTGGGGGACTTTAATTACCCCGATATTTGCTGGAAGACTCACACAGCCAGTCATTCACAGTCTAGGAGGTTCCTCGAGTGCATTGATGATAATTTCTTAATGCAAATGGTGGACGTACCAACTAGGGGAGCAGCGCTGCTAGATTTAGTACTCGCCAACAAGGAGGGTTTGGTCGAAGTGGTGACGGTCAATGGCAGCCTTGGCTGCAGTGACCATGAGATGGTGGAGTTTAGGATCCTGTGTGGGAGGAATAGAATACCTAGCAAAGCCACAGTTCTGGATTTCCGAAGGGCCAACTTTGGCCTCTTCAGTCAACTGCTAAGGGAAGTCTCATGGGAAAGTGTACTAGGCGGTAAAGGGGCTCAAGATAGTTGGTTAGCATTCAAGGACCGCTTCTTCCAAGCTCAGGATCGGAGCGTCCCAATGAGTAGGAAGTCAAGTAAGGGATCTAGGAGACCGGCGTGGTTAAACAAGGAGCTGCTGGGCAAACTCAAGTGGAAAAGGAGAATCTATGGATTATGGAAGGAGGGGCTGGCCGCTTGGGAGGAATATAGGACAGTTGTTAGAGGATGTAGGGAGGCAATTAGGACAGCTAAGGCCTCCTTGGAACTCAATCTTGCTAGTCGGGTTAAAGACAATAGAAAGGGCTTCTTCAAATACATAGCAAATAAAACTAAAACAAGAGGCAATATAGGCCCACTGCTGAACGAAGTGGGTACCCTGGAGACAGAGGATATAAAGAAGGCAGAGGTGCTGAATGCCTTCTTTGCCTCTGTCTTTACTCCTGCAGACTCTCCCCGAGGGCCCCGGATTTCTATAGCCCCAGAAGGAGTCAGGACAAAGGAGGAGTTTGCTTTGGTAGATGAGGATTGGGTTAGGGATCAGCTATGCAAACTGGACATCTGTAAATCGATGGGTCCGGATGGAATGCACCCACGGGTGCTGAGGGAGCTGGCGGAGGTCATTGCTAGGCCACTTTCCATCATCTTTGGTAAGTCGTGGGAAATGGGCGAGGTGCCTGAGGATTGGCGGATGGCAAAGGTCACACCAATCTATAAGAAGGGCAAGAAGGAGGACCCGGGTAATTATAGACCGGTCAGCCTTACCTCCATCCCTGGAAAGATGATGGAACAACTTATTCTTGACTCCATCACTAGGCATATCAAGGATGAGGGGGTCATTAAGAACAGCCAACATGGTTTTATGAGGGGGAAGTCATGTATGACCAACCTTATAGCCTTCTATGAGGAAGTGACTAGGTGGAGGGATGATGGTAGAGCGGTAGATGTAGTTTTTCTTGATTTCAGTAAGGCATTTGATACTGTCTCCCACAGCATCCTCATAGATAAGCTGAGGAAGTGTGGGCTTGACGATCAAGTAGTGAGGTGGATCGAGAACTGGTTGAAAGGAAGAAGGCAGAGAGTTGTGGTCAATGGCGCAGAATCTAGCTGGAGGTCTGTGACTAGTGGAGTTCCTCAGGGGTCGGTGCTGGGACCGGTGCTGTTTAATATTTTCATCAATGACCTGGATGAGGGAACTGAGTGCACCCTCAGCAAGTTTGCTGATGACACAAAACTGGGAGGAGTGGCTGACACACCAGAGGACTGTGCTGATATTCAGCGAGACCTGGACAGGCTGGAGAGTTGGGCGGGGAGAAACTGGATGAAATTTAACAAGGGCAAGTGTAGAGTCTTGCATCTGGGGAAGAACAACCCCATGTACCAGTACAGGTTGGGGGGTGACCTGCTGGAAAGTAGTGAAGGGGAAAGGGACCTGGGGGTCCTGGTGGATAGGAGGATGACCATGAGCCAGCAATGTGCTCTTGTGGCCAAGAAGGCAAATGGCATCTTAGGGTGCATTAGAAAGGGAGTGGTTAGTAGGTCAAGAGAGGTTCTCCTCCCCCTCTACTCAGCCTTGGTGAGGCCGCATCTGGAATATTGCGTCCAGTTCTGGGCCCCTCTGTTCAAGAAGGACAGGGAATTGCTTGAAGGAGTCCAGCGCAGAGCCACAAAGATGATTAAGGGAGTGGAACATCTCCCTTATGAGGAGAGGCTGAGGGAGCTGGGTCTCTTTAGCTTGCAAAAGAGGAGACTGAGGGGTGACCTCATCAATGTTTACAAATATGTGAAGGGTAGGTGTCAGGATGATGGAGCTAGGCTTTTTTCAGTGATATCCAGTGATAGGACAAGGGGCAATGGGTGTAAACTGGAGCATAGGAAGTTCCACGTTAACATCAGGAAGAACTTCTTTACTGTAAGAGTGACAGAGCACTGGAACAGGCTGCCCAGGGGGGTTGTGGAGTCTCCTACACTGGAGATATTCAAGGCCCGCCTGGACAAGTTCCTGTGTGATGTACTGTAGGTTACCCTGCTCTTGCAGGGGGGTTGGACTAGATGATCTTTTTAGGTCCCTTCCAACCCTTGGGATTCTGTGATTCTGTGATTCTGTGATCTCTTGGCCTCTGCTCCCACAGCCGAAGAGCCCGGAGTGAAAGCTCCGGCAGGGCATCTTCAGCACGCAGTCAGCTTTGCAACTGTGACACATATATTGCTCTCGCTCCGCACTTTCCTACCTCAAAGTCCAATTGAATCCAAAATCTCTGTGCCCTTTCTCTGCTGGGCAGAAGCAGAGAGAGTAGAGCAGGAACCTTTAGCCAATGCTAAAAGAGCAGAAGAGACAGTCCAGAAAGTTCCCACTGATCATCTTCAGCGCACAGCGAGCTTTGCAACTCTGCAACACACATTGCTGTCACTCCTCCCTTTTTGCCTGAAAGACCAGCTGAATCCACCATCTCTGTGCCCGCTCTCTGCTGAGCAGCAACAGAGAGAGTAGAGCAGGAATTTTTAGACCTGCCTAAAACAGCAGAAGAGCCTTGAAAAAAATCTCCTGCTTGATCATGTTTTGCACACAGTGAGCTTTAAACTGTGACACAAACATTGCTGTCACTCCTCACTTTATCTCCTAAAAGTGCATTTGAATCCAAAGTTTCTGGTGCGCTCTCTCGTTTCGAGAGGAGTTGTGACAGGGGAGGAGCAGCGCTTGGACTCTAATCCCACAGAAGAAGGGCCAGCAGGGAAACTCCTGCAGGGCATCTTCAGCGCACAGTGAGCTTTACAATTCTGCAACACACATTGCTGTCACTCCTCCTTTTCTTGCCTGAAAGACCAATTGATTCCAACATCTCTCTGCCCACTCTCTGCTGAGCAGCAACAGAGAGAGTAGAGCAGGAATGTTTAGACTGGGCTAAAACAGCAGAAGAGCCTTGCAAAAAAGCTCCTCCTGATCATGTTTAGCACACAGTGAGCTTTAAACTGTGACACAAACATTGCTGTCACTCTTCACTCTTTCTCCTAAAAGACCATTTCAATCCCAGAACTCCGTTGCCAGCACTCTGCTGAGCAGCAGAGTGAGCAGGAATGTCTGCAATCTGTAAGGCAGTGGAAGAGACAGGCCTGAAGGCTGCTCTTGTGCTTCTTCAACACACTGAGCTTTACAACTTTGACACACACACTGTTGTCACTCCTCATTGTAGCTCCTAAAAGTGCATTTGAATCCAGCGTTTCTGGTCTCCACTCTCGTTTCCAGTGCAGCAGAGGCAGGTGAGCACGAGCGCTTGGAATCCGCTCCCAGTTCCGAAGGGCAGGGAGGGAAAGTCCTTGCAGATCATCTTCAGCGCACAGTGAGCTTTGCAACTCTGAAACACACATTGCTGTCACTCCTCACTTTATCTCCTAAAAGTGCATTTCAAGCCAACGTTTCTGGTGCGCTCTCTCGCTTCGAGAGCAGTTGTGACAGGGGAGGACGAGCGCTTGGATTCTAATTTCACAGCCGAAGGGCCAGCATGGAAACTACTGCTGGGCATCTTCAGCACACATTGAGATTCACAACTCTGAAACACATATTGCTGTCACCTCTCACTTTCCTACCTGAAAGTCCAATTGAATAATACATCTCCTGTGCTTGCTCTTTGTGAGCAGTAGCAGAATATAGCACTTACGTTTGGACTCTGCTGAAACAGCAGAAGAGACAGTCCAGAAAGTTCCCACTGATCATCTTCAGCACACAGTGAGCTTTGCAACACTGCAACGCACATTGCTGTCTCTTCTTTTCCTGCCTGAAAGACCAATTGATTCCAACACCTCTGTGCCCGCTCTCTGCTGAGCAGCAACAGAGAGAGTAGAGCAGGAATGTTTAGACCTGCCTAAAACAGCAGAAGAGCCTTGCAAAAAATCTCCTGCTTGATCATGTTTTGCACACAGTGAGCTTTAAACTGTGACACAAACATTGCTGTCACTCCTCACTTTATCTCCTAAAAGTGCATTTGAATCTAAAGTTTCTGGTGCGCTCTCACGTTTCGAGAGGAGTTGTGACAGGGGAGGAGCAGCGCTTGGACTCTAATCCCACAGACGAAGGGCCAGCAGGGAAACTCCTGCAGGGCATCTTCAGCACACAGTGAGCTTTGCAATTCTGCAACACACATTGCTGTAACTCCTTTTCCTGCCTGGAAGACCAATTTATTCCAACATCTCTGTGCCCACTCTCTGCTGAGCAGCAACAGAGAGAAGGAATGTTTAGATTGGGCTAAAACAGCAGAAGAGCCTTGCAAAAAAGCTCCTCCTGATCATGTTTAGCACACAGTGAGCTTTAAACTGTGACACAAACATTGCTGTCACTCTTCACTCTTTCTCCTAAAAGACCATTTCAATCCAAGAACTCCGTTGCCAGCACTCTGCTGAGCAGCAGAGTGAGCAGGAATGTCTGCAATCTGTAAGGCAGTGGAAGAGACAGGCCTGAAGGCTGCTCTTGTGCTTCTTCAACACACTGAGCTTTACAACTGTGACACACACACTGTTGTCACTCCTCATTGTAGCTCCTAAAAGTGCATTTGAATCCAGCGTTTCTGGTCTCCACTCTCGTTTCAAGAGCAGCAGAGGAAGGTGAGCACGAGCGCTTGGAATCCGCTCCCAGTTCCGAAGGGCAGGGAGGGAAAGTCCTTGCAGATCATCTTCAGCGCACAGTGAGCTTTGCAACTCTGAAACACACATTGCTGTCACTCCTCACTTCATCTCCTAATAATCCGTTTGAATCCATGGTCTCTCCCGCCCTCTCTCGTTTGAACAGCAGCAGTGACAGGTGAACACGATCTCTTGGCCTCTGCTCCCACAGCCGAAGAGCCCGGAGTGAAAGCTCCGGCAGGGCATCTTCAGCACGCAGTCAGCTTTGCAACTGTGACACATATATTGCTCTCGCTCCGCACTTTCCTACCTCAAAGTCCAATTGAATCCAAAATCTCTGTGCCCTTTCTCTGCTGGGCAGAAGCAGAGTAGAGCAGGAACCTTTAGCCAATGCTAAAAGAGCAGAAGAGACAGTCCAGAAAGTTCCCACTGATCATCTTCAGCGCACAGCGAGCTTTGCAACTCTGCAACACACATTGCTGTCACTCCTCCCTTTTTGCCTGAAAGACCAGCTGAATCCACCATCTCTGTGCCCGCTCTCTGCTGATCAGCAACAGAGATAGTAGAGCAGGAATTTTTAGACCTGCCTAAAACAGCAGAAGAGCCTTGAAAAAAATCTCCTGCTTGATCATGTTTTGCACACAGTGAGCTTTAAACTGTGACACAAACATTGCTGTCACTCCTCACTTTATCTCCTAAAAGTGCATTTCAAGCCAACGTTTCTGGTGCGCTCTCTCGCTTAGAGAGCAGTTGTGACAGGGGAGGACGAGCGCTTGGATTCTAATTTCACAGCCGAAGGGCCAGCATGGAAACTACTGCTGGGCATCTTCAGCACACATTGAGATTCACAACTCTGAAACACATATTGCTGTCACCTCTCACTTTCCTACCTGAAAGTCCAATTGAATAATACATCTCCTGTGCTTGCTCTTTGTGAGCAGTAGCAGAATATAGCACTTACGTTTGGACTCTGCTGAAACAGCAGAAGAGACAGTCCAGAAAGTTCCCACTGATCATCTTCAGCACACAGTGAGCTTTGCAACTCTGCAACACACATTGCTGTCTCTTCTTTTCCTGCCTGAAAGACCAATTGATTCCAACACCTCTGTGCCCGCTCTCTGCTGAGCAGCAACAGAGAGAGTAGAGCAGGAATGTTTAGCCTGGGCTAAAACAGCAGAAGAGCCTTGCAAAAAATCTCCTGCTTGATCATGTTTTGCACACAGTGAGCTTTAAACTGTGACACAAACATTGATGTCACTCCTCACTTTATCTCCTAAAAGTGCATTTGAATCCAAAGTTTCTGGTGCGCTCTCACGTTTCGAGAGGAGTTGTGACAGGGGAGGAGCAGCGCTTGGACTCTAATCCCACAGACGAAGGGCCAGCAGGGAAACTCCTGCAGGGCATCTTCAGCACACAGTGAGCTTTGCAATTCTGCAACACACATTGCTGTAACTCCTTTTCCTGCCTGGAAGACCAATTGATTCCAACACCTCTGTGCCCACTCTCTGCTGAGCAGCAACAGAGAGAGTAGAGCAGGAATGTTTAGACTGGGCTAAAACAGCAGAAGAGCCTTGCAAAAAAGCTCCTCCTGATCATGTTTAGCACACAGTGAGCTTTAAACTGTGACACAAACATTGCTGTCACTCTTCACTCTTTCTCCTAAAAGACCATTTCAATCCAAGAACTCCGTTGCCAGCACTCTGCTGAGCAGCAGAGTGAGCAGGAATGTCTGCAATCTGTAAGGCAGTGGAAGAGACAGGCCTGAAGGCTGCCCTTGTGCTTCTTCAACACACTGAGCTTTACAACTGTGACACACACACTGTTGTCACTCCTCATTGTAGCTCCTAAAAGTGCATTTGAATCCAGCGTTTCTGGTCTCCACTCTCGTTTCCAGTGCAGCAGAGGCAGGTGAGCACGAGCGCTTGGAATCCGCTCCCAGTTCCGAAGGGCAGGGAGGGAAAGTCCTTGCAGATCATCTTCAGCGCACAGTGAGCTTTGCAACTCTGAAACACACATTGCTGTCACTCCTCACTTCATCTCCTAATAATCCGTTTGAATCCATGGTCTCTCCCGCCCTCTCTCGTTTGAACAGCAGCAGTGACAGGTGAACACGATCTCATGGCCTCTGCTCCCACAGCCGAAGAGCCCGGAGTGAAAGCTCCAGCAGGGCATCTTCAGCACGCAGTCAGCTTTGCAACTGTGACACATATATTGCTCTCGCTCCGCACTTTCCTACCTCAAAGTCCAATTGAATCCAAAATCTCTGTGCCCTTTCTCTGCTGGGCAGAAGCAGAGTAGAGCAGGAACCTTTAGCCAATGCTAAAAGAGCAGAAGAGACAGTCCAGAAAGTTCCCACTGATCATCTTCAGCGCACAGCGAGCTTTGCAACACTGCAACGCACATTGCTGTCACTCCTCCCTTTTTGCCTGAAAGACCAGCTGAATCCACCATCTCTGTGCCCGCTCTCTGCTGAGCAGCAACAGAGAGAGTAGAGCAGGAATTTTTAGACCTGCCTAAAACAGCAGAAGAGCCTTGAAAAAAATCTCCTGCTTGATCATGTTTTGCACACAGTGAGCTTTAAACTGTGACACAAACATTGCTGTCACTCCTCACTTTATCTCCTAAAAGTGCATTTGAATCCAAAGTTTCTGGTGCGCTCTCTCGTTTCGAGAGGAGTTGTGACAGGGGAGGAGCAGCGCTTGGACTCTAATCCCACAGACGAAGGGCCAGCAGGGAAACTCCTGCTGGGCATCTTCAGCACACAGTGAGCTTTGCAATTCTGCAACACACATTGCTGTCACTCCTCCTTTTCTTGCCTGAAAGACCAATTGATTCCAACATCTCTGTGCCCACTCTCTGCTGAGCAGCAACAGGGAGAAGGAATGTTTAGACTGGGCTAAAACAGCAGAAGAGCCTTGCAAAAAAGCTCCTCCTGATCATGTTTAGCACACAGTGAGCTTTAAACTGTGACACAAACATTGCTGTCACTCTTCACTCTTTCTCCTAAAAGACCATTTCAATCCAAGAACTCCGTTGCCAGCACTCTGCTGAGCAGCAGAGTGAGCAGGGATGTCTGCAATCTGTAAGGCAGTGGAAGAGACAGGCCTGAAGGCTGCTCTTGTGCTTCTTCAACACACTGAGCTTTACAACTTTGACACACACACTGTTGTCACTCCTCATTGTAGCTCCTAAAAGTGCATTTGAATCCAGCGTTTCTGGTCTCCACTCTCGTTTCCAGTGCAGCAGAGGCAGGTGAGCACGAGCGCTTGGAATCCGCTCCCAGTTCCGAAGGGCAGGGAGGGAAAGTCCTTGCAGATCATCTTCAGCGCACAGTGAGCTTTACAACTCTGAAACACACATTGCTGTCACTCCTCACTTTATCCCCTAAAAGTGCATTTCAAGCCAACGTTTCTGGTGCGCTCTCTCGCTTCGAGAGCAGTTGTGACAGGGGAGGACGAGCGCTTGGATTCTAATTTCACAGCCGAAGGGCCAGCATGGAAACTACTGCTGGGCATCTTCAACACACATTGAGATTCGCAACTCTGAAACACATATTGCTGTCACCTCTCACTTTCCTACCTGAAAGTCCAATTGAATAATACATCTCCTGTGCTTGCTCTTTGTGAGCAGTACCAGAATATAGCACTTACGTTTGGACTCTGCTGAAACAGCAGAAGAGACAGTCCAGAAAGTTCCCAATGATCATCTTCAGCGCACAGTGAGCTTTGCAACTCTGCAACACACATTGCTGTCACTTCTTTTCCTGTCTGAAAGACCAATTGATTCCAACACCTCTGTGCCCGCTCTCTGCTGAGCAGCAACAGAGAGAGTAGAGCAGGAATGTTTAGCCTGGGCTAAAACAGCAGAAGAGCCTTGCAAAAAATCTCCTGCTTGATCATGTTTTGCACACAGTGAGCTTTAAACTGTGACACAAACATTGCTGTCACTCCTCACTTTATCTCCTAAAAGTGCATTTGAATCCAAAGTTTCTGGTGCGCTCTCACGTTTCGAGAGGAGTTGTGACAGGGGAGGAGCAGCGCTTGGACTCTAATCCCACAGACGAAGGGCCAGCAGGGAAACTCCTGCAGGGCATCTTCAGCACACAGTGAGCTTTGCAATTCTGCAACACACATTGCTGTAACTCCTCCTTTTCCTGCCTGGAAGACCAATTGATTCCAACATCTCTGTGCCCACTCTCTGCTGAGCAGCAACAGAGAGCAGGAATGATTAGACTGGGCTAAAACAGCAGAAGAGCCTTGCAAAAAAGCTCCTCCTGATCATGTTTAGCACACAGTGAGCTTTAAACTGTGACACAAACATTGCTGTCACTCTTCACTCTTTCTCCTAAAAGACCATTTCAATCCAAGAACTCCGTTGCCAGCACTCTGCTGAGCAGCAGAGTGAGCAGGAATGTCTGCAATCTGTAAGGCAGTGGAAGAGACAGGCCTGAAGGCTGCTCTTGTGCTTCTTCAACACACTGAGCTTTACAACTGTGACACACACACTGTTGTCACTCCTCATTGTAGCTCCTAAAAGTGCATTTGAATCCAGCGTTTCTGGTCTCCACTCTCGTTTCAAGAGCAGCAGAGGCAGGTGAGCACGAGCGCTTGGAATCCGCTCCCAGTTCCGAAGGGCAGGGAGGGAAAGTCCTTGCAGATCATCTTCAGCGCACAGTGAGCTTTGCAACTCTGAAACACACATTGCTGTCACTCCTCACTTCATCTCCTAATAATCCGTTTGAATCCATGGTCTCTCCCGCCCTCTCTCGTTTGAACAGCAGCAGTGACAGGTGAACACGATCTCTTGGCCTCTGCTCCCACAGCCGAAGAGCCCGGAGTGAAAGCTCAGGCAGGGCATCTTCAGCATGCAGTCAGCTTTGCAACTGTGACACATATATTGCTCTCGCTCCGCACTTTCCTACCTCAAAGTCCAATTGAATCCAAAATCTCTGTGCCCTTTCTCTGCTGGGCAGAAGCAGAGAGAGTAGAGCAGGAACCTTTAGCCAATGCTAAAAGAGCAGAAGAGACAGTCCAGAAAGTTCCCACTGATCATCTTCAGCGCACAGCGAGCTTTGCAACTCTGCAACACACATTGCTGTCACTCCTCCTTTTCTTGCCTGAAAGACCAATTGATTCCAACATCTCTCTGCCCACTCTCTGCTGAGCAGCAACAGAGAGAGTAGAGCAGGAATGTTTAGACTGGGCTAAAACAGCAGAAGAGCCTTGCAAAAAAGCTCCTCCTGATCATGTTTAGCACACAGTGAGCTTTAAACTGTGACACAAACATTGCTGTCACTCTTCACTCTTTCTCCTAAAAGACCATTTCAATCCAAGAACTCCGTTGCCAGCACTCTGCTGAGCAGCAGAGTGAGCAGGAATGTCTGCAATCTGTAAGGCAGTGGAAGAGACAGGCCTGAAGGCTGCTCTTGTGCTTCTTCAACACACTGAGCTTTACAACTGTGACACACACACTGTTGTCACTCCTCATTGTAGCTCCTAAAAGTGCATTTGAATCCAGCGTTTCTGGTCTCCACTCTCGTTTCAAGAGCAGCAGAGGCAGGTGAGCACGAGCGCTTGGAATCCGCTCCCAGTTCCGAAGGGCAGGGAGGGAAAGTCCTTGCAGATCATCTTCAGCGCACAGTGAGCTTTGCAACTCTGAAACACACATTGCTGTCACTCCTCACTTCATCTCCTAATAATCCGTTTGAATCCATGATCTCTCCCGCCCTCTCTCGTTTGAACAGCAGCAGTGACAGGTGAACACGATCTCTTGGCCTCTGCTCCCACAGCCGAAGAGCCCGGAGTGAAAGCTCCGGCAGGGCATCTTCAGCACGCAGTCAGCTTTGCAACTGTGACACATATATTGCTCTCGCTCCGCACTTTCCTACCTCAAAGTCCAATTGAATCCAAAATCTCTGTGCCCTTTCTCTGCTGGGCAGAAGCAGAGAGAGTAGAGCAGGAACCTTTAGCCAATGCTAAAAGAGCAGAAGAGACAGTCCAGAAAGTTCCCACTGATCATCTTCAGCGCACAGCGAGCTTTGCAACTCTGCAACACACATTGCTGTCACTCCTCCCTTTTTGCCTGAAAGACCAGCTGAATCGACCATCTCTGTGCCCGCTCTCTGCTGAGCAGCAACAGAGAGAGTAGAGCAGGAATTTTTAGACCTGCCTAAAACAGCAGAAGAGCCTTGCAAAAAATCTCCTGCTTGATCATGTTTTGCACACAGTGAGCTTTAAACTGTGACACAAACATTGCTGTCACTCCTCACTTTATCTCCTAAAAGTGCATTTGAATCCAAAGTTTCTGGTACGCACTCTCGTTTGGAGAGGAGTTGTGACAGGGGAGGAGCAGCGCTTGGACTCTAATCCCACAGATGAAGGGCCAGCAGGGAAACTCCTGCAGGGCATCTTCAGCACACTGTGAGCTTTGCAACTCTGCAAAACACATTGCTGTCACTCCTCCTTTTCCTGCCTGGAAGACCTATTGATTCCAACATCTTTGTGCCCACTCTCTGCTGAGCAGCAACAGAGAGAGTAGAGCAGGAATGTTTAGCCTGGGCTAAAACAGCAGAAGAGCCTTGCAAAAAATCTCCTGCTTGATCATGTTTTGCACACAGTGAGCTTTAAACTGTGACACAAACATTGATATCACTCCTCACTTTATCTCCAAAAAGTGCATTTGAATCCAATGTTTCTGGTGCGCTCTCACGTTTCGAGAGGAGTTGTGACAGGGGAGGAGCAGCGCTTGGACTCTAATCCCACAGACGAAGGGCCAGCAGGGAAACTCCTGCAGGGCATCTTCAGCACACAGTGAGCTTTGCAATTCTGCAACACACATTGCTGTAACTCCTTTTCCTGCCTGGAAGACCAATTGATTCCAACATCTCTGTGCCCACTCTCTGCTGAGCAGCAACAGAGAGAAGGAATGTTTAGACTGGGCTAAAACAGCAGAAGAGCCTTGCAAAAAAGCTCCTCCTGATCATGTTTAGCACACAGTGAGCTTTAAACTGTGACACAAACATTGCTGTCACTCTTCACTCTTTCTCCTAAAAGACCATTTCAATCCAAGAACTCCGTTGCCAGCACTCTGCTGAGCAGCAGAGTGAGCAGGAATGTCTGCAATCTGTAAGGCAGTGGAAGAGACAGGCCTGAAGGCTGCTCTTGTGCTTCTTCAACACACTGAGCTTTACAACTGTGACACACACACTGTTGTCACTCCTCATTGTAGCTCCTAAAAGTGCATTTGAATCCAGCGTTTCTGGTCTCCACTCTCGTTTCAAGAGCAGCAGAGGAAGGTGAGCACGAGCGCTTGGAATCCGCTCCCAGTTCCGAAGGGCAGGGAGGGAAAGTCCTTGCAGATCATCTTCAGCGCACAGTGAGCTTTGCAACTCTGAAACACACATTGCTGTCACTCCTCACTTCATCTCCTAATAATCCGTTTGAATCCATGGTCTCTCCCGCCCTCTCTCGTTTGAACAGCAGCAGTGACAGGTGAACACGATCTCTTGGCCTCTGCTCCCACAGCCGAAGAGCCCGGAGTGAAAGCTCCGGCAGGGCATCTTCAGCACGCAGTCAGCTTTGCAACTGTGACACATATATTGCTCTCGCTCCGCACTTTCCTACCTCAAAGTCCAATTGAATCCAAAATCTCTGTGCCCTTTCTCTGCTGGGCAGAAGCTGAGAGAGTAGAGCAGGAACCTTTAGCCAATGCTAAAAGAGCAGAAGAGACAGTCCAGAAAGTTCCCACTGATCATCTTCAGCGCACAGCGAGCTTTGCAACTCTGCAACACACATTGCTGTCACTCCTCCCTTTTTGCCTGAAAGACCAGCTGAATCCACCATCTCTGTGCCCGCTCTCTGCTGAGCAGCAACAGAGAGAGTAGAGCAGGAATTTTTAGACCTGCCTAAAACAGCAGAAGAGCCTTGAAAAAAATCTCCTGCTTGATCATGTTTTGCACACAGTGAGCTTTAAACTGTGACACAAACATTGCTGTCACTCCTCACTTTATCTCCTAAAAGTGCATTTGAATCCAAAGTTTCTGGTGCGCTCTCTCGTTTGGAGAGGAGTTGTGACAGGGGAAGAGCAGCGCTTGGACTCTAATCCCACAGACGAAGGGCCAGCAGGGAAACTCCTGCAGGGCATCTTCAGCACACAGTGAGCTTTACAATTCTGCAACACACATTGCTGTCACTCCTCCTTTTCTTGCCTGAAAGTCCAATTGAATAATACATCTCCTGTGCTTGCTCTTTGTGAGCAGTAGCAGAATATAGCACTTACGTTTGGACTCTGCTGAAACAGCAGAAGAGACAGTCCAGAAAGTTCCCACTGATCATCTTCAGCGCACAGCGAGCTTTGCAACTCTGCAACACACATTGCTGTCTCTTCTTTTCCTGCCTGAAAGACCAATTGATTCCAACACCTCTGTGCCCGCTCTCTGCTGAGCAGCAACAGAGAGAGTAGAGCAGGAATGTTTAGCCTGGGCTAAAACAGCAGAAGAGCCTTGCAAAAAATCTCCTGCTTGATCATGTTTTGCACACAGTGAGCTTTAAACTGTGACACAAACATTGCTGTCACTCCTCACTTTATCTCCTAAAAGTGCATTTGAATCCAAAGTTTCTGGTGCGCTCTCACGTTTGGAGAGGAGTTGTGACAGGGGAGGAGCAGCGCTTGGACTCTAATCCCACAGACGAAGGGCCAGCAGGGAAACTCCTGCAGGGCATCTTCAGCACACAGTGAGCTTTGCAATTCTGCAACACACATTGCTGTAACTCCTTTTCCTGCCTGGAAGACCAATTGATTCCAACATCTCTGTGCCCACTCTCTGCTGAGCAGCAACAGAGAGAAGGAATGTTTAGACTGGGCTAAAACAGCAGAAGAGCCTTGCAAAAAAGCTCCTCCTGATCATGTTTAGCACACAGTGAGCTTTAAACTGTGACACAAACATTGCTGTCACTCTTCACTCTTTCTCCTAAAAGACCATTTCAATCCAAGAACTCCGTTGCCAGCACTCTGCTGAGCAGCAGAGTGAGCAGGAATGTCTGCAATCTGTAAGGCAGTGGAAGAGACAGGCCTGAAGGCTGCTCTTGTGCTTCTTCAACACACTGAGCTTTACAACTGTGACACACACACTGTTGTCACTCCTCATTGTAGCTCCTAAAAGTGCATTTGAATCCAGCGTTTCTGGTCTCCACTCTCGTTTCAAGAGCAGCAGAGGAAGGTGAGCACGAGCGCTTGGAATCCGCTCCCAGTTCCGAAGGGCAGGGAGGGAAAGTCCTTGCAGATCATCTTCAGCGCACAGTGAGCTTTGCAACTCTGAAACACACATTGCTGTCACTCCTCACTTTATCTCCTAAAAGTGCATTTCAAGCCAACGTTTCTGGTGCGCTCTCTCGCTTCGAGAGCAGTTGTGACAGGGGAGGACGAGCGCTTGGATTCTAATTTCACAGCCGAAGGGCCAGCATGGAAACTACTGCTGGGCATCTTCAGCACACATTGAGATTCACAACTCTGAAACACATATTGCTGTCACCTCTCACTTTCCTACCTGAAAGTCCAATTGAATAATACATCTCCTGTGCTTGCTCTTTGTGAGCAGTAGCAGAATATAGCACTTACGTTTGGACTCTGCTGAAACAGCAGAAGAGACAGTCCAGAAAGTTCCCACTGATCATCTTCAGCACACATTGAGCTTTGCAACTCTGCAACACACATTGCTGTCTCTTCTTTTCCTGCCTGAAAGACCAATTGATTCCAACACCTCTGTGCCCGCTCTCTGCTGAGCAGCAACAGAGAGAGTAGAGCAGGAATGTTTAGCCTGGGCTAAAACAGCAGAAGAGCCTTGCAAAAAATCTCCTGCTTGATCATGTTTTGCACACAGTGAGCTTTAAACTGTGACACAAACATTGCTGTCACTCCTCACTTTATCTCCTAAAAGTGCATTTGAATCCAAAGTTTCTGGTGCGCTCTCACGTTTCGAGAGGAGTTGTGACAGGGGAGGAGCAGCGCTTGGACTCTAATCCCACAGACGAAGGGCCAGCAGGGAAACTCCTGCAGGGCATCTTCAGTACACAGTGAGCTTTACAATTCTGCAACACACATTGCTGTAACTCCTCCTTCTCCTGCCTGGAAGACCAATTGATTCCAACATCTCTGTGCCCACTCTCTGCTGAGCAGCAACAGAGAGAGTAGAGCAGGAATGTTTAGACTGGGCTAAAACAGCAGAAGAGCCTTGCAAAAAAGCTCCTCCTGATCATGTTTAGCACACAGTGTGCTTTAAACTGTGACACAAACATTGCTGTCACTCTTCACTCTTTCTCCTAAAAGACCATTTCAATCCAAGAACTCCGTTGCCAGCACTCTGCTGAGCAGCAGAGTGAGCAGGGATGTCTGCAATCTGTAAGGCAGTGGAAGAGACAGGCTGAAGGCTGCTCTTGTGCTTCTTCAACACACTGAGCTTTACAACTTTGACACACACACTGTTGTCACTCCTCATTGTAGCTCCTAAAAGTGCATTTGAATCCAGCGTTTCTGGTCTCCACTCTCGTTTCCAGTGCAGCAGAGGCAGGTGAGCACGAGCGCTTGGAATCCGCTCCCAGTTCCGAAGGGCAGGGAGGGAAAGTCCTTGCAGATCATCTTCAGCGCACAGTGAGCTTTGCAACTCTGAAACACACATTGCTGTCACTCCTCACTTTATCTCCTAAAAGTGCATTTCAAGCCAACGTTTCTGGTGCGCTATCTCGCTTCGAGAGCAGTTGTGACAGGGGAGGACGAGCGCTTGGATTCTAATTTCACAGCCGAAGGGCCAGCATGGAAACTACTGCTGGGCATCTTCAGCACACATTGAGATTCACAACTCTGAAACACATATTGCTGTCACCTCTCACTTTCCTACCTGAAAGTCCAATTGAATAATACATCTCCTGTGCTTGCTCTTTGTGAGCAGTAGCAGAATATAGCACTTACGTTTGGACTCTGCTGAAACAGCAGAAGAGACAGTCCAGAAAGTTCCCACTGATCATCTTCAGCACACAGTGAGCTTTGCAACTCTGCAACACACATTGCTGTCGCTCCTCCCTTTCCTGACTGAAAGACCAACTGAATCCACCATCTCTGTGCCCGCTCTCTGCTGAGCAACAACAGAGAGAGCAGAGCAGGAATGTTTAGACTGGGCTAAAACAGCAGAAGAGCCTTGCAAAAAATCTCCTGCTTGATCATGTTTTGCACTCAGTGAGCTTTAAACTGTGACACAAACATTGCTGTCACTCCTCACTTTATCTCCTAAAAGTGAATTTGAATGCAAAGTTTATGGTGCGCTCTCTCGTTTCGAGAGCAGATGTCGCAGGGGAGGACGAGCTTTTGGACTCTAATTTCACAGACGAATTGCCAGCATGGAAACTCCTGCAGGGCATCTTCAGCACCCAGTGAGCTTCGCAACTCTGAAACACAAATAGCTGTCACCTCTCACTTTCCTACCTGAAAGTCCAATTGAATCCTACATCTCCTGTGCTTGCTCTTTGTGAGCAGTAGCAGAAAATAGCACTTACGTTTGGACTCTGAAGAAACAGCAGAAGAGACAGTCCAGAAAGTTCCCACTGATCATCTTCAGCGAACAGCGAGCTTTGCAACTCTGCAACACACATTGCTGTCACTTCTTTTCCTGCCTGAAAGACCAATTGATTCCAACATCTCTGTGCCCGCTCTCTGCTGAGCAGCAACAGAGAGTTGAGCAGGAATGTTTAGCCTGGGCTAAAACAGCAGAAGAGCCTTGCAAAAAATCTCCTGCTTGATCATGTTTTGCACACAGTGAGCTTTAAACTGTGACACAAACATTGATGTCACTCCTCACTTTATCTCCTAAAAGTGCATTTGAATCCAAAGTTTCTGGTACGCACTCTCATTTGGAGAGGAGTTGTGACAGGGGAGGAGCAGCGCTTGGACTCTAATCCAACAGATGAAGGGCCAGCAGGGAAACTCCTGCAGGGCATCTTCAGCACACAGTGAGCTTTGCAACTCTGCAAAACACATTGCTGTCACTCCTCCTTTTCCTGCCTGGAAGACCTATTGATTCCAACATCTCTGTGCCCACTCTCTGCTGAGCAGCAACAGAGAGAGTAGAGCAGGAATGTTTAGCCTGGGCTAAAACAGCAGAAGAGCCTTGCAAAAAATCTCCTGCTTGATCATGTTTTGCACACAGTGAGCTTTAAACTGTGACACAAACATTGATGTCACTCCTCACTTTATCTCCTAAAAGTGCATTTGAATCCAAAGTTTCTGGTGCGCTCTCACGTTTGGAGAGGAGTTGTGACAGGGGAGGAGCAGCGCTTGGACTCTAATCCCACAGACGAAGGGCCAGCAGGGAAACTCCTGCAGGGCATCTTCAGCACACAGTGAGCTTTGCAATTCTGCAACACACATTGCTGTAACTCCTTTTCCTGCCTGGAAGACCAATTGATTCCAACATCTCTGTGCCCACTCTTTGCTGAGCAGCAACAGAGAGAAGGAATATTTAGACTGGGCTAAAACAGCAGAAGAGCCTTGCAAAAAAGCTCCTCCTGATCATGTTTAGCACACAGTGAGCTTTAAACTGTGACACAAACATTGCTGTCACTCTTCACTCTTTCTCCTAAAAGACCATTTCAATCCAAGAACTCCGTTGCCAGCACTCTGCTGAGCAGCAGAGTGAGCAGGAATGTCTGCAATCTGTAAGGCAGTGGAAGAGACAGGCCTGAAGGCTGCTCTTGTGCTTCTTCAACACACTGAGCTTTACAACTGTGACACACACGCTGTTGTCACTCCTCATTGTAGCTCCTAAAAGTGCATTTGAATCCAGCGTTTCTGGTCTCCACTCTCGTTTCAAGAGCAGCAGAGGAAGGTGAGCACGAGCGCTTGGAATCCGCTCCCAGTTCCGAAGGGCAGGGAGGGAAAGTCCTTGCAGATCATCTTCAGCGCACAGTGAGCTTTGCAACTCTGAAACACACATTGCTGTCACTCCTCACTTCATCTCCTAATAATCCGTTTGAATCCATGGTCTCTCCCGCCCTCTCTCGTTTGAACAGCAGCAGTGACAGGTGAACACGATCTCTTGGCCTCTGCTCCCACAGCCGAAGAGCCCGGAGTGAAAGCTCCGGAAGGGCATCTTCAGCACGCAGTCAGCTTTGCAACTGTGACACATATATTGCTCTCGCCCCGCACTTTCCTACCTCAAAGTCCAATTGAATCCAAAATCTCTGTGCCCTTTCTCTGCTGGGCAGAAGCAGAGAGAGTAGAGCAGGAACCTTTAGCCAATGCTAAAAGAGCAGAAGAGACAGTCCAGAAAGTTCCCACTGATCATCTTCAGCGCACAGCGAGCTTTGCAACTCTGCAACACACATTGCTGTCACTCCTCCCTTTTTGCCTGAAAGACCAGCTGAATCGACCATCTCTGTGCCCGCTCTCTGCTGAGCAGCAACAGAGAGAGTAGAGCAGGAATTTTTAGACCTGCCTAAAACAGCAGAAGAGCCTTGAAAAAAATCTCCTGCTTGATCATGTTTTGCACACAGTGAGCTTTAAACTGTGACACAAACATTGCTGTCACTCCTCACTTTATCTCCTAAAAGTGCATTTGAATCCAAAGTTTCTGGTACGCACTCTCGTTTGGAGAGGAGTTGTGACAGGGGAGGAGCAGCGCTTGGACTCTAATCCCACAGATGAAGGGCCAGCAGGGAAACTCCTGCAGGGCATCTTCAGCACACAGTGAGCTTTGCAACTCTGCAAAACACATTGCTGTCACTCCTCCTTTTCCTGCCTGGAAGACCTATTGATTCCAACATCTTTGTGCCCACTCTCTGCTGAGCAGCAACAGAGAGAGTAGAGCAGGAATGTTTAGCCTGGGCTAAAACAGCAGAAGAGCCTTGCAAAAAATCTCCTGCTTGATCATGTTTTGCACACAGTGAGCTTTAAACTGTGACACAAACATTGATGTCACTCCTCACTTTATCTCCTAAAAGTGCATTTGAATCCAAAGTTACTGGTGCACTCTCTCGTTTCGATAGGAGTTGTGACAGGGGAGGAGCAGCGCTTGGACTCTAATCCCACAGACGAAGGGCCAGCAGGGAAACTCCTGCAGGGCATCTTCAGCGCACAGTGAGCTTTGCAACTCTGAAACACACATTGCTGTCACTCCTCCTTTTCTTGCCTGAAAGACCAATTGATTCCAACATCTCTGTGCCCACTCTCTGCTGAGCAGCAACAGAGAGAGTAGAGCAGGAATGTTTAGACTGGGCTAAAACAGCAGAAGAGCCTTGCAAAAAAGCTCCTCCTGATCATGTTTAGCACACAGTGAGCTTTAAACTGTGACACAAACATTGCTGTCACTCTTCACTCTTTCTCCTAAAAGACCATTTCAATCCAAGAACTCCGTTGCCAGCACTCTGCTGAGCAGCAGAGTGAGCAGGAATGTCTGCAATCTGTAAGGCAGTGGAAGAGACAGGCCTGAAGGCTGCTCTTGTGCTTCTTCAACACACTGAGCTTTACAACTGTGACACACACACTGTTGTCACTCCTCATTGTAGCTCCTAAAAGTGCATTTGAATCCAGCGTTTCTGGTCTCCACTCTCGTTTCAAGAGCAGCAGAGGAAGGTGAGCACGAGCGCTTGGAATCCGCTCCCAGTTCCGAAGGGCAGGGAGGGAAAGTCCTTGCAGATCATCTTCAGCGCACAGTGAGCTTTGCAACTCTGAAACACACATTGCTGTCACTCCTCACTTCATCTCCTAATAATCCGTTTGAATCCATGGTCTCTCCCGCCCTCTCTCGTTTGAACAGCAGCAGTGACAGGTGAACACGATCTCTTGGCCTCTGCTCCCACAGCCGAAGAGCCCGGAGTGAAAGCTCCGGCAGGGCATCTTCAGCACGCAGTCAGCTTTGCAACTGTGACACATATATTGCTCTCGCTCCGCACTTTCCTACCTCAAAGTCCAATTGAATCCAGAATCTCTGTGCCCTTTCTCTGCTGGGCAGAAGCAGAGAGAGTAGAGCAGGAACCTTTAGCCAATGCTAAAAGAGCAGAAGAGACAGTCCAGAAAGTTCCCACTGATCATCTTCAGCGCACAGCGAGCTTTGCAACTCTGCAACACACATTGCTGTCACTCCTCCCTTTTTGCCTGAAAGACCAGCTGAATTCACCATCTCTGTGCCCGCTCTCTGCTGAGCAGCAACAGAGAGAGTAGAGCAGGAATTTTTAGACCTGCCTAAAACAGCAGAAGAGCCTTGAAAAAAATCTCCTGCTTGATCATGTTTTGCACACAGTGAGCTTTAAACTGTGACACAAACATTGCTGTCACTCCTCACTTTATCTCCTAAAAGTGCATTTGAATCCAAAGTTTCTGGTGCGCTCTCTCGTTTCGAGAGGAGTTGTGACAGGGGAGGAGCAGCGCTTGGACTCTAATCCCACAGACGAAGGGCCAGCAGGGAAACTCCTGCAGGGCATCTTCAGCACACAGTGAGCTTTACAATTCTGCAACACACATTGCTGTCACTCCTCCTTTTCTTGCCTGAAAGTCCAATTGATTCCAACATCACTGTGCCCACTCTCTGCTGAGCAGCAACAGAGAGAGTAGAGCAGGAATGTTTAGACTGGGCTAAAACAGCAGAAGAGCCTTGCAAAAAAGCTCCTCCTGATCATGTTTAGCACACAGTGAGCTTTAAACTGTGACACAAACATTGCTGTCACTCTTCACTCTTTCTCCTAAAAGACCATTTCAATCCAAGAACTCCGTTGCCAGCACTCTGCTGAGCAGCAGAGTGAGCAGGAATGTCTGCAATCTGTAAGGCAGTGGAAGAGACAGGCCTGAAGGCTGCTCTTGTGCTTCTTCAACACACTGAGCTTTACAACTGTGACACACACACTGTTGTCACTCCTCATTGTAGCTCCTAAAAGTGCATTTGAATCCAGCGTTTCTGGTCTCCACTCTCGTTTCCAGTGCAGCAGAGGCAGGTGAGCACGAGCGCTTGGAATCCGCTCCCAGTTCCGAAGGGCAGGGAGGGAAAGTCCTTGCAGATCATCTTCAGCGAACAGTGAGCTTTGCAACTCTGAAACACACATTGCTGTCACTCCTCACTTTATCTCCTAAAAGTGCATTTCAAGCCAACGTTTCTGGTGCGCTCTCTCGCTTCGAGAGCAGTTGTGACAGGGGAGGACGAGCGCTTGGATTCTAATTTCACAGCCGAAGGGCCAGCATGGAAACTACTGCTGGGCATCTTCAGCACACATTGAGATTCGCAACTCTGAAACACATATTGCTGTCACCTCTCACTTTCCTACCTGAAAGTCCAATTGAATAATACATCTCCTGTGCTTGCTCTTTGTGAGCAGTAGCAGAATATAGCACTTACGTTTGGACTCTGCTGAAACAGCAGAAGAGACAGTCCAGGAAGTTCCCACTCATCATCTTCAGCACACAGTGAGCTTTGCAACTCTGCAACACACATTGCTGTCTCTTCTTTTCCTGCCTGAAAGACCAGCTGAATCCACCATCTCTGTGCCCGCTCTCTGCTGAGCAGCAACAGAGAGAGTAGAGCAGGAATGTTTAGCCTGGGCTAAAACAGCAGAAGAGCCTTGCAAAAAATCTCCTGCTTGATCATGTTTTGCACACAGTGAGCTTTAAACTGTGACACAAACATTGCTGTCACTCCTCACTTTATCTCCTAAAAGTGCATTTGAATCCAAAGTTTCTGGTGCGCTCTCTCGTTTCGAGAGGAGTTGTGACAGGGGAGGAGCAGCGCTTGGACTCTAATCCCACAGACGAAGGGCCAGCAGGGAAACTCCTGCAGGGCATCTTCAGCGCACAGTGAGCTTTACAATTCAGAAACACACATTGCTGTCACTCCTCCTTTTCTTGCCTGAAAGACCAATTGATTCCAACATCTCTGTGCCCACTCTCTGCTGAGCAGCAACAGAGAGAGTAGAGCAGGAATGTTTAGACTGGGCTAAAACAGCAGAAGAGCCTTGCAAAAAAGCTCCTCCTGATCATGTTTAGCACACAGTGAGCTTTAAACTGTGACACAAACATTGGTGTCACTCTTCACTCTTTCTCCTAAAAGACCATTTCAATCCCAGAACTCCGTTGCCAGCACTCTGCTGAGCAGCAGAGTGAGCAGGGATGTCTGCAATCTGTAAGGCAGTGGAAGAGACAGGCCTGAAGGCTGCTCTTGTGCTTCTTCCACACACTGAGCTTTACAACTGTGACACACACACTGTTGTCACTCCTCATTGTAGCTCCTAAAAGTGCATTTGAATCCAGCGTTTCTGGTCTCCACTCTCGTTTCAAGAGCAGCAGAGGAAGGTGAGCATGAGCGCTTGGAATCCGCTCCCAGTTCCGAAGGGCAGGGAGGGAAAGTCCTTGCAGATCATCTTCAGCGCACAGTGAGCTTTGCAACTCTGAAACACACATTGCTGTCACTCCTCACTTTATCTCCTAAAAGTGCATTTCAAGCCAACGTTTCTGGTGCGCTCTCTCGCTTCGAGAGCAGTTGTGACAGGGGAGGACGAGCGCTTGGATTCTAATTTCACAGCCGAAGGGCCAGCATGGAAACTACTGCTGGGCATCTTCAGCACACATTGAGATTCACAACTCTGAAACACATATTGCTGTCACCTCTCACTTTCCTACCTGAAAGTCCAATTGAATAATACATCTCCTGTGCTTGCTCTTTGTGAGCAGTAGCAGAATATAGCACTTACGTTTGGACTCTGCTGAAACAGCAGAAGAGACAGTCCAGAAAGTTCCCACTGATCATCTTCAGCACACAGTGAGCTTTGCAACTCTGCAACACACATTGCTGTCTCTTCTTTTCCTGCCTGAAAGACCAATTGATTCCAACACCTCTGTGCCCGCTCTCTGCTGAGCAGCAACAGAGAGAGTAGAGCAGGAATGTTTAGCCTGGGCTAAAACAGCAGAAGAGCCTTGCAAAAAATCTCCTGCTTGATCATGTTTTGCACACAGTGAGCTTTAAACTGTGACACAAACATTGCTGTCACTCCTCACTTTATCTCCTAAAAGTGCATTTGAATCCAAAGTTTCTGGTGCGCTCTCACGTTTCGAGAGGAGTTGTGACAGGGGAGGTGCAGCGCTTGGACTCTAATCCCACAGACGAAAGGCCAGCAGGGAAACTCCTGCAGGGCATCTTCAGCACACAGTGAGCTTTGCAATTCTGCAACACACATTGCTGTAACTCCTTTTCCTGCCTGGAAGACCAATTGATTCCAACATCTCTGTGCCCACTCTCTGCTGAGCAGCAACAGAGAGAAGGAATGTTTAGATTGGGCTAAAACAGCAGAAGAGCCTTGCAAAAAAGCTCCTCCTGATCATGTTTAGCACACAGTGAGCTTTAAACTGTGACACAAACATTGCTGTCACTCTTCACTCTTTCTCCTAAAAGACCATTTCAATCCAAGAACTCCGTTGCCAGCACTCTGCTGAGCAGCAGAGTGAGCAGGAATGTCTGCAATCTGTAAGGCAGTGGAAGAGACAGGCCTGAAGGCTGCTCTTGTGCTTCTTCAACACACTGAGCTTTACAACTGTGACACACACACTGTTGTCACTCCTCATTGTAGCTCCTAAAAGTGCATTTGAATCCAGCGTTTCTGGTCTCCACTCTCGTTTCAAGAGCAGCAGAGGAAGGTGAGCACGAGCGCTTGGAATCCGCTCCCAGTTCCGAAGGGCAGGGAGGGAAAGTCCTTGCAGATCATCTTCAGCGCACAGTGAGCTTTGCAACTCTGAAACACACATTGCTGTCACTCCTCACTTCATCTCCTAATAATCCGTTTGAATCCATGGTCTCTCCCGCCCTCTCTCGTTTGAACAGCAGCAGTGACAGGTGAGTAGCTTGCGAGAGGACGCCTGCAACACCGGAGCGGAGAGGGGAGAGATCAGCGTCCAGGAGCCTCACCTCAGAGCGACAAGAGCCACTGAGGTGGGAGCCTCAAGTCCTCAACAGGACTTGCCCAGGACTCGGAAGCTCAGCTCCCGCGAGGGGCTGACTCACAGGGGGCGGAGCCAGGAGGCTCGGTGTCAGATTCAAACCGGCCATCAAGGGCCACTCTCGATCAGTTGCTGAGGTGAGTAGCTTGCGAGAGGACGCCTGCAACACCGGAGCGGAGAGGGGAGAGATCAGCGTCCAGGAGCCTCACCTCAGAGCGACAAGAGCCACTGAGGAGGGAGCCTCAAGTCCTCAACAGGACTTGCCCAGGACTCGGAAGCTCAGCTCCCGCGAGGGGCTGACTCACAGGGGGCGGAGCCAAGAGGAGTGGCACCAGCTGGGAGTGGCTAAAAAACCTTCCCAGGGAGCGCGGCGAACAGAGCCGGCAAACAGAGAGCGTCGAGGCAGAGGGTCGAGGCAGTTTGCGCGGCAGTTCGCGCGGGCAGGCGAGCGGGCAGGCGAGCGGGCAGGGAAGCGTTCCATCCGCCTCATCGAGAGGACTCGCCTGGAGTACAGGAGGGGGAAGGAGTGCTGAGGGACGTAGACGGATTGATTGACCAGATAGATCATGGTTACAACACGATCGAAAGCTGTAGTGAGTACTAATGTGGGTATCCAGACTGAGCCTTCCTGCAGACATGCAGCTGTGCAGGTCTCTGGCTGCAGCGAATGCCTGAGCCTGGCACTTGTATTGGAGGGAGCCAGTGACACTGCTTGTGTTCGCTGTGAGCAAATAAATGACCTGCTCAGGCAGGTGGCTGAACTGAGGGAGGAGGTAGAAAGGTTGAGAGCCATTAGAGAGTGTGAAAGTGAAATAGATTGGTGGAACCACACCCTAAGGCAAGGGCAGAGGGAAGTGGTTCAACAAGCTATGGATCCCCTTCCCTCCTACCATCAGACAGAAGGAGAGAGCTTAATGGACAAGGATGGATGGAGGGAGGTTCCTCCTCGGAGAGGTAAGCGAAAACCCTCACAATCCCTTCCTCCCTCCCAGTTGCCCTTGAATAACAGGTATGAGGTCTTGGAAATTCAGGGCCAGGTGAATGGAGATGGTGAGGCAAATCTATCTAGTGAGTCACCCAGGGCTAGTCACTCACCCACATGCCTCAGAACTTCCCCAACCAAGAAGAAAAGAAGAGTAATTGTGGTGGGTGACTCCCTTCTGAGGGGAACAGAAGGGCCCATTTGTCGACCGGATCCACCCCACAGGGAGGTCTGCTGCCTGCCTGGGGCTCGGATTAGAGATGTTAAAAATAAGCTCTCTGAACTGGTGCAGCCGTCTGACTACTACCCACTGCTGGTTTTTCAGGTTGGCAGTGACGAAATTATTACGAGGAACGTAAGGGCAATGAAGAGAGACTACAGGGCCCTGGGACGGCTGGTTAAAGGGTCTGGAGCGCAAGTGGTGTTTGCCTCCATACCTGTTGCAAGCGAGGGTGAAGGGATATATAAGAAGACTCTGCAGGTTAATGTATGGCTACGTGACTGGTGCCAAAGGCAGGGGTTTGGGTTTTTCAGTCACGGGTTGCTGTATGGGACACCTGGTTTGCTGGTGACAGGCGGGATACACCAGTCCCAGAGAAAAAAAAGGGTTTTGGGGCAGGAGTTAGCAGGGCTTATTGACAGGGCTTTAAACTAGTTAGGAAGGGGGGAGGGGATTTAACTGGGCCTGTTGGGGACAAGCCCAAGAGGAACATGCTAGGGATTGAAGGGTGGCGGGCTAAGGAGGACTATCAATCTCTTGTTTCACTTGTGGGAAAGGATAGCTCTTTAGACCCTGTCCCGCAGGGGAAAAAGAGTACTAGGACTGGCTCCCTGAAATGCCTGTACACCAATGCACGCAGCATGGGGAATAAACAGGAGGAGTTAGAAGTCTGTGTGCGGGCTAAAGGTTATGATCTAGTGGCGATTACAGAGACATGGTGGGACAGTTCACATGACTGGAATGTGGTCATGGATGGCTATGTCCTTTTTAGGAAAGATAGGTCAGCGAAGCGAGGTGGTGGAGTTGCTCTTTACGTGAGAGAGCAACTAGAATGTATTGAGTTCTGTCCGGGGTCGGATGAGGAGCAAGTGGAATGTCTGTGGGTACGAATCAAGGGGCTGACTGGCACGGGTGATACAGTTGTGGGGGTCTATTACAGACCTCCTGATCAGCACGAAGGAGTTGATGAGGCTTTCTACAGGCAACTGGAAGTAGCCTCGCGACTACATGCCTTAGTCGTCGTGGGGGACTTTAATTACCCCGATATTTGCTGGAAGACTCACACAGCCAGTCATTCACAGTCTAGGAGGTTCCTCGAGTGCATTGATGATAATTTCTTAATGCAAATGGTGGACGTACCAACTAGGGGAGCAGCGCTGCTAGATTTAGTACTCGCCAACAAGGAGGGTTTGGTCGAAGTGGTGACGGTCAATGGCAGCCTTGGCTGCAGTGACCATGAGATGGTGGAGTTTAGGATCCTGTGTGGGAGGAATAGAATACCTAGCAAAGCCACAGTTCTGGATTTCCGAAGGGCCAACTTTGGCCTCTTCAGTCAACTGCTAAGGGAAGTCTCATGGGAAAGTGTACTAGGCGGTAAAGGGGCTCAAGATAGTTGGTTAGCATTCAAGGACCGCTTCTTCCAAGCTCAGGATCGGAGCGTCCCAATGAGTAGGAAGTCAAGTAAGGGATCTAGGAGACCGGCGTGGTTAAACAAGGAGCTGCTGGGCAAACTCAAGTGGAAAAGGAGAATCTATGGATTATGGAAGGAGGGGCTGGCCGCTTGGGAGGAATATAGGACAGTTGTTAGAGGATGTAGGGAGGCAATTAGGACAGCTAAGGCCTCCTTGGAACTCAATCTTGCTAGTCGGGTTAAAGACAATAGAAAGGGCTTCTTCAAATACATAGCAAATAAAACTAAAACAAGAGGCAATATAGGCCCACTGCTGAACGAAGTGGGTACCCTGGAGACAGAGGATATAAAGAAGGCAGAGGTGCTGAATGCCTTCTTTGCCTCTGTCTTTACTCCTGCAGACTCTCCCCGAGGGCCCCGGATTTCTATAGCCCCAGAAGGAGTCAGGACAAAGGAGGAGTTTGCTTTGGTAGATGAGGATTGGGTTAGGGATCAGCTATGCAAACTGGACATCTGTAAATCGATGGGTCCGGATGGAATGCACCCACGGGTGCTGAGGGAGCTGGCGGAGGTCATTGCTAGGCCACTTTCCATCATCTTTGGTAAGTCGTGGGAAATGGGCGAGGTGCCTGAGGATTGGCGGATGGCAAAGGTCACACCAATCTATAAGAAGGGCAAGAAGGAGGACCCGGGTAATTATAGACCGGTCAGCCTTACCTCCATCCCTGGAAAGATGATGGAACAACTTATTCTTGACTCCATCACTAGGCATATCAAGGATGAGGGGGTCATTAAGAACAGCCAACATGGTTTTATGAGGGGGAAGTCATGTATGACCAACCTTATAGCCTTCTATGAGGAAGTGACTAGGTGGAGGGATGATGGTAGAGCGGTAGATGTAGTTTTTCTTGATTTCAGTAAGGCATTTGATACTGTCTCCCACAGCATCCTCATAGATAAGCTGAGGAAGTGTGGGCTTGACGATCAAGTAGTGAGGTGGATCGAGAACTGGTTGAAAGGAAGAAGGCAGAGAGTTGTGGTCAATGGCGCAGAATCTAGCTGGAGGTCTGTGACTAGTGGAGTTCCTCAGGGGTCGGTGCTGGGACCGGTGCTGTTTAATATTTTCATCAATGACCTGGATGAGGGAACTGAGTGCACCCTCAGCAAGTTTGCTGATGACACAAAACTGGGAGGAGTGGCTGACACACCAGAGGACTGTGCTGATATTCAGCGAGACCTGGACAGGCTGGAGAGTTGGGCGGGGAGAAACTGGATGAAATTTAACAAGGGCAAGTGTAGAGTCTTGCATCTGGGGAAGAACAACCCCATGTACCAGTACAGGTTGGGGGGTGACCTGCTGGAAAGTAGTGAAGGGGAAAGGGACCTGGGGGTCCTGGTGGATAGGAGGATGACCATGAGCCAGCAATGTGCTCTTGTGGCCAAGAAGGCAAATGGCATCTTAGGGTGCATTAGAAAGGGAGTGGTTAGTAGGTCAAGAGAGGTTCTCCTCCCCCTCTACTCAGCCTTGGTGAGGCCGCATCTGGAATATTGCGTCCAGTTCTGGGCCCCTCTGTTCAAGAAGGACAGGGAATTGCTTGAAGGAGTCCAGCGCAGAGCCACAAAGATGATTAAGGGAGTGGAACATCTCCCTTATGAGGAGAGGCTGAGGGAGCTGGGTCTCTTTAGCTTGCAAAAGAGGAGACTGAGGGGTGACCTCATCAATGTTTACAAATATGTGAAGGGTAGGTGTCAGGATGATGGAGCTAGGCTTTTTTCAGTGATATCCAGTGATAGGACAAGGGGCAATGGGTGTAAACTGGAGCATAGGAAGTTCCACGTTAACATCAGGAAGAACTTCTTTACTGTAAGAGTGACAGAGCACTGGAACAGGCTGCCCAGGGGGGTTGTGGAGTCTCCTACACTGGAGATATTCAAGGCCCGCCTGGACAAGTTCCTGTGTGATGTACTGTAGGTTACCCTGCTCTTGCAGGGGGGTTGGACTAGATGATCTTTTTAGGTCCCTTCCAACCCTTGGGATTCTGTGATTCTGTGATTCTGTGATCTCTTGGCCTCTGCTCCCACAGCCGAAGAGCCCGGAGTGAAAGCTCCGGCAGGGCATCTTCAGCACGCAGTCAGCTTTGCAACTGTGACACATATATTGCTCTCGCTCCGCACTTTCCTACCTCAAAGTCCAATTGAATCCAAAATCTCTGTGCCCTTTCTCTGCTGGGCAGAAGCTGAGAGAGTAGAGCAGGAACCTTTAGCCAATGCTAAAAGAGCAGAAGAGACAGTCCAGAAAGTTCCCACTGATCATCTTCAGCGCACAGCGAGCTTTGCAACTCTGCAACACACATTGCTGTCACTCCTCCCTTTTTGCCTGAAAGACCAGCTGAATCCACCATCTCTGTGCCCGCTCTCTGCTGAGCAGCAACAGAGAGAGTAGAGCAGGAATTTTTAGACCTGCCTAAAACAGCAGAAGAGCCTTGAAAAAAATCTCCTGCTTGATCATGTTTTGCACACAGTGAGCTTTAAACTGTGACACAAACATTGCTGTCACTCCTCACTTTATCTCCTAAAAGTGCATTTGAATCCAAAGTTTCTGGTGCGCTCTCTCGTTTCGAGAGGAGTTGTGACAGGGGAGGAGCAGCGCTTGGACTCTAATCCCACAGAAGAAGGGCCAGCAGGGAAACTCCTGCAGGGCATCTTCAGCGCACAGTGAGCTTTACAATTCTGCAACACACATTGCTGTCACTCCTCCTTTTCTTGCCTGAAAGACCAATTGATTCCAACATCTCTCTGCCCACTCTCTGCTGAGCAGCAACAGAGAGAGTAGAGCAGGAATGTTTAGACTGGGCTAAAACAGCAGAAGAGCCTTGCAAAAAAGCTCCTCCTGATCATGTTTAGCACACAGTGAGCTTTAAACTGTGACACAAACATTGCTGTCACTCTTCACTCTTTCTCCTAAAAGACCATTTCAATCCCAGAACTCCGTTGCCAGCACTCTGCTGAGCAGCAGAGTGAGCAGGAATGTCTGCAATCTGTAAGGCAGTGGAAGAGACAGGCCTGAAGGCTGCTCTTGTGCTTCTTCAACACACTGAGCTTTACAACTTTGACACACACACTGTTGTCACTCCTCATTGTAGCTCCTAAAAGTGCATTTGAATCCAGCGTTTCTGGTCTCCACTCTCGTTTCCAGTGCAGCAGAGGCAGGTGAGCACGAGCGCTTGGAATCCGCTCCCAGTTCCGAAGGGCAGGGAGGGAAAGTCCTTGCAGATCATCTTCAGCGCACAGTGAGCTTTGCAACTCTGAAACACACATTGCTGTCACTCCTCACTTTATCTCCTAAAAGTGCATTTCAAGCCAACGTTTCTGGTGCGCTCTCTCGCTTCGAGAGCAGTTGTGACAGGGGAGGACGAGCGCTTGGATTCTAATTTCACAGCCGAAGGGCCAGCATGGAAACTACTGCTGGGCATCTTCAGCACACATTGAGATTCACAACTCTGAAACACATATTGCTGTCACCTCTCACTTTCCTACCTGAAAGTCCAATTGAATAATACATCTCCTGTGCTTGCTCTTTGTGAGCAGTAGCAGAATATAGCACTTACGTTTGGACTCTGCTGAAACAGCAGAAGAGACAGTCCAGAAAGTTCCCACTGATCATCTTCAGCACACAGTGAGCTTTGCAACTCTGCAACACACATTGCTGTCTCTTCTTTTCCTGCCTGAAAGACCAATTGATTCCAACACCTCTGTGCCCGCTCTCTGCTGAGCAGCAACAGAGAGAGTAGAGCAGGAATGTTTAGCCTGGGCTAAAACAGCAGAAGAGCCTTGCAAAAAATCTCCTGCTTGATCATGTTTTGCACACAGTGAGCTTTAAACTGTGACACAAACATTGCTGTCACTCCTCACTTTATCTCCTAAAAGTGCATTTGAATCCAAAGTTTCTGGTGCGCTCTCACGTTTCGAGAGAAGTTGTGACAGGGGAGGAGCAGCGCTTGGACTCTAATCCCACAGACGAAGGGCCAGCAGGGAAACTCCTGCAGGGCATCTTCAGCACACAGTGAGCTTTGCAATTCTGCAACACACATTGCTGTAACTCCTCCTTTTCCTGCCTGGAAGACCAATTGATTCCAACATCTCTGTGCCCACTCTCTGCTGAGCAGCAACAGAGAGAAGGAATGTTTAGCCTGGGCTAAAACAGCAGAAGAGCCTTGCAAAAAAGCTCCTCCTGATCATGTTTAGCACACAGTGAGCTTTAAACTGTGACACAAACATTGCTGTCACTCTTCACTCTTTCTCCTAAAAGACCATTTCAATCCAAGAACTCCGTTGCCAGCACTCTGCTGAGCAGCAGAGTGAGCAGGAATGTCTGCAATCTGTAAGGCAGTGGAAGAGACAGGCCTGAAGGCTGCTCTTGTGCTTCTTCAACACACTGAGCTTTACAACTGTGACACACACACTGTTGTCACTCCTCATTGTAGCTCCTAAAAGTGCATTTGAATCCAGCGTTTCTGGTCTCCACTCTCGTTTCAAGAGCAGCAGAGGCAGGTGAGCACGAGCGCTTGGAATCCGCTCCCAGTTCCGAAGGGCAGGGAGGGAAAGTCCTTGCAGATCATCTTCAGCGCACAGTGAGCTTTGCAACTCTGAAACACACATTGCTGTCACTCCTCACTTCATCTCCTAATAATCCGTTTGAATCCATGGTCTCTCCCGCCCTCTCTCGTTTGAACAGCAGCAGTGACAGGTGAACACGATCTCTTGGCCTCTGCTCCCACAGCCGAAGAGCCCGGAGTGAAAGCTCCGGCAGGGCATCTTCAGCACGCAGTCAGCTTTGCAACTGTGACACATATATTGCTCTCGCTCCGCACTTTCCTACCTCAAAGTCCAATTGAATCCAAAATCTCTGTGCCCTTTCTCTGCTGGGCAGAAGCAGAGTAGAGCAGGAACCTTTAGCCAATGCTAAAAGAGCAGAAGAGACAGTCCAGAAAGTTCCCACTGATCATCTTCAGCGCATAGTGAGCTTTACAACTCTGAAACACACATTGCTGTCACTCCTCACTTTATCCCCTAAAAGTGCATTTCAAGCCAACGTTTCTGGTGCGCTCTCTCGCTTCGAGAGCAGTTGTGACAGGGGAGGACGAGCGCTTGGATTCTAATTTCACAGCCGAAGGGCCAGCATGGAAACTACTGCTGGGCATCTTCAACACACATTGAGATTCGCAACTCTGAAACACATATTGCTGTCACCTCTCACTTTCCTACCTGAAAGTCCAATTGAATAATACATCTCCTGTGCTTGCTCTTTGTGAGCAGTAGCAGAATATAGCACTTACGTTTGGACTCTGCTGAAACAGCAGAAGAGACAGTCCAGAAAGTTCCCAATGATCATCTTCAGCGCACAGTGAGCTTTGCAACTCTGCAACACACATTGCTGTCACTTCTTTTCCTGTCTGAAAGACCAATTGATTCCAACACCTCTGTGCCCGCTCTCTGCTGAGCAGCAACAGAGAGAGTAGAGCAGGAATGTTTAGCCTGGGCTAAAACAGCAGAAGAGCCTTGCAAAAAATCTCCTGCTTGATCATGTTTTGCACACAGTGAGCTTTAAACTGTGACACAAACATTGCTGTCACTCCTCACTTTATCTCCTAAAAGTGCATTTGAATCCAAAGTTTCTGGTGCGCTCTCACGTTTCGAGAGGAGTTGTGACAGGGGAGGAGCAGCGCTTGGACTCTAATCCCACAGACGAAGGGCCAGCAGGGAAACTCCTGCAGGGCATCTTCAGCACACAGTGAGCTTTGCAATTCTGCAACACACATTGCTGTAACTCCTCCTTTTCCTGCCTGGAAGACCAATTGATTCCAACATCTCTGTGCCCACTCTCTGCTGAGCAGCAACAGAGAGAAGGAATGTTTAGCCTGGGCTAAAACAGCAGAAGAGCCTTGCAAAAAAGCTCCTCCTGATCATGTTTAGCACACAGTGAGCTTTAAACTGTGACACAAACATTGCTGTCACTCTTCACTCTTTCTCCTAAAAGACCATTTCAATCCAAGAACTCCGTTGCCAGCACTCTGCTGAGCAGCAGAGTGAGCAGGAATGTCTGCAATCTGTAAGGCAGTGGAAGAGACAGGCCTGAAGGCTGCTCTTGTGCTTCTTCAACACACTGAGCTTTACAACTGTGACACACACACTGTTGTCACTCCTCATTGTAGCTCCTAAAAGTGCATTTGAATCCAGCGTTTCTGGTCTCCACTCTCGTTTCAAGAGCAGCAGAGGCAGGTGAGCACGAGCGCTTGGAATCCGCTCCCAGTTCCGAAGGGCAGGGAGGGAAAGTCCTTGCAGATCATCTTCAGCGCACAGTGAGCTTTGCAACTCTGCAACACACATTGCTGTCACTCCTCACTTCATCTCCTAATAATCCGTTTGAATCCATGGTCTCTCCCGCCCTCTCTTGTTTGAACAGCAGCATTGACAGGTGAACACGATCTCTTGGCCTCTGCTCCCACAGCCGAAGAGCCCGGAGTGAAAGCTCCAGCAGGGCATCTTCAGCACGCAGTCAGCTTTGCAACTGTGACACATATATTGCTCTCGCTCCGCACTTTCCTACCTCAAAGTCCAATTGAATCCAAAATCTCTGTGCCCTTTCTCTGCTGGGCAGAAGCAGAGTAGAGCAGGAACCTTTAGCCAATGCTAAAAGAGCAGAAGAGACAGTCCAGAAAGTTCCCACTGATCATCTTCAGCGCACAGCGAGCTTTGCAACTCTGCAACGCACATTGCTGTCACTCCTCCCTTTTTGCCTGAAAGACCAGCTGAATCCACCATCTCTGAGCCCGCTCTCTGCTGAGCAGCAACAGAGAGAGTAGAGCAGGAATTTTTAGACCTGCCTAAAACAGCAGAAGAGCCTTGAAAAAAATCTCCTGCTTGATCATGTTTTGCACACAGTGAGCTTTAAACTGTGACACAAACATTGCTGTCACTCCTCACTTTATCTCCTAAAAGTGCATTTGAATCCAAAGTTTCTGGTGCGCTCTCTCGTTTCGAGAGGAGTTGTGACAGGGGAGGAGCAGCGCTTGGACTCTAATCCCACAGACGAAGGGCCAGCAGGGAAACTCCTGCAGGGCATCTTCAGCACACAGTGAGCTTTGCAATTCTGCAACACACATTGCTGTAACTCCTTTTCCTGCCTGGAAGACCAATTGATTCCAACATCTCTGTGCCCACTCTCTGCTGAGCAGCAACAGAGAGAAGGAATGTTTAGACTGGGCTAAAACAGCAGAAGAGCCTTGCAAAAAAGCTCCTCCTGATCATGTTTAGCACACAGTGAGCTTTAAACTGTGACACAAACATTGCTGTCACTCTTCACTCTTTCTCCTAAAAGACCATTTCAATCCAAGAACTCCGTTGCCAGCACTCTGCTGAGCAGCAGAGTGAGCAGGAATGTCTGCAATCTGTAAGGCAGTGGAAGAGACAGGCCTGAAGGCTGCTCTTGTGCTTCTTCAACACACTGAGCTTTACAACTGTGACACACACACTGTTGTCACTCCTCATTGTAGCTCCTAAAAGTGCATTTGAATCCAGCGTTTCTGGTCTCCACTCTCGTTTCAAGAGCAGCAGAGGCAGGTGAGCACGAGCGCTTGGAATCCGCTCCCAGTTCCGAAGGGCAGGGAGGGAAAGTCCTTGCAGATCATCTTCAGCGCACAGTGAGCTTTGCAACTCTGAAACACACATTGCTGTCACTCCTCACTTCATCTCCTAATAATCCGTTTGAATCCATGGTCTCTCCCGCCCTCTCTCGTTTGAACAGCAGCAGTGACAGGTGAACACGATCTCTTGGCCTCTGCTCCCACAGCCGAAGAGCCCGGAGTGAAAGCTCCGGCAGGGCATCTTCAGCACGCAGTCAGCTTTGCAACTGTGACACATATATTGCTCTCGCTCCGCACTTTCCTACCTCAAAGTCCAATTGAATCCAAAATCTCTGTGCCCTTTCTCTGCTGGGCAGAAGCAGAGAGAGTAGAGCAGGAACCTTTAGCCAATGCTAAAAGAGCAGAAGAGACAGTCCAGAAAGTTCCCACTGATCATCTTCAGCGCACAGCGAGCTTTGCAACTCTGCAACACACATTGCTGTCACTCCTCCCTTTTTGCCTGAAAGACCAGCTGAATCCACCATCTCTGTGCCCGCTCTCTGCTGAGCAGCAACAGAGAGAGTAGAGCAGGAATTTTTAGACCTGCCTAAAACAGCAGAAGAGCCTTGCAAAAAAGCTCCTCCTGATCATGTTTAGCACACAGTGAGCTTTAAACTGTGACACAAACATTGCTGTCACTCTTCACTCTTTCTCCTAAAAGACCATTTCAATCCAAGAACTCCGTTGCCAGCACTCTGCTGAGCAGCAGAGTGAGCAGGAATGTCTGCAATCTGTAAGGCAGTGGAAGAGACAGGCCTGAAGGCTGCTCTTGTGCTTCTTCAACACACTGAGCTTTACAACTGTGACACACACACTGTTGTCACTCCTCATTGTAGCTCCTAAAAGTGCATTTGAATCCAGCGTTTCTGGTCTCCACTCTCGTTTCAAGAGCAGCAGAGGCAGGTGAGCACGAGCGCTTGGAATCCGCTCCCAGTTCCGAAGGGCAGGGAGGGAAAGTCCTTGCAGATCATCTTCAGCGCACAGTGAGCTTTGCAACTCGGAAACACACATTGCTGTCACTCCTCACTTCATCTCCTAATAATCCGTTTGAATCCATGGTCTCTCCCGCCCTCTCTCGTTTGAACAGCAGCAGTGACAGGTGAACACGATCTCTTGGCCTCTGCTCCCACAGCCGAAGAGCCCGGAGTGAAAGCTCCGGCAGGGCATCTTCAGCACGCAGTCAGCTTTGCAACTGTGACACATATATTGCTCTCGCTCCGCACTTTCCTACCTCAAAGTCCAATTGAATCCAAAATCTCTGTGCCCTTTCTCTGCTGGGCAGAAGCAGAGTAGAGCAGGAACCTTTAGCCAATGCTAAAAGAGCAGAAGAGACAGTCCAGAAAGTTCCCACTGATCATCTTCAGCGCACAGCGAGCTTTGCAACTCTGCAACGCACATTGCTGTCACTCCTCCCTTTTTGCCTGAAAGACCAGCTGAATCCACCATCTCTGAGCCCGCTCTCTGCTGAGCAGCAACAGAGAGAGTAGAGCAGGAATTTTTAGACCTGCCTAAAACAGCAGAAGAGCCTTGAAAAAAATCTCCTGCTTGATCATGTTTTGCACACAGTGAGCTTTAAACTGTGACACAAACATTGCTGTCACTCCTCACTTTATCTCCTAAAAGTGCATTTCAAGCCAACGTTTCTGGTGCGCTCTCTCGCTTCGAGAGCAGTTGTGACAGGGGAGGACGAGCGCTTGGATTCTAATTTCACAGCCGAAGGGCCAGCATGGAAACTACTGCTGGGCATCTTCAGCACACATTGAGATTCACAACTCTGAAACACATATTGCTGTCACCTCTCACTTTCCTACCTGAAAGTCCAATTGAATAATACATCTCCTGTGCTTGCTCTTTGTGAGCAGTAGCAGAATATAGCACTTACGTTTGGACTCTGCTGAAACAGCAGAAGAGACAGTCCAGAAAGTTCCCACTGATCATCTTCAGCACACAGTGAGCTTTGCAACTCTGCAACACACATTGCTGTCTCTTCTTTTCCTGCCTGAAAGACCAATTGATTCCAACACCTCTGTGCCCGCTCTCTGCTGAGCAGCAACAGAGAGAGTAGAGCAGGAATGTTTAGCCTGGGCTAAAACAGCAGAAGAGCCTTGCAAAAAATCTCCTGCTTGATCATGTTTTGCACACAGTGAGCTTTAAACTGTGACACAAACATTGCTGTCACTCCTCACTTTATCTCCTAAAAGTGCATTTGAATCCAAAGTTTCTGGTGCGCTCTCACGTTTCGAGAGGAGTTGTGACAGGGGAGGAGCAGCGCTTGGACTCTAATCCCACAGACGAAGGGCCAGCAGGGAAACTCCTGCAGGGCATCTTCAGCACACAGTGAGCTTTGCAATTCTGCAACACACATTGCTGTAACTCCTTTTCCTGCCTGGAAGACCAATTGATTCCAACATCTCTGTGCCCACTCTCTGCTGAGCAGCAACAGAGAGCAGGAATGTTTAGACTGGGCTAAAACAGCAGAAGAGCCTTGCAAAAAAGCTCCTCCTGATCATGTTTAGCACACAGTGAGCTTTAAACTGTGACACAAACATTGCTGTCACTCTTCACTCTTTCTCCTAAAAGACCATTTCAATCCAAGAACTCCGTTGCCAGCACTCTGCTGAGCAGCAGAGTGATCAGGAATGTCTGCAATCTGTAAGGCAGTGGAAGAGACAGGCCTGAAGGCTGCTCTTGTGCTTCTTCAACACACTGAGCTTTACAACTGTGACACACACACTGTTGTCACTCCTCATTGTAGCTCCTAAAAGTGCATTTGAATCCAGCGTTTCTGGTCTCCACTCTCGTTTCAAGAGCAGCAGAGGAAGGTGAGCACGAGCGCTTGGAATCCGCTCCCAGTTCCGAAGGGTAGGGAGGGAAAGTCCTTGCAGATCATCTTCAGCGCACAGTGAGCTTTGCAACTCTGAAACACACATTGCTGTCACTCCTCACTTCATCTCCTAATAATCCGTTTGAATCCATGGTCTCTCCCGCCCTCTCTCGTTTGAACAGCAGCAGTGACAGGTGAACACGATCTCTTGGCCTCTGCTCCCACAGCCGAAGAGCCCGGAGTGAAAGCTCCGGCAGGGCATCTTCAGCACGCAGTCAGCTTTGCAACTGTGACACATATATTGCTCTCGCTCCGCACTTTCCTACCTCAAAGTCCAATTGAATCCAAAATCTCTGTGCCCTTTCTCTGCTGGGCAGAAGCAGAGAGAGTAGAGCAGGAACCTTTAGCCAATGCTAAAAGAGCAGAAGAGACAGTCCAGAAAGTTCCCACTGATCATCTTCAGCGCACAGCGAGCTTTGCAACTCTGCAACACACATTGCTGTCACTCCTCCCTTTTTGCCTGAAAGACCAGCTGAATCGACCATCTCTGTGCCCGCTCTCTGCTGAGCAGCAACAGAGAGAGTAGAGCAGGAATTTTTAGACCTGCCTAAAACAGCAGAAGAGCCTTGAAAAAAATCTCCTGCTTGATCATGTTTTGCACACAGTGAGCTTTAAACTGTGACACAAACATTGCTGTCACTCCTCACTTTATCTCCTAAAAGTGCATTTCAAGCCAATGTTTCTGGTGCGCTCTCTCGCTTCGAGAGCAGTTGTGACAGGGGAGGAGCAGCGCTTGGACTCTAATCCCACAGACGAAGGGCCAGCAGGGAAACTCCTGCAGGGCATCTTCAGCACACAGTGAGCTTTACAATTCTGCAACACACATTGCTGTCACTCCTCCTTTTCTTGACTGAAAGACCAATTGATTCCAACATCTCTGTGCCCACTCTCTGCTGAGCAGCAACAGAGAGAGTAGAGCAGGAATGTTTAGACTGGGCTAAAACAGCAGATGAGCCTTGCAAAAAAGCTCCTCCTGATCATGTTTAGCACACAGTGAGCTTTAAACTGTGACACAAACATTGCTGTCACTCTTCACTCTTTCTCCTAAAAGACCATTTCAATCCAAGAACTCCGTTGTCAGCACTCTGCTGATCAGCAGAGTGAGCAGGGATGTCTGCAATCTGTAAGGCAGTGGAAGAGACAGGCCTGAAGGCTGCTCTTGTGCTTCTTCAACACACTGAGCTTTACAACTGTGACACACACACTGTTGTCACTCCTCATTGTAGCTCCTAAAAGTGCATTTGAATCCAGCGTTTCTGGTCTCCACTCTCGTTTCCAGTGCAGCAGAGGCAGGTGAGCACGAGCGCTTGGAATCCGCTCCCAGTTCCGAAGGGCAGGGAGGGAAAGTCCTTGCAGATCATCTTCAGCGCACAGTGAGCTTTGCAACTCTGAAACACACATTGCTGTCACTCCTCACTTTATCTCCTAAAAGTGCATTTCAAGCCAACGTTTCTGGTGCGCTCTCTCGCTTCGAGAGCAGTTGTGACAGGGGAGGACGAGCGCTTGGATTCTAATTTCACAGCCGAAGGGCCAGCATGGAAACTACTGCTGGGCATCTTCAGCACACATTGAGATTCACAACTCTGAAACACATATTGCTGTCACCTCTCACTTTCCTACCTGAAAGTCCAATTGAATAATACATCTCCTGTGCTTGCTCTTTGTGAGCAGTAGCAGAATATAGCACTTACGTTTGGACTCTGCTGAAACAGCAGAAGAGACAGTCCAGAAAGTTCCCACTGATCATCTTCAGCACACAGTGAGCTTTGCAACTCTGCAACACACATTGCTGTCTCTTCTTTTCCTGCCTGAAAGACCAATTGATTCCAACACCTCTGTGCCCGCTCTCTGCTGAGCAGCAACAGAGAGAGTAGAGCAGGAATGTTTAGCCTGGGCTAAAACAGCAGAAGAGCCTTGCAAAAAATCTCCTGCTTGATCATGTTTTGCACTCAGTGAGCTTTAAACTGTGACACAAACATTGCTGTCACTCCTCACTTTATCTCCTAAAAGTGCATTTGAATCCAAAGTTTCTGGTGCGCTCTCTCGTTTCGAGAGCAGATGTCACAGGGGAGGACGAGCGTTTGGACTCTAATTTCACAGACGAATTGCCAGCATGGAAAATCCAGCTGGGCATCTTCAGCACACATTGTGATTCGCAACTCTGAAACACACATTGCTGTCACCTCTCACTTTCCTACCTGAAAGTACAATTGAATCCTACATCTCCTGTGCTTGCTCTTTGTGAGCAGTAGCAGAATATAGCACTTACGTTTGGACTCTGAAGAAACAGCAGAAGAGACAGTCCAGAAAATTCCCACTGATCATCTTCAGCGAACAGCGAGCTTTGCAACTCTGCAACACACATTGCTGTCTCTTCTTTTCCTGCCTGAAAGACCAGCTGAATCCACCATCTCTGTGCCCGCTCTCTGCTGAGCAGCAACAGAGAGAGTAGAGCAGGAATGTTTAGCCTGGGCTAAAACAGCAGAAGAGCCTTGCAAAAAATCTCCTGCTTGATCATGTTTTGCACACAGTGAGCTTTAAACTGTGACACAAACATTGATGTCACTCCTCACTTTATCTCCTAAAAGTGCATTTGAATCCAAAGTTTCTGGTGCGCTCTCATGTTTCGAGAGGAGTTGTGACAGGGGAGGAGCAGCGCTTGGACTCTAATCCCACAGACGAAGGGCCAGCAGGGAAACTCCTGCAGGGCATCTTCAGCACACAGTGAGCTTTGCAATTCTGCAACACACATTGCTGTAACTCCTTTTCCTGCCTGGAAGACCAATTGATTCCAACACCTCTGTGCCCGCTCTCTGCTGAGCAGCAACAGAGAGAGTAGAGCAGGAATGTTTAGCCTGGGCTAAAACAGCAGAAGAGCCTTGCAAAAAATCTCCTGCTTGATCATGTTTTGCACACAGTGAGCTTTAAACTGTGACACAAACATTGATGTCACTCCTCACTTCATCTCCTAATAATCCGTTTGAATCCATGGTCTCTCCCGCCCTCTCTCGTTTGAACAGCAGCAGTGACAGGTGAACACGATCTCTTGGCCTCTGCTCCCACAGCCGAAGAGCCCGGAGTGAAAGCTCCGGCAGGGCATCTTCAGCACGCAGTCAGCTTTGCAACTGTGACACATATATTGCTCTCGCTCCGCACTTTCCTACCTCAAAGTCCAATTGAATCCAAAATCTCTGTGCCCTTTCTCTGCTGGGCAGAAGCAGAGAGAGTAGAGCAGGAACCTTTAGCCAATGCTAAAAGAGCAGAAGAGACAGTCCAGAAAGTTCCCACTGATCATCTTCAGCGCACAGCGAGCTTTGCAACTCTGCAACACACATTGCTATCACTCCTCCCTTTTTGCCTGAAAGACCAGCTGAATCCACCATCTCTGTGCCCGCTCTCTGCTGAGCAGCAACAGAGAGAGTAGAGCAGGAATTTTTAGACCTGCCTAAAACAGCAGAAGAGCCTTGAAAAAAAATCTCCTGCTTGATCATGTTTTGCACACAGTGAGCTTTAAACTGTGACACAAACATTGCTGTCACTCCTCACTTTATCTCCTAAAAGTGCATTTCAAGCCAACGTTTCTGGTGCGCTCTCTCGCTTCGAGAGCAGTTGTGACAGGGGAGGACGAGCGCTTGGGTTCTAATTTCACAGCCGAAGGGCCAGCATGGAAACTACTGCTGGGCATCTTCAGCACACATTGAGATTCACAACTCTGAAACACATATTGCTGTCACCTCTCACTTTCCTACCTGAAAGTCCAATTGAATAATACATCTCCTGTGCTTGCTCTTTGTGAGCAGTAGCAGAATATAGCACTTACGTTTGGACTCTGCTGAAACAGCAGAAGAGACAGTCCAGAAAGTTCCCACTGATCATCTTCAGCACACAGTGAGCTTTGCAATTCTGCAACACACATTGCTGTAACTCCTTTTCCTGCCTGGAAGACCAATTGATTCCAACATCTCTGTGCCCACTCTCTGCTGAGCAGCAACAGAGAGAAGGAATGTTTAGATTGGGCTAAAACAGCAGAAGAGCCTTGCAAAAAAGCTCCTCCTGATCATGTTTAGCACACAGTGAGCTTTAAACTGTGACACAAACATTGCTGTCACTCTTCACTCTTTCTCCTAAAAGACCATTTCAATCCAAGAACTCCGTTGCCAGCACTCTGCTGAGCAGCAGAGTGAGCAGGGATGTCTGCAATCTGTAAGGCAGTGGAAGAGACAGGCCTGAAGGCTGCTCTTGTGCTTCTTCAACACACTGAGCTTTACAACTGTGACACACACACTGTTGTCACTCCTCATTGTAGCTCCTAAAAGTGCATTTGAATCCAGCGTTTCTGGTCTCCACTCTCGTTTCCAGTGCAGCAGAGGCAGGTGAGCACGAGCGCTTGGAATCCGCTCCCAGTTCCGAAGGGCAGGGAGGGAAAGTCCTTGCAGATCATCTTCAGCGCACAGTGAGCTTTGCAACTCTGAAACACACATTGCTGTCACTCCTCACTTTATCTCCTAAAAGTGCATTTCAAGCCAACGTTTCTGGTGCGCTCTCTCGCTTCGAGAGCAGTTGTGACAGGGGAGGACGAGCGCTTGGATTCTAATTTCACAGCCGAAGGGCCAGCATGGAAACTACTGCTGGGCATCTTCAGCACACATTGAGATTCACAACTCTGAAACACATATTGCTGTCACCTCTCACTTTCCTACCTGAAAGTCCAATTGAATAATACATCTCCTGTGCTTGCTCTTTGTGAGCAGTAGCAGAATATAGCACTTACGTTTGGACTCTGCTGAAACAGCAGAAGAGACAGTCCAGAAAGTTCCCACTGATCATCTTCAGCGCACAGTGAGCTTTGCAACTCTGCAACACACATTGCTGTCTCTTCTTTTCCTGCCTGAAAGACCAATTGATTCCAACACCTCTGTGCCCGCTCTCTGCTGAGCAGCAACAGAGAGAGTAGAGCAGGAATGCTTAGCCTGGGCTAAAACAGCAGAAGAGCCTTGCAAAAAATCTCCTGCTTGATCATGTTTTGCACTCAGTGAGCTTTAAACTGTGACACAAACATTGCTGTCACTCCTCACTTTATCTCCTAAAAGTGCATTTGAATCCAAAGTTTCTGGTGCGCTCTCTCGTTTCGAGAGGAGTTGTGACAGGGGAGGAGCAGCGCTTGGACTCTAATCCCACAGACGAAGGGCCAGCAGGGAAACTCCTGCAGGGCATCTTCAGCACACAATGAGCTTTGCAACTCTGCAAAACACATTGCTGTAACTCCTCCTTTTCCTGCCTGGAAGACCTATTGATTCCAACATCTCTGTGCCCACTCTGCTGAGCAGCAACAGAGAGAGTAGAGCAGGAATGTTTAGACTGGGCTAAAACAGCAGAAGAGCCTTGCAGAAAAGCTCCTCCTGATCATGTTTAGCACACAGTGAGCTTTAAACTGTGACACAAACATTGCTGTCACTCTTCACTCTTTCTCCTAAAAGACCATTTCAATCCAAGAACTCCGTTGCCAGCACTCTGCTGAGCAGCAGAGTGATCAGGAATGTCTGCAATCTGTAAGGCAGTGGAAGAGACAGGCCTGAAGGCTGCTCTTGTGCTTCTTCAACACACTGAGCTTTACAACTGTGACACACACACTGTTGTCACTCCTCATTGTAGCTCCTAAAAGTGCATTTGAATCCAGCGTTTCTGGTCTCCACTCTCGTTTCAAGAGCAGCAGAGGAAGGTGAGCACGAGCGCTTGGAATCCGCTCCCAGTTCCGAAGGGTAGGGAGGGAAAGTCCTTGCAGATCATCTTCAGCGCACAGTGAGCTTTGCAACTCTGAAACACACATTGCTGTCACTCCTCACTTCATCTCCTAATAATCCGTTTGAATCCATGGTCTCTCCCGCCCTCTCTCGTTTGAACAGCAGCAGTGACAGGTGAACACGATCTCTTGGCCTCTGCTCCCACAGCCGAAGAGCCCGGAGTGAAAGCTCCGGCAGGGCATCTTCAGCACGCAGTCAGCTTTGCAACTGTGACACATATATTGCTCTCGCTCCGCACTTTCCTACCTCAAAGTCCAATTGAATCCAAAATCTCTGTGCCCTTTCTCTGCTGGGCAGAAGCAGAGAGAGTAGAGCAGGAACCTTTAGCCAATGCTAAAAGAGCAGAAGAGACAGTCCAGAAAGTTCCCACTGATCATCTTCAGCGCACAGCGAGCTTTGCAACTCTGCAACACACATTGCTGTCACTCCTCCCTTTTTGCCTGAAAGACCAGCTGAATCGACCATCTCTGTGCCCGCTCTCTGCTGAGCAGCAACAGAGAGAGTAGAGCAGGAATTTTTAGACCTGCCTAAAACAGCAGAAGAGCCTTGAAAAAAATCTCCTGCTTGATCATGTTTTGCACACAGTGAGCTTTAAACTGTGACACAAACATTGCTGTCACTCCTCACTTTATCTCCTAAAAGTGCATTTCAAGCCAATGTTTCTGGTGCGCTCTCTCGCTTCGAGAGCAGTTGTGACAGGGGAGGAGCAGCGCTTGGACTCTAATCCCACAGACGAAGGGCCAGCAGGGAAACTCCTGCAGGGCATCTTCAGCACACAGTGAGCTTTACAATTCTGCAACACACATTGCTGTCACTCCTCCTTTTCTTGACTGAAAGACCAATTGATTCCAACATCTCTGTGCCCACTCTCTGCTGAGCAGCAACAGAGAGAGTAGAGCAGGAATGTTTAGACTGGGCTAAAACAGCAGATGAGCCTTGCAAAAAAGCTCCTCCTGATCATGTTTAGCACACAGTGAGCTTTAAACTGTGACACAAACATTGCTGTCACTCTTCACTCTTTCTCCTAAAAGACCATTTCAATCCAAGAACTCCGTTGTCAGCACTCTGCTGATCAGCAGAGTGAGCAGGGATGTCTGCAATCTGTAAGGCAGTGGAAGAGACAGGCCTGAAGGCTGCTCTTGTGCTTCTTCAACACACTGAGCTTTACAACTGTGACACACACACTGTTGTCACTCCTCATTGTAGCTCCTAAAAGTGCATTTGAATCCAGCGTTTCTGGTCTCCACTCTCGTTTCCAGTGCAGCAGAGGCAGGTGAGCACGAGCGCTTGGAATCCGCTCCCAGTTCCGAAGGGCAGGGAGGGAAAGTCCTTGCAGATCATCTTCAGCGCACAGTGAGCTTTGCAACTCTGAAACACACATTGCTGTCACTCCTCACTTTATCTCCTAAAAGTGCATTTCAAGCCAACGTTTCTGGTGCGCTCTCTCGCTTCGAGAGCAGTTGTGACAGGGGAGGACGAGCGCTTGGATTCTAATTTCACAGCCGAAGGGCCAGCATGGAAACTACTGCTGGGCATCTTCAGCACACATTGAGATTCACAACTCTGAAACACATATTGCTGTCACCTCTCACTTTCCTACCTGAAAGTCCAATTGAATAATACATCTCCTGTGCTTGCTCTTTGTGAGCAGTAGCAGAATATAGCACTTACGTTTGGACTCTGCTGAAACAGCAGAAGAGACAGTCCAGAAAGTTCCCACTGATCATCTTCAGCACACAGTGAGCTTTGCAACTCTGCAACACACATTGCTGTCTCTTCTTTTCCTGCCTGAAAGACCAATTGATTCCAACACCTCTGTGCCCGCTCTCTGCTGAGCAGCAACAGAGAGAGTAGAGCAGGAATGTTTAGCCTGGGCTAAAACAGCAGAAGAGCCTTGCAAAAAATCTCCTGCTTGATCATGTTTTGCACTCAGTGAGCTTTAAACTGTGACACAAACATTGCTGTCACTCCTCACTTTATCTCCTAAAAGTGCATTTGAATCCAAAGTTTCTGGTGCGCTCTCTCGTTTCGAGAGCAGATGTCACAGGGGAGGACGAGCGTTTGGACTCTAATTTCACAGACGAATTGCCAGCATGGAAAATCCAGCTGGGCATCTTCAGCACACATTGTGATTCGCAACTCTGAAACACACATTGCTGTCACCTCTCACTTTCCTACCTGAAAGTACAATTGAATCCTACATCTCCTGTGCTTGCTCTTTGTGAGCAGTAGCAGAATATAGCACTTACGTTTGGACTCTGAAGAAACAGCAGAAGAGACAGTCCAGAAAATTCCCACTGATCATCTTCAGCGAACAGCGAGCTTTGCAACTCTGCAACACACATTGCTGTCTCTTCTTTTCCTGCCTGAAAGACCAATTGATTCCAACACCTCTGTGCCCGCTCTCTGCTGAGCAGCAACAGAGAGAGTAGAGCAGGAATGTTTAGCCTGGGCTAAAACAGCAGAAGAGCCTTGAAAAAAAATCTCCTGCTTGATCATGTTTTGCACACAGTGAGCTTTAAACTGTGACACAAACATTGCTGTCACTCCTCACTTTATCTCCTAAAAGTGCATTTCAAGCCAACGTTTCTGGTGCGCTCTCTCGCTTCGAGAGCAGTTGTGACAGGGGAGGACGAGCGCTTGGGTTCTAATTTCACAGCCGAAGGGCCAGCATGGAAACTACTGCTGGGCATCTTCAGCACACATTGAGATTCACAACTCTGAAACACATATTGCTGTCACCTCTCACTTTCCTACCTGAAAGTCCAATTGAATAATACATCTCCTGTGCTTGCTCTTTGTGAGCAGTAGCAGAATATAGCACTTACGTTTGGACTCTGCTGAAACAGCAGAAGAGACAGTCCAGAAAGTTCCCACTGATCATCTTCAGCACACAGTGAGCTTTGCAATTCTGCAACACACATTGCTGTCTCTTCTTTTCCTGCCTGGAAGACCAATTGATTCCAACATCTCTGTGCCCACTCTCTGCTGAGCAGCAACAGAGAGAAGGAATGTTTAGATTGGGCTAAAACAGCAGAAGAGCCTTGCAAAAAAGCTCCTCCTGATCATGTTTAGCACACAGTGAGCTTTAAACTGTGACACAAACATTGCTGTCACTCTTCACTCTTTCTCCTAAAAGACCATTTCAATCCAAGAACTCCGTTGCCAGCACTCTGCTGAGCAGCAGAGTGAGCAGGGATGTCTGCAATCTGTAAGGCAGTGGAAGAGACAGGCCTGAAGGCTGCTCTTGTGCTTCTTCAACACACTGAGCTTTACAACTGTGACACACACACTGTTGTCACTCCTCATTGTAGCTCCTAAAAGTGCATTTGAATCCAGCGTTTCTGGTCTCCACTCTCGTTTCCAGTGCAGCAGAGGCAGGTGAGCACGAGCGCTTGGAATCCGCTCCCAGTTCCGAAGGGCAGGGAGGGAAAGTCCTTGCAGATCATCTTCAGCGCACAGTGAGCTTTGCAACTCTGAAACACACATTGCTGTCACTCCTCACTTTATCTCCTAAAAGTGCATTTCAAGCCAACGTTTCTGGTGCGCTCTCTCGCTTCGAGAGCAGTTGTGACAGGGGAGGACGAGCGCTTGGATTCTAATTTCACAGCCGAAGGGCCAGCATGGAAACTACTGCTGGGCATCTTCAGCACACATTGAGATTCACAACTCTGAAACACATATTGCTGTCACCTCTCACTTTCCTACCTGAAAGTCCAATTGAATAATACATCTCCTGTGCTTGCTCTTTGTGAGCAGTAGCAGAATATAGCACTTACGTTTGGACTCTGCTGAAACAGCAGAAGAGACAGTCCAGAAAGTTCCCACTGATCATCTTCAGCGCACAGTGAGCTTTGCAACTCTGCAACACACATTGCTGTCTCTTCTTTTCCTGCCTGGAAGACCAATTGATTCCAACACCTCTGTGCCCGCTCTCTGCTGAGCAGCAACAGAGAGAGTAGAGCAGGAATGCTTAGCCTGGGCTAAAACAGCAGAAGAGCCTTGCAAAAAATCTCCTGCTTGATCATGTTTTGCACTCAGTGAGCTTTAAACTGTGACACAAACATTGCTGTCACTCCTCACTTTATCTCCTAAAAGTGCATTTGAATCCAAAGTTTCTGGTGCGCTCTCTCGTTTCGAGAGGAGTTGTGACAGGGGAGGAGCAGCGCTTGGACTCTAATCCCACAGACGAAGGGCCAGCAGGGAAACTCCTGCAGGGCATCTTCAGCACACAATGAGCTTTGCAACTCTGCAAAACACATTGCTGTAACTCCTCCTTTTCCTGCCTGGAAGACCTATTGATTCCAACATCTCTGTGCCCACTCTGCTGAGCAGCAACAGAGAGAGTAGAGCAGGAATGTTTAGACTGGGCTAAAACAGCAGAAGAGCCTTGCAAAAAAGCTCCTCCTGATCATGTTTAGCACACAGTGAGCTTTAAACTGTGACACAAACATTGCTGTCACTCTTCACTCTTTCTCCTAAAAGACCATTTCAATCCAAGAACTCCGTTGCCAGCACTCTGCTGAGCAGCAGAGTGAGCAGGAATGTCTGCAATCTGTAAGGCAGTGGAAGAGACAGGCCTGAAGGCTGCTCTTGTGCTTCTTCAACACACTGAGCTTTACAACTGTGACACACACACTGTTGTCACTCCTCATTGTAGCTCCTAAAAGTGCATTTGAATCCAGCGTTTCTGGTCTCCACTCTCGTTTCAAGAGCAGCAGAGGAAGGTGAGCACGAGCGCTTGGAATCCGCTCCCAGTTCCGAAGGGCAGGGAGGGAAAGTCCTTGCAGATCATCTTCAGCGCACAGTGAGCTTTGCAACTCTGAAACACACATTGCTGTCACTCCTCACTTCATCTCCTAATAATCCGTTTGAATCCATGGTCTCTCCCGCCCTCTCTCGTTTGAACAGCAGCAGTGACAGGTGAACACGATCTCTTGGCCTCTGCTCCCACAGCCGAAGAGCCCGGAGTGAAAGCTCCGGCAGGGCATCTTCAGCACGCAGTCAGCTTTGCAACTGTGACACATATATTGCTCTCGCTCCGCACTTTCCTACCTCAAAGTCCAATTGAATCCAAAATCTCTGTGCCCTTTCTCTGCTGGGCAGAAGCAGAGTAGAGCAGGAACCTTTAGCCAATGCTAAAAGAGCAGAAGAGACAGTCCAGAAAGTTCCCACTGATCATCTTCAGCGCACAGCGAGCTTTGCAACTCTGCAACACACATTGCTGTCACTCCTCCCTTTTTGCCTGAAAGACCAGCTGAATCCACCATCTCTGTGCCCGCTCTCTGCTGAGCAGCAACAGAGAGAGTAGAGCAGGAATTTTTAGACCTGCCTAAAACAGCAGAAGAGCCTTGAAAAAAATCTCCTGCTTGATCATGTTTTGCACACAGTGAGCTTTAAACTGTGACACAAACATTGCTGTCACTCCTCACTTTATCTCCTAAAAGTGCATTTGAATCCAAAGTTTCTGGTGCGCTCTCTCGTTTCGAGAGGAGTTGTGACAGGGGAGGAGCAGCGCTTGGACTCTAATCCCACAGACGAAGGGCCAGCAGGGAAACTCCTGCAGGGCATCTTCAGCACACAGTGAGCTTTACAATTCTGCAACACACATTGCTGTAACTCCTCCTTTTCCTGCCTGGAAGACCAATTGATTCCAACATCTCTGTGCCCACTCTCTGCTGAGCAGCAACAGAGAGAAGGAATGTTTAGACTGGGCTAAAACAGCAGAAGAGCCTTGCAAAAAAGCTCCTCCTGATCATGTTTAGCACACAGTGAGCTTTAAACTGTGACACAAACATTGCTGTCACTCTTCACTCTTTCTCCTAAAAGACCATTTCAATCCAAGAACTCCGTTGCCAGCACTCTGCTGAGCAGCAGAGTGAGCAGGAATGTCTGCAATCTGTAAGGCAGTGGAAGAGACAGGCTGAAGGCTGCTCTTGTGCTTCTTCAACACACTGAGCTTTACAACTTTGACACACACACACTGTTGTCACTCCTCATTGTAGCTCCTAAAAGTGCATTTGAATCCAGCGTTTCTGGTCTCCACTCTCGTTTCCAGTGCAGCAGAGGCAGGTGAGCACGAGCGCTTGGAATCCGCTCCCAGTTCCGAAGGGCAGGGAGGGAAAGTCCTTGCAGATCATCTTCAGCGCACAGTGAGCTTTGCAACTCTGAAACACACATTGCTGTCACTCCTCACTTCATCTCCTAATAATCCGTTTGAATCCATGGTCTCTCCCGCCCTCTCTCGTTTGAACAGCAGCAGTGACAGGTGAACACGATCTCTTGGCCTCTGCTCCCACAGCCGAAGAGCCCGGAGTGAAAGCTCCGGCAGGGCATCTTCAGCACGCAGTCAGCTTTGCAACTGTGACACATATATTGCTCTCGCTCCGCACTTTCCTACCTCAAAGTCCAATTGAATCCAAAATCTCTGTGCCCTTTCTCTGCTGGGCAGAAGCAGAGTAGAGCAGGAACCTTTAGCCAATGCTAAAAGAGCAGAAGAGACAGTCCAGAAAGTTCCCACTGATCATCTTCAGCGCACAGCGAGCTTTGCAACTCTGCAACACACATTGCTGTCACTCCTCCCTTTTTGCCTGAAAGACCAGCTGAATCCACCATCTCTGTGCCCGCTCTCTGCTGAGCAGCAACAGAGATAGTAGAGCAGGAATTTTTAGACCTGCCTAAAACAGCAGAAGAGCCTTGAAAAAAATCTCCTGCTTGATCATGTTTTGCACACAGTGAGCTTTAAACTGTGACACAAACATTGCTGTCACTCCTCACTTTATCTCCTAAAAGTGCATTTGAATCCAAAGTTTCTGGTGCGCTCTCTCGTTTCGAGAGGAGTTGTGACAGGGGAGGAGCAGCGCTTGGACTCTAATCCCACAGACGAAGGGCCAGCAGGGAAACTCCTGCAGGGCATCTTCAGCACACAGTGAGCTTTGCTATTCTGCAACACACATTGCTGTAACTCCTCCTTTTCCTGCCTGGAAGACCAATTGATTCCAACATCTCTGTGCCCACTCTCTGCTGAGCAGCAACAGAGAGAAGGAATGTTTAGACTGGGCTAAAACAGCAGAAGAGCCTTGCAAAAAAGCTCCTCCTGATCATGTTTAGCACACAGTGAGCTTTAAACTGTGACACAAACATTGCTGTCACTCTTCACTCTTTCTCCTAAAAGACCATTTCAATCCAAGAACTCCGTTGCCAGCACTCTGCTGAGCAGCAGAGTGAGCAGGAATGTCTGCAATCTGTAAGGCAGTGGAAGAGACAGGCCTGAAGGCTGCTCTTGTGCTTCTTCAACACACTGAGCTTTACAACTGTGACACACACACTGTTGTCACTCCTCATTGTAGCTCCTAAAAGTGCATTTGAATCCAGCGTTTCTGGTCTCCACTCTCGTTTCAAGAGCAGCAGAGGCAGGTGAGCACGAGCGCTTGGAATCCGCTCCCAGTTCCGAAGGGCAGGGAGGGAAAGTCCTTGCAGATCATCTTCAGCGCACAGTGAGCTTTGCAACTCTGAAACACACATTGCTGTCACTCCTCACTTCATCTCCTAATAATCCGTTTGAATCCATGGTCTCTCCCGCCCTCTCTCGTTTGAACAGCAGCAGTGACAGGTGAACACGATCTCTTGGCCTCTGCTCCCACAGCCGAAGAGCCCGGAGTGAAAGCTCCGGCAGGGCATCTTCAGCACGCAGTCAGCTTTGCAACTGTGACACATATATTGCTCTCGCTCCGCACTTTCCTACCTCAAAGTCCAATTGAATCCAAAATCTCTGTGCCCTTTCTCTGCTGGGCAGAAGCAGAGTAGAGCAGGAACCTTTAGCCAATGCTAAAAGAGCAGAAGAGACAGTCCAGAAAGTTCCCCTGATCATCTTCAGCGCACAGCGAGCTTTGCAACTCTGCAACACACATTGCTGTCACTCCTCCCTTTTTGCCTGAAAGACCAGCTGAATCCACCATCTCTGTGCCCGCTCTCTGCTGAGCAGCAACAGAGATAGTAGAGCAGGAATTTTTAGACCTGCCTAAAACAGCAGAAGAGCCTTGAAAAAAATCTCCTGCTTGATCATGTTTTGCACACAGTGAGCTTTAAACTGTGACACAAACATTGCTGTCACTCCTCACTTTATCTCCTAAAAGTGCATTTGAATCCAAAGTTTCTTGTGCGCTCTCTCGTTTCGAGAGGAGTTGTGACAGGGGAGGAGCAGCGCTTGGACTCTAATCCCACAGACGAAGGGCCAGCAGGGAAACTCCTGCAGGGCATCTTCAGCACACAGTGAGCTTTGCAATTCTGCAACACACATTGCTGTAACTCCTCCTTTTCCTGCCTGGAAGACCAATTGATTCCAACATCTCTGTGCCCACTCTCTGCTGAGCAGCATCAGAGAGAGTAGAGCAGGAATGTTTAGACTGGGCTAAAACAGCAGAAGAGCCTTGCAAAAAAGCTCCTCCTGATCATGTTTAGCACACAGTGAGCTTTAAACTGTGACACAAACATTGCTGTCACTCTTCACTCTTTCTCCTAAAAGACCATTTCAATCCAAGAACTCCGTTGCCAGCACTCTGCTGAGCAGCAGAGTGAGCAGGAATGTCTGCAATCTGTAAGGCAGTGGAAGAGACAGGCTGAAGGCTGCTCTTGTGCTTCTTCAACACACTGAGCTTTACAACTTTGACACACACACACTGTTGTCACTCCTCATTGTAGCTCCTAAAAGTGCATTTGAATCCAGCGTTTCTGGTCTCCACTCTCGTTTCCAGTGCAGCAGAGGCAGGTGAGCACGAGCGCTTGGAATCCGCTCCCAGTTCCGAAGGGCAGGGAGGGAAAGTCCTTGCAGATCATCTTCAGCGCACAGTGAGCTTTGCAACTCTGAAACACACATTGCTGTCACTCCTCACTTCATCTCCTAATAATCCGTTTGAATCCATGGTCTCTCCCGCCCTCTCTCGTTTGAACAGCAGCAGTGACAGGTGAACACGATCTCTTGGCCTCTGCTCCCACAGCCGAAGAGCCCGGAGTGAAAGCTCCGGCAGGGCATCTTCAGCACGCAGTCAGCTTTGCAACTGTGACACATATATTGCTCTCGCTCCGCACTTTCCTACCTCAAAGTCCAATTGAATCCAAAATCTCTGTGCCCTTTCTCTGCTGGGCAGAAGCAGAGTAGAGCAGGAACCTTTAGCCAATGCTAAAAGAGCAGAAGAGACAGTCCAGAAAGTTCCCACTGATCATCTTCAGCGCACAGCGAGCTTTGCAACTCTGCAACACACATTGCTGTCACTCCTCCCTTTTTGCCTGAAAGACCAGCTGAATCCACCATCTCTGTGCCCGCTCTCTGCTGAGCAGCAACAGAGATAGTAGAGCAGGAATTTTTAGACCTGCCTAAAACAGCAGAAGAGCCTTGAAAAAAATCTCCTGCTTGATCATGTTTTGCACACAGTGAGCTTTAAACTGTGACACAAACATTGCTGTCACTCCTCACTTTATCTCCTAAAAGTGCATTTGAATCCAAAGTTTCTGGTGCGCTCTCTCGTTTCGAGAGGAGTTGTGACAGGGGAGGAGCAGCGCTTGGACTCTAATCCCACAGACGAAGGGCCAGCAGGGAAACTCCTGCAGGGCATCTTCAGCACACAGTGAGCTTTGCTATTCTGCAACACACATTGCTGTAACTCCTCCTTTTCCTGCCTGGAAGACCAATTGATTCCAACATCTCTGTGCCCACTCTCTGCTGAGCAGCAACAGAGAGAAGGAATGTTTAGACTGGGCTAAAACAGCAGAAGAGCCTTGCAAAAAAGCTCCTCCTGATCATGTTTAGCACACAGTGAGCTTTAAACTGTGACACAAACATTGCTGTCACTCTTCACTCTTTCTCCTAAAAGACCATTTCAATCCAAGAACTCCGTTGCCAGCACTCTGCTGAGCAGCAGAGTGAGCAGGAATGTCTGCAATCTGTAAGGCAGTGGAAGAGACAGGCCTGAAGGCTGCTCTTGTGCTTCTTCAACACACTGAGCTTTACAACTGTGACACACACACTGTTGTCACTCCTCATTGTAGCTCCTAAAAGTGCATTTGAATCCAGCGTTTCTGGTCTCCACTCTCGTTTCAAGAGCAGCAGAGGCAGGTGAGCACGAGCGCTTGGAATCCGCTCCCAGTTCCGAAGGGCAGGGAGGGAAAGTCCTTGCAGATCATCTTCAGCGCACAGTGAGCTTTGCAACTCTGAAACACACATTGCTGTCACTCCTCACTTCATCTCCTAATAATCCGTTTGAATCCATGGTCTCTCCCGCCCTCTCTCGTTTGAACAGCAGCAGTGACAGGTGAACACGATCTCTTGGCCTCTGCTCCCACAGCCGAAGAGCCCGGAGTGAAAGCTCCGGCAGGGCATCTTCAGCACGCAGTCAGCTTTGCAACTGTGACACATATATTGCTCTCGCTCCGCACTTTCCTACCTCAAAGTCCAATTGAATCCAAAATCTCTGTGCCCTTTCTCTGCTGGGCAGAAGCAGAGTAGAGCAGGAACCTTTAGCCAATGCTAAAAGAGCAGAAGAGACAGTCCAGAAAGTTCCCCTGATCATCTTCAGCGCACAGCGAGCTTTGCAACTCTGCAACACACATTGCTGTCACTCCTCCCTTTTTGCCTGAAAGACCAGCTGAATCCACCATCTCTGTGCCCGCTCTCTGCTGAGCAGCAACAGAGATAGTAGAGCAGGAATTTTTAGACCTGCCTAAAACAGCAGAAGAGCCTTGAAAAAAATCTCCTGCTTGATCATGTTTTGCACACAGTGAGCTTTAAACTGTGACACAAACATTGCTGTCACTCCTCACTTTATCTCCTAAAAGTGCATTTGAATCCAAAGTTTCTTGTGCGCTCTCTCGTTTCGAGAGGAGTTGTGACAGGGGAGGAGCAGCGCTTGGACTCTAATCCCACAGACGAAGGGCCAGCAGGGAAACTCCTGCAGGGCATCTTCAGCACACAGTGAGCTTTGCAATTCTGCAACACACATTGCTGTAACTCCTCCTTTTCCTGCCTGGAAGACCAATTGATTCCAACATCTCTGTGCCCACTCTCTGCTGAGCAGCATCAGAGAGAGTAGAGCAGGAATGTTTAGACTGGGCTAAAACAGCAGAAGAGCCTTGCAAAAAAGCTCCTCCTGATCATGTTTAGCACACAGTGAGCTTTAAACTGTGACACAAACATTGCTGTCACTCTTCACTCTTTCTCCTAAAAGACCATTTCAATCCAAGAACTCCGTTGCCAGCACTCTGCTGAGCAGCAGAGTGAGCAGGAATGTCTTCAATCTGTAAGGCAGTGGAAGAGACAGGCCTGAAGGCTGCTCTTGTGCTTCTTCAACACACTGAGCTTTACAACTGTGACACACACACTGTTGTCACTCCTCATTGTAGCTCCTAAAAGTGCATTTGAATCCAGCGTTTCTGGTCTCCACTCTCGTTTCAAGAGCAGCAGAGGCAGGTGAGCACGAGCGCTTGGAATCCGCTCCCAGTTCCGAAGGGCAGGGAGGGAAAGTCCTTGCAGATCATCTTCAGCGCACAGTGAGCTTTGCAACTCTGAAACACACATTGCTGTCACTCCTCACTTCATCTCCTAATAATCCGTTTGAATCCATGGTCTCTCCCGCCCTCTCTCGTTTGAACAGCAGCAGTGACAGGTGAACACGATCTCTTGGCCTCTGCTCCCACAGCCGAAGAGCCCGGAGTGAAAGCTCCGGCAGGGCATCTTCAGCACGCAGTCAGCTTTGCAACTGTGACACATATATTGCTCTCGCTCCGCACTTTCCTACCTCAAAGTCCAATTGAATCCAAAATCTCTGTGCCCTTTCTCTGCTGGGCAGAAGCAGAGTAGAGCAGGAACCTTTAGCCAATGCTAAAAGAGCAGAAGAGACAGTCCAGAAAGTTCCCACTGATCATCTTCAGCGCACAGCGAGCTTTGCAACTCTGCAACACACATTGCTGTCACTCCTCCCTTTTTGCCTGAAAGACCAGCTGAATCCACCATCTCTGTGCCCGCTCTCTGCTGAGCAGCAACAGAGAGAGTAGAGCAGGAATTTTTAGACCTGCCTAAAACAGCAGAAGAGCCTTGAAAAAAATCTCCTGCTTGATCATGTTTTGCACACAGTGAGCTTTAAACTGTGACACAAACATTGCTGTCACTCCTCACTTTATCTCCTAAAAGTGCATTTGAATCCAAAGTTTCTGGTGCGCTCTCTCGTTTCGAGAGGAGTTGTGACAGGGGAGGAGCAGCGCTTGGACTCTAATACCACAGACGAAGGGCCAGCAGGGAAACTCCTGCAGGGCATCTTCAGCACACAGTGAGCTTTGCAACTCTGCAAAACACATTGCTGTAACTCCTCCTTCTCCTGCCTGGAAGACCAATTGATTTCAACATCTCTGTGCCCACTCTCTGCTGAGCAGCATCAGAGAGAGTAGAGCAGGAATGTTTAGACTGGGCTAAAACAGCAGAAGAGCCTTGCAAAAAAGCTCCTCCTGATCATGTTTAGCACACAGTGAGCTTTAAACTGTGACACAAACATTGCTGTCACTCTTCACTCTTTCTCCTAAAAGACCATTTCAATCCAAGAACTCCGTTGCCAGCACTCTGCTGAGCAGCAGAGTGAGCAGGAATGTCTGCAATCTGTAAGGCAGTGGAAGAGACAGGCTGAAGGCTGCTCTTGTGCTTCTTCAACACACTGAGCTTTACAACTTTGACACACACACACTGTTGTCACTCCTCATTGTAGCTCCTAAAAGTGCATTTGAATCCAGCGTTTCTGGTCTCCACTCTCGTTTCCAGTGCAGCAGAGGCAGGTGAGCACGAGCGCTTGGAATCCGCTCCCAGTTCCGAAGGGCAGGGAGGGAAAGTCCTTGCAGATCATCTTCAGCGCACAGTGAGCTTTGCAAGTCTGAAACACACATTGCTGTCACTCCTCACTTCATCTCCTAATAATCCGTTTGAATCCATGGTCTCTCCCGCCCTCTCTCGTTTGAACAGCAGCAGTGACAGGTGAACACGATCTCTTGGCCTCTGCTCCCACAGCCGAAGAGCCCGGAGTGAAAGCTCCGGCAGGGCATCTTCAGCACGCAGTCAGCTTTGCAACTGTGACACATATATTGCTCTCGCTCCGCACTTTCCTACCTCAAAGTCCAATTGAATCCAAAATCTCTGTGCCCTTTCTCTGCTGGGCAGAAGCAGAGTAGAGCAGGAACCTTTAGCCAATGCTAAAAGAGCAGAAGAGACAGTCCAGAAAGTTCCCACTGATCATCTTCAGCGCACAGCGAGCTTTGCAACTCTGCAACACACATTGCTGTCACTCCTCCCTTTTTGCCTGAAAGACCAGCTGAATCCACCATCTCTGTGCCCGCTCTCTGCTGAGCAGCAACAGAGATAGTAGAGCAGGAATTTTTAGACCTGCCTAAAACAGCAGAAGAGCCTTGAAAAAAATATCCTGCTTGATCATGTTTTGCACACAGTGAGCTTTAAACTGTGACACAAACATTGCTGTCACTCCTCACTTTATCTCCTAAAAGTGCATTTGAATCCAAAGTTTCTGGTGCGCTCTCTCGTTTCGAGAGGAGTTGTGACAGGGGAGGAGCAGCGCTTGGACTCTAATACCACAGACGAAGGGCCAGCAGGGAAACTCCTGCAGGGCATCTTCAGCACACAGTGAGCTTTGCAACTCTGCAAAACACATTGCTGTAACTCCTCCTTCTCCTGCCTGGAAGACCAATTGATTCCAACATCTCTGTGCCCACTCTCTGCTGAGCAGCATCAGAGAGAGTAGAGCAGGAATGTTTAGACTGGGCTAAAACAGCAGAAGAGCCTTGCAAAAAAGCTCCTCCTGATCATGTTTAGCACACAGTGAGCTTTAAACTGTGACACAAACATTGCTGTCACTCTTCACTCTTTCTCCTAAAAGACCATTTCAATCCAAGAACTCCGTTGCCAGCACTCTGCTGAGCAGCAGAGTGAGCAGGAATGTCTGCAATCTGTAAGGCAGTGGAAGAGACAGGCCTGAAGGCTGCTCTTGTGCTTCTTCAACACACTGAGCTTTACAACTGTGACACACACACTGTTGTCACTCCTCATTGTAGCTCCTAAAAGTGCATTTGAATCCAGCGTTTCTGGTCTCCACTCTCGTTTCAAGAGCAGCAGATGAAGGTGAGCACGAGCGCTTGGAATCCGCTCCCAGTTCCGAAGGGCAGGGAGGGAAAGTCCTTGCAGATCATCTTCAGCGCACAGTGAGCTTTGCAACTCTGAAACACACATTGCTGTCACTCCTCACTTCATCTCCTAATAATCCGTTTGAATCCATGGTCTCTCCCGCCCTCTCTCGTTTGAACAGCAGCAGTGACAGGTGAACACGATCTCTTGGCCTCTGCTCCCACAGCCGAAGAGCCCGGAGTGAAAGCTCCGGCAGGGCATCTTCAGCACGCAGTCAGCTTTGCAACTGTGACACATATATTGCTCTCGCTCCGCACTTTCCTACCTCAAAGTCCAATTGAATCCAAAATCTCTGTGCCCTTTCTCTGCTGGGCAGAAGCAGAGAAGAGCAGGAACCTTTAGCCAATGCTAAAAGAGCAGAAGAGACAGTCCAGAAAGTTCCCACTGATCATCTTCAGCGCACAGCGAGCTTTGCAACTCTGCAACACACATTGCTGTCACTCCTCCCTTTTTGCCTGAAAGACCAGCTGAATCCACCATCTCTGTGCCCGCTGTCTGCTGAGCAGCAACAGAGATAGTAGAGCAGGAATTTTTAGACCTGCCTAAAACAGCAGAAGAGCCTTGAAAAAAATCTCCTGCTTGATCATGTTTTGCACACAGTGAGCTTTAAACTGTGACACAAACATTGCTGTCACTCCTCACTTTATCTCCTAAAAGTGCATTTGAATCCAAAGTTTCTGGTGCGCTCTCTCGTTTCGAGAGGAGTTGTGACAGGGGAGGAGCAGCGCTTGGACTCTAATCCCACAGACGAAGGGCCAGCAGGGAAACTCCTGCAGGGCATCTTCAGCACACAGTGAGCTTTGCAACTCTGCAAAACACATTGCTGTAACTCCTCCTTCTCCTGCCTGGAAGACCAATTGATTCAAACATCTCTGTGCCCACTCTCTGCTGAGCAGCATCAGAGAGAGTAGAGCAGGAATGTTTAGACTGGGCTAAAACAGCAGAAGAGCCTTGCAAAAAAGCTCCTCCTGATCATGTTTAGCACACAGTGAGCTTTAAACTGTGACACAAACATTGCTGTCACTCTTCACTCTTTCTCCTAAAAGACCATTTCAATCCAAGAACTCCGTTGCCAGCACTCTGCTGAGCAGCAGAGTGAGCAGGAATGTCTGCAATCTGTAAGGCAGTGGAAGAGACAGGCTGAAGGCTGCTCTTGTGCTTCTTCAACACACTGAGCTTTACAACTTTGACACACACACTGTTGTCACTCCTCATTGTAGCTCCTAAAAGTGCATTTGAATCCAGCGTTTCTGGTCTCCACTCTCGTTTCCAGTGCAGCAGAGGCAGGTGAGCACGAGCGCTTGGAATCCGCTCCCAGTTCCGAAGGGCAGGGAGGGAAAGTCCTTGCAGATCATCTTCAGCGCACAGTGAGCTTTGCAACTCTGAAACACACATTGCTGTCACTCCTCACTTCATCTCCTAATAATCCGTTTGAATCCATGGTCTCTCCCGCCCTCTCTCGTTTGAACAGCAGCAGTGACAGGTGAACACGATCTCTTGGCCTCTGCTCCCACAGCCGAAGAGCCCGGAGTGAAAGCTCCGGCAGGGCATCTTCAGCACGCAGTCAGCTTTGCAACTGTGACACATATATTGCTCTCGCTCCGCACTTTCCTACCTCAAAGTCCAATTGAATCCAAAATCTCTGTGCCCTTTCTCTGCTGGGCAGAAGCAGAGTAGAGCAGGAACCTTTAGCCAATGCTAAAAGAGCAGAAGAGACAGTCCAGAAAGTTCCCACTGATCATCTTCAGCGCACAGCGAGCTTTGCAACTCTGCAACACACATTGCTGTCACTCCTCCCTTTTTGCCTGAAAGACCAGCTGAATCCACCATCTCTGTGCCCGCTCTCTGCTGAGCAGCAACAGAGATAGTAGAGCAGGAATTTTTAGACCTGCCTAAAACAGCAGAAGAGCCTTGCAAAAAATCTCCTGCTTGATCATGTTTTGCACACAGTGAGCTTTAAACTGTGACACAAACATTGCTGTCACTCCTCACTTTATCTCCTAAAAGTCCATTTGAATCCAAAGTTTCTGGTGCGCTCTCTCGTTTCGAGAGGAGTTGTGACAGGGGAGGAGCAGCGCTTGGACTCTAATCCCACAGACGAAGGGCCAGCAGGGAAACTCCTGCAGGGCATCTTCAGCACACAGTGAGCTTTGCAACTCTGCAAAACACATTGCTGTAACTCCTCCTTCTCCTGCCTGGAAGACCAATTGATTTCAACATCTCTGTGCCCACTCTCTGCTGAGCAGCATCAGAGAGAGTAGAGCAGGAATGTTTAGACTGGGCTAAAACAGCAGAAGAGCCTTGCAAAAAAGCTCCTCCTGATCATGTTTAGCACACAGTGAGCTTTAAACTGTGACACAAACATTGCTGTCACTCTTCACTCTTTCTCCTAAAAGACCATTTCAATCCAAGAACTCCGTTGCCAGCACTCTGCTGAGCAGCAGAGTGAGCAGGAATGTCTGCAATCTGTAAGGCAGTGGAAGAGACAGGCCTGAAGGCTGCTCTTGTGCTTCTTCAACACACTGAGCTTTACAACTGTGACACACACACTGTTGTCACTCCTCATTGTAGCTCCTAAAAGTGCATTTGAATCCAGCGTTTCTGGTCTCCACTCTCGTTTCAAGAGCAGCAGAGGAAGGTGAGCACGAGCGCTTGGAATCCGCTCCCAGTTCCGAAGGGCAGGGAGGGAAAGTCCTTGCAGATCATCTTCAGCGCACAGTGAGCTTTGCAACTCTGAAACACACATTGCTGTCACTCCTCACTTCATCTCCTAATAATCCGTTTGAATCCATGGTCTCTCCCGCCCTCTCTCGTTTGAACAGCAGCAGTGACAGGTGAACACGATCTCTTGGCCTCTGCTCCCACAGCCGAAGAGCCCGGAGTGAAAGCTCCGGCAGGGCATCTTCAGCACGCAGTCAGCTTTGCAACTGTGACACATATATTGCTCTCGCTCCGCACTTTCCTACCTCAAAGTCCAATTGAATCCAAAATCTCTGTGCCCTTTCTCTGCTGGGCAGAAGCAGAGAAGAGCAGGAACCTTTAGCCAATGCTAAAAGAGCAGAAGAGACAGTCCAGAAAGTTCCCACTGATCATCTTCAGCGCACAGCGAGCTTTGCAACTCTGCAACACACATTGCTGTCACTCCTCCCTTTTTGCCTGAAAGACCAGCTGAATCCACCATCTCTGTGCCCGCTCTCTGCTGAGCAGCAACAGAGATAGTAGAGCAGGAATTTTTAGACCTGCCTAAAACAGCAGAAGAGCCTTGAAAAAAATCTCCTGCTTGATCATGTTTTGCACACAGTGAGCTTTAAACTGTGACACAAACATTGCTGTCACTCCTCACTTTATCTCCTAAAAGTGCATTTGAATCCAAAGTTTCTGGTGCGCTCTCTCGTTTCGAGAGGAGTTGTGACAGGGGAGGAGCAGCGCTTGGACTCTAATCCCACAGACGAAGGGCCAGCAGGGAAACTCCTGCAGGGCATCTTCAGCACACAGTGAGCTTTGCAATTCTGCAACACACATTGCTGTAACTCCTCCTTCTCCTGCCTGGAAGACCAATTGATTCCAACATCTCTGTGCCCACTCTCTGCTGAGCAGCAACAGAGAGCAGGAATGTTTAGACTGGGCTAAAACAGCAGAAGAGCCTTGCAAAAAAGCTCCTCCTGATCATGTTTAGCACACAGTGAGCTTTAAACTGTGACACAAACATTGCTGTCACTCTTCACTCTTTCTCCTAAAAGACCATTTCAATCCAAGAACTCCGTTGCCAGCACTCTGCTGAGCAGCAGAGTGAGCAGGAATGTCTGCAATCTGTAAGGCAGTGGAAGAGACAGGCTGAAGGCTGCTCTTGTGCTTCTTCAACACACTGAGCTTTACAACTTTGACACACACACTGTTGTCACTCCTCATTGTAGCTCCTAAAAGTGCATTTGAATCCAGCGTTTCTGGTCTCCACTCTCGTTTCCAGTGCAGCAGAGGCAGGTGAGCACGAGCGCTTGGAATCCGCTCCCAGTTCCGAAGGGCAGGGAGGGAAAGTCCTTGCAGATCATCTTCAGCGCACAGTGAGCTTTGCAACTCTGAAACACACATTGCTGTCACTCCTCACTTCATCTCCTAATAATCCGTTTGAATCCATGGTCTCTCCCGCCCTCTCTCGTTTGAACAGCAGCAGTGACAGGTGAACACGATCTCTTGGCCTCTGCTCCCACAGCCAAAGAGCCCGGAGTGAAAGCTCCGGCAGGGCATCTTCAGCACGCAGTCAGCTTTGCAACTGTGACACATACATTGCTCTCGCTCCGCACTTTCCTACCTCAAAGTCCAATTGAATCCAAAATCTCTGTGCCCTTTCTCTGCTGGGCAGAAGCAGAGTAGAGCAGGAACCTTTAGCCAATGCTAAAAGAGCAGAAGAGACAGTCCAGAAAGTTCCCACTGATCATCTTCAGCGCACAGCGAGCTTTGCAACTCTGCAACACACATTGCTGTCACTCCTCCCTTTTTGCCTGAAAGACCAGCTGAATCCACCATCTCTGTGCCCGCTCTCTGCTGAGCAGCAACAGAGAGAGTAGAGCAGGAATTTTTAGACCTGCCTAAAACAGCAGAAGAGCCTTGAAAAAAATCTCCTGCTTGATCATGTTTTGCACACAGTGAGCTTTAAACTGTGACACAAACATTGCTGTCACTCCTCACTTTATCTCCTAAAAGTGCATTTGAATCCAAAGTTTCTGGTGCGCTCTCTCGTTTGGAGAGGAGTTGTGACAGGGGAGGAGCAGCGCTTGGACTCTAATCCCACAGACGGAGGGCCAGCAGGGAAACTCCTGCAGGGCATCTTCAGCACACAGTGAGCTTTGCAACTCTGCAAAACACATTGCTGTAACTCCTCCTTTTCCTGCCTGGAAGACCTATTGATTCCAACATCTCTGTGCCCACTCTCTGCTGAGCAGCAACAGAGAGAGTAGAGCAGGAATGTTTAGACTGGGCTAAAACAGCAGAAGAGCCTTGCAAAAAAGCTCCTCCTGATCATGTTTAGCACACAGTGAGCTTTAAACTGTGACACAAACATTGCTGTCACTCTTCACTCTTTCTCCTAAAAGACCATTTCAATCCAAGAACTCCGTTGCCAGCACTCTGCTGAGCAGCAGAGTGAGCAGGAATGTCTGCAATCTGTAAGGCAGTGGAAGAGACAGGCTGAAGGCTGCTCTTGTGCTTCTTCAACACACTGAGCTTTACAACTTTGACACACACACTGTTGTCACTCCTCATTGTAGCTCCTAAAAGTGCATTTGAATCCAGCGTTTCTGGTCTCCACTCTCGTTTCCAGTGCAGCAGAGGCAGGTGAGCACGAGCGCTTGGAATCCGCTCCCAGTTCCGAAGGGCAGGGAGGGAAAGTCCTTGCAGATCATCTTCAGCGCACAGTGAGCTTTGCAACTCTGAAACACACATTGCTGTCACTCCTCACTTCATCTCCTAATAATCCGTTTGAATCCATGGTCTCTCCCGCCCTCTCTCGTTTGAACAGCAGCAGTGACAGGTGAACACGATCTCTTGGCCTCTGCTCCCACAGCCGAAGAGCCCGGAGTGAAAGCTCCGGCAGGGCATCTTCAGCACGCAGTCAGCTTTGCAACTGTGACACATATATTGCTCTCGCTCCGCACTTTCCTACCTCAAAGTCCAATTGAATCCAAAATCTCTGTGCCCTTTCTCTGCTGGGCAGAAGCAGAGTAGAGCAGGAACCTTTAGCCAATGCTAAAAGAGCAGAAGAGACAGTCCAGAAAGTTCCCACTGATCATCTTCAGCGCACAGCGAGCTTTGCAACTCTGCAACACACATTGCTGTCACTCCTCCCTTTTTGCCTGAAAGACCAGCTGAATCCACCATCTCTGTGCCCGCTCTCTGCTGAGCAGCAACAGAGAGAGTAGAGCAGGAATTTTTAGACCTGCCTAAAACAGCAGAAGAGCCTTGAAAAAAATCTCCTGCTTGATCATGTTTTGCACACAGTGAGCTTTAAACTGTGACACAAACATTGCTGTCACTCCTCACTTTATCTCCTAAAAGTGCATTTGAATCCAAAGTTTCTGGTGCGCTCTCTCGTTTGGAGAGGAGGTGTGACAGGGGAGGAGCAGCGCTTGGACTCTAATCCCACAGACGAAGGGCCAGCAGGGAAACTTTTGCAGGGCATCTTCAGCACACAGTGAGCTTTGCAATTCTGCAACACACATTGCTGTAACTCCTCCTTTTCCTGCCTGGAAGACCAATTGATTCCAACATCTCTGTGCCCACTCTCTGCTGAGCAGCAACAGAGAGAAGGAATGTTTAGACTGGGCTAAAACAGCAGAAGAGCCTTGCAAAAAAGCTCCTCCTGATCATGTTTAGCACACAGTGAGCTTTAAACTGTGACACAAACATTGCTGTCACTCTTCACTCTTTCTCCTAAAAGACCATTTCAATCCAAGAACTCCGTTGCCAGCACTCTGCTGAGCAGCAGAGTGAGCAGGAATGTCTGCAATCTGTAAGGCAGTGGAAGAGACAGGCCTGAAGGCTGCTCTTGTGCTTCTTCAACACACTGAGCTTTACAACTGTGACACACACACTGTTGTCACTCCTCATTGTAGCTCCTAAAAGTGCATTTGAATCCAGCGTTTCTGGTCTCCCCTCTCGTTTCAAGAGCAGCAGAGGAAGGTGAGCACGAGCGCTTGGAATCCGCTCCCAGTTCCGAAGGGCAGGGAGGGAAAGTCCTTGCAGATCATCTTCAGCGCACAGTGAGCTTTGCAACTCTGAAACACACATTGCTGTCACTCCTCACTTCATCTCCTAATAATCCGTTTGAATCCATGGTCTCTCCCGCCCTCTCTCGTTTGAACAGCAGCAGTGACAGGTGAACACGATCTCTTGGCCTCTGCTCCCACAGCCGAAGAGCCCGGAGTGAAAGCTCCGGCAGGGCATCTTCAGCACGCAGTCAGCTTTGCAACTGTGACACATATATTGCTCTCGCTCCGCACTTTCCTACCTCAAAGTCCAATTGAATCCAAAATCTCTGTGCCCTTTCTCTGCTGGGCAGAAGCAGAGTAGAGCAGGAACCTTTAGCCAATGCTAAAAGAGCAGAAGAGACAGTCCAGAAAGTTCCCACTGATCATCTTCAGCGCACAGCGAGCTTTGCAACTCTGCAACACACATTGCTGTCACTCCTCCCTTTTTGCCTGAAAGACCAGCTGAATCCACCATCTCTGTGCCCGCTCTCTGCTGAGCAGCAACAGAGATAGTAGAGCAGGAATTTTTAGACCTGCCTAAAACAGCAGAAGAGCCTTGAAAAAAATCTCCTGCTTGATCATGTTTTGCACACAGTGAGCTTTAAACTGTGACACAAACATTGCTGTCACTCCTCACTTTATCTCCTAAAAGTGCATTTGAATCCAAAGTTTCTGGTGCGCTCTCTCGTTTCGAGAGGAGTTGTGACAGGGGAGGAGCAGCGCTTGGACTCTAATCCCACAGACGAAGGGCCAGCAGGGAAACTCCTGCAGGGCATCTTCAGCACACAGTGAGCTTTGCAACTCTGCAAAACACATTGCTGTAACTCCTCCTTTTCCTGCCTGGAAGACCTATTGATTCCAACATCTCTGTGCCCACTCTCTGCTGAGCAGCAACAGAGAGAGTAGAGCAGGAATGTTTAGACTGGGCTAAAACAGCAGAAGAGCCTTGCAAAAAAGCTCCTCCTGATCATGTTTAGCACACAGTGAGCTTTAAACTGTGACACAAACATTGCTGTCACTCTTCACTCTTTCTCCTAAAAGACCATTTCAATCCAAGAACTCCGTTGCCAGCACTCTGCTGAGCAGCAGAGTGAGCAGGAATGTCTGCAATCTGTAAGGCAGTGGAAGAGACAGGCCTGAAGGCTGCTCTTGTGCTTCTTCAACACACTGAGCTTTACAACTGTGACACACACACTGTTGTCACTCCTCATTGTAGCTCCTAAAAGTGCATTTGAATCCAGCGTTTCTGGTCTCCACTCTCGTTTCAAGAGCAGCAGAGGAAGGTGAGCACGAGCGCTTGGAATCCGCTCCCAGTTCCGAAGGGCAGGGAGGGAAAGTCCTTGCAGATCATCTTCAGCGCACAGTGAGCTTTGCAACTCTGAAACACACATTGCTGTCACTCCTCACTTCATCTCCTAATAATCCGTTTGAATCCATGGTCTCTCCCGCCCTCTCTCGTTTGAACAGCAGCAGTGACAGGTGAACACGATCTCTTGGCCTCTGCTCCCACAGCCGAAGAGCCCGGAGTGAAAGCTCCGGCAGGGCATCTTCAGCACGCAGTCAGCTTTGCAACTGTGACACATATATTGCTCTCGCTCCGCACTTTCCTACCTCAAAGTCCAATTGAATCCAAAATCTCTGTGCCCTTTCTCTGCTGGGCAGAAGCAGAGTAGAGCAGGAACCTTTAGCCAATGCTAAAAGAGCAGAAGAGACAGTCCAGAAAGTTCCCACTGATCATCTTCAGCGCACAGCGAGCTTTGCAACTCTGCAACACACATTGCTGTCACTCCTCCCTTTTTGCCTGAAAGACCAGCTGAATCCACCATCTCTGTGCCCGCTCTCTGCTGAGCAGCAACAGAGATAGTAGAGCAGGAATTTTTAGACCTGCCTAAAACAGCAGAAGAGCCTTGAAAAAAATCTCCTGCTTGATCATGTTTTGCACACAGTGAGCTTTAAACTGTGACACAAACATTGCTGTCACTCCTCACTTTATCTCCTAAAAGTGCATTTGAATCCAAAGTTTCTGGTGCGCTCTCTCGTTTGGAGAGGAGTTGTGACAGGGGAGGAGCAGCGCTTGGACTCTAATCCCACAGACGAAGGGCCAGCAGGGAAACTCCTGCAGGGCATCTTCAGCACACAGTGAGCTTTGCAATTCTGCAACACACATTGCTGTAACTCCTCCTTTTCCTGCCTGGAAGACCAATTGATTCCAACATCTCTGTGCCCACTCTCTGCTGAGCAGCAACAGAGAGAGTAGAGCAGGAATGTTTAGACTGGGCTAAAACAGCAGAAGAGCCTTGCAAAAAAGCTCCTCCTGATCATGTTTAGCACACAGTGAGCTTTAAACTGTGACACAAACATTGCTGTCACTCTTCACTCTTTCTCCTAAAAGACCATTTCAATCCAAGAACTCCGTTGCCAGCACTCTGCTGAGCAGCAGAGTGAGCAGGAATGTCTGCAATCTGTAAGGCAGTGGAAGAGACAGGCCTGAAGGCTGCTCTTGTGCTTCTTCAACACACTGAGCTTTACAACTGTGACACACACACTGTTGTCACTCCTCATTGTAGCTCCTAAAAGTGCATTTGAATCCAGCGTTTCTGGTCTCCACTCTCGTTTCAAGAGCAGCAGAGGAAGGTGAGCACGAGCGCTTGGAATCCGCTCCCAGTTCCGAAGGGAAGGGAGGGAAAGTCCTTGCAGATCATCTTCAGCGCACAGTGAGCTTTGCAACTCTGAAACACACATTGCTGTCACTCCTCACTTCATCTCCTAATAATCCGTTTGAATCCATGGTCTCTCCCGCCCTCTCTCGTTTGAACAGCAGCAGTGACAGGTGAACACGATCTCTTGGCCTCTGCTCCCACAGCCGAAGAGCCCGGAGTGAAAGCTCCGGCAGGGCATCTTCAGCACGCAGTCAGCTTTGCAACTGTGACACATATATTGCTCTCGCTCCGCACTTTCCTACCTCAAAGTCCAATTGAATCCAAAATCTCTGTGCCCTTTCTCTGCTGGGCAGAAGCAGAGTAGAGCAGGAACCTTTAGCCAATGCTAAAAGAGCAGAAGAGACAGTCCAGAAAGTTCCCACTGATCATCTTCAGCGCACAGCGAGCTTTGCAACTCTGCAACACACATTGCTGTCACTCCTCCCTTTTTGCCTGAAAGACCAGCTGAATCCACCATCTCTGTGCCCGCTCTCTGCTGAGCAGCAACAGAGATAGTAGAGCAGGAATTTTTAGACCTGCCTAAAACAGCAGAAGAGCCTTGAAAAAAATCTCCTGCTTGATCATGTTTTGCACACAGTGAGCTTTAAACTGTGACACAAACATTGCTGTCACTCCTCACTTTATCTCCTAAAAGTGCATTTGAATCCAAAGTTTCTTGTGCGCTCTCTCGTTTCGAGAGGAGTTGTGACAGGGGAGGAGCAGCGCTTGGACTCTAATACCACAGACGAAGGGCCAGCAGGGAAACGCCTGCAGGGCATCTTCAGCACACAGTGAGCTTTGCAACTCTGCAAAACACATTGCTGTAACTCCTCCTTCTCCTGCCTGGAAGACCAATTGATTCCAACATCTCTGTGCCCACTCTCTGCTGAGCAGCATCAGAGAGAGTAGAGCAGGAATGTTTAGACTGGGCTAAAACAGCAGAAGAGCCTTGCAAAAAAGCTCCTCCTGATCATGTTTAGCACACAGTGAGCTTTAAACTGTGACACAAACATTGCTGTCACTCTTCACTCTTTCTCCTAAAAGACCATTTCAATCCAAGAACTCCGTTGCCAGCACTCTGCTGAGCAGCAGAGTGAGCAGGAATGTCTGCAATCTGTAAGGCAGTGGAAGAGACAGGCTGAAGGCTGCTCTTGTGCTTCTTCAACACACTGAGCTTTACAACTGTGACACACACACTGTTGTCACTCCTCATTGTAGCTCCTAAAAGTGCATTTGAATCCAGCGTTTCTGGTCTCCACTCTCGTTTCAAGAGCAGCAGAGGCAGGTGAGCACGAGCGCTTGGAATCCGCTCCCAGTTCCGAAGGGCAGGGAGGGAAAGTCCTTGCAGATCATCTTCAGCGCACAGTGAGCTTTGCAACTCTGAAACACACATTGCTGTCACTCCTCACTTCATCTCCTAATAATCCGTTTGAATCCATGGTCTCTCCCGCCCTCTCTCGTTTGAACAGCAGCAGTGACAGGTGAACACGATCTCTTGGCCTCTGCTCCCACAGCCGAAGAGCCCGGAGTGAAAGCTCCGGCAGGGCATCTTCAGCACGCAGTCAGCTTTGCAACTGTGACACATATATTGCTCTCGCTCCGCACTTTCCTACCTCAAAGTCCAATTGAATCCAAAATCTCTGTGCCCTTTCTCTGCTGGGCAGAAGCAGAGTAGAGCAGGAACCTTTAGCCAATGCTAAAAGAGCAGAAGAGACAGTCCAGAAAGTTCCCACTGATCATCTTCAGCGCACAGCGAGCTTTGCAACTCTGCAACACACATTGCTGTCACTCCTCCCTTTTTGCCTGAAAGACCAGCTGAATCCACCATCTCTGTGCCCGCTCTCTGCTGAGCAGCAACAGAGATAGTAGAGCAGGAATTTTTAGACCTGCCTAAAACAGCAGAAGAGCCTTGAAAAAAATCTCCTGCTTGATCATGTTTTGCACACAGTGAGCTTTAAACTGTGACACAAACATTGCTGTCACTCCTCACTTTATCTCCTAAAAGTGCATTTGAATCCAAAGTTTCTGGTGCGCTCTCTCGTTTGGAGAGGAGTTGTGACAGGGGAGGAGCAGCGCTTGGACTCTACTCCCACAGACGAAGGGCCAGCAGGGAAACGCCTGCAGGGCATCTTCAGCACACAATGAGCTTTGCAACTCTGCAAAACACATTGCTGTAACTCCTCCTTTTCCTGCCTGGAAGACCTATTGATTCCAACATCTCTGTGCCCACTCTCTGCTGAGCAGCAACAGAGAGAGTAGAGCAGGAATGTTTAGACTGGGCTAAAACAGCAGAAGAGCCTTGCAAAAAAGCTCCTCCTGATCATGTTTAGCACACAGTGAGCTTTAAACTGTGACACAAACATTGCTGTCACTCTTCACTCTTTCTCCTAAAAGACCATTTCAATCCAAGAACTCCGTTGCCAGCACTCTGCTGAGCAGCAGAGTGAGCAGGAATGTCTGCAATCTGTAAGGCAGTGGAAGAGACAGGCCTGAAGGCTGCTCTTGTGCTTCTTCAACACACTGAGCTTTACAACTGTGACACACACACTGTTGTCACTCCTCATTGTAGCTCCTAAAAGTGCATTTGAATCCAGCGTTTCTGGTCTCCACTCTCGTTTCAAGAGCAGCAGAGGAAGGTGAGCACGAGCGCTTGGAATCCGCTCCCAGTTCCGAAGGGAAGGGAGGGAAAGTCCTTGCAGATCATCTTCAGCGCACAGTGAGCTTTGCAACTCTGAAACACACATTGCTGTCACTCCTCACTTCATCTCCTAATAATCCGTTTGAATCCATGGTCTCTCCCGCCCTCTCTCGTTTGAACAGCAGCAGTGACAGGTGAACACGATCTCTTGGCCTCTGCTCCCACAGCCGAAGAGCCCGGAGTGAAAGCTCCGGCAGGGCATCTTCAGCACGCAGTCAGCTTTGCAACTGTGACACATATATTGCTCTCGCTCCGCACTTTCCTACCTCAAAGTCCAATTGAATCCAAAATCTCTGTGCCCTTTCTCTGCTGGGCAGAAGCAGAGTAGAGCAGGAACCTTTAGCCAATGCTAAAAGAGCAGAAGAGACAGTCCAGAAAGTTCCCACTGATCATCTTCAGCGCACAGCGAGCTTTGCAACTCTGCAACACACATTGCTGTCACTCCTCCCTTTTTGCCTGAAAGACCAGCTGAATCCACCATCTCTGTGCCCGCTCTCTGCTGAGCAGCAACAGAGATAGTAGAGCAGGAATTTTTAGACCTGCCTAAAACAGCAGAAGAGCCTTGAAAAAAATCTCCTGCTTGATCATGTTTTGCACACAGTGAGCTTTAAACTGTGACACAAACATTGCTGTCACTCCTCACTTTATCTCCTAAAAGTGCATTTGAATCCAAAGTTTCTTGTGCGCTCTCTCGTTTCGAGAGGAGTTGTGACAGGGGAGGAGCAGCGCTTGGACTCTAATACCACAGACGAAGGGCCAGCAGGGAAACGCCTGCAGGGCATCTTCAGCACACAGTGAGCTTTGCAACTCTGCAAAACACATTGCTGTAACTCCTCCTTCTCCTGCCTGGAAGACCAATTGATTCCAACATCTCTGTGCCCACTCTCTGCTGAGCAGCATCAGAGAGAGTAGAGCAGGAATGTTTAGACTGGGCTAAAACAGCAGAAGAGCCTTGCAAAAAAGCTCCTCCTGATCATGTTTAGCACACAGTGAGCTTTAAACTGTGACACAAACATTGCTGTCACTCTTCACTCTTTCTCCTAAAAGACCATTTCAATCCAAGAACTCCGTTGCCAGCACTCTGCTGAGCAGCAGAGTGAGCAGGAATGTCTGCAATCTGTAAGGCAGTGGAAGAGACAGGCTGAAGGCTGCTCTTGTGCTTCTTCAACACACTGAGCTTTACAACTGTGACACACACACTGTTGTCACTCCTCATTGTAGCTCCTAAAAGTGCATTTGAATCCAGCGTTTCTGGTCTCCACTCTCGTTTCAAGAGCAGCAGAGGCAGGTGAGCACGAGCGCTTGGAATCCGCTCCCAGTTCCGAAGGGCAGGGAGGGAAAGTCCTTGCAGATCATCTTCAGCGCACAGTGAGCTTTGCAACTCTGAAACACACATTGCTGTCACTCCTCACTATATCTCCTAATAATCCATTTGAATCCATGGTCTCTCCCGCCCTCTCTCGTTTGAACAGCAGCAGTGACAGGTGAACACGATCTCTTGGCCTCTGCTCCCACAGCCGAAGAGCCCGGAGTGAAAGCTCCGGCAGGGCATCTTCAGCACGCAGTCAGCTTTGCAACTGTGACACATATATTGCTCTCGCTCCGCACTTTCCTACCTCAAAGTCCAATTGAATCCAAAATCTCTGTGCCCTTTCTCTGCTGGGCAGAAGCAGAGTAGAGCAGGAACCTTTAGCCAATGCTAAAAGAGCAGAAGAGACAGTCCAGAAAGTTCCCACTGATCATCTTCAGCGCACAGCGAGCTTTGCAACTCTGCAACACACATTGCTGCCACTCCTCCCTTTTTGCCTGAAAGACCAGCTGAATCCACCATCTCTGTGCCCGCTCTCTGCTGAGCAGCAACAGAGATAGTAGAGCAGGAATTTTTAGACCTGCCTAAAACAGCAGAAGAGCCTTGAAAAAAATCTCCTGCTTGATCATGTTTTGCACACAGTGAGCTTTAAACTGTGACACAAACATTGCTGTCACTCCTCACTTTATCTCCTAAAAGTGCATTTGAATCCAAAGTTTCTGGTGCGCTCTCTCGTTTGGAGAGGAGTTGTGACAGGGGAGGAGCAGCGCTTGGACTCTAATCCCACAGACGAAGGGCCAGCAGGGAAACGCCTGCAGGGCATCTTCAGCACACAATGAGCTTTGCAACTCTGCAAAACACATTGCTGTAACTCCTCCTTTTCCTGCCTGGAAGACCTATTGATTCCAACATCTCTGTGCCCACTCTCTGCTGAGCAGCAACAGAGAGAGTAGAGCAGGAATGTTTAGACTGGGCTAAAACAGCAGAAGAGCCTTGCAAAAAAGCTCCTCCTGATCATGTTTAGCACACAGTGAGCTTTAAACTGTGACACAAACATTGCTGTCACTCTTCACTCTTTCTCCTAAAAGACCATTTCAATCCAAGAACTCCGTTGCCAGCACTCTGCTGAGCAGCAGAGTGAGCAGGAATGTCTGCAATCTGTAAGGCAGTGGAAGAGACAGGCCTGAAGGCTGCTCTTGTGCTTCTTCAACACACTGAGCTTTACAACTGTGACACACACACTGTTGTCACTCCTCATTGTAGCTCCTAAAAGTGCATTTGAATCCAGCGTTTCTGGTCTCCACTCTCGTTTCAAGAGCAGCAGAGGCAGGTGAGCACGAGCGCTTGGAATCCGCTCCCAGTTCCGAAGGGCAGGGAGGGAAAGTCCTTGCAGATCATCTTCAGCGCACAGTGAGCTTTGCAACTCTGAAACACACATTGCTGTCACTCCTCACTTCATCTCCTAATAATCCGTTTGAATCCATGGTCTCTCCCGCCCTCTCTCGTTTGAACAGCAGCAGTGACAGGTGAACACGATCTCTTGGCCTCTGCTCCCACAGCCGAAGAGCCCGGAGTGAAAGCTCCGGCAGGGCATCTTCAGCACGCAGTCAGCTTTGCAACTGTGACACATATATTGCTCTCGCTCCGCACTTTCCTACCTCAAAGTCCAATTGAATCCAAAACTCTGTGCCCTTTCTCTGCTGGGCAGAAGCAGAGTAGAGCAGGAACCTTTAGCCAATGCTAAAAGAGCAGAAGAGACAGTCCAGAAAGTTCCCACTGATCATCTTCAGCGCACAGCGAGCTTTGCAACTCTGCAACACACATTGCTGTCACTCCTCCCTTTTTGCCTGAAAGACCAGCTGAATCCACCATCTCTGTGCCCGCTCTCTGCTGAGCAGCAACAGAGAGAGTAGAGCAGGAATTTTTAGACCTGCCTAAAACAGCAGAAGAGCCTTGAAAAAAATCTCCTGCTTGATCATGTTTTGCACACAGTGAGCTTTAAACTGTGACACAAACATTGCTGTCACTCCTCACTTTATCTCCTAAAAGTGCATTTGAATCCAAAGTTTCTGGTGCGCTCTCTCGTTTCGAGAGGAGTTGTGACAGGGGAGGAGCTGCGCTTGGACTCTAATCCCACAGACGAAGGGCCAGCAGGGAAACGCCTGCAGGGCATCTTCAGCACACAGTGAGCTTTGCAACTCTGCAAAACACATTGCTGTAACTCCTCCTTTTCCTGCCTGGAAGACCTATTGATTCCAACATCTCTGTGCCCACTCTCTGCTGAGCAGCATCAGAGAGAGTAGAGCAGGAATGTTTAGACTGGGCTAAAACAGCAGAAGAGCCTTGCAAAAAAGCTCCTCCTGATCATGTTTAGCACACAGTGAGCTTTAAACTGTGACACAAACATTGCTGTCACTCTTCACTCTTTCTCCTAAAAGACCATTTCAATCCAAGAACTCCGTTGCCAGCACTCTGCTGAGCAGCAGAGTGAGCAGGAATGTCTGCAATCTGTAAGGCAGTGGAAGAGACAGGCTGAAGGCTGCTCTTGTGCTTCTTCAACACACTGAGCTTTACAACTGTGACACACACACTGTTGTCACTCCTCATTGTAGCTCCTAAAAGTGCATTTGAATCCAGCGTTTCTGGTCTCCACTCTCGTTTCAAGAGCAGCAGAGGAAGGTGAGCACGAGCGCTTGGAATCCGCTCCCAGTTCCGAAGGGCAGGGAGGGAAAGTCCTTGCAGATCATCTTCAGCGCACAGTGAGCTTTGCAACTCTGAAACACACATTGCTGTCACTCCTCACTTCATCTCCTAATAATCCGTTTGAATCCATGGTCTCTCCCGCCCTCTCTCGTTTGAACAGCAGCAGTGACAGGTGAACACGATCTCTTGGCCTCTGCTCCCACAGCCGAAGAGCCCGGAGTGAAAGCTCCGGCAGGGCATCTTCAGCACGCAGTCAGCTTTGCAACTGTGACACATATATTGCTCTCGCTCCGCACTTTCCTACCTCAAAGTCCAATTGAATCCAAAATCTCTGTGCCCTTTCTCTGCTGGGCAGAAGCAGAGTAGAGCAGGAACCTTTAGCCAATGCTAAAAGAGCAGAAGAGACAGTCCAGAAAGTTCCCACTGATCATCTTCAGCGCACAGCGAGCTTTGCAACTCTGCAACACACATTGCTGTCACTCCTCCCTTTTTGCCTGAAAGACCAGCTGAATCCACCATCTCTGTGCCCGCTCTCTGCTGAGCAGCAACAGAGAGAGTAGAGCAGGAATTTTTAGACCTGCCTAAAACAGCAGAAGAGCCTTGAAAAAAATCTCCTGCTTGATCATGTTTTGCACACAGTGAGCTTTAAACTGTGACACAAACATTGCTGTCACTCCTCACTTTATCTCCTAAAAGTGCATTTGAATCCAAAGTTTCTTGTGCGCTCTCTCGTTTCGAGAGGAGTTGTGACAGGGGAGGAGCAGCGCTTGGACTCTAATACCACAGACGAAGGGCCAGCAGGGAAACGCCTGCAGGGCATCTTCAGCACACAGTGAGCTTTGCAACTCTGCAAAACACATTGCTGTAACTCCTCCTTCTCCTGCCTGGAAGACCAATTGATTCCAACATCTCTGTGCCCACTCTCTGCTGAGCAGCATCAGAGAGAGTAGAGCAGGAATGTTTAGACTGGGCTAAAACAGCAGAAGAGCCTTGCAAAAAAGCTCCTCCTGATCATGTTTAGCACACAGTGAGCTTTAAACTGTGACACAAACATTGCTGTCACTCTTCACTCTTTCTCCTAAAAGACCATTTCAATCCAAGAACTCCGTTGCCAGCACTCTGCTGAGCAGCAGAGTGAGCAGGAATGTCTGCAATCTGTAAGGCAGTGGAAGAGACAGGCTGAAGGCTGCTCTTGTGCTTCTTCAACACACTGAGCTTTACAACTGTGACACACACACTGTTGTCACTCCTCATTGTAGCTCCTAAAAGTGCATTTGAATCCAGCGTTTCTGGTCTCCACTCTCGTTTCAAGAGCAGCAGAGGCAGGTGAGCACGAGCGCTTGGAATCCGCTCCCAGTTCCGAAGGGCAGGGAGGGAAAGTCCTTGCAGATCATCTTCAGCGCACAGTGAGCTTTGCAACTCTGAAACACACATTGCTGTCACTCCTCACTTCATCTCCTAATAATCCGTTTGAATCCATGGTCTCTCCCGCCCTCTCTCGTTTGAACAGCAGCAGTGACAGGTGAACACGATCTCTTGGCCTCTGCTCCCACAGCCGAAGAGCCCGGAGTGAAAGCTCCGGCAGGGCATCTTCAGCACGCAGTCAGCTTTGCAACTGTGACACATATATTGCTCTCGCTCCGCACTTTCCTACCTCAAAGTCCAATTGAATCCAAAATCTCTGTGCCCTTTCTCTGCTGGGCAGAAGCAGAGTAGAGCAGGAACCTTTAGCCAATGCTAAAAGAGCAGAAGAGACAGTCCAGAAAGTTCCCACTGATCATCTTCAGCGCACAGCGAGCTTTGCAACTCTGCAACACACATTGCTGTCACTCCTCCCTTTTTGCCTGAAAGACCAGCTGAATCCACCATCTCTGTGCCCGCTCTCTGCTGAGCAGCAACAGAGATAGTAGAGCAGGAATTTTTAGACCTGCCTAAAACAGCAGAAGAGCCTTGAAAAAAATCTCCTGCTTGATCATGTTTTGCACACAGTGAGCTTTAAACTGTGACACAAACATTGCTGTCACTCCTCACTTTATCTCCTAAAAGTGCATTTGAATCCAAAGTTTCTGGTGCGCTCTCTCGTTTGGAGAGGAGTTGTGACAGGGGAGGAGCAGCGCTTGGACTCTACTCCCACAGACTAAGGGCCAGCAGGGAAACGCCTGCAGGGCATCTTCAGCACACAATGAGCTTTGCAACTCTGCAAAACACATTGCTGTAACTCCTCCTTTTCCTGCCTGGAAGACCAATTGATTCCAACATCTCTGTGCCCACTCTCTGCTGAGCAGCAACAGAGAGAGTAGAGCAGGAATGTTTAGACTGGGCTAAAACAGCAGAAGAGCCTTGCAAAAAAGCTCCTCCTGATCATGTTTAGCACACAGTGAGCTTTAAACTGTGACACAAACATTGCTGTCACTCTTCACTCTTTCTCCTAAAAGACCATTTCAATCCAAGAACTCCGTTGCCAGCACTCTGCTGAGCAGCAGAGTGAGCAGGAATGTCTGCAATCTGTAAGGCAGTGGAAGAGACAGGCTGAAGGCTGCTCTTGTGCTTCTTCAACACACTGAGCTTTACAACTGTGACACACACACTGTTGTCACTCCTCATTGTAGCTCCTAAAAGTGCATTTGAATCCAGCGTTTCTGGTCTCCACTCTCGTTTCAAGAGCAGCAGAGGCAGGTGAGCACGAGCGCTTGGAATCCGCTCCCAGTTCCGAAGGGCAGGGAGGGAAAGTCCTTGCAGATCATCTTCAGCGCACAGTGAGCTTTGCAACTCTGAAACACACATTGCTGTCACTCCTCACTTCATCTCCTAATAATCCGTTTGAATCCATGGTCTCTCCCGCCCTCTCTCGTTTGAACAGCAGCAGTGACAGGTGAACACGATCTCTTGGCCTCTGCTCCCACAGCCGAAGAGCCCGGAGTGAAAGCTCCGGCAGGGCATCTTCAGCACGCAGTCAGCTTTGCAACTGTGACACATATATTGCTCTCGCTCCGCACTTTCCTACCTCAAAGTCCAATTGAATCCAAAATCTCTGTGCCCTTTCTCTGCTGGGCAGAAGCAGAGTAGAGCAGGAACCTTTAGCCAATGCTAAAAGAGCAGAAGAGACAGTCCAGAAAGTTCCCACTGATCATCTTCAGCGCACAGCGAGCTTTGCAACTCTGCAACACACATTGCTGTCACTCCTCCCTTTTTGCCTGAAAGACCAGCTGAATCCACCATCTCTGTGCCCGCTCTCTGCTGAGCAGCAACAGAGATAGTAGAGCAGGAATTTTTAGACCTGCCTAAAACAGCAGAAGAGCCTTGAAAAAAATCTCCTGCTTGATCATGTTTTGCACACAGTGAGCTTTAAACTGTGACACAAACATTGCTGTCACTCCTCACTTTATCTCCTAAAAGTGCATTTGAATCCAAAGTTTCTGGTGCGCTCTCTCGTTTGGAGAGGAGTTGTGACAGGGGAGGAGCAGCGCTTGGACTCTACTCCCACAGACTAAGGGCCAGCAGGGAAACGCCTGCAGGGCATCTTCAGCACACAATGAGCTTTGCAACTCTGCAAAACACATTGCTGTAACTCCTCCTTTTCCTGCCTGGAAGACCTATTGATTCCAACATCTCTGTGCCCACTCTCTGCTGAGCAGCAACAGAGAGAGTAGAGCAGGAATGTTTAGACTGGGCTAAAACAGCAGAAGAGCCTTGCAAAAAAGCTCCTCCTGATCATGTTTAGCACACAGTGAGCTTTAAACTGTGACACAAACATTGCTGTCACTCTTCACTCTTTCTCCTAAAAGACCATTTCAATCCAAGAACTCCGTTGCCAGCACTCTGCTGAGCAGCAGAGTGAGCAGGAATGTCTGCAATCTGTAAGGCAGTGGAAGAGACAGGCTGAAGGCTGCTCTTGTGCTTCTTCAACACACTGAGCTTTACAACTGTGACACACACACTGTTGTCACTCCTCATTGTAGCTCCTAAAAGTGCATTTGAATCCAGCGTTTCTGGTCTCCACTCTCGTTTCAAGAGCAGCAGAGGAAGGTGAGCACGAGCGCTTGGAATCCGCTCCCAGTTCCGAAGGGCAGGGAGGGAAAGTCCTTGCAGATCATCTTCAGCGCACAGTGAGCTTTGCAACTCTGAAACACACATTGCTGTCACTCCTCACTTCATCTCCTAATAATCCGTTTGAATCCATGGTCTCTCCCGCCCTCTCTCGTTTGAACAGCAGCAGTGACAGGTGAACACGATCTCTTGGCCTCTGCTCCCACAGCCGAAGAGCCCGGAGTGAAAGCTCCGGCAGGGCATCTTCAGCACGCAGTCAGCTTTGCAACTGTGACACATATATTGCTCTCGCTCCGCACTTTCCTACCTCAAAGTCCAATTGAATCCAAAATCTCTGTGCCCTTTCTCTGCTGGGCAGAAGCAGAGTAGAGCAGGAACCTTTAGCCAATGCTAAAAGAGCAGAAGAGACAGTCCAGAAAGTTCCCACTGATCATCTTCAGCGCACAGCGAGCTTTGCAACTCTGCAACACACATTGCTGCCACTCCTCCCTTTTTGCCTGAAAGACCAGCTGAATCCACCATCTCTGTGCCCGCTCTCTGCTGAGCAGCAACAGAGATAGTAGAGCAGGAATTTTTAGACCTGCCTAAAACAGCAGAAGAGCCTTGAAAAAAATCTCCTGCTTGATCATGTTTTGCACACAGTGAGCTTTAAACTGTGACACAAACATTGCTGTCACTCCTCACTTTATCTCCTAAAAGTGCATTTGAATCCAAAGTTTCTGGTGCGCTCTCTCGTTTCGAGAGGAGTTGTGACAGGGGAGGAGCTGCGCTTGGACTCTAATCCCACAGACGAAGGGCCAGCAGGGAAACGCCTGCAGGGCATCTTCAGCACACAGTGAGCTTTGCAACTCTGCAAAACACATTGCTGTAACTCCTCCTTTTCCTGCCTGGAAGACCTATTGATTCCAACATCTCTGTGCCCACTCTCTGCTGAGCAGCAACAGAGAGAGTAGAGCAGGAATGTTTAGACTGGGCTAAAACAGCAGAAGAGCCTTGCAAAAAAGCTCCTCCTGATCATGTTTAGCACACAGTGAGCTTTAAACTGTGACACAAACATTGCTGTCACTCTTCACTCTTTCTCCTAAAAGACCATTTCAATCCAAGAACTCCGTTGCCAGCACTCTGCTGAGCAGCAGAGTGAGCAGGAATGTCTGCAATCTGTAAGGCAGTGGAAGAGACAGGCCTGAAGGCTGCTCTTGTGCTTCTTCAACACACTGAGCTTTACAACTGTGACACACACACTGTTGTCACTCCTCATTGTAGCTCCTAAAAGTGCATTTGAATCCAGCGTTTCTGGTCTCCACTCTCGTTTCAAGAGCAGCAGAGGAAGGTGAGCACGAGCGCTTGGAATCCGCTCCCAGTTCCGAAGGGCAGGGAGGGAAATTCCTTGCAGATCATCTTCAGCGCACAGTGAGCTTTGCAACTCTGAAACACACATTGCTGTCACTCCTCACTTCATCTCCTAATAATCCGTTTGAATCCATGGTCTCTCCCGCCCTCTCTCGTTTGAACAGCAGCAGTGACAGGTGAACACGATCTCTTGGCCTCTGCTCCCACAGCCGAAGAGCCCGGAGTGAAAGCTCCGGCAGGGCATCTTCAGCACGCAGTCAGCTTTGCAACTGTGACACATATATTGCTCTCGCTCCGCACTTTCCTACCTCAAAGTCCAATTGAATCCAAAATCTCTGTGCCCTTTCTCTGCTGGGCAGAAGCAGAGTAGAGCAGGAACCTTTAGCCAATGCTAAAAGAGCAGAAGAGACAGTCCAGAAAGTTCCCACTGATCATCTTCAGCGCACAGCGAGCTTTGCAACTCTGCAACACACATTGCTGTCACTCCTCCCTTTTTGCCTGAAAGACCAGCTGAATCCACCATCTCTGTGCCCGCTCTCTGCTGAGCAGCAACAGAGAGAGTAGAGCAGGAATTTTTAGACCTGCCTAAAACAGCAGAAGAGCCTTGAAAAAAATCTCCTGCTTGATCATGTTTTGCACACAGTGAGCTTTAAACTGTGACACAAACATTGCTGTCACTCCTCACTTTATCTCCTAAAAGTGCATTTGAATCCAAAGTTTCTGGTGCGCTCTCTCGTTTCGAGAGGAGTTGTGACAGGGGAGGAGCTGCGCTTGGACTCTAATCCCACAGACGAAGGGCCAGCAGGGAAACGCCTGCAGGGCATCTTCAGCACACAGTGAGCTTTGCAACTCTGCAAAACACATTGCTGTAACTCCTCCTTTTCCTGCCTGGAAGACCTATTGATTCCAACATCTCTGTGCCCACTCTCTGCTGAGCAGCAACAGAGAGAGTAGAGCAGGAATGTTTAGACTGGGCTAAAACAGCAGAAGAGCCTTGCAAAAAAGCTCCTCCTGATCATGTTTAGCACACAGTGAGCTTTAAACTGTGACACAAACATTGCTGTCACTCTTCACTCTTTCTCCTAAAAGACCATTTCAATCCAAGAACTCCATTGCCAGCACTCTGCTGAGCAGCAGAGTGAGCAGGAATGTCTGCAATCTGTAAGGCAGTGGAAGAGACAGGCCTGAAGGCTGCTCTTGTGCTTCTTCAACACACTGAGCTTTACAACTGTGACACACACACTGTTGTCACTCCTCATTGTAGCTCCTAAAAGTGCATTTGAATCCAGCGTTTCTGGTCTCCACTCTCGTTTCAAGAGCAGCAGAGGCAGGTGAGCACGAGCGCTTGGAATCCGCTCCCAGTTCCGAAGGGCAGGGAGGGAAAGTCCTTGCAGATCATCTTCAGCGCACAGTGAGCTTTGCAACTCTGAAACACACATTGCTGTCACTCCTCACTTCATCTCCTAATAATCCGTTTGAATCCATGGTCTCTCCCGCCCTCTCTCGTTTGAACAGCAGCAGTGACAGGTGAACACGATCTCTTGGCCTCTGCTCCCACAGCCGAAGAGCCCTGAGTGAAAGCTCCGGCAGGGCATCTTCAGCACGCAGTCAGCTTTGCAACTGTGACACATATATTGCTCTCGCTCCGCACTTTCCTACCTCAAAGTCCAATTGAATCCAAAATCTCTGTGCCCTTTCTCTGCTGGGCAGAAGCAGAGTAGAGCAGGAACCTTTAGCCAATGCTAAAAGAGCAGAAGAGACAGTCCAGAAAGTTCCCACTGATCATCTTCAGCGCACAGCGAGCTTTGCAACTCTGCAACACACATTGCTGTCACTCCTCCCTTTTTGCCTGAAAGACCAGCTGAATCCACCATCTCTGTGCCCGCTCTCTGCTGAGCAGCAACAGAGAGAGTAGAGCAGGAATTTTTAGACCTGCCTAAAACAGCAGAAGAGCCTTGAAAAAAATCTCCTGCTTGGTCATGTTTTGCACACAGTGAGCTTTAAACTGTGACACAAACATTGCTGTCACTCCTCACTTTATCTCCTAAAAGTGCATTTGAATCCAAAGTTTCTGGTGCGCTCTCTCGTTTCGAGAGGAGTTGTGACAGGGGAGGAGCTGCGCTTGGACTCTAATCCCACAGACGAAGGGCCAGCAGGGAAACGCCTGCAGGGCATCTTCAGCACACAGTGAGCTTTGCAACTCTGCAAAACACATTGCTGTAACTCCTCCTTTTCCTGCCTGGAAGACCTATTGATTCCAACATCTCTGTGCCCACTCTCTGCTGAGCAGCAACAGAGAGAGTAGAGCAGGAATGTTTAGACTGGGCTAAAACAGCAGAAGAGCCTTGCAAAAAAGCTCCTCCTGATCATGTTTAGCACACAGTGAGCTTTAAACTGTGACACAAACATTGCTGTCACTCTTCACTCTTTCTCCTAAAAGACCATTTCAATCCAAGAACTCCGTTGCCAGCACTCTGCTGAGCAGCAGAGTGAGCAGGAATGTCTGCAATCTGTAAGGCAGTGGAAGAGACAGGCCTGAAGGCTGCTCTTGTGCTTCTTCAACACACTGAGCTTTACAACTGTGACACACACACTGTTGTCACTCCTCATTGTAGCTCCTAAAAGTGCATTTGAATCCAGCGTTTCTGGTCTCCACTCTCGTTTCAAGAGCAGCAGAGGCAGGTGAGCACGAGCGCTTGGAATCCGCTCCCAGTTCCGAAGGGCAGGGAGGGAAAGTCCTTGCAGATCATCTTCAGCGCACAGTGAGCTTTGCAACTCTGAAACACACATTGCTGTCACTCCTCACTTCATCTCCTAATAATCCGTTTGAATCCATGGTCTCTCCCGCCCTCTCTCGTTTGAACAGCAGCAGTGACAGGTGAACACGATCTCTTGGCCTCTGCTCCCACAGCCGAAGAGCCCTGAGTGAAAGCTCCGGCAGGGCATCTTCAGCACGCAGTCAGCTTTGCAACTGTGACACATATATTGCTCTCGCTCCGCACTTTCCTACCTCAAAGTCCAATTGAATCCAAAATCTCTGTGCCCTTTCTCTGCTGGGCAGAAGCAGAGTAGAGCAGGAACCTTTAGCCAATGCTAAAAGAGCAGAAGAGACAGTCCAGAAAGTTCCCACTGATCATCTTCAGCGCACAGCGAGCTTTGCAACTCTGCAACACACATTGCTGTCACTCCTCCCTTTTTGCCTGAAAGACCAGCTGAATCCACCATCTCTGTGCCCGCTCTCTGCTGAGCAGCAACAGAGAGAGTAGAGCAGGAATTTTTAGACCTGCCTAAAACAGCAGAAGAGCCTTGAAAAAAATCTCCTGCTTGATCATGTTTTGCACACAGTGAGCTTTAAACTGTGACACAAACATTGCTGTCACTCCTCACTTTATCTCCTAAAAGTGCATTTGAATCCAAAGTTTCTGGTGCGCTCTCTCGTTTCGACAGGAGTTGTGACAGGGGAGGAGCAGCGCTTGGACTCTAATCCCACAGACGAAGGGCCAGCAGGGAAACGCCTGCAGGGCATCTTCAGCACACAGTGAGCTTTGCAACTCTGCAAAACACATTGCTGTAACTCCTCCTTCTCCTGCCTGGAAGACCAATTGATTCCAACATCTCTGTGCCCACTCTCTGCTGAGCAGCAACAGAGAGAGTAGAGCAGGAATGTTTAGACTGGGCTAAAACAGCAGAAGAGCCTTGCAAAAAAGCTCCTCCTGATCATGTTTAGCACACAGTGAGCTTTAAACTGTGACACAAACATTGCTGTCACTCTTCACTCTTTCTCCTAAAAGACCATTTCAATCCAAGAACTCCGTTGCCAGCACTCTGCTGAGCAGCAGAGTGAGCAGGAATGTCTGCAATCTGTAAGGCAGTGGAAGAGACAGGCCTGAAGGCTGCTCTTGTGCTTCTTCAACACACTGAGCTTTACAACTGTGACACACACACTGTTGTCACTCCTCATTGTAGCTCCTAAAAGTGCATTTGAATCCAGCGTTTCTGGTCTCCACTCTCGTTTCAAGAGCAGCAGAGGAAGGTGAGCACGAGCGCTTGGAATCCGCTCCCAGTTCCGAAGGGCAGGGAGGGAAAGTCCTTGCAGATCATCTTCAGCGCACAGTGAGCTTTGCAACTCTGAAACACACATTGCTGTCACTCCTCACTTCATCTCCTAATAATCCGTTTGAATCCATGGTCTCTCCCGCCCTCTCTCGTTTGAACAGCAGCAGTGACAGGTGAACACGATCTCTTGGCCTCTGCTCCCACAGCCGAAGAGCCCGGAGTGAAAGCTCCGGCAGGGCATCTTCAGCACGCAGTCAGCTTTGCAACTGTGACACATATATTGCTCTCGCTCCGCACTTTCCTACCTCAAAGTCCAATTGAATCCAAAATCTCTGTGCCCTTTCTCTGCTGGGCAGAAGCAGAGTAGAGCAGGAACCTTTAGCCAATGCTAAAAGAGCAGAAGAGACAGTCCAGAAAGTTCCCACTGATCATCTTCAGCGCACAGCGAGCTTTGCAACTCTGCAACACACATTGCTGTCACTCCTCCCTTTTTGCCTGAAAGACCAGCTGAATCCACCATCTCTGTGCCCGCTCTCTGCTGAGCAGCAACAGAGAGAGTAGAGCAGGAATTTTTAGACCTGCCTAAAACAGCAGAAGAGCCTTGAAAAAAATCTCCTGCTTGATCATGTTTTGCACACAGTGAGCTTTAAACTGTGACACAAACATTGCTGTCACTCCTCACTTTATCTCCTAAAAGTGCATTTGAATCCAAAGTTTCTGGTGCGCTCTCTCGTTTGGAGAGGAGTTGTGACAGGGGAGGAGCAGCGCTTGGACTCTAATCCCACAGACGAAGGGCCAGCAGGGAAAATCCTGCAGGGCATCTTCAGCACACAGTGAGCTTTGCAATTCTGCAACACACATTGCTGTAACTCCTCCTTTTCCTGCCTGGAAGACCAATTGATTCCAACATCTCTGTGCCCACTCTCTGCTGAGCAGCAACAGAGAGCAGGAATGTTTAGACTGGGCTAAAACAGCAGAAGAGCCTTGCAAAAAAGCTCCTCCTGATCATGTTTAGCACACAGTGAGCTTTAAACTGTGACAGAAACATTGCTGTCACTCTTCACTCTTTCTCCTAAAAGACCATTTCAATCCAAGAACTCCGTTGCCAGCACTCTGCTGAGCAGCAGAGTGAGCAGGAATGTCTGCAATCTGTAAGGCAGTGGAAGAGACAGGCCTGAAGGCTGCTCTTGTGCTTCTTCAACACACTGAGCTTTACAACTGTGACACACACACTGTTGTCACTCCTCATTGTAGCTCCTAAAAGTGCATTTGAATCCAGCGTTTCTGGTCTCCACTCTCGTTTCAAGAGCAGCAGAGGAAGGTGAGCACGAGCGCTTGGAATCCGCTCCCAGTTCCGAAGGGCAGGGAGGGAAAGTCCTTGCAGATCATCTTCAGCGCACAGTGAGCTTTGCAACTCTGAAACACACATTGCTGTCACTCCTCACTTCATCTCCTAATAATCCGTTTGAATCCATGGTCTCTCCCGCCCTCTCTCGTTTGAACAGCAGCAGTGACAGGTGAACACGATCTCTTGGCCTCTGCTCCCACAGCCGAAGAGCCCGGAGTGAAAGCTCCGGCAGGGCATCTTCAGCACGCAGTCAGCTTTGCAACTGTGACACATATATTGCTCTCGCTCCGCACTTTCCTACCTCAAAGTCCAATTGAATCCAAAATCTCTGTGCCCTTTCTCTGCTGGGCAGAAGCAGAGTAGAGCAGGAACCTTTAGCCAATGCTAAAAGAGCAGAAGAGACAGTCCAGAAAGTTCCCACTGATCATCTTCAGCGCACAGCGAGCTTTGCAACTCTGCAACACACATTGCTGTCACTCCTCCCTTTTTGCCTGAAAGACCAGCTGAATCCACCATCTCTGTGCCCGCTCTCTGCTGAGCAGCAACAGAGAGAGTAGAGCAGGAATTTTTAGACCTGCCTAAAACAGCAGAAGAGCCTTGAAAAAAATCTCCTGCTTGATCATGTTTTGCACACAGTGAGCTTTAAACTGTGACACAAACATTGCTGTCACTCCTCACTTTATCTCCTAAAAGTGCATTTGAATCCAACGTTTCTGGTGCGCTCTCTCGTTTCGAGAGGAGTTGTGACAGGGGAGGAGCAGCGCTTGGACTCTAATACCACAGACGAAGGGCCAGCAGGGAAACTCCTGCAGGGCATCTTCAGCACACAGTGAGCTTTGCAACTCTGCAAAACACATTGCTGTAACTCCTCCTTCTCCTGCCTGGAAGACCAATTGATTCCAACATCTCTGTGCCCACTCTCTGCTGAGCAGCATCAGAGAGAGTAGAGCAGGAATGTTTAGACTGGGCTAAAACAGCAGAAGAGCCTTGCAAAAAAGCTCCTCCTGATCATGTTTAGCACACAGTGAGCTTTAAACTGTGACACAAACATTGCTGTCACTCTTCACTCTTTCTCCTAAAAGACCATTTCAATCCAAGAACTCCGTTGCCAGCACTCTGCTGAGCAGCAGAGTGAGCAGGAATGTCTGCAATCTGTAAGGCAGTGGAAGAGACAGGCTGAAGGCTGCTCTTGTGCTTCTTCAACACACTGAGCTTTACAACTTTGACACACACACTGTTGTCACTCCTCATTGTAGCTCCTAAAAGTGCATTTGAATCCAGCGTTTCTGGTCTCCACTCTCGTTTCCAGTGCAGCAGAGGCAGGTGAGCACGAGCGCTTGGAATCCGCTCCCAGTTCCGAAGGGCAGGGAGGGAAAGTCCTTGCAGATCATCTTCAGCGCACAGTGAGCTTTGCAACTCTGAAACACACATTGCTGTCACTCCTCACTTCATCTCCTAATAATCCGTTTGAATCCATGGTCTCTCCCGCCCTTTCTCGTTTGAACAGCGGCAGTGACAGGTGAACACGATCTCTTGGCCTCTGCTCCCACAGCCGAAGAGCCCGGAGTGAAAGCTCCGGCAGGGCATCTTCAGCACGCAGTCAGCTTTGCAACTGTGACACATATATTGCTCTCGCTCCGCACTTTCCTACCTCAAAGTCCAATTGAATCCAAAATCTCTGTGCCCTTTCTCTGCTGGGCAGAAGCAGAGTAGAGCAGGAACCTTTAGCCAATGCTAAAAGAGCAGAAGAGACAGTCCAGAAAGTTCCCACTGATCATCTTCAGCGCACAGCGAGCTTTGCAACTCTGCAACACACATTGCTGTCACTCCTCCCTTTTTGCCTGAAAGACCAGCTGAATCCACCATCTCTGTGCCCGCTCTCTGCTGAGCAGCAACAGAGATAGTAGAGCAGGAATTTTTAGACCTGCCTAAAACAGCAGAAGAGCCTTGAAAAAAATCTCCTGCTTGGTCATGTTTTGCACACAGTGAGCTTTAAACTGTGACACAAACATTGCTGTCACTCCTCACTTTATCTCCTAAAAGTGCATTTGAATCCAAAGTTTCTGGTGCGCTCTCTCGTTTGGAGAGGAGTTGTGACAGGGGAGGAGCAGCGCTTGGACTCTAATCCCACAGACGAAGGGCCAGCAGGGAAACTCCTGCAGGGCATCTTCAGCACACAGTGAGCTTTGCAATTCTGCAACACACATTGCTGTAACTCCTCCTTTTCCTGCCTGGAAGACCAATTGATTCCAACATCTCTGTGCCCACTCTCTGCTGAGCAGCAACAGAGAGCAGGAATGTTTAGACTGGGCTAAAACAGCAGAAGAGCCTTGCAAAAAAGCTCCTCCTGATCATGTTTAGCACACAGTGAGCTTTAAACTGTGACAGAAACATTGCTGTCACTCTTCACTCTTTCTCCTAAAAGACCATTTCAATCCAAGAACTCCGTTGCCAGCACTCTGCTGAGCAGCAGAGTGAGCAGGAATGTCTGCAATCTGTAAGGCAGTGGAAGAGACAGGCTGAAGGCTGCTCTTGTGCTTCTTCAACACACTGAGCTTTACAACTTTGACACACACACTGTTGTCACTCCTCATTGTAGCTCCTAAAAGTGCATTTGAATCCAGCATTTCTGGTCTCCACTCTCGTTTCCAGTGCAGCAGAGGCAGGTGAGCACGAGCGCTTGGAATCCGCTCCCAGTTCCGAAGGGCAGGGAGGGAAAGTCCTTGCAGATCATCTTCAGCGCACAGTGAGCTTTGCAACTCTGAAACACACATTGCTGTCACTCCTCACTTCATCTCCTAATAATCCGTTTGAATCCATGGTCTCTCCCGCCCTTTCTCGTTTGAACAGCGGCAGTGACAGGTGAACACGATCTCTTGGCCTCTGCTCCCACAGCCGAAGAGCCCGGAGTGAAAGCTCCGGCAGGGCATCTTCAGCACGCAGTCAGCTTTGCAACTGTGACACATATATTGCTCTCGCTCCGCACTTTCCTACCTCAAAGTCCAATTGAATCCAAAATCTCTGTGCCCTTTCTCTGCTGGGCAGAAGCAGAGTAGAGCAGGAACCTTTAGCCAATGCTAAAAGAGCAGAAGAGACAGTCCAGAAAGTTCCCACTGATCATCTTCAGCGCACAGCGAGCTTTGCAACTCTGCAACACACATTGCTGTCACTCCTCCCTTTTTGCCTGAAAGACCAGCTGAATCCACCATCTCTGTGCCCGCTCTCTGCTGAGCAGCAACAGAGATAGTAGAGCAGGAATTTTTAGACCTGCCTAAAACAGCAGAAGAGCCTTGAAAAAAATCTCCTGCTTGGTCATGTTTTGCACACAGTGAGCTTTAAACTGTGACACAAACATTGCTGTCACTCCTCACTTTATCTCCTAAAAGTGCATTTGAATCCAAAGTTTCTGGTGCGCTCTCTCGTTTGGAGAGGAGTTGTGACAGGGGAGGAGCAGCGCTTGGACTCTAATCCCACAGACGAAGGGCCAGCAGGGAAACTCCTGCAGGGCATCTTCAGCACACAGTGAGCTTTGCAATTCTGCAACACACATTGCTGTAACTCCTCCTTTTCCTGCCTGGAAGACCAATTGATTCCAACATCTCTGTGCCCACTCTCTGCTGAGCAGCAACAGAGAGCAGGAATGTTTAGACTGGGCTAAAACAGCAGAAGAGCCTTGCAAAAAAGCTCCTCCTGATCATGTTTAGCACACAGTGAGCTTTAAACTGTGACACAAACATTGCTGTCACTCTTCACTCTTTCTCCTAAAAGACCATTTCAATCCAAGAACTCCGTTGCCAGCACTCTGCTGAGCAGCAGAGTGAGCAGGAATGTCTGCAATCTGTAAGGCAGTGGAAGAGACAGGCCTGAAGGCTGCTCTTGTGCTTCTTCAACACACTGAGCTTTACAACTGTGACACACACACTGTTGTCACTCCTCATTGTAGCTCCTAAAAGTGCATTTGAATCCAGCGTTTCTGGTCTCCACTCTCGTTTCAAGAGCAGCAGAGGAAGGTGAGCATGAGCGCTTGGAATCCGCTCCCAGTTCCGAAGGGCAGGGAGGGAAAGTCCTTGCAGATCATCTTCAGCGCACAGTGAGCTTTGCAACTCTGAAACACACATTGCTGTCACTCCTCACTTCATCTCCTAATAATCCGTTTGAATCCATGGTCTCTCCCGCCCTCTCTCGTTTAAACAGCAGCAGTGACAGGTGAACACGATCTCTTGGCCTCTGCTCCCACAGCCGAAGAGCCCGGAGTGAAAGCTCCGGCAGGGCATCTTCAGCACGCAGTCAGCTTTGCAACTGTGACACATATATTGCTCTCGCTCCGCACTTTCCTACCTCAAAGTCCAATTGAATCCAAAATCTCTGTGCCCTTTCTCTGCTGGGCAGAAGCAGAGTAGAGCAGGAACCTTTAGCCAATGCTAAAAGAGCAGAAGAGACAGTCCAGAAAGTTCCCACTGATCATCTTCAGCGCACAGCGAGCTTTGCAACTCTGCAACACACATTGCTGTCACTCCTCCCTTTTTGCCTGAAAGACCAGCTGAATCCACCATCTCTGTGCCCGCTCTCTGCTGAGCAGCAACAGAGAGAGTAGAGCAGGAATGTTTAGACTGGGCTAAAACAGCAGAAGAGCCTTGCAAAAAAGCTCCTCCTGATCATGTTTAGCACACAGTGAGCTTTAAACTGTGACACAAACATTGCTGTCACTCTTCACTCTTTCTCCTAAAAGACCATTTCAATCCAAGAACTCCGTTGCCAGCACTCTGCTGAGCAGCAGAGTGAGCAGGAATGTCTGCAATCTGTAAGGCAGTGGAAGAGACAGGCTGAAGGCTGCTCTTGTGCTTCTTCAACACACTGAGCTTTACAACTTTGACACACACACTGTTGTCACTCCTCATTGTAGCTCCTAAAAGTGCATTTGAATCCAGCGTTTCTGGTCTCCACTCTCGTTTCCAGTGCAGCAGAGGCAGGTGAGCACGAGCGCTTGGAATCCGCTCCCAGTTCCGAAGGGCAGGGAGGGAAAGTCCTTGCAGATCATCTTCAGCGCACAGTGAGCTTTGCAACTCTGAAACACACATTGCTGTCACTCCTCACTTCATCTCCTAATAATCCGTTTGAATCCATGGTCTCTCCCGCCCTCTCTCGTTTGAACAGCAGCAGTGACAGGTGAACACGATCTCTTGGCCTCTGCTCCCACAGCCGAAGAGCCCGGAGTGAAAGCTCCGGCAGGGCATCTTCAGCACGCAGTCAGCTTTGCAACTGTGACACATATATTGCTCTCGCTCCGCACTTTCCTACCTCAAAGTCCAATTGAATCCAAAATCTCTGTGCCCTTTCTCTGCTGGGCAGAAGCAGAGTAGAGCAGGAACCTTTAGCCAATGCTAAAAGAGCAGAAGAGACAGTCCAGAAAGTTCCCACTGATCATCTTCAGCGCACAGCGAGCTTTGCAACTCTGCAACACACATTGCTGTCACTCCTCCCTTTTTGCCTGAAAGACCAGCTGAATCCACCATCTCTGTGCCCGCTCTCTGCTGAGCAGCAACAGAGATAGTAGAGCAGGAATTTTTAGACCTGCCTAAAACAGCAGAAGAGCCTTGAAAAAAATCTCCTGCTTGATCATGTTTTGCACACAGTGAGCTTTAAACTGTGACACAAACATTGCTGTCACTCCTCACTTTATCTCCTAAAAGTGCATTTGAATCCAAAGTTTCTTGTGCGCTCTCTCGTTTCGAGAGGAGTTGTGACAGGGGAGGAGCAGCGCTTGGACTCTAATACCACAGACGAAGGGCCAGCAGGGAAACTCCTGCAGGGCATCTTCAGCACACAGTGAGCTTTGCAACTCTGCAAAACACATTGCTGTAACTCCTCCTTCTCCTGCCTGGAAGACCAATTGATTCCAACATCTCTGTTCCCACTCTCTGCTGAGCAGCATCAGAGAGAGTAGAGCAGGAATGTTTAGACTGGGCTAAAACAGCAGAAGAGCCTTGCAAAAAAGCTCCTCCTGATCATGTTTAGCACACAGTGAGCTTTAAACTGTGACACAAACATTGCTGTCACTCTTCACTCTTTCTCCTAAAAGACCATTTCAATCCAAGAACTCCGTTGCCAGCACTCTGCTGAGCAGCAGAGTGAGCAGGAATGTCTGCAATCTGTAAGGCAGTGGAAGAGACAGGCCTGAAGGCTGCTCTTGTGCTTCTTCAACACACTGAGCTTTACAACTTTGACACACACACTGTTGTCACTCCTCATTGTAGCTCCTAAAAGTGCATTTGAATCCAGCGTTTCTGGTCTCCACTCTCGTTTCCAGTGCAGCAGAGGCAGGTGAGCACGAGCGCTTGGAATCCGCTCCCAGTTCCGAAGGGCAGGGAGGGAAAGTCCTTGCAGATCATCTTCAGCGCACAGTGAGCTTTGCAACTCTGAAACACACATTGCTGTCACTCCTCACTTCATCTCCTAATAATCCGTTTGAATCCATGGTCTCTCCCGCCCTCTCTCGTTTGAACAGCAGCAGTGACAGGTGAACACGATCTCTTGGCCTCTGCTCCCACAGCCGAAGAGCCCGGAGTGAAAGCTCCGGCAGGGCATCTTCAGCACGCAGTCAGCTTTGCAACTGTGACACATATATTGCTCTCGCTCCGCACTTTCCTACCTCAAAGTCCAATTGAATCCAAAATCTCTGTGCCCTTTCTCTGCTGGGCAGAAGCAGAGTAGAGCAGGAACCTTTAGCCAATGCTAAAAGAGCAGAAGAGACAGTCCAGAAAGTTCCCACTGATCATCTTCAGCGCACAGCGAGCTTTGCAACTCTGCAACACACATTGCTGTCACTCCTCCCTTTTTGCCTGAAAGACCAGCTGAATCCACCATCTCTGTGCCCGCTCTCTGCTGAGCAGCAACAGAGATAGTAGAGCAGGAATTTTTAGACCTGCCTAAAACAGCAGAAGAGCCTTGAAAAAAATCTCCTGCTTGATCATGTTTTGCACACAGTGAGCTTTAAACTGTGACACAAACATTGCTGTCACTCCTCACTTTATCTCCTAAAAGTGCATTTGAATCCCAAGTTTCTGGTGCGCTCTCTCGTTTGGAGAGGAGTTGTGACAGGGGAGGAGCAGCGCTTGGACTCTGATCCCACAGACGAAGGGCCAGCAGGGAAACTCCTGCAGGGCATCTTCAGCACACAATGAGCTTTGCAACTCTGCAAAACACATTGCTGTCACTCCTCCTTTTCCTGCCTGGAAGACCAATTGATTCCAACATCTCTGTGCCCACTCTCTGCTGAGCAGCATCAGAGAGAGTAGAGCAGGAATGTTTAGACTGGGCTAAAACAGCAGAAGAGCCTTGCAAAAAAGCTCCTCCTGATCATGTTTAGCACACAGTGAGCTTTAAACTGTGACACAAACATTGCTGTCACTCTTCACTCTTTCTCCTAAAAGACCATTTCAATCCAAGAACTCCGTTGCCAGCACTCTGCTGAGCAGCAGAGTGAGCAGGAATGTCTGCAATCTGTAAGGCAGTGGAAGAGACAGGCTGAAGGCTGCTCTTGTGCTTCTTCAACACACTGAGCTTTACAACTTTGACACACACACTGTTGTCACTCCTCATTGTAGCTCCTAAAAGTGCATTTGAATCCAGCGTTTCTGGTCTCCACTCTCGTTTCCAGTGCAGCAGAGGCAGGTGAGCACGAGCGCTTGGAATCCGCTCCCAGTTCCGAAGGGCAGGGAGGGAAAGTCCTTGCAGATCATCTTCAGCGCACAGTGAGCTTTGCAACTCTGAAACACACATTGCTGTCACTCCTCACTTCATCTCCTAATAATCCGTTTGAATCCATGGTCTCTCCCGCCCTCTCTCGTTTGAACAGCAGCAGTGACAGGTGAACACGATCTCTTGGCCTCTGCTCCCACAGCCGAAGAGCCCGGAGTGAAAGCTCTGGCAGGGCATCTTCAGCACGCAGTCAGCTTTGCAACTGTGACACATATATTGCTCTCGCTCCGCACTTTCCTACCTCAAAGTCCAATTGAATCCAAAACTCTGTGCCCTTTCTCTGCTGGGCAGAAGCAGAGTAGAGCAGGAACCTTTAGCCAATGCTAAAAGAGCAGAAGAGACAGACCAGAAAGTTCCCACTGATCATCTTCAGCGCACAGCGAGCTTTGCAACTCTGCAACACACATTGCTGTCACTCCTCCCTTTTTGCCTGAAAGACCAGCTGAATCCACCATCTCTGTGCCCGCTCTCTGCTGAGCAGCAACAGAGATAGTAGAGCAGGAATTTTTAGACCTGCCTAAAACAGCAGAAGAGCCTTGAAAAAAATCTCCTGCTTGATCATGTTTTGCACACAGTGAGCTTTAAACTGTGACACAAACATTGCTGTCACTCCTCACTTTATCTCCTAAAAGTGCATTTGAATCCAAAGTTTCTGGTGCGCTCTCTCGTTTCGAGAGGAGTTGTGACAGGGGAGGAGCAGCGCTTGGACTCTAATCCCACAGACGAAGGGCCAGCAGGGAAACTCCTGCAGGGCATCTTCAGCACACAGTGAGCTTTGCAACTCTGCAAAACACATTGCTGTAACTCCTCCTTCTCCTGCCTGGAAGACCAATTGATTCCAACATCTCTGTGCCCACTCTCTGCTGAGCAGCAACAGAGAGAGTAGAGCAGGAATGTTTAGACTGGGCTGAAACAGCAGAAGAGCCTTGCAAAAAAGCTCCTCCTGATCATGTTTAGCACACAGTGAGCTTTAAACTGTGACACAAACATTGCTGTCACTCTTCACTCTTTCTCCTAAAAGACCATTTCAATCCAAGAACTCCGTTGCCAGCACTCTGCTGAGCAGCAGAGTGAGCAGGAATGTCTGCAATCTGTAAGGCAGTGGAAGAGACAGGCTGAAGGCTGCTCTTGTGCTTCTTCAACACACTGAGCTTTACAACTTTGACACACACACTGTTGTCACTCCTCATTGTAGCTCCTAAAAGTGCATTTGAATCCAGCGTTTCTGGTCTCCACTCTCGTTTCCAGTGCAGCAGAGGCAGGTGAGCACGAGCGCTTGGAATCCGCTCCCAGTTCCGAAGGGCAGGGAGGGAAAGTCCTTGCAGATCATCTTCAGCGCACAGTGAGCTTTGCAACTCTGAAACACACATTGCTGTCACTCCTCACTTTATCTCCTAAAAGTGCATTTCAAGCCAACGTTTCTGGTGCGCTCTCTCGCTTCGAGAGCAGTTGTGACAGGGGTGGACGAGCGCTTGGATTCTAATTTCACAGCCGAAGGGCCAGCATGGAAACTACTGCTGGGCATCTTCAGCACACATTGTGATTCGCAACTCTGAAACACATATTGCTGTCACCTCTCACTTTCCTACCTGAAAGTCCAATTGAATAATACATCTCCTGTGCTTGCTCTTTGTGAGCAGTAGCAGAATATAGCACTTACGTTTGGACTCTGCTGAAACAGCAGAAGAGACAGTCCAGAAAGTTCCCACTGATCATCTTCAGCACACAGTGAGCTTTGCAACTCTGCAACACACATAGCTGTCACTCCCCCCTTTCCTGCCTAAAAGACCAACTGAATCCACCATCTCTGTGCCCGCTCTCTGCTGAGCAACAACAGAGAGAGCAGAGCAGGAATGTTTGGACTGGGCTAAAACAGCAGAAGAGCCTTGCAAAAAATCTCCTGCTTGATCATGTTTTGCACTCAGTGAGCTTTAAACTGTGACACAAACATTGCTGTCACTCCTCACTTTATCTCCTTAAAGTGCATTTGAATCCAAATTTTATGGTGCGCTCTCTCGTTTCGAGAGCAGATGTCACAGGGGAGGACGAGTGTTTGGACTCTAATTTCACAGACGAATTGCCAGCATGGAAACTCTTGCAGGGCATCTTCAGCACCCAGTGAGCTTTGCAACTCTGAAACACAAATAGCTGTCACCTCTCACTTTCCTACCTCGAAGTCCAATTGAATCCTACATCTCCTGTGCTTGCTCTTTGTGAGCAGTAGCAGAATATAGCACTTACGTTTGGACTCTGAAGAAACAGCAGAAGAGACAGTCCAGAAAGTTCCCACTGATCATCTTCAGCGAACAGCGAGCTTTGCAACTCTGCAACACACATTGCTGTCACTTCTTTTCCTGCCTGAAAGACCAATTGATTCCAACATCTCTGTGCCCACTCTCTGCTGAGCAGCAACAGAGAGTTGAGCAGGAATATTTAGCCTGGGCTAAAACAGCAGAAGAGCCTTGCAAAAAATCTCCTGCTTGATCATGTTTTGCACACAGTGAGCTTTAAACTGTGACACAAACATTGCTGTCACTCCTCACTTTATCTCCTAAAAGTGCATTTGAATTCAAAGTTTCTTGTGCGCTCTCTCGTTTCGAGAGGAGTTGTGACAGGGGAGGAGCAGCGCTTGGACTCTAATACCACAGACGAAGGGCCAGCAGGGAAACTCCTGCAGGGCATCTTCAGCACACAGTGAGCTTTGCAACTCTGCAAAACACATTGCTGTAACTCCTCCTTCTCCTGCCTGGAAGACCAATTGATTCCAACATCTCTGTGCCCACTCTCTGCTGAGCAGCATCAGAGAGAGTAGAGCAGGAATGTTTAGACTGGGCTAAAACAGCAGAAGAGCCTTGCAAAAAAGCTCCTCCTGATCATGTTTAGCACACAGTGAGCTTTAAACTGTGACACAAACATTGCTGTCACTCTTCACTCTTTCTCCTAAAAGACCATTTCAATCCAAGAACTCCGTTGCCAGCACTCTGCTGAGCAGCAGAGTGAGCAGGAATGTCTGCAATCTGTAAGGCAGTGGAAGAGACAGGCCTGAAGGCTGCTCTTGTGCTTCTTCAACACACTGAGCTTTACAACTGTGACACACACACTGTTGTCACTCCTCATTGTAGCTCCTAAAAGTGCATTTGAATCCAGCGTTTCTGGTCTCCCCTCTCGTTTCAAGAGCAGCAGAGGAAGGTGAGCACGAGCGCTTGGAATCCGCTCCCAGTTCCGAAGGGCAGGGAGGGAAAGTCCTTGCAGATCATCTTCAGCGCACAGTGAGCTTTGCAACTCTGAAACACACATTGCTGTCACTCCTCACTTCATCTCCTAATAATCCGTTTGAATCCATGGTCTCTCCCGCCCTCTCTCGTTTGAACAGCAGCAGTGACAGGTGAACACGATCTCTTGGCCTCTGCTCCCACAGCCGAAGAGCCCGGAGTGAAAGCTCCGGCAGGGCATCTTCAGCACGCAGTCAGCTTTGCAACTGTGACACATATATTGCTCTCGCTCCGCACTTTCCTACCTCAAAGTCCAATTGAATCCAAAATCTCTGTGCCCTTTCTCTGCTGGGCAGAAGCAGAGTAGAGCAGGAACCTTTAGCCAATGCTAAAAGAGCAGAAGAGACAGTCCAGAAAGTTCCCACTGATCATCTTCAGCGCACAGCGAGCTTTGCAACTCTGCAACACACATTGCTGTCACTCCTCCCTTTTTGCCTGAAAGACCAGCTGAATCCACCATCTCTGTGCCCGCTCTCTGCTGAGCAGCAACAGAGATAGTAGAGCAGGAATTTTTAGACCTGCCTAAAACAGCAGAAGAGCCTTGAAAAAAATCTCCTGCTTGATCATGTTTTGCACACAGTGAGCTTTAAACTGTGACACAAACATTGCTGTCACTCCTCACTTTATCTCCTAAAAGTGCATTTGAATCCAAAGTTTCTGGTGCGCTCTCTCGTTTGGAGAGGAGTTGTGACAGGGGAGGAGCAGCGCTTGGACTCTGATCCCACAGACGAAGGGCCAGCAGGGAAACTCCTGCAGGGCATCTTCAGCACACAATGAGCTTTGCAACTCTGCAAAACACATTGCTGTAACTCCTCCTTTTCCTGCCTGGAAGACCAATTGATTCCAACATCTCTGTGCCCACTCTCTGCTGAGCAGCATCAGAGAGAGTAGAGCAGGAATGTTTAGACTGGGCTAAAACAGCAGAAGAGCCTTGCAAAAAAGCTCCTCCTGATCATGTTTAGCACACAGTGAGCTTTAAACTGTGACACAAACATTGCTGTCACTCTTCACTCTTTCTCCTAAAAGACCATTTCAATCCAAGAACTCCGTTGCCAGCACTCTGCTGAGCAGCAGAGTGAGCAGGAATGTCTGCAATCTGTAAGGCAGTGGAAGAGACAGGCCTGAAGGCTGCTCTTGTGCTTCTTCAACACACTGAGCTTTACAACTGTGACACACACACTGTTGTCACTCCTCATTGTAGCTCCTAAAAGTGCATTTGAATCCAGCGTTTCTGGTCTCCCCTCTCGTTTCAAGAGCAGCAGAGGAAGGTGAGCACGAGCGCTTGGAATCCGCTCCCAGTTCCGAAGGGCAGGGAGGGAAAGTCCTTGCAGATCATCTTCAGCGCACAGTGAGCTTTGCAACTCTGAAACACACATTGCTGTCACTCCTCACTTCATCTCCTAATAATCCGTTTGAATCCATGGTCTCTCCCGCCCTCTCTCGTTTGAACAGCAGCAGTGACAGGTGAACACGATCTCTTGGCCTCTGCTCCCACAGCCGAAGAGCCCGGAGTGAAAGCTCCGGCAGGGCATCTTCAGCACGCAGTCAGCTTTGCAACTGTGACACATATATTGCTCTCGCTCCGCACTTTCCTACCTCAAAGTCCAATTGAATCCAAAATCTCTGTGCCCTTTCTCTGCTGGGCAGAAGCAGAGTAGAGCAGGAACCTTTAGCCAATGCTAAAAGAGCAGAAGAGACAGTCCAGAAAGTTCCCACTGATCATCTTCAGCGCACAGCGAGCTTTGCAACTCTGCAACACACATTGCTGTCACTCCTCCCTTTTTGCCTGAAAGACCAGCTGAATCCACCATCTCTGTGCCCGCTCTCTGCTGAGCAGCAACAGAGATAGTAGAGCAGGAATTTTTAGACCTGCCTAAAACAGCAGAAGAGCCTTGAAAAAAATCTCCTGCTTGATCATGTTTTGCACACAGTGAGCTTTAAACTGTGACACAAACATTGCTGTCACTCCTCACTTTATCTCCTAAAAGTGCATTTGAATCCAAAGTTTCTGGTGCGCTCTCTCGTTTGGAGAGGAGTTGTGACAGGGGAGGAGCAGCGCTTGGACTCTGATCCCACAGACGAAGGGCCAGCAGGGAAACTCCTGCAGGGCATCTTCAGCACACAATGAGCTTTGCAACTCTGCAAAACACATTGCTGTAACTCCTCCTTTTCCTGCCTGGAAGACCAATTGATTCCAACATCTCTGTGCCCACTCTCTGCTGAGCAGCATCAGAGAGAGTAGAGCAGGAATGTTTAGACTGGGCTAAAACAGCAGAAGAGCCTTGCAAAAAAGCTCCTCCTGATCATGTTTAGCACACAGTGAGCTTTAAACTGTGACACAAACATTGCTGTCACTCTTCACTCTTTCTCCTAAAAGACCATTTCAATCCAAGAACTCCGTTGCCAGCACTCTGCTGAGCAGCAGAGTGAGCAGGAATGTCTGCAATCTGTAAGGCAGTGGAAGAGACAGGCTGAAGGCTGCTCTTGTGCTTCTTCAACACACTGAGCTTTACAACTTTGACACACACACTGTTGTCACTCCTCATTGTAGCTCCTAAAAGTGCATTTGAATCCAGCGTTTCTGGTCTCCACTCTCGTTTCCAGTGCAGCAGAGGCAGGTGAGCACGAGCGCTTGGAATCCGCTCCCAGTTCCGAAGGGCAGGGAGGGAAAGTCCTTGCAGATCATCTTCAGCGCACAGTGAGCTTTGCAACTCTGAAACACACATTGCTGTCACTCCTCACTTCATCTCCTAATAATCCGTTTGAATCCATGGTCTCTCCCGCCCTCTCTCGTTTGAACAGCAGCAGTGACAGGTGAACACGATCTCTTGGCCTCTGCTCCCACAGCCGAAGAGCCCGGAGTGAAAGCTCCGGCAGGGCATCTTCAGCACGCAGTCAGCTTTGCAACTGTGACACATATATTGCTCTCGCTCCGCACTTTCCTACCTCAAAGTCCAATTGAATCCAAAATCTCTGTGCCCTTTCTCTGCTGGGCAGAAGCAGAGTAGAGCAGGAACCTTTAGCCAATGCTAAAAGAGCAGAAGAGACAGTCCAGAAAGTTCCCACTGATCATCTTCAGCGCACAGCGAGCTTTGCAACTCTGCAACACACATTGCTGTCACTCCTCCCTTTTTGCCTGAAAGACCAGCTGAATCCACCATCTCTGTGCCCGCTCTCTGCTGAGCAGCAACAGAGATAGTAGAGCAGGAATTTTTAGACCTGCCTAAAACAGCAGAAGAGCCTTGAAAAAAATCTCCTGCTTGATCATGTTTTGCACACAGTGAGCTTTAAACTGTGACACAAACATTGCTGTCACTCCTCACTTTATCTCCTAAAAGTGCATTTGAATCCAAAGTTTCTTGTGCGCTCTCTCGTTTCGCGAGGAGTTGTGACAGGGGAGGAGCAGCGCTTGGACTCTAATCCCACAGACGAAGGGCCAGCAGGGAAACTCCTGCAGGGCATCTTCAGCACACAATGAGCTTTGCAACTCTGCAAAACACATTGCTGTAACTCCTCCTTCTCCTGCCTGGAAGACCAATTGATTCCAACATCTCTGTGCCCACTCTCTGCTGAGCAGCATCAGAGAGAGTAGAGCAGGAATGTTTAGACTGGGCTAAAACAGCAGAAGAGCCTTGCAAAAAAGCTCCTCCTGATCATGTTTAGCACACAGTGAGCTTTAAACTGTGACACAAACATTGCTGTCACTCTTCACTCTTTCTCCTAAAAGACCATTTCAATCCAAGAACTCCGTTGCCAGCACTCTGCTGAGCAGCAGAGTGAGCAGGAATGTCTGCAATCTGTAAGGCAGTGGAAGAGACAGGCTGAAGGCTGCTCTTGTGCTTCTTCAACACACTGAGCTTTACAACTTTGACACACACACTGTTGTCACTCCTCATTGTAGCTCCTAAAAGTGCATTTGAATCCAGCGTTTCTGGTCTCCACTCTCGTTTCCAGTGCAGCAGAGGCAGGTGAGCACGAGCGCTTGGAATCCGCTCCCAGTTCCGAAGGGCAGGGAGGGAAAGTCCTTGCAGATCATCTTCAGCGCACAGTGAGCTTTGCAACTCTGAAACACACATTGCTGTCACTCCTCACTTCATCTCCTAATAATCCGTTTGAATCCATGGTCTCTCCCGCCCTCTCTCGTTTGAACAGCAGCAGTGACAGGTGAACACGATCTCTTGGCCTCTGCTCCCACAGCCGAAGAGCCCGGAGTGAAAGCTCCGGCAGGGCATCTTCAGCACGCAGTCAGCTTTGCAACTGTGACACATATATTGCTCTCGCTCCGCACTTTCCTACCTCAAAGTCCAATTGAATCCAAAATCTCTGTGCCCTTTCTCTGCTGGGCAGAAGCAGAGTAGAGCAGGAACCTTTAGCCAATGCTAAAAGAGCAGAAGAGACAGTCCAGAAAGTTCCCACTGATCATCTTCAGCGCACAGCGAGCTTTGCAACTCTGCAACACACATTGCTGTCACTCCTCCCTTTTTGCCTGAAAGACCAGCTGAATCCACCATCTCTGTGCCCGCTCTCTGCTGAGCAGCAACAGAGATAGTAGAGCAGGAATTTTTAGACCTGCCTAAAACAGCAGAAGAGCCTTGAAAAAAATCTCCTGCTTGATCATGTTTTGCACACAGTGAGCTTTAAACTGTGACACAAACATTGCTGTCACTCCTCACTTTATCTCCTAAAAGTGCATTTGAATCCAAAGTTTCTTGTGCGCTCTCTCGTTTCGCGAGGAGTTGTGACAGGGGAGGAGCAGCGCTTGGACTCTAATCCCACAGACGAAGGGCCAGCAGGGAAACTCCTGCAGGGCATCTTCAGCACACAATGAGCTTTGCAACTCTGCAAAACACATTGCTGTAACTCCTCCTTCTCCTGCCTGGAAGACCAATTGATTCCAACATCTCTGTGCCCACTCTCTGCTGAGCAGCATCAGAGAGAGTAGAGCAGGAATGTTTAGACTGGGCTAAAACAGCAGAAGAGCCTTGCAAAAAAGCTCCTCCTGATCATGTTTAGCACACAGTGAGCTTTAAACTGTGACACAAACATTGCTGTCACTCTTCACTCTTTCTCCTAAAAGACCATTTCAATCCAAGAACTCCGTTGCCAGCACTCTGCTGAGCAGCAGAGTGAGCAGGAATGTCTGCAATCTGTAAGGCAGTGGAAGAGACAGGCTGAAGGCTGCTCTTGTGCTTCTTCAACACACTGAGCTTTACAACTTTGACACACACACTGTTGTCACTCCTCATTGTAGCTCCTAAAAGTGCATTTGAATCCAGCGTTTCTGGTCTCCACTCTCGTTTCCAGTGCAGCAGAGGCAGGTGAGCACGAGCGCTTGGAATCCGCTCCCAGTTCCGAAGGGCAGGGAGGGAAAGTCCTTGCAGATCATCTTCAGCGCACAGTGAGCTTTGCAACTCTGAAACACACATTGCTGTCACTCCTCACTTCATCTCCTAATAATCCGTTTGAATCCATGGTCTCTCCCGCCCTCTCTCGTTTGAACAGCAGCAGTGACAGGTGAACACGATCTCTTGGCCTCTGCTCCCACAGCCGAAGAGCCCGGAGTGAAAGCTCCGGCAGGGCATCTTCAGCACGCAGTCAGCTTTGCAACTGTGACACATATATTGCTCTCGCTCCGCACTTTCCTACCTCAAAGTCCAATTGAATCCAAAATCTCTGTGCCCTTTCTCTGCTGGGCAGAAGCAGAGTAGAGCAGGAACCTTTAGCCAATGCTAAAAGAGCAGAAGAGACAGTCCAGAAAGTTCCCACTGATCATCTTCAGCGCACAGCGAGCTTTGCAACTCTGCAACACACATTGCTGTCACTCCTCCCTTTTTGCCTGAAAGACCAGCTGAATCCACCATCTCTGTGCCCGCTCTCTGCTGAGCAGCAACAGAGATAGTAGAGCAGGAATTTTTAGACCTGCCTAAAACAGCAGAAGAGCCTTGAAAAAAATCTCCTGCTTGATCATGTTTTGCACACAGTGAGCTTTAAACTGTGACACAAACATTGCTGTCACTCCTCACTTTATCTCCTAAAAGTGCATTTGAATCCAAAGTTTCTTGTGCGCTCTCTCGTTTCGCGAGGAGTTGTGACAGGGGAGGAGCAGCGCTTGGACTCTAATCCCACAGACGAAGGGCCAGCAGGGAAACTCCTGCAGGGCATCTTCAGCACACAATGAGCTTTGCAACTCTGCAAAACACATTGCTGTAACTCCTCCTTCTCCTGCCTGGAAGACCAATTGATTCCAACATCTCTGTGCCCACTCTCTGCTGAGCAGCATCAGAGAGAGTAGAGCAGGAATGTTTAGACTGGGCTAAAACAGCAGAAGAGCCTTGCAAAAAAGCTCCTCCTGATCATGTTTAGCACACAGTGAGCTTTAAACTGTGACACAAACATTGCTGTCACTCTTCACTCTTTCTCCTAAAAGACCATTTCAATCCAAGAACTCCGTTGCCAGCACTCTGCTGAGCAGCAGAGTGAGCAGGAATGTCTGCAATCTGTAAGGCAGTGGAAGAGACAGGCTGAAGGCTGCTCTTGTGCTTCTTCAACACACTGAGCTTTACAACTGTGACACACACACTGTTGTCACTCCTCATTGTAGCTCCTAAAAGTGCATTTGAATCCAGCGTTTCTGGTCTCCACTCTCGTTTCAAGAGCAGCAGAGGTAGGTGAGCATGAGCGCTTGGAATCCGCTCCCAGTTCCGAAGGGCAGGGAGGGAAAGTCCTTGCAGATCATCTTCAGCGCACAGTGAGCTTTGCAACTCTGAAACACACATTGCTGTCACTCCTCACTTCATCTCCTAATAATCCGTTTGAATCCATGGTCTCTCCCGCCCTCTCTCGTTTGAACAGCAGCAGTGACAGGTGAACACGATCTCTTGGCCTCTGCTCCCACAGCCGAAGAGCCCGGAGTGAAAGCTCCGGCAGGGCATCTTCAGCACGCAGTCAGCTTTGCAACTGTGACACATATATTGCTCTCGCTCCGCACTTTCCTACCTCAAAGTCCAATTGAATCCAAAACTCTGTGCCCTTTCTCTGCTGGGCAGAAGCAGAGTAGAGCAGGAACCTTTAGCCAATGCTAAAAGAGCAGAAGAGACTGACCAGAAAGTTCCCACTGATCATCTTCAGCGCACAGCGAGCTTTGCAACTCTGCAACACACATTGCTGTCACTCCTCCCTTTTTGCCTGAAAGACCAGCTGAATCCACCATCTCTGTGCCCGCTCTCTGCTGAGCAGCAACAGAGATAGTAGAGCAGGAATTTTTAGACCTGCCTAAAACAGCAGAAGAGCCTTGAAAAAAATCTCCTGCTTGATCATGTTTTGCACACAGTGAGCTTTAAACTGTGACACAAACATTGCTGTCACTCCTCACTTTATCTCCTAAAAGTGCATTTGAATCCAAAGTTTCTGGTGCGCTCTCTCGTTTCGAGAGGAGTTGTGACAGGGGAGGAGCAGCGCTTGGACTCTAATCCCACAGACGAAGGGCCAGCAGGGAAACTCCTGCAGGGCATCTTCAGCACACAGTGAGCTTTGCAACTCTGCAAAACACATTGCTGTAACTCCTCCTTCTCCTGCCTGGAAGACCTATTGATTCCAACATCTCTGTGCCCACTCTCTGCTGAGCAGCATCAGAGAGAGTAGAGCAGGAATGTTTAGACTGGGCTGAAACAGCAGAAGAGCCTTGCAAAAAAGCTCCTCCTGATCATGTTTAGCACACAGTGAGCTTTAAACTGTGACACAAACATTGCTGTCACTCTTCACTCTTTCTCCTAAAAGACCATTTCAATCCAAGAACTCCGTTGCCAGCACTCTGCTGAGCAGCAGAGTGAGCAGGAATGTCTGCAATCTGTAAGGCAGTGGAAGAGACAGGCTGAAGGCTGCTCTTGTGCTTCTTCAACACACTGAGCTTTACAACTTTGACACACACACTGTTGTCACTCCTCATTGTAGCTCCTAAAAGTGCATTTGAATCCAGCGTTTCTGGTCTCCACTCTCGTTTCCAGTGCAGCAGAGGCAGGTGAGCACGAGCGCTTGGAATCCGCTCCCAGTTCCGAAGGGCAGGGAGGGAAAGTCCTTGCAGATCATCTTCAGCGCACAGTGAGCTTTGCAACTCTGAAACACACATTGCTGTCACTCCTCACTTCATCTCCTAATAATCCGTTTGAATCCATGGTCTCTCCTGCCCTCTCTCGTTTGAACAGCAGCAGTGACAGGTGAACACGATCTCTTGGCCTCTGCTCCCACAGCCGAAGAGCCCGGAGTGAAAGCTCCGGCAGGGCATCTTCAGCACGCAGTCAGCTTTGCAACTGTGACACATATATTGCTCTCGCTCCGCACTTTCCTACCTCAAAGTCCAATTGAATCCAAAATCTCTGTGCCCTTTCTCTGCTGGGCAGAAGCAGAGTAGAGCAGGAACCTTTAGCCAATGCTAAAAGAGCAGAAGAGACAGTCCAGAAAGTTCCCACTGATCATCTTCAGCGCACAGCGAGCTTTGCAACTCTGCAACACACATTGCTGTCACTCCTCCCTTTTTGCCTGAAAGACCAGCTGAATCCACCATCTCTGTGCCCGCTCTCTGCTGAGCAGCAACAGAGAGAGTAGAGCAGGAATTTTTAGACCTGCCTAAAACAGCAGAAGAGCCTTGAAAAAAATCTCCTGCTTGATCATGTTTTGCACACAGTGAGCTTTAAACTGTGACACAAACATTGCTGTCACTCCTCACTTTATCTCCTAAAAGTGCATTTGAATCCAAAGTTTCTGGTGCGCTCTCTCGTTTGGAGAGGAGTTGTGACAGGGGAGGAGCAGCGCTTGGACTCTAATCCCACAGACGAAGGGCCAGCAGGGAAACTCCTGCAGGGCATCTTCAGCACACAATGAGCTTTGCAACTCTGCAAAACACATTGCTGTAACTCCTCCTTTTCCTGCCTGGAAGACCTATTGATTCCAACATCTCTGTGCCCACTCTCTGCTGAGCAGCAACAGAGAGAGTAGAGCAGGAATGTTTAGACTGGGCTAAAACAGCAGAAGAGCCTTGCAAAAAAGCTCCTCCTGATCATGTTTTGCACACAGTGAGCTTTAAACTGTGACACAAACATTGCTGTCACTCCTCACTTTATCTCCTAAAAGTGCATTTGAATCCAAAGTTTCTGGTGCGCTCTCTCGTTTCGAGAGGGGTTGTGACAGGGGAGGAGCAGCGCTTGGACTCTAATACCACAGACGAAGGGCCAGCAGGGAAACTCCTGCAGGGCATCTTCAGCACACAGTGAGCTTTGCAACTCTGCAAAACACATTGCTGTAACTCCTCCTTCTCCTGCCTGGAAGACCTATTGATTCCAACATCTCTGTGCCCACTCTCTGCTGAGCAGCATCAGAGAGAGTAGAGCAGGAATGTTTAGACTGGGCTAAAACAGCAGAAGAGCCTTGCAAAAAAGCTCCTCCTGATCATGTTTAGCACACAGTGAGCTTTAAACTGTGACACAAACATTGCTGTCACTCTTCACTCTTTCTCCTAAAAGACCATTTCAATCCAAGAACTCCGTTGCCAGCACTCTGCTGAGCAGCAGAGTGAGCAGGAATGTCTGCAATCTGTAAGGCAGTGGAAGAGACAGGCTGAAGGCTGCTCTTGTGCTTCTTCAACACACTGAGCTTTACAACTTTGACACACACACTGTTGTCACTCCTCATTGTAGCTCCTAAAAGTGCATTTGAATCCAGCGTTTCTGGTCTCCACTCTCGTTTCCAGTGCAGCAGAGGCAGGTGAGCACGAGCGCTTGGAATCCGCTCCCAGTTCCGAAGGGCAGGGAGGGAAAGTCCTTGCAGATCATCTTCAGCGCACAGTGAGCTTTGCAACTCTGAAACACACATTGCTGTCACTCCTCACTTTATCTCCTAAAAGTGCATTTCAAGCCAACGTTTCTGGTGCGCTCTCTCGCTTCGAGAGCAGTTGTGACAGGGGAGGACGAGCGCTTGGATTCTAATTTCACAGCCGAAGGGCCAGCATGGAAACTACTGCTGGGCATCTTCAGCACACATTGTGATTCGCAACTCTGAAACACATATTGCTGTCACCTCTCACTTTCCTACCTGAAAGTCCAATTGAATAATACATCTCCTGTGCTTGCTCTTTGTGAGCAGTAGCAGAATATAGCACTTACGTTTGGACTCTGCTGAAACAGCAGAAGAGACAGTCCAGAAAGTTCCCACTGATCATCTTCAGCACACAGTGAGCTTTGCAACTCTGCAACACACATTGCTGTCACTCCCCCCTTTCCTGCCTGAAAGACCAACTGAATCCACCATCTCTGTGCCCGCTCTCTGCTGAGCAACAACAGAGAGAGCAGAGCAGGAATGTTTGGACTGGGCTAAAACAGCAGAAGAGCCTTGCAAAAAATCTCCTGCTTGATCATGTTTTGCACTCAGTGAGCTTTAAACTGTGACACAAACATTGCTGTCACTCCTCACTTTATCTCCTAAAAGTGCATTTGAATCCAAAGTTTATGGTGCGCTCTCTCGTTTCGAGAGCAGATGTCACAGGGGAGGACGAGTGTTTGGACTCTAATTTCACAGACGAATTGCCAGCATGGAAACTCCTGCAGGGCATCTTCAGCACCCAGGGAGCTTTGCAACTCTGAAACACAAATAGCTGTCACCTCTCACTTTCCTACCTCGAAGTCCAATTGAATCCTACATCTCCTGTGCTTGCTCTTTGTGAGCAGTAGCAGAATATAGCACTTACGTTTGGACTCTGAAGAAACAGCAGAAGAGACAGTCCAGAAAGTTCCCACTGATCATCTTCAGCGAACAGCGAGCTTTGCAACTCTGCAACACACATTGCTGTCACTTCTTTTCCTGCCTGAAAGACCAATTGATTCCAACATCTCTGTGCCCACTCTCTGCTGAGCAGCAACAGAGAGTTGAGCAGGAATATTTAGCCTGGGCTAAAACAGCAGAAGAGCCTTGCAAAAAATCTCCTGCTTGATCATGTTTTGCACACAGTGAGCTTTAAACTGTGACACAAACATTGCTGTCACTCCTCACTTTATCTCCTAAAAGTGCATTTGAATCCAAAGTTTATGGTGCACTCTCTCGTTTCGAGAGCAGATGTCACAGGGGAGGACGAGTGTTTGGACTCTAATTTCACAGACGAATTGCCAGCATGGAAACTCCTGCAGGGCATCTTCAGCACCCAGGGAGCTTTGCAACTCTGAAACACAAATAGCTGTCACCTCTCACTTTCCTACCTCGAAGTCCAATTGAATCCTACATCTCCTGTGCTTGCTCTTTGTGAGCAGTAGCAGAATATAGCACTTACGTTTGGACTCTGAAGAAACAGCAGAAGAGACAGTCCAGAAAGTTCCCACTGATCATCTTCAGCGAACAGCGAGCTTTGCAACTCTGCAACACACATTGCTGTCACTTCTTTTCCTGCCTGAAAGACCAATTAATTCCAACATCTCTGTGCCCACTCTCTGCTGAGCAGCAACAGAGAGTTGAGCAGGAATATTTAGCCTGGGCTAAAACAGCAGAAGAGCCTTGCAAAAAATCTCCTGCTTGATCATGTTTTGCACACAGTGAGCTTTAAACTGTGACACAAACATTGCTGTCACTCCTCACTTTATCTCCTAAAAGTGCATTTGAATCCAAAGTTTCTGGTACGCACTCTCGTTTGGAGAGGAGTTGTGACAGGGGAGGAGCAGCGCTTGGACTCTAATCCCACAGACGAAGGGCCAGCAGGGAAACTCCTGCAGGGCATTTTCAGCACACAGTGAGCTTTGCAACTCTGCAAAACACATTGCTGTAACTCCTCCTTCTCCTGCCCGGAAGACCAATTGATTTCAACATCTCTGTGCCCACTCTCTGCTGAGCAGCATCAGAGAGAGTAGAGCAGGAATGTTTAGACTGGGCTAAAACAGCAGAAGAGCCTTGCAAAAAAGCTCCTCCTGATCATGTTTAGCACACAGTGAGCTTTAAACTGTGACACAAACATTGCTGTCACTCTTCACTCTTTCTCCTAAAAGACCATTTCAATCCAAGAACTCCGTTGCCAGCACTCTGCTGAGCAGCAGAGTGAGCAGGAATGTCTGCAATCTGTAAGGCAGTGGAAGAGACAGGCTGAAGGCTGCTCTTGTGCTTCTTCAACACACTGAGCTTTACAACTTTGACACACACACTGTTGTCACTCCTCATTGTAGCTCCTAAAAGTGCATTTGTGTAGAGAGCTTAACAACTGAATGGCTAAGTAACAAAGGGCATGATACTGTGCAGCTGGTGGAAATGTAGGCCCCCAGGGCACAGCAATCTCGTGGTTAATGTTTACCCTGATTTTCTTAAGAAACAGGATATGCATCTTGCTGAGATAAGAGCAAGGGTATCTTGCTGGAATAGCACAATGGTCTTGCTTGGGCAAGTTGGGACATGTCGAGACATGTTGAAACAAGAAGTGGTCACAGTTACCTGGAGACCCCTGCATCGACACAGGCTGACCAATGATTTTGCTGTATCTTATCAGACAATGTAACTAACCCTGCAAGCTATAAAAGTGGATGTGTCTTGCTAAATAAACGAGGCTTGCTGACCATGAGAGCATGAGGCTTGTCTCCCGCGACTCCAACAACATCTTGCTAAATAAACGAGACTTGCTGACCATGAGAGCATGAGGCTTGTCTCCCGCGACTCCAACAACTGGCGCCCGAACAGGGACACTTCCCTTTGCCTGAAGGAGTTGCGTTGGGTGCAGGTCTCGATTTAAAGACGGCTTCTGCAGAACGGGAGTGCTACATCGGTGGGCTGCTCGTCTCCTGCTTTGGCCCAGAGTGCTGCATCGGCAGGCTCTGCTGCTACGCGCTGCCGACGCCTGGAGGGTGCAACGGATCCGGTAAATATGGACAGGCAAGCGGCGTATGATCTTTTTACTGCCTTCCTCCGTCGTCGGGGGGTAAAAGGCTTAGATTTTGATAAGGACCTCCCTGCCCTTCTTTCCCATGCTCGGTCCCTCGGTATTTTTAGTGACCCCCACTCTATTCACCAATTATCGGAATGGCGCCGCTACGGCGATAAATTATGGGACCTTACGATAGACGATGATAAAATTGCTAAAAAATTATCCAAATTATGGCGCTTGATACATAACGAACTCTTGATGGTACAGGCAGAGAAACGTGCGGCCGAAAGTGCCCGTCTGGCACAAAATCAAAATCGTCACTATGATCCTTCTGCCCCTAATCCGCCGACCGTTTCGACAGTCGAGATACCCCCCCCCCCCCCCCCTCCCCCCTCGGATACCCCCCCCCCCCTCCTCCTCCCCCTCTTCCCTCTCCCCCGTCTGCCTCTATTATGGAAAACGGACCATCTGAGTCTCCTCCAAACTCCCTTCCTTTGTCTCCTAATGCCACGGAGCCGTTCCCCGGAGCCCTTTCGGACCTCGCGGAGGCTATGGCAAGTCAGAGACGGGAAGTTTGGGCTGCTCTGGCACGCCACGGAGTCGAAAACGGAGACAGGGTCCTTGCCGACGCGGCACAAGACCATGTTGCTACTTCTATGGCCTTTCCTGTTATTTTCCACCCTCGACCAGGCGGCGGTCATAGGGTAGATATCACTCAAATGGATTGGAAAATATTGGCACAACTCCGAGCTACAGTCTCTCAATTCGGGGTTACTAGTGAACCGGCCAAGCAGATGCTTGATTACTTATTTAATTCAATGATTCTCCTGCCTGTAGACATCAAGGGTATCGCTCGTTTAATTTATACCCCTCATCAGAAACTTACATTTGATGCAAGATGGGGGGAGGAAGCGGCTGCTTCAGTAGCATTACCTCGTGCCCAAGGAGACCCCCTTTTTGGAATTACAATGAATGAATTACTAGGAAACGGTGATTATACTCGAACAGATGCCCAGGCTGGTATAGGAGTAGAAAAATTAAGAGAGGTCATGCGGGTGGCAAAAAGGGCAATGGACAAAATTCGGGAGCCGGGGGGGCCCCCTATGTATATGAACATTAAACAAGGCCGAGAGGAACCCCTTGGGTCATTCATTGACAAATTGATGCAAGCCCTTTCTAAAGCTGGTGTTGCGGAGCACATGCAGGACGCACTCCTAAAGCAGTGTGTTATACAAAATGGTAATCAAGTCACACGCTCCCTTATCGCTACTGCTCCTGGCAACTGGGTAATTCAAGACCTCTTAGATAAAGCAAATACTCTCCCCTTAAGCAGTCAAATTTTTGTAGTGGAAGCCCTTAACAAAATTGGTGAAGGCCTTAACGCCCAGTCTAAAGTTCAAAGCCAAGTTTTGGCAGCCCTTGCACCTCTTCAGGCGGCAGTTGCGCAGACTCGCCCAGCAGCTCCAGCCACCCGAATGAAGTGTTTTCGATGCGGAAAATTAGGCCACATTCGTCGCGACTGTCAGGCCCCTGGTGTTTGGACCCAAGTGGATCCCTGCTCGCTGGACTCGAGCTGCTCAATCGAATGGACAGCCCAGAACTCCGTCGTCGTCATCGTCTGCAGCTGATCCTTCGTCCGTTGCTGGAACCACTTGAAAGACATTTTGGGATTCGCTTTTCCTATTCGACTCAAGAAGAGGCAGAACTCCATTTGTTTTGGGAACTTATGAGAACATTTGATCGGATTTTGTCTCCTACTCGTTATTGTTTAGCGTGTTTACAAGATTATCATAGGGCTTGGATCAAAATTAAGTGTGGAAATTGTCACCAAAAGGTTTGGGTGTCCCAAAGCCAATTACAGGCACATGGTGCTTGTGTAAACTGTACCTGGAATCCCCATCATAATTACAATCCTTATAGAGCACTGCTGGCGGAGGCAGGTATAACTCCTCCCATAAATCTACCCTTAACGTATCTATTAGTCGAGAATCGGGAAGATCTGGAACAACGATATTTGAAATATCGGGTTCAGGAGATTCTCTCCCAGATTCAAACCACACTAGCCACAGTGCCTCTAGAGATTAAGTGCGGTAAAGATGTGGGTATTCCGCTTTTGTGGCAAGTTAAACCTGAAGATTGGGATCGTGCTTGTCGCCGTTTCCGGCCTCAACACAGGAGCTTGGGACACTCTAAACAAAATAGAGGAACGAAAAAACATGTGGGTCACTTGGGCTGAAAAAGTTAACCAAAGTAGTTTATGCCTTGCTCTTGCTAAAGCTTCTGACCCCTTTAGAACCTGTTTGATAGGCGTCCCAGCCAATTTTACCTTTCAGCTCAATATAAGAAAAAATGTCTCTGAAATCCAAGAATTTCACCTGCTTGGTTCTGCGCCTGCACAATATTGTTTTCACTTTGACTCTTGGAAGGACCCTTTTGGGCTTCCACATAACACAGTAAATGTTTCCTCAAATAGGCCTGGCTTGTTACCCTAATAGAAAAAATTGTTTTGGTGGTGGTTGTAATATTATTAGCAGTATTGCTTTTGCCGTGAATTATGCAGTGTTTACAAAAAATGATATCGAACGCTTTTAATCATAAAATGGCTATGCTTGCTGTTAAAGAAAACAGGGGAAGTGTAGAGAGCTTAACAACTGAATGGCTAAGTAACAAAGGGCATGATACCGTGCAGCTGGTGGAAATGTAGGCCCCCAGGGCACAGCAATCTCGTGGTTAATGTTTACCCTGATTTGCTTAAGAAACAGGATATGCATCTTGCTGAGATAAGAGCAAGGGTATCTTGCTGGAATAGCACAATGGTCTTGCTTGGGCAAGTTGGGACATGTCGAGACATGTTGAAACAAGAAGTGGTCACAGTTACCTGGAGACCCCTGCATCGACACAGGCTGACCAATGATTTTGCTGTATCTTATCAGACAATGTAACTAACCCTGCAAGCTATAAAAGTGGATGTGTCTTGCTAAATAAACGAGGCTTGCTGACCATGAGAGCATGAGGCTTGTCTCCCGCGACTCCAACACATTTGAATCCAGCGTTTCTGGTCTCCACTCTCGTTTCCAGAGCAGCAGAGGCAGGTGAGCACGAGCGCTTGGAATCCGCTCCCAGTTCCGAAGGGCAGGGAGGGAAAGTCCTTGCAGATCATCTTCAGCGCACAGTGAGCTTTGCAACTCTGAAACACACATTGCTGTCACTCCTCACTTCATCTCCTAATAATCCGTTTGAATCCATGGTCTCTCCCGCCCTCTCTCGTTTGAACAGCAGCAGTGACAGGTGAACACGATCTCTTGGCCTCTGCTCCCACAGCCGAAGAGCCCGGAGTGAAAGCTCCGGCAGGGCATCTTCAGCACGCAGTCAGCTTTGCAACTGTGACACATATATTGCTCTCGCTCCGCACTTTCCCACCTCAAAGTCCAATTGAATCCAAAATCTCTGTGCCCTTTCTCTGCTGGGCAGAAGCAGAGAGAGTAGAGCAGGAACCTTTAGCCAATGCTAAAAGAGCAGAAGAGACAGTCCAGAAAGTTCCCACTGATCATCTTCAGCGCACAGCGAGCTTTGCAACTCTGCAACACACATTGCTGTCACTCCTCCCTTTTTGCCTGAAAGACCAGCTGAATCCACCATCTCTGTGCCCGCTCTCTGCTGAGCAGCAACAGAGAGAGTAGAGCAGGAATTTTTAGACCTGCCTAAAACAGCAGAAGAGCCTTGAAAAAAATCTCCTGCTTGATCATGTTTTGCACACAGTGAGCTTTAAACTGTGACACAAACATTGCTGTCACTCCTCACTTTATCTCCTAAAAGTGCATTTGAATCCGAAGTTTCTGGTACGCACTCTCGTTTGGAGAGGAGTTGTGACAGGGGAGGAGCAGCGCTTGGACTCTAATCCCACAGATGAAGGGCCAGCAGGGAAACTCCTGCAGGGTATCTTCAGCACACAGTGAGCTTTGCAACTCTGCAAAACACATTGCTGTCACTCCTCCTTTTCCTGCCTGGAAGACCTATTGATTCCAACATCTTTGTGCCTACTCTCTGCTGAGCAGCAACAGAGAGAGTAGAGCAGGAATGTTTAGACTGGGCTAAAACAGCAGAAGAGCCTTGCAAAAAAGCTCCTCCTGATCATGTTTAGCACACAGTGAGCTTTAAACTGTGACACAAACATTGCTGTCACTCTTCACTCTTTCTCCTAAAAGACCATTTCAATCCCAGAACTCCGTTGCCAGCACTCTGCTGAGCAGCAGAGTGAGCAGGGATGTCTGCAATCTGTAAGGCAGTGGAAGAGACAGGCCTGAAGGCTGCTCTTGTGCTTCTTCAACACACTGAGCTTTACAACTTTGACACACACACTGTTGTCACTCCTCATTGTAGCTCCTAAAAGTGCATTTGAATCCAGCGTTTCTGGTCTCCACTCTCGTTTCCAGCGCAGCAGAGGCAGGTGAGCACGAGCGCTTGGAATCCGCTCCCAGTTCCGAAGGGCAGGGAGGGAAAGTCCTTGCAGATCATCTTCAGCGCACAGTGAGCTTTGCAACTCTGAAACACACATTGCTGTCACTCCTCACTTTATCCCCTAAAAGTGCATTTCAAGCCAACGTTTCTGGTGCGCTCTCTCGCTTCGAGAGCAGTTGTGACAGGGGAGGACGAGCGCTTGGATTCTAATTGCACAGCCGAAGGGCCAGCATGGAAACTCCTGCTGGGCATCTTCAGCACACATTGAGATTCGCAACTCTGAAACACATATTGCTGTCACCTCTCACTTTCCTACCTGAAAGTCCAATTGAATAATACATCTCCTGTGCTTGCTCTTTGTGAGCAGTAGCAGAATATAGCACTTACGTTTGGACTCTGCTGAAACAGCAGAAGAGACAGTCCAGAAAGTTCCCAATGATCATCTTCAGCGCACAGCGAGCTTTGCAACTCTGCAACACACATTGCTGTCACTTCTTTTCCTGCCTGAAAGACAAATTGATTCCAACATCTCTGTGCCCACTCTCTGCTGAGCAGCAACAGAGAGAGTAGAGCAGGAATGTGTAGCCTGGGCTAAAACAGCAGAAGAGCCTTGCAAAAAATCTCCTGCTTGATCATGTTTTGCACACAGTGAGCTTTAAACTGTGACACAAACGCTGTCACTCCTCACTTTATCTCCTAAAAGTGCATTTGAATCCAAAGTTTCTGGTGCGCTCTCTCGTTTCGAGAGGAGTTGTGACAGGGGAGGAGCAGCGCTTGGGCTCTAATCCCACAGAGGAAGGGCCAGCAGGAAAATTCCTGCAGGGCATCTTCAGCACACAGTGAGCTTTGCAATTCTGCAACACACATTGCTGTCACTCCTCCTTTTCCTGCCTGAAAGACCAATTGATTCCAACATCTCTGTGCCCCCTCTCTGCTGAGCAGCAACAGAGAGAAGGAATGTTTAGACTGGGCTAAAACAGCAGAAGAGCCTTGCAAAAAAGCTCCTCCTGATCATGTTTAGCACACAGTGAGCTTTAGACTGTGACACAAACATTGCTGTCACTCTTCACTCTTTCTCCTAAAAGACCATTTCAATCCAAGAACTCCGTTGCCAGCACTCTGCTGAGCAGCAGAGTGAGCAGGAATGTCTGCAATCTGTAAGGCAGTGGAAGAAACAGGCCTGAAGGCTGCTCTTGTGCTTCTTCAACACACTGAGCTTTACAACTGTGACACACACACTGTTGTCACTCCTCATTGTAGCTCCTAAAAGTGCATTTGAATCCAGCGTTTCTGGTCTCCACTCTCGTTTCAAGAGCAGCAGAGGCAGGTGAGCACGAGCGCTTGGAATCCGCTCCCAGTTCCGAAGGGCAGGGAGGGAAAGTCCTTGCAGATCATCTTCAGCGCACAGTGAGCTTTGCAACTCTGAAACACACATTGCTGTCACTCCTCACTTCATCTCCTAATAATCCGTTTGAATCCATGGTCTCTCCCGCCCTCTCTCGTTTGAACAGCAGCAGTGACAGGTGAACACGATCTCTTGGCCTCTGCTCCCACAGCCGAAGAGCCCGGAGTGAAAGCTCCGGCAGGGCATCTTCTGCACGCAGTCAGCTTTGCAACTGTGACACATATATTGCTCTCGCTCCGCACTTTCCTACCTCAAAGTCCAATTGAATCCAAAATCTCAGTGCCCTTTCTCTGCTGGGCAGAAGCAGAGAGAGTAGAGCAGGAACCTTTAGCCAATGCTAAAAGAGCAGAAGAGACAGTCCAGAAAGTTCCCACTGATCATCTTCAGCGCACAGCGAGCTTTGCAACTCTGCAACACACATTGCTGTCACTCCTCCCTTTTTGCCTGAAAGACCAATTGATTCCAACATCTCTGTGCCCCCTCTCTGCTGAGCAGCAACAGAGAGAGTAGAGCAGGAATGTTTAGTCTGGGCTAAAACAGCAGAAGAGCCTTGCAAAAAAGCTCCTGCTGATCATGATTAGCACACAGTGAGCTTTGAGGCTGTGACACAAACATTGCTGTCACTCCTCACTTTATCTCCTAAAAGTGCATTTGAATCCAAAGTTTCTGGTGCTCTCTCTCGTTTCGAGAGGAGTTGTGACAGGGGAGGACGAGCGCTTGGACTCTAATCCCACAGACGAAGGGCCAGCAGGGAAACTCGTGCAGGGCATCTTCAGCACACAGTGAGCTTTGCAACACTGAAACACATATAGCTGTCACCTCTCCCTTTCCTACCTGAAAGTCCAATTGAATCCTACTTCTCCTGTGCTTTGCTCCTTGTGAGCAGTAGCAGAATATAGCCCATACGTTTGCACTCTGCTGAAACAGCAGAAGAGACAGTCCTGAAAGTTCCCACTGATCATCTTCAGCGCACAGCGAGTTTGCAACTCTGCAGCACACATTGCTGTCACTCCTCCCTTTCCCGCCTGAAAGACCAACTGATTCCACCATCTCTGAGCCCGCACTCTATTGAGCAGCAACAGGGAGTGTATTGCAGGAATGTTTAGACTGGGCTAAAGAAGCAGAAGAGCCTTGCAAAAAAGCTCCTGCTTTTCATGTTTAGCGCACAGTGAGCATTAAACTGAGACACAAACATTGCTGTCATTCACTTTATCTCCTAAAAGTGCATTTGAACCCATCGTTTCAGGTGCGCTCTCTCGTTTCGAGAGGAGTTGTGACAGGGGAGGACGAGCGCTTGGACTCTAATCCCACAGCCGAAGGGCGTGCGGGGAAACTCCTGCTGGCCATCTTCAGCACACAGTGATCTTTGCAACCCTGAACACATATAGCTGTCACCTCTCCCTTTCCTACCTGAAAGTCCAATTGAATCCTACTTCTCCTGTGCTTTCCTCCTTGTGAGCAGTAGCAGAATATAGCCCATACGTTTGCACTCTGCTGAAACAGCAGAAGAGAAAGTTTAGAAAGTTCCCACTGATCATCTTCAGAACACAGAGAGCTTTGCAACTCTGCAACACACATTGCTGTCACTCCTCCTTTTCCTGCCTGAAAGACCAAAAGATTCCACCATCTCTGTGCCTGCTCTCTGCTGAGCAGCAACAGGGAGAGAAGAGCAATAATGTTTAGACTGAGCTAAAACAGCAGAAGAGCCTTGCAAAAAAGCTCCTGCTGATCATGTTTAGCACACAGTGAGCTTTGAGGCTGTGACACAAACATTGCTGTCACTCCTCACTTTATCTCCTAAAAGTGCATTTGAGTTCAACGTTTTTGGTGCCCTCTCTCGTTTCAAGAGCAGATGTGACAGGGGAGGACGAGCGCTTGGACTCTAATCCCACAGCCGAAGGGCCAGCAGGGAAACTCCTGCTGGGCATCTTCAGCACACAGTGAGCTTTGCAACTCGGAAACACACATTGCTGTCACCTCTCACTTTCCTACCTGAAAGACCAATTCAATCCTACTTCTCCTGTGCTTTGCTCCTTGTGAGCAGTAGCAGAATATAGCCCATACATTTGCACTCTGCTGAAACAGCAGAAGAGACAGTCCAGAAAGTTCCCACTGATCATCCTCAGGGCACAGCGAGCTTTGCAACTCTGCAACACACATTGCTGTCACCTCTCACTTTCCTACCTTCAAGTCCAATTGAATCCTACATCTCCTGTGCTTGCTCTTTGTGAGCAGTAGCAGAACATAGCACTTACGTTTGCACTCTGCTGAAACAGCAGAAGAGACAGTCCTGAAAGTTCCCACTGATCATCTTCAGCGCACAGCGAGCTTTGCAACTCTGCAACACACATTGCTGTCACTCCTCCCTTTCCTGCCTGAAAGACCAACTGAATCCACCATCTCTGTGCCCGCTCTCTGCTGAGCAGCAACAGGGAGAGTATAGCAGCAATGTTTAGACTGGGCTAAAACAGCAGAAGAGCCTTGCAAAAAAGCTCCTGCTGATCATGTTTAGCACACAGTGAGCTTTGAAGCTGTGACACAAACATTGCTGTCACTCCTCACTTTATCTCCTAAAAGTGCATTTGAAACCATCGTTTCCGGTGCGCTCTCTCGTTGTGAGAGGAGTTGTGACAGGGGAGGACGAGCGCTTGGACTCTAATCCCACAGCCGAAGGGCCAGCAGGGAAACTCCTGCTGGGCATCTTCAGCACACAGTGAGCTTTGGAACTCTGAAACACATATTGCTGTCACCTCTCACTTTCCTACCTGAAAGTCCAATTGAATCCTTCTTCTCCTGTGCTTGCTCTTTGTGAGCAGTAGCAGAATATAGCACTTACGTTCAGATTCTGCTGAAACAGCAGAAGAGACAGTCCTGAAAGTTCCCACTGATCATCTTCAGCGCACAGCGAGCTTTGCAACTCTGCAGCACACATTGCTGTCACTCCTCCCTTTCCTGCCTGAAAGACCAACTGATTCCACCATCTCTGAGCCCGCACTCTATTGAGCAGCAACAGGGAGAGAAGAGCAATAATGTTTAGACTGAGCTAAAACAGCAGAAGAGCCTTGCAAAAAAGCTCCTGCTTTTCATGTTTAGCGCACAGTGAGCATTAAACTGAGACACAAACATTGCTGTCATTCACTTTATCTCCTAAAAGTGCATTTGAACCCATCGTTTCTGGTGCGCTCTCTCTTTTCGAGAGGAGTTGTGACAGGGGAGGACGAGCGCTTGGACTCTAATCGCACAGCCGAAGGGCGTGCAGGGAAACTCCTGATGGGCATCTTCAGCACACAGTGAGCTTTGCAACTCTGAAACACAGAAAGCTGTCACCTCTCACTTTCCTACCTGAAAGTCCAATTGAATCCTACATCTCCTGTGCTTGCCCCTTGTGAGCAGGAGCAGAATATAGCACTTACGTTTGCACTCTGCTGAAACAGCAGAAGACAGAGTCCAGAAAGTTCCCACTGATCATCTTCAGCGCACAGCGAGCTTTGCAACTGTGCAACACACATTGCTGTCACTCCTCCTTTTCCTGCATGAATGACCAGCTGAAACCACCATCTCTGTGCTCGCTCTCTGCTTAGCAGCCACACGGAGAGTATAGCAGGAATGTTTAGACTGGGCTAAAACAGCAGAAGAGCCTTGCAAAAAAGCTCCTACTGATCATGTTTAGCGCACAGTGTGCTTTGAGGCTGTGACACAAACATTGCTGTCACTCCTCACTTTATATCCTAAAAGTGCATTTGAGTCCAACGTTTTTGGTGCCCTCTCTCGTTTCAAGAGAAGATGTGACAGGGGAGGACGAGCGCTTGGACTCTAATCCCACAGCCGAAGGGCCAGCAGGGAAACTCCTGCTGGGCATCTTCAGCACACAGTGAGCTTTGCAACACTGAAACACATATAGCTGTCACCTCTCACTTTCCTACCTGAAAGTCCAATTGAATCCTACTTCTCCTGTGCTTTGCTCCTTGTGAGCAGTAGCAGAATATAGCCCATACGTTTGCACTCTGCTGAAACAGCAGAAGAGACAGACCTGAAAGTTCCCACTGATCATCTTCAGCGCACAGAGAGTTTGCAACTCTGCAGCACACATTGCTGTTACTCCTCCCTTTCCTGCCTGAAAGACCAACTGATTCCACCATCTCTGAGCCCGCACTCTATTGAGCAGCAACTGGGAGTGTATAGCAGGAATGTTTAGACTGGGCTAAAACAGCAGAAGAGCCTTGCAAAAAAGGTCCTGCTTTTCATGTTTAGCGCACAGTGAGCATTAAACTGAGACACAAACATTGCTGTCATTCACTTTATCTCCTAAAAGTGCATTTGAACCCATCGTTTCTGGTGCGCTCTCTCGTTTCGAGAGGAGTTGTGACAGGGGAGGACGAGCGCTTGTACTCTAATCCCACAGCCGAAGGCCGTGCAGGGAAACTCCTGCTGGCCATCTTCAGCTCACAGTGATCTTTGCAACCCTGAACACATATAGCTGTCACCTCTCCCTTTCCTACCTGAAAGTCCAATTGAATCCTACTTCTCCTGTGCTTTGCTCCTTGTGAGCAGTAGCAGAATATAGCCCATACGTTTGCACTCTGCTGAAACAGCAGAAGAGACAGTCCTGAAAGTTCCCACTGATCATCTTCAGCGCACAGCGAGCTTTGCAACTCTGCAGCACACATTGCTGTCACTCCTCCTTTTCCTGCCTGAAAGACCAAAAGATTCCACCATCTCTGTGCCTGCTCTCTGCTGAGCAGCAACAGGGAGAGAAGAGCAATAATGTTTAGACTGAGCTAAAACAGCAGAAGAGCCTTGCAAAAAAGCTCCTGCTTTTCATGTTTAGCGCACAGTGAGCATTAAACTGAGACACAAACATTGCTGTCATTCACTTTATCTCCTAAAAGTGCATTTGAACCCATCGTTTCTGGTGCGCTCTCTCGTTTCGAGAGGAGTTGTGACAGGGGAGGACGAGCGCTTGGACTCTAATCGCACAGCCGAAGGGCGTGCAGGGAAACTCCTGCTGGGCATCTTCAGCACACAGTGAGCTTTGCAACTCTGAAACACACATGGCTGTCACCTCTCACTTTCCTACCTTCAAGTCCAATTGAATCCTACATCTCCTGTGCTTGCTCTTTGTGAGCAGTAGCAGAACATAGCACTTACGTTTGCACTCTGCTGAAACAGCAGAAGAGACAGTCCTGAAAGTTCCCACTGATCATCTTCAGCGCACAGCGAGCTTTGCAACTCTGCAACACACATTGCTGTCACTCCTCCCTTTCCTGCCTGAAAGACCAACTGAATCCACCATCTCTGTGCCCGCTCTCTGCTGAGCAGCAACAGGGAGAGTATAGCAGCAATGTTTAGACTGGGCTAAAACAGCAGAAGAGCCTTGCAAAAAAGCTCCTGCTGATCATGTTTAGCACACAGTGAGCTTTGAAGCTGTGACACAAACATTGCTGTCACTCCTCACTTTATCTCCTAAAAGTGCATTTGAAACCATCGTTTCCGGTGCGCTCTCTCGTTGTGAGAGGAGTTGTGACAGGGGAGGACGAGCGCTTGGACTCTAATCCCACAGCCGAAGGGCCAGCAGGGAAACTCCTGCTGGGCATCTTCAGCACACAGTGAGCTTTGGAACTCTGAAACACATATTGCTGTCACCTCTCACTTTCCTACCTGAAAGTCCAATTGAATCCTTCTTCTCCTGTGCTTGCTCTTTGTGAGCAGTAGCAGAATATAGCACTTACGTTCAGATTCTGCTGAAACAGCAGAAGAGACAGTCCTGAAAGTTCCCACTGATCATCTTCAGCGCACAGCGAGCTTTGCAACTCTGCAGCACACATTGCTGTCACTCCTCCCTTTCCTGCCTGAAAGACCAACTGATTCCACCATCTCTGAGCCCGCACTCTATTGAGCAGCAACAGGGAGTGTATAGCAGGAATGTTTAGACTGGGCTAAAACAGCAGAAGAGCCTTGCAAAAAAGCTCCTGCTTTTCATGTTTAGCGCACAGTGAGCATTAAACTGAGACACAAACATTGCTATCATTCACTTTATCTCCTAAAAGTGCATTTGAACCCATCGTTTCTGGTGCGCTCTCTCTTTTCGAGAGGAGTTGTGACAGGGGAGGACGAGCGCTTGGACTCTAATCGCACAGCCGAAGGGCGTGCAGGGAAACTCCTGCTGGGCATCTTCAGCACACAGTGAGCTTTGCAACTCTGAAACACAGAAAGCTGTCACCTCTCACTTTCCTACCTGAAAGTCCAATTGAATCCTACATCTCCTGTGCTTGCCCCTTGTGAGCAGGAGCAGAATATAGCACTTACGTTTGCACTCTGCTGAAACAGCAGAAGACACAGTCCAGAAAGTTCCCACTGATCATCTTCAGCGCACAGCGAGCTTTGCAACTGTGCAACACACATTGCTCTCACTCCTCCTTTTCCTGCATGAATGACCAGGTGAAACCACCATCTCTGTGCCCGCTCTCTGCTTAGCAGCAACACGGAGAGTATAGCAGGAATGTTTAGACTGGGCTAAAACAGCAGAAGAGCCTTGCAAAAAAGCTCCTACTGATCATGTTTAGCACACAGTGAGCTTTGAGGCTGTGACACAAACATTGCTGTCACTCCTCACTTTATATCCTAAAAGTGCATTTGAGTCCAACGTTTTTGGTGCCCTCTCTCGTTTCAAGAGAAGATGTGACAGGGGAGGACGAGCGCTTGGACTCTAATCCCACAGCCGAAGGGCCAGCAGGGAAACTCCTGCTGGGCATCTTCAGCACACAGTGAGCTTTGCAACACTGAAACACATATAGCTGTCACCTCTCACTTTCCTACCTGAAAGTCCAATTGAATCCTACTTCTCCTGTGCATTGCTCCTTGTGAGCAGTAGCAGAATATAGCCCATACGTTTGCACTCTGCTGAAACAGCAGAAGAGACAGACCTGAAAGTTCCCACTGATCATCTTCAGCGCACAGAGAGTTTGCAACTCTGCAGCACACATTGCTGTTACTCCTCCCTTTCCTGCCTAAAAGACCAACTGATTCCACCATCTCTGAGCCCGCACTCTATTGAGCAGCAACTGGGAGTGTATAGCAGGAATGTTTAGACTGGGCTGAAACAGCAGAAGAGCCTTGCAAAAAAGGTCCTGCTTTTCATGTTTAGCGCACAGTGAGCATTAAACTGAGACACAAGCATTGCTGTCATTCACTTTATCTCCTAAAAGTGCATTTGAACCCATCGTTTCTGGTGCGCTCTCTCGTTTCGAGAGGAGTTGTGACAGGGGAGGACGAGCGCTTGTACTCTAATCCCACAGCCGAAGGCCGTGCGGGGAAACTCCTGCTGGCCATCTTCAGCTCACAGTGATCTTTGCAACCCTGAACACATATAGCTGTCACCTCTCCCTTTCCTACCTGAAAGTCCAATTGAATCCTACTTCTCCTGTGCTTTGCTCCTTGTGAGCAGTAGCAGAATATAGCCCATACGTTTGCACTCTGCTGAAACAGCAGAAGAGACAGTCCTGAAAGTTCCCACTGATCATCTTCAGCGCACAGCGAGCTTTGCAACTCTGCAGCACACATTGCTGTCACTCCTCCTTTTCCTGCCTGAAAGACCAAAAGATTCCACCATCTCTGTGCCTGCTCTCTGCTGAGCAGCAACAGGGAGAGAAGAGCAATAATGTTTAGACTGAGCTAAAACAGCAGAAGAGCCTTGCAAAAAAGCTCCTGCTTTTCATGTTTAGCGCACAGTGAGCATTAAACTGAGACACAAACATTGCTGTCATTCACTTTATCTCCTAAAAGTGCATTTGAACCCATCGTTTCTGGTGCGCTCTCTCGTTTCGAGAGGAGTTGTGACAGGGGAGGACGAGCGCTTGGACTCTAATCGCACAGCCGAAGGGCGTGCAGGGAAACTCCTGCTGGGCATCTTCAGCACACAGTGAGCTTTGCAACTCTGAAACACACATGGCTGTCACCTCTCACTTTCCTACCTTCAAGTCCAATTGAATCCTACATCTCCTGTGCTTGCTCTTTGTGAGCAGTAGCAGAACATAGCACTTACGTTTGCACTCTGCTGAAACAGCAGAAGAGACAGTCCTGAAAGTTCCCACTGATCATCTTCAGCGCACAGCGAGCTTTGCAACTCTGCAACACACATTGCTGTCACTCCTCCCTTTCCTGCCTGAAAGACCAACTGAATCCACCATCTCTGTGCCCGCTCTCTGCTGAGCAGCAACAGGGAGAGTATAGCAGCAATGTTTAGACTGGGCTAAAACAGCAGAAGAGCCTTGCAAAAAAGCTCCTGCTGATCATGTTTAGCACACAGTGAGCTTTGAAGCTGTGACACAAACATTGCTGTCACTCCTCACTTTATCTCCTAAAAGTGCATTTGAAACCATCGTTTCCGGTGCGCTCTCTCGTTGTGAGAGGAGTTGTGACAGGGGAGGACGAGCGCTTGGACTCTAATCCCACAGCCGAAGGGCCAGCAGGGAAACTCCTGCTGGGCATCTTCAGCACACAGTGAGCTTTGGAACTCTGAAACACATATTGCTGTCACCTCTCACTTTCCTACCTGAAAGTCCAATTGAATCCTTCTTCTCCTGTGCTTGCTCTTTGTGAGCAGTAGCAGAATATAGCACTTACGTTCAGATTCTGCTGAAACAGCAGAAGAGACAGTCCTGAAAGTTCCCACTGATCATCTTCAGCGCACAGCGAGCTTTGCAACTCTGCAGCACACATTGCTGTCACTCCTCCCTTTCCTGCCTGAAAGACCAACTGATTCCACCATCTCTGAGCCCGCACTCTATTGAGCAGCAACAGGGAGTGTATAGCAGGAATGTTTAGACTGGGCTAAAACAGCAGAAGAGCCTTGCAAAAAAGCTCCTGCTTTTCATGTTTAGCGCACAGTGAGCATTAAACTGAGACACAAACATTGCTGTCATTCACTTTATCTCCTAAAAGTGCATTTGAACCCATCGTTTCTGGTGCGCTCTCTCTTTTCGAGAGGAGTTGTGACAGGGGAGGACGAGCGCTTGGACTCTAATCGCACAGCCGAAGGGCGTGCAGGGAAACTCCTGCTGGGCATCTTCAGCACACAGTGAGCTTTGCAACTCTGAAACACAGAAAGCTGTCACCTCTCACTTTCCTACCTGAAAGTCCAATTGAATCCTACATCTCCTGTGCTTGCCCCTTGTGAGCAGGAGCAGAATATAGCACTTACGTTTGCACTCTGCTGAAACAGCAGAAGACACAGTCCAGAAAGTTCCCACTGATCATCTTCAGCGCACAGCGAGCTTTGCAACTGTGCAACACACATTGCTGTCACTCCTCCTTTTCCTGCATGAATGACCAGGTGAAACCACCATCTCTGTGCCTGCTCTCTGCTTAGCAGCAACACGGAGAGTATAGCAGGAATGTTTAGACTGGGCTAAAACAGCAGAAGAGCCTTGCAAAAAAGCTCCTACTGATCATGTTTAGCGCACAGTGAGCTTTGAGTCTGTGACACAAACATTGCTGTCACTCCTCACTTTATATCCTAAAAGTGCATTTGAGTCCAACGTTTTTGGTGCCCTCTCTCGTTTCAAGAGAAGATGTGACAGGGGAGGACGAGCGCTTGGACTCTAATCCCACAGCCGAAGGGCCAGCAGGGAAACTCCTGCTGGGCATCTTCAGCACACAGTGAGCTTTGCAACACTGAAACACATATAGCTGTCACCTCTCACTTTCCTACCTGAAAGTCCAATTGAATCCTACTTCTCCTGTGCTTTGCTCCTTGTGAGCAGTAGCAGAATATAGCCCATACGTTTGCACTCTGCTGAAACAGCAGAAGAGAAAGTTTAGAAAGTTCCCACTGATCATCTTCAGAACACAGAGAGCTTTGCAACTCTGCAACACACATTGCTGTCACTCCTCCTTTTCCTGCCTGAAAGACCAAAAGATTCCACCATCTCTGTGCCTGCTCTCTGCTGAGCAGCAACAGGGAGAGAAGAGCAATAATGTTTCGACTGAGCTAAAACAGCAGAAGAGCCTTGCAAAAAAGCTCCTGCTTTTCATGTTTAGCGCACAGTGAGCATTAAACTGAGACACAAACATTGCTGTCATTCACTTTATCTCCTAAAAGTGCATTTGAACCCATCGTTTCTGGTGCGCTCTCTCGTTTCGAGAGGAGTTGTGACAGGGGAGGACGAGCGCTTGGACTCTAATCGCACAGCCGAAGGGCGTGCAGGGAAACTCCTGCTGGGCATCTTCAGCACACAGTGAGCTTTGCAACTCTGAAACACACATGGCTGTCACCTCTCACTTTCCTACCTGAAAGTCCAATTGAATCCTACATCTCCTGTGCTTGCTCCTTGTGAGCAGTAGGAGAATATAGCACTTATGTTTGGAATCTGCTAAAACAGCAGAAGAGACAGTCCAGAAAGTTAACACTGATCATCTTCAGCGCACAGCGAGCTTTGCAGCTCTGCAGCACACATTGCTGTCACTCCTCCCTTACCTGCCTGAAAGACCAATTGATTCCACCATCTCTGTGCCCGCACTCTATTGAGCAGCAACAGGGAGAGTATAGCAGGAATGTTTAGACTAGGCTAAAACAGCAGAAGAGCCTTGCAAAAAAGGTCCAGCATTTCATGTTTAGCGCACAGTGAGCTTTACACTGCGACACAAACATTGCTGCCACTCACTTTATCTCCTAAAAGTGCTTTTGAATCTTTAGTTTCTGGGGCGCTCTCTCGTTTGGAGAGGAGTTGTGACAGGGGAGGACGAGCGCGTGGACTCTAATCCCACAGCCGAAGGGCCATCAGGGAAACTCCTGCTGGGCATCTTCAGCACACAGTGAGCTTTGCAACTCTGAAACACACATTGCTGTCACCTCTCACTTTCCTACTTGAAAGTCCAATTGAATCCTACATCTCCTGTGCTTGCTCCTTTTGAGCAGTAGCAGAATATGGCACTTACGTTTGGACTCTGCTGAAACAGCAGAAGAGACAGTCCAGAAATTTCCCACTGATCATCTTCAGCGCACAGCGAGCTTTGCAACTCTGCAACACACATTGCTGTCACTCTTCCCTTTCCTGCCTGAAAGACCAACTGATTCCACCATCTCTGTGCCCGCTCTCTGCTTAGCAGCACCAGAGAGAGTATAGCAGGAATGTTTAGACAGGGCTATAACAGCAGAAGAGCCTTGCAAAAAAGCTCCTGCTGATCATGTTTAGCACACAGTGAGTTTTGAAGCTGTGACACAAACATAGCTGTCACTCCTCACTTTATCTCCTAAAAGTGCATTTGAGTCCAACGTTTCTGGTGCGCTCTGTCGTTTCGAGAGGAGTTGCGACAGGGGAGGACGAGCGCTTGGACTCTAATCCCACAGCCGAAGGGCGTGCAGGGAAACTCCTGCTGGGCATCTTCAGCACACTGTGATCTTTGCAACCCTGAACACATATAGCTGTCACCTCTCACTTTCCTACCTGAAAGTCCAATTGAATCCTACATCTCCTGTGCTTGCTCCTTGTGAGCAGTAGCACAATATAGCCCATACGTTTGCACTCTGCTGAAACAGCAGAAGAGACAGTCCTGAAAGCTCCCACTGATCATCAGCGCACAGCGAGCTTTGCAACTCTGCAACACACATTGCTGTCACTCCTCCCTTTCCTGCCTGAAAGACGAACTGATTCCACCATCTCTGTACCCGCTCTCTGCTTAGCAGAACCAGAGAGAGTATAGCAGGAATGTTTAGACAGGGCTATAACAGCAGAAGAGCCTTGCAAAAAAGCTCCTGCTGATCATGTTTAGCACACAGTGAGTTTTGAAGCTGTGACACAAACATAGCTGTCACTCCTCACTTTATCTCCTAAAAGTGCATTTGAGTCCAACGTTTCTGGTGCGCTCTGTCGTTTCGAGAGGAGTTGCGACAGGGGAGGACGAGCGCTTGGACTCTAATCCCACAGCCGAAGGGCGTGCAGGGAAACTCCTGCTGGCCATCTTCAGCACACAGTGATCTTTTCAACCCTGAACACATATAGCTGTCACCTCTCCCTTTCCTACCTGAAAGTCCAATTGAATCCTACATCTCCTGTGCTGCAATTTGTGAGCAGTAGCAGAATATAGCCCATACGTTTGCACTCTGCTGAAACAGCAGAAGAGAAAGTTTAGAAAGTTCCCACTGATCATCTTCAGAACACAGAGAGCTTTGCAACTCTGCAACACACATTGCTGTCACTCCTCCTTTTCCTGCCTGAAAGACCAAAAGATTCCACCATCTCTGTGCCTGCTCTCTGCTGAGCAGCAACAGGGAGAGAAGAGCAATAATGTTTAGACCGGGCTAAAACAGCAGAAGAGCCTTGCAAAAAAGCTCCTGCTGATCATGTTTAGCACACAGTGAGCTTTGAGGCTGTGACACAAACATTGCTGTCACTCCTCACTTTATCTCCTAAAAGTGCATTTGAGTCCAACGTTTTTGGTGCCCTCTCTCGTTTCAAGAGCAGATGTGACAGGGGAGGACGAGCGCTTGGACTCTAATCCCACAGCCGAAGGGCCAGCAGGGAAACTCCTGATGGGCATCTTCAGCACACAGTGAGCTTTGCAACTCGGAAACACACATTGCTGTCACCTCTCACTTTCCTACCTGAAAGTCCAATTGAATCCTACATCTCCTGTGCTTTGCTCCTCGTAAGCAGTAGCTGAATATAGCACTTACGTTTGGACACTGCTGAAACAGCAGAAGAGACAGTCCAGAAATTTCCCATTGCTCATCTTCAGTGCACAGCGAGCTTTGCAACTCTGCAACACACATTGCTGTCACTCCTCCCTTTCCTGCCTGAAAGACCAACTGAAACCACCATCTCTGTGCCAGCTCTCTGCTGAGCAGCAACAGGGCGAGTATAGCAGGAATGTTTAGACTGTGCTAAAACAGCAGAAGAGCCTTGCAAAAAAGCTCCTGCTGATCATGTTTAGCACACAGTGAGCTTTAAACTGTGACACAAACATTGCTGTCACTCACTTTATCTCCTAAAAGTGCATTTGACTCCATAGTTTCTGGTGCGCACTCTTGTTTCCAGAGGAGTTGTGACAGGGGAGGACGAGCGCGTGGACTCTAATCCCACAGCCGAAGAGCCAGCAAGGAAACTCCTGCTGGGCATCTTCAGCACACAGTGAGCTTTGCAACTCTGAAACACACATGGCTGTCACCTCTCACTTTCCTACCTGAAAGTCCAATTGAATCCTACATCTCCTGTGCTTGCTCCTTGTGAGCAGTAGGAGAATATAGCACTTATGTTTGGAATCTGCTAAAACAGCAGAAGAGACAGTCCTGGAAGTTCCCACTGATCATCTTCAGCACACAGCGAGCTTTGCAACTCTGCAGCACACATTGCTGTCACTCCTCCCTTTCCTGCCTGAAAGACCAACTGATTCCACCATCTCTGACCCCGCACTCTATTGAGCAGCAACAGGGAGAGTATAGCAGGAATGTTTAGACTGGGCTAAAACAGCAGAAGAGCCTTGCAAAAAAGCTCCTGCTTTTCATGTTTAGCGCACAGCGAGCATTAAAAAGCGACACAAACATTGCTCTCATTCACTTTATCTCCTAAAAGTGCATTTGAAACCATCGTTTATGGTGCGCTCTCTCGTTTTGAGAGGAGTTGTGACAGGGGAGGACGAGCGCTTGGACTCTAATCCCACAGCCGAAGGGCCAGCAGGGAAACTCCTGATGGGCATCTTCAGCACACAGTGAGCTTTGCAACTCGGAAACACACATTGCTGTCACCTCTCACTTTCCTACCTGAAAGTCCAATTGAATCCCACAACTCCTGTTCTTGCTTTGTGAGCAGTAGCAGAACATAGCACTTACGTTTGGACTCTACTGAAACAGCAGAAGAGACAGTCCAGAAAGATCCCACTGATCATCTTCAGCTCACAGCGAGCTTTGCAACTCTGAAACACACATTGCTGTCAGTCCTCCCTTTCCTGCCTGAAAGACGAACTGATTCCACCATCTCTGTGTCCGCTCTCTGCTGAGCAGCAACAGAGAGAGTAGAGCAGGAATGTTTAGACTGGGCTAAAACCGCAGAAGAGCCTAGCAAAAGAGCTCCTGCTGGTCATGTTTAGCACACAGTGAGCTTTGAAGCTGTGACACAAACATTGCTGTCTCTCCTCACTTTATCTCCTAAAAGTGCATTTGAGTCCAATGTTTTTGGTGCCCTCTCTCGTTTCAAGACCAGATGTGACAGGGAAGGACGAGGGCTTGGACTCTAATCCGACAGCCGAAGGGCCAGCAGGGGAATTCCTGCTGGGCATCCTCAGCACACATTGAGCTTTGCTACTCTGAAACACACATTGCTGTCACCTCTAACTTTCCTACCTGAATGTCCAATTGAATCCTACATCACCTGTGCTTGCTCTTTGAGAGCAGTAGCAGAATATAGCACTTACGTTTGGACTCTGCTGAAACAGCAGAAGAGACAGTCCAGAAAGTTCCCACTGATCATCTTCAGCGCACAGCGAGCTTTGCAACTCTGAAACACACATTGCTGTCACCTCTCACTTTCCTACCTGAAAGTCCAATTGAATCCTACATCACCTGTGCTTGCTCTTAGTGAGCAGTAGCAGAATATAGCACTTTACGTTTGGACTCAGCTATAACAGCAGAAGAGACAGACCAGAAAGTTCCCACTGATCATCTTCAGCGCACAGCGAGCTTTGCAACTCTGAAACACATATTGCTGTCACCTGTCACTTTCCTACCTGAAAGTCCAATTGAATCCTACTTCTCCTGTGCTTTGGTCCTTATGAGCAGTAGCAGAATATAGCCCATACGTTTGCACTCTGCTGAAACAGCAGAAGAGACAGTCCTGAAAGTTCCCACTGATCATCTTCAGCGCACAGCGAGCTTTGCAACTCTGCAACACACATTGCTGTCACTCCTCCCTTTCCTACCTGAAAGACCAACTGATTCCACCATCTCTGTGTCCGCTCTCTGCTGAGCAGCAACAGAGAGAGTATAGCAGGAATGTTTAGACTGGGCTAAAACAGCAGAAGAGCCTTGCAAAAAAGCTCCTGCTTTTCATGTTTAGCGCACAGTGAGCATTAAACTGAGACACAAACATTGCTGTCATTCACTTTATCTCCTAAAAGTGCATTTGACTCCATCGTTTCTGGTGCGCTCTCTCGTTTCGAGAGGAGTTCTGACAGGGGAGGACGAGTGCTTGGACTCTAATCCCACAGCCGAAGGGCGTGCAGGGAAACTCCTGCTGGGCATCTTCAGCACACAGTGAGCTTTGCAGCTCTGAAACACATATAGCTGTCACCTCTCACTATCCTACCTGAAAGTCCAATTGAATACTACATCTCCTGTGCTTGCTCCTTGTGAGCAGTAGCAGAATATAGCACTTACGCTTGGACTCTGCTGAAACAGCAGAAGAGACAGTCCAGAAAGATCCCACTGATCATCTTCAGCTCACAGCGAGCTTTGCAACTCTGCAACACACATTGCTGTCACTCCTCCCTTTTTGCCTGAAAGACCAGCTGAATCCACCATCTCTGTGCCCGCTCTCTGCTGAGCAGCAACAGAGAGAGTTTAGCAGGAATGTTTAGACTGGGCTAAAACAGTAGAAGAGCCTTGCAAAAAAGCTCCTGCTGATCATGATTAGCACACAGTGAGCTTTGAAGCTGTGACACAAACATTGCTGTCACTCCTCACTTTATCTCCTAAAAGTGCATTTGAAACCATCGTTTCTGCTGCGCTCTCTCGTTTCGAGTGGAGTTGTGACAGGGGAGGACGAGCGCTTGGACTCTAATCCCACAGCCGAAGGGCGTGCAGGGAAACTCCTGCTGGCCATCTTCAGCACACAGTGATCTTTGCAACCCTGAACACATATAGCTGTCACCTCTCACTTTCCTACCTGAAAGTCCAATTGAATCCTACATCTCCTGTGCTGCAATTTGTGAGCAGTAGCAGAATATAGCCCATACGTTTGCACTCTGCTGAAACAGCAGAAGAGACAGTCCTGAAAGTTCCCACTGATCATCTTCAGAACACAGAGAGCTTTGCAACTCTGCAACACACATTGCTGTCACTCCTCCTTTTCCTGCCTGAAAGACCAAAAGATTCCACCATCTCTGTGCCTGCTCTCTGCTGAGCAGCAACAGGGAGAGAAGAGCAATAATGTTTAGACTGGGCTAAAACACCAGAAGAGCCTTGCAAAAAAGCTCCTGCTGATCATGTTTAGCATACAGTGAGCTTTGAGGCTGTGACACAAACATTGCTGTCACTCCTCACTTTATCTCCTAAAAGTGCATTTGAGTCCAACGTTTTTGGTGCCCTCTCTCGTTTCAAGAGCAGATGTGACAGGGGAGGACGAGCGCTTGGACTCTAATCCCACAGCCGAAGGGCCAGCAGGGAAACTCCTGATGGGCATCTTCAGCACACAGTGAGCTTTGCAACTCGGAAACACACATTGCTGTCACCTCTCCCTTTCCTACCTGAAAGTCCAATTGAATCCTACATCTCCTGTGCTGCAATTTGTGAGCAGTAGCAGAATATAGCCCATACGTTTGCACTCTGCTGAAACAGCAGAAGAAAAAGTTTAGAAAGTTCCCACTGATCATCTTCAGAACACAGAGAGCTTTGCAACTCTGAAACACACATTGCTGTCACTCCTCCTTTTCCTGCCTGAAAGACCAAAAGATTGCACCATCTCTGTGCCTGCTCTCTGCTGAGCAGCAACAGGGAGAGAACAGCAATAATGTTTAGACTGGGCTAAAACAGCAGAAGAGCCTTGCAAAAAAGCTCCTGCTGATCATGTTTAGCACACAGTGAGCTTTGAGGCTGTGACACAAACATTGCTGTCACTCCTCACTTTATCTCCTAAAAGTGCATTTGAGTCCAACGTTTTTGGTGCCCTCTCTCGTTTCAAGAGCAGATGTGACAGGGGAGGACGAGCGCTTGGACTCTAATCCCACAGCCGAAGGGCCAGCAGGGAAACTCCTCATGGGCATCTTCAGCACACAGTGAGCTTTGCAACTCGGAAACACACATTGCTGTCACCTCTCACTTTCCTACCTGAAAGTCCAATTGAATCCTACTTCTCCTGTGCTTAGCTCCTTGTGAGCAGTAGCAGAATATAGCCCATACGTTTGCACTCTGCTGAAACAGCAGAAGAGACAGTCCTGAAAGTTCCCACTGATCATCTTCAGCGCACAGCGAGCTTTGCAACTCTGCAACACACATTGCTGTCACTCCTCCCTTTCCTACCTGAAAGACCAACTGATTCCACCATCTCTGTGTCCGCTCTCTGCTGAGCATCAACAGAGAGAGTATAGCTGGAATGTTTAGACTGGGCTAAAACAGCAGAAGAGCCTTGCAAAAAAGCTCCTGCTGATCATGTTTAGCACACAGTTAGTTTTGAAGCTCTGACACAAACATTGCTGTCACTCCTCACTTTATCTCCTAAAAGTGCATTTGAAACCATCGTTTCTGGTGCGCTCTCTCGTTTCGAGAGGAGTTGTGACAGGGGAGGACGAGCGCTTGGACTCTAATCCCACAGCCGAAGGGCCAGCAGGGAAACTCCTGCTGGGCATCTTCAGCACACATTGAGCTTTGCTACTCTGAAACACACATTGCTGTCACCTCTCACTTTCCTGCCTGAAAGTCCAATTGAATCCTACATCTCCTGTGCTTGCTCCTTGTGAGCAGTAGCAGAATATAGCACTTACGTTTGCACTCTGCTGAAACAGCAGGAGAGACAGTCCAGAAAGTTAACACTGATCATCTTCAGCGCACAGCGAGCTTTGCAGCTCTGCAGCACACATTGCTGTCACTCCTCCCTTTCCTGCCTGAAAGACCAATTGATTCCACCATCTCTGTTCCCGCACTCTATTGAGCAGCAACAGGGAGAGTATAGCAGGAATGTTTAGACTGGGCTAAAACAGCAGAAGAGCCTTGCAAAAAAGCTCCAGCTTTTCATGTTTAGCGCACAGTGAGCTTTAAACTGCGACACAAACATTGCTGCCACACACTTTATCTCCTAAAAGTGCATTTGAATCTATCGTTTCTGGGGCGCTCTCTCGTTTCGAGAGGAGTTGTGACAGGGGAGGACAAGCGCTTGGACTCTAATCCCACAGCCGAAGGGCGTGCAGGGAAACTCCTGCTGGCCATCTTCAGCACACAGTGATCTTTGCAACCCTGAACACATATAGCTGTCACCTCTCCCTTTCCTACCTGAAAGTCCAATTGAATCCTACATCTCCTGTGCTGCAATTTGTGAGCAGTAGCAGAATATAGCCCATACGTTTGGACTCTGCTGTAACAGCAGAAGAGACAGTCCTGAAAGTTCCCACTGATCATGTTCAGCGCACAGCGAGCTTTGCAACTCTGCAACACACATTGCTGTCACTCCTCCCTTTCCTGCCTGAAAGACCAACTGAATCCACCATCTCTGTGCCCGCTCTCTGCTGAGCAGCAACAGGGAGAGTATAGCAGGAATGTTTAGACTGGGCTAAAACAGCAGAAGAGCCTTGCAAAAAAGCTCCTGCTGATCATGATTAGCACACAGTGAGCTTTGAAACTGTGACACAAGCATTGCTGTCCCTCCTCACTTTATCTCCTAAAAGTGCATTTGAAGCCATCGTTTCTGGTGCGCTCTCTCGTTTCGAGAGGAGTTGTGACAGGGGAGGACGAGCGCTTGGACTCTAATCCCACAGCCGTAGGGCCATCAGGGAACCTCCTGCTGGGCATCTTCAGCACACAGTGAGCTTTGCAACTCGGAAACACACATTGCTGTCACCTCTCCCTTTCCTACCTGAAAGTCCAATTGAATCCTACATCTCCTGTGCTGCAATTTGTGAGCAGTAGCAGAATATAGCCCATACGTTTGCACTCTGCTGAAACAGCAGAAGAAAAAGTTTAGAAAGTTCCCACTGATCATCTTCAGAACACAGAGAGCTTTGCAACTCTGAAACACACATTGCTGTCACTCCTCCTTTTCCTGCCTGAAAGACCAAAAGATTGCACCATCTCTGTGCCTGCTCTCTGCTGAGCAGCAACAGGGAGAGAACAGCAATAATGTTTAGACTGGGCTAAAACAGCAGAAGAGCCTTGCAAAAAAGCTCCTGCTGATCATGTTTAGCACACAGTGAGCTTTGAGGCTGTGACACAAACATTGCTGTCACTCCTCACTTTATCTCCTAAAAGTGCATTTGAGTCCAACGTTTTTGGTGCCCTCTCTCGTTTCAAGAGCAGATGTGACAGGGGAGGACGAGCGCTTGGACTCTAATCCCACAGCCGAAGGGCCAGCAGGGAAACTCCTCATGGGCATCTTCAGCACACAGTGAGCTTTGCAACTCGGAAACACACATTGCTGTCACCTCTCACTTTCCTACCTGAAAGTCCAATTGAATCCTACATCTCCTGTGCTGCAATTTGTGAGCAGTAGCAGAATATAGCCCATACGTTTGCACTCTGCTGAAACAGCAGAAGGGAAAGTTTAGAAAGTTCCCACTGATCATCTTCAGAACACAGAGAGCTTTGCAACTCTGCAACACACATTGCTGTCACTCCTCCTCTTCCTGCCTGAAAGACCAAAAGATTCCACCATCTCTGTGCCTGCTCTCTGCTGAGCAGCAATAGGGAGAGAAGAGCAATAATGTTTAGACTGGGCTAAAACAGCAGAAGAGCCTTGCAAAAAAGCTCCTGCTGATCATGTTTAGCACACAGTGAGCTTTGAGGCTGTGACACAAACATTGCTGTCACTCCTCACTTTATCTCCTATAAGTGCATTTGAGTCCAACGTTTTTGGTGCCCTCTCTCGTTTCAAGAGCAGATGTGACAGGGGAGGACGAGCGCTTGGACTCTAATCCCACAGCCGAAGGGCCAGCAGGGAAACTCCTGATGGGCATCTTCAGCACACAGTGAGCTTTGCAACTCGGAAACACACATTGCTGTCACCTCTCACTTTCCTACCTGAAAGTCCAATTGAATCCTACTTCTCCTGTGCTTTGCTCCTTGTGAGCAGTAGCAGAATATAGCCCATACGTTTGGACTCTGCTGAAACAGCAGAAGAGACAGTCCTGAAAGTTCCCATTGATCATCTTCAGCGCACAGCGAGCTTTGCAACTCTGCAACACACATTGCTGTCACTCCTCCCTTTCCTGCCTGAAAGACCAACTGAATCCACCATCTCTGTGCCTGCTCTCTGCTGAGCAGCAACAGGGAGAGTATAGCAGGAATGTTTAGACTGGGCTAAAACAGCAGAAGAGCCTTGCAAAAAAGCTCCGGCTGATCATGATTAGCACACAGTGAGCTTTGAAGATGTGACACAAGCATTGCTGTCACTCCTCACTTTATCTCCTAAAAGTGCATTTGAAACCATCGTTTCTGGTGCGCTCTCTCGTTTCGAGAGGAGTTGTGACAGGGGAGGACGAGCGCTTGGACTCTAATCCCACAGCCGAAGGGCCAGCAGGGAAACTCCTGATGGGCATCTTCAGCACACAGTCAGCTTTGCTACTCTGAAACACACATTGCTGTCACCTCTCACTTTCCTACCTGAAAGTCCAATTGAATCCTACATCTCCTGTGCTTTGCTCCTTGTAAGCAGTACCTGAATATAGCACTTACGTTTGCACTCTGCTGAAACAGCAGAAGAGACAGTCCAGAAATTTCCCATTGCTCATCTTCAGTGCACAGCGAGCTTTGCAACACTGCAACACACATTGCTGTCACACCTCCCTTTCCTGCCTGAAAGACCAATTGAAACCACCATCTCTGTGCCAGCTCTCTGCTGAGCAGCAACAGGGAGAGTATAGCAGAAATGTTTAGACTGTGCTAAAACAGCAGAAGAGCCTTGCAAAAAAGCTCCTGCTGATCATGTTTAGCACACAGTGAGCTTTAAACTGTGACACTAACATTGCTGTCACTCACTTTATCTCCTAAAAGTGCATTTGACTCCATCGTTTCTGGGGCGCACTCTTGTTTCCAGAGGAGTTGTGACAGGGGAGGACGAGCGCGTGGACTCTAATCCCACAGCCGAAGGGCCAGCAGGGAAACTCCTGCTGGGCATCTTCAGCACACAGTTAGCTTTGCAACTCTGAAACACACATTGCTGTCACCTCTCACTTTCTTACTTGAAAGTCCAATTGAATCCTACATCTCCTGTGCTTGCATCTTGTGAGCAGTAGCAGAATATAGCACTTACGTTTGGACTCTGAAGAAACAGCAGAAGAGACAGTCCAGAAAGTTCCCACTGATCATCTTCAGCGCACAGCGAGCTTTGCAACACTGCAACACACATTGCTGTCACTCCTCCCTTTCCTGCCTGAATGAACAACTGAATCCACCATCTCAACTCTGCAACACACATTGCTGTCACTCCTCCCTTTCCTGCCTGAAAGACCAACTGAATCCACCATCTCTGTGCCCGCTCTCTGCTGAGCAACAACAGAGAGATCAGAGCAGGAATGTTTAGACTGGGCTAAAACAGCAGAAGAGCCTTGCAAAAAATCTCCTGCTTGATCATGTTTTGCACTCAGTGAGCTTCAAACTGTGACACAAACATTGCTGTCACTCCTCACTTTATCTCCTAAAAGTGAATTTGAATGCAAAGTTTATGGTGCGCTCTCTCGTTTCGAGAGCAGATGTCGCAGGGGAGGACGAGCTTTTGGACTCTAATTTCACAGACGAATTGCCAGCATGGAAACTCCTGCAGGGCATCTTCAGCACCCAGTGAGCTTCGCAACTCTGAAACACAAATAGCTGTCACCTCTCACTTTCCTACCTGAAAGTCCAATTGAATCCTACATCTCCTGTGCTTGCTCTTTGTGAGCAGTAGCAGAATATAGCACTTACGTTTGGACTCTGCTGAAACAGCAGAAGAGACAGTCCAGAAAGTTCCCACTGATCATCTTCAGCGAACAGCGAGCTTTGCAACTCTGCAACACACATTGCTTTCTCTTCTTTTCCTGCCTGAAAGACCAGCTGAATCCACCATCTCTGTGCCCGCTCTCTGCTGAGCAGCAACAGAGAGAGTAGAGCAGGAATGTTTAGCCTGGGCTAAAACAGCAGAAGAGCCTTGCAAAAAATCTCCTGCTTGATCATGTTTTGCACACAGTGAGCTTTAAACTGTGACACAAACATTGCTGTCACTCCTCACTTTATCTCCTAAAAGTGCACTTGAATCCAAAGTTTCTGGCGCGCTCTCTCGTTTCGAGAGGAGTTGTGACAGGGGAGGAGCAGCGCTTGGACTCTAATCCCACAGACGAAGGGCCAGCAGGGAAACTCCTGCAGGGCATCTTCAGCGCACAGTGAGCTTTACAATTCTGAAACACACATTGCTGTCACTCCTCCTTTTCTTGCCTGAAAGACCAATTGATTCCAACATCTCTGTGCCCACTCTCTGCTGAGCAGCAACAGAGAGAGTAGAGCAGGAATGTTTAGACTGGGCTAAAACAGCAGAAGAGCCTTGCAAAAAAGCTCCTCCTGATCATGTTTAGCACACAGTGAGCTTTAAACTGTGACACAAACATTGGTGTCACTCTTCACTCTTTCTCCTAAAAGACCATTTCAATCCCAGAACTCCGTTGCCAGCACTCTGCTGAGCAGCAGAGTGAGCAGCGATGTCTGCAATCTGTAAGGCAGTGGAAGAGACAGGCCTGAAGGCTGCTCTTGTGCTTCTTCCACACACTGAGCTTTACAACTGTGACACACACACTGTTGTCACTCCTCATTGTAGCTCCTAAAAGTGCATTTGAATCCAGCGTTTCTGGTCTCCACTCTCGTTTCAAGAGCAGCAGAGGAAGGTGAGCATGAGCGCTTGGAATCCGCTCCCAGTTCCGAAGGGCAGGGAGGGAAAGTCCTTGCAGATCATCTTCAGCGCACAGTGAGCTTTGCAACTCTGAAACACACATTGCTGTCACTCCTCACTTTATCTCCTAAAAGTGCATTTCAAGCCAACGTTTCTGGTGCGCTCTCTCGCTTCGAGAGCAGTTGTGACAGGGGAGGACGAGCGCTTGGATTCTAATTTCACAGCCAAAGGGCCAGCATGGAAACTACTGCTGGGCATCTTCAGCACACATTGAGATTCACAACTCTGAAACACATATTGCTGTCACCTCTCACTTTCCTACCTGAAAGTCCAATTGAATAATACATCTCCTGTGCTTGCTCTTTGTGAGCAGTAGCAGAATATAGCACTTACGTTTGGACTCTGCTGAAACAGCAGAAGAGACAGTCCAGAAAGTTCCCACTGATCATCTTCAGCACACAGTGAGCTTTGCAACTCTGCAACACACATTGCTGTCTCTTCTTTTCCTGCCTGAAAGACCAATTGATTCCAACACCTCTGTGCCCGCTCTCTGCTGAGCAGCAACAGAGAGAGTAGAGCAGGAATGTTTAGCCTGGGCTAAAACAGCAGAAGAGCCTTGCAAAAAATCTCCTGCTTGATCATGTTTTGCACACAGTGAGCTTTAAACTGTGACACAAGCATTGCTGTCACTCCTCACTTTATCTCCTAAAAGTGCATTTGAATCCAAAGTTTCTGGTGCGCTCTCACGTTTCGAGAGGAGTTGTGACAGGGGAGGTGCAGCGCTTGGACTCTAATCCCACAGACGAAGGGCCAGCAGGGAAACTCCTGCAGGGCATCTTCAGCACACAGTGAGCTTTGCAATTCTGCAACACACATTGCTGTAACTCCTTTTCCTGCCTGGAAGACCAATTGATTCCAACATCTCTGTGCCCACTCTCTGCTGAGCAGCAACAGAGAGAAGGAATGTTTAGATTGGGCTAAAACTGCAGAAGAGCCTTGCAAAAAAGCTCCTCCTGATCATGTTTAGCACACAGTGAGCTTTAAACTGTGACACAAACATTGCTGTCACTCTTCACTCTTTCTCCTAAAAGACCATTTCAATCCAAGAACTCCGTTGCCAGCACTCTGCTGAGCAGCAGAGTGAGCAGGAATGTCTGCAATCTGTAAGGCAGTGGAAGAGACAGGCCTGAAGGCTGCTCTTGTGCTTCTTCAACACACTGAGCTTTACAACTGTGACACACACACTGTTGTCACTCCTCATTGTAGCTCCTAAAAGTGCATTTGAATCCAGCGTTTCTGGTCTCCACTCTCGTTTCAAGAGCAGCAGAGGAAGGTGAGCACGAGCGCTTGGAATCCGCTCCCAGTTCCGAAGGGCAGGGAGGGAAAGTCCTTGCAGATCATCTTCAGCGCACAGTGAGCTTTGCAACTCTGAAACACACATTGCTGTCACTCCTCACTTCATCTCCTAATAATCCGTTTGAATCCATGGTCTCTCCCGCCCTCTCTCGTTTGAACAGCAGCAGTGACAGGTGAGTAGCTTGCGAGAGGACGCCTGCAACACCGGAGCGGAGAGGGGAGAGATCAGCGTCCAGGAGCCTCACCTCAGAGCGACAAGAGCCACTGAGGAGGGAGCCTCAAGTCCTCAACAGGACTTGCCCAGGACTCGGAAGCTCAGCTCCCGCGAGGGGCTGACTCACAGGGGGCGGAGCCAGGAGGCTCGGTGTCAGATTCAAACCGGCCATCAAGGGCCACTCTCGATCAGTTGCTGAGGTGAGTAGCTTGCGAGAGGACGCCTGCAACACCGGAGCGGAGAGGGGAGAGATCAGCGTCCAGGAGCCTCACCTCAGAGCGACAAGAGCCACTGAGGAGGGAGCCTCAAGTCCTCAACAGGACTTGCCCAGGACTCGGAAGCTCAGCTCCCGCGAGGGGCTGACTCACAGGGGGCGGAGCCAAGAGGAGTGGCACCAGCTGGGAGTGGCTAAAAAACCTTCCCAGGGAGCGCGGCGAACAGAGCCGGCAAACAGAGAGCGTCGAGGCAGAGGGTCGAGGCAGTTTGCGCGGCAGTTCGCGCGGGCAGGCGAGCGGGCAGGCGAGCGGGCAGGGAAGCGTTCCATCCGCCTCATCGAGAGGACTCGCCTGGAGTACAGGAGGGGGAAGGAGTGCTGAGGGACGTTGACGGATTGATTGACCAGATAGATCATGTTTACAACACGATCGAAAGCTGTAGTGAGTACTAATGTGGGTATCCAGACTGAGCCTTCCTGCAGACATGCAGCTGTGCAGGTCTCTGGCTGCAGCGAATGCCTGAGCCTGGCACTTGTATTGGAGGGAGCCAGTGACACTGCTTGTGTTCGCTGTGAGCAAATAAATGACCTGCTCAGGCAGGTGGCTGAACTGAGGGAGGAGGTAGAAAGGTTGAGAGCCATTAGAGAGTGTGAAAGTGAAATAGATTGGTGGAACCACACCCTAAGGCAAGGGCAGAGGGAAGTGGTTCAACAAGATATGGATCCCCTTCCCTCCTACCATCAGACAGAAGGAGAGAGCTTAATGGACAAGGATGGATGGAGGGAGGTTCCTCCTCGGAGAGGTAAGCGAAAACCCTCACAATCCCTTCCTCCCTCCCAGTTGCCCTTGAATAACAGGTATGAGGTCTTGGAAATTCAGGGCCAGGTGAATGGAGATGGTGAGGCAAATCTATCTAGTGAGTCACCCAGGGCTAGTCACTCACCCACATGCCTCAGAACTTCCCCAACCAAGAAGAAAAGAAGAGTAATTGTGGTGGGTGACTCCCTTCTGAGGGGAACAGAAGGGCCCATTTGTCGACCGGATCCACCCCACAGGGAGGTCTGCTGCCTGCCTGGGGCTCGGATTAGAGATGTTAAAAAGAAGCTCTCTGAACTGGTGCAGCCGTCTGACTACTACCCACTGCTGGTTTTTCAGGTTGGCAGTGACGAAATTATTACGAGGAACGTAAGGGCAATGAAGAGAGACTACAGGGCCCTGGGACGGCTGGTTAAAGGGTCTGGAGCGCAAGTGGTGTTTGCCTCCATACCTGTTGCAAGCGAGGGTGAAGGGATATATAAGAAGACTCTGCAGGTTAATGTATGGCTACGTGACTGGTGCCAAAGGCAGGGGTTTGGGTTTTTCAGTCACGGGTTGCTGTATGGGACACCTGGTTTGCTGGTGACAGGCGGGATACACCAGTCCCAGAGAAAAAAAAGGGTTTTGGGGCAGGAGTTAGCAGGGCTTATTGACAGGGCTTTAAACTAGTTAGGAAGGGGGGAGGGGATTTAACTGGGCCTGTTGGGGACAAGCCCAAGAGGAACATGCTAGGGATTGAAGGGTGGCGGGCTAAGGAGGACTATCAATCTCTTGTTTCACTTGTGGGAAAGGATAGCTCTTTAGACCCTGTCCCGCAGGGGAAAAAGAGTACTAGGACTGGCTCCCTGAAATGCCTGTACACCAATGCACGCAGCATGGGGAATAAACAGGAGGAGTTAGAAGTCTGTGTGCGGGCTAAAGGTTATGATCTAGTGGCGATTACAGAGACATGGTGGGACAGTTCACATGACTGGAATGTGGTCATGGATGGCTATGTCCTTTTTAGGAAAGATAGGTCAGCGAAGCGAGGTGGTGGAGTTGCTCTTTACGTGAGAGAGCAACTAGAATGTATTGAGTTCTGTCCGGGGTCGGATGAGGAGCAAGTGGAATGTCTGTGGGTACGAATCAAGGGGCTGACTGGCACGGGTGATACAGTTGTGGGGGTCTATTACAGACCTCCTGATCAGCACGAAGGAGTTGATGAGGCTTTCTACAGGCAACTGGAAGTAGCCTCGCGACTACATGCCTTAGTCGTCGTGGGGGACTTTAATTACCCCGATATTTGCTGGAAGACTCACACAGCCAGTCATTCACAGTCTAGGAGGTTCCTCGAGTGCATTGATGATAATTTCTTAATGCAAATGGTGGACGTACCAACTAGGGGAGCAGCGCTGCTAGATTTAGTACTCGCCAACAAGGAGGGTTTGGTCGAAGTGGTGACGGTCAATGGCAGCCTTGGCTGCAGTGACCATGAGATGGTGGAGTTTAGGATCCTGTGTGGGAGGAATAGAATACCTAGCAAAGCCACAGTTCTGGATTTCCGAAGGGCCAACTTTGGCCTCTTCAGTCAACTGCTAAGGGAAGTCTCATGGGAAAGTGTACTAGGCGGTAAAGGGGCTCAAGATAGTTGGTTAGCATTCAAGGACCGCTTCTTCCAAGCTCAGGATCGGAGCGTCCCAATGAGTAGGAAGTCAAGTAAGGGATCTAGGAGACCGGCGTGGTTAAACAAGGAGCTGCTGGGCAAACTCAAGTGGAAAAGGAGAATCTATGGATTATGGAAGGAGGGGCTGGCCGCTTGGGAGGAATATAGGACAGTTGTTAGAAGATGTAGGGAGGCAATTAGGACAGCTAAGGCCTCCTTGGAACTCAATCTTGCTAGTCGGGTTAAAGACAATAGAAAGGGCTTCTTCAAATACATAGCAAATAAAACTAAAACAAGATGCAATATAGGCCCACTGCTGAACGAAGTGGGTACCCTGGAGACAGAGGATATAAAGAAGGCAGAGGTGCTGAATGCCTTCTTTGCCTCTGTCTTTACTCCTGCAGACTCTCCCCGAGGGCCCCGGATTTCTATAGCCCCAGAAGGAGTCAGGACAAAGGAGGAGTTTGCTTTGGTAGATGAGGATTGGGTTAGGGATCAGCTATGCAAACTGGACATCTGTAAATCGATGGGTCCGGATGGAATGCACCCACGGGTGCTGAGGGAGCTGGCGGAGGTCATTGCTAGGCCACTTTCCATCATCTTTGGTAAGTCGTGGGAAATGGGCGAGGTGCCTGAGGATTGGCGGATGGCAAAGGTCACACCAATCTATAAGAAGGGCAAGAAGGAGGACCCGGGTAATTATAGACCGGTCAGCCTTACCTCCATCCCTGGAAAGATGATGGAACAACTTATTCTTGACTCCATCACTAGGCATATCAAGGATGAGGGGGTCATTAAGAACAGCCAACATGGTTTTATGAGGGGGAAGTCATGTATGACCAACCTTATAGCCTTCTATGAGGAAGTGACTAGGTGGAGGGATGATGGTAGAGCGGTAGATGTAGTTTTTCTTGATTTCAGTAAGGCATTTGATACTGTCTCCCACAGCATCCTCATAGATAAGCTGAGGAAGTGTGGGCTTGACGATCAAGTAGTGAGGTGGATCGAGAACTGGTTGAAAGGAAGAAGGCAGAGAGTTGTGGTCAATGGCGCAGAATCTAGCTGGAGGTCTGTGACTAGTGGAGTTCCTCAGGGGTCGGTGCTGGGACCGGTGCTGTTTAATATTTTCATCAATGACCTGGATGAGGGAACTGAGTGCACCCTCAGCAAGTTTGCTGATGACACAAAACTGGGAGGAGTGGCTGACACACCAGAGGACTGTGCTGCCATTCAGCGAGACCTGGACAGGCTGGAGAGTTGGGCGGGGAGAAACTGGATGAAATTTAACAAGGGCAAGTGTAGAGTCTTGCATCTGGGGAAGAACAACCCCATGTACCAGTACAGGTTGGGGGGTGACCTGCTGGAAAGTAGTGAAGGGGAAAGGGACCTGGGGGTCCTGGTGGATAGGAGGATGACCATGAGCCAGCAATGTGCTCTTGTGGCCAAGAAGGCAAATGGCATCTTAGGGTGCATTAGAAAGGGAGTGGTTAGTAGGTCAAGAGAGGTTCTCCTCCCCCTCTACTCAGCCTTGGTGAGGCCGCATCTGGAATATTGCGTCCAGTTCTGGGCCCCTCTGTTCAAGAAGGACAGGGAATTGCTTGAAGGAGTCCAGCGCAGAGCCACAAAGATGATTAAGGGAGTGGAACATCTCCCTTATGAGGAGAGGCTGAGGGAGCTGGGTCTCTTTAGCTTGCAAAAGAGGAGACTGAGGGGTGACCTCATCAATGTTTACAAATATGTGAAGGGTAGGTGTCAGGATGATGGAGCTAGGCTTTTTTCAGTGATATCCAGTGATAGGACAAGGGGCAATGGGTGTAAACTGGAGCATAGGAAGTTCCACGTTAACATCAGGAAGAACTTCTTTACTGTAAGAGTGACAGAGCACTGGAACAGGCTGCCCAGGGGGGTTGTGGAGTCTCCTACACTGGAGATATTCAAGGCCCGCCTGGACAAGTTCCTGTGTGATGTACTGTAGGTTACCCTGCTCTTGCAGGGGGGTTGGACTAGATGATCTTTTTAGGTCCCTTCCAACCCTTGGGATTCTGTGATTCTGTGATTCTGTGATCTCTTGGCCTCTGCTCCCACAGCCGAAGAGCCCGGAGTGAAAGCTCCGGCAGGGCATCTTCAGCACGCAGTCAGCTTTGCAACTGTGACACATATATTGCTCTCGCTCCGCACTTTCCTACCTCAAAGTCCAATTGAATCCAAAATCTCTGTGCCCTTTCTCTGCTGGGCAGAAGCAGAGTAGAGCAGGAACCTTTAGCCAATGCTAAAAGAGCAGAAGAGACAGTCCAGAAAGTTCCCACTGATCATCTTCAGCGCACAGCGAGCTTTGCAACTCTGCAACACACATTGCTGTCACTCCTCCCTTTTTGCCTGAAAGACCAGCTGAATCCACCATCTCTGTGCCCGCTCTCTGCTGAGCAGCAACAGAGAGAGTAGAGCAGGAATTTTTAGACCTGCCTAAAACAGCAGAAGAGCCTTGAAAAAAATCTCCTGCTTGATCATGTTTTGCACACAGTGAGCTTTAAACTGTGACACAAACATTGCTGTCACTCCTCACTTTATCTCCTAAAAGTGCATTTGAATCCAAAGTTTCTGGTGCGCTCTCTCGTTTCGAGAGGAGTTGTGACAGGGGAGGAGCAGCGCTTGGACTCTAATCCCACAGACGAAGGGCCAGCAGGGAAACTCCTGCAGGGCATCTTCAGCGCACAGTGAGCTTTACAATTCTGAAACACACATTGCTGTCACTCCTCCTTTTCTTGCCTGAAAGACCAATTGATTCCAACATCTCTGTGCCCACTCTCTGCTGAGCAGCAACAGAGAGAGTAGAGCAGGAATGTTTAGACTGGGCTAAAACAGCAGAAGAGCCTTGCAAAAAAGCTCCTCCTGATCATGTTTAGCACACAGTGAGCTTTAAACTGTGACACAAACATTGCTGTCACTCTTCACTCTTTCTCCTAAAAGACCATTTCAATCCCAGAACTCCGTTGCCAGCACTCTGCTGAGCAGCAGAGTGAGCAGGGATGTCTGCAATCTGTAAGGCAGTGGAAGAGACAGGCCTGAAGGCTGCTCTTGTGCTTCTTCAACACACTGAGCTTTACAACTTTGACACACACACTGTTGTCACTCCTCATTGTAGCTCCTAAAAGTGCATTTGAATCCAGCGTTTCTGGTCTCCACTCTCGTTTCCAGTGCAGCAGAGGCAGGTGAGCACGAGCGCTTGGAATCCGCTCCCAGTTCCGAAGGGCAGGGAGGGAAAGTCCTTGCAGATCATCTTCAGCGCACAGTGAGCTTTGCAACTCTGAAACACACATTGCTGTCACTCCTCACTTTATCTCCTAAAAGTGCATTTCAAGCCAACGTTTCTGGTGCGCTCTCTCGCTTCGAGAGCAGTTGTGACAGGGGAGGACGAGCGCTTGGATTCTAATTTCACAGCCGAAGGGCCAGCATGGAAACTACTGCTGGGCATCTTCAGCACACATTGAGATTCACAACTCTGAAACACATATTGCTGTCACCTCTCACTTTCCTACCTGAAAGTCCAATTGAATAATACATCTCCTGTGCTTGCTCTTTGTGAGCAGTAGCAGAATATAGCACTTACGTTTGGACTCTGCTGAAACAGCAGAAGAGACAGTCCAGAAAGTTCCCACTGATCATCTTCAGCACACAGTGAGCTTTGCAACTCTGCAACACACACTGCTGTCTCTTCTTTTCCTGCCTGAAAGACCAATTGATTCCAACACCTCTGTGCCCGCTCTCTGCTGAGCAGCAACAGAGAGAGTAGAGCAGGAATGTTTAGACCTGCCTAAAACAGCAGAAGAGCCTTGCAAAAAATCTCCTGCTTGATCATGTTTTGCACACAGTGAGCTTTAAACTGTGACACAAACATTGCTGTCACTCCTCACTTTATCTCCTAAAAGTGCATTTGAATCCAAAGTTTCTGGTGCGCTCTCACGTTTCGAGAGGAGTTGTGACAGGGGAGGAGCAGCGCTTGGACTCTAATCCCACAGACGAAGGGCCAGCAGGGAAACTCCTGCAGGGCATCTTCAGCACACAGTGAGCTTTGCAATTCTGCAACACACATTGCTGTAACTCCTTTTCCTGCCTGGAAGACCAATTGATTCCAACATCTCTGTGCCCACTCTCTGCTGAGCAGCAACAGAGAGAAGGAATGTTTAGATTGGGCTAAAACAGCAGAAGAGCCTTGCAAAAAAGCTCCTCCTGATCATGTTTAGCACACAGTGAGCTTTAAACTGTGACACAAACATTGCTGTCACTCTTCACTCTTTCTCCTAAAAGACCATTTCAATCCAAGAACTCCGTTGCCAGCACTCTGCTGAGCAGCAGAGTGAGCAGGAATGTCTGCAATCTGTAAGGCAGTGGAAGAGACAGGCCTGAAGGCTGCTCTTGTGCTTCTTCAACACACTGAGCTTTACAACTGTGACACACACACTGTTGTCACTCCTCATTGTAGCTCCTAAAAGTGCATTTGAATCCAGCGTTTCTGGTCTCCACTCTCGTTTCAAGAGCAGCAGAGGAAGGTGAGCACGAGCGCTTGGAATCCGCTCCCAGTTCCGAAGGGCAGGGAGGGAAAGTCCTTGCAGATCATCTTCAGCGCACAGTGAGCTTTGCAACTCTGAAACACACATTGCTGTCACTCCTCACTTCATCTCCTAATAATCCGTTTGAATCCATGGTCTCTCCCGCCCTCTCTCGTTTGAACAGCAGCAGTGACAGGTGAACACGATCTCTTGGCCTCTGCTCCCACAGCCGAAGAGCCCAGAGTGAAAGCTCCGGCAGGGCATCTTCAGCACGCAGTCAGCTTTGCAACTGTGACACATATATTGCTCTCGCTCCGCACTTTCCTACCTCAAAGTCCAATTGAATCCAAAATCTCTGTGCCCTTTCTCTGCTGGGCAGAAGCAGAGAGAGTAGAGCAGGAACTTTTAGCCAATGCTAAAAGAGCAGAAGAGACAGTCCAGAAAGTTCCCACTGATCATCTTCAGCGCACAGCGAGCTTTGCAACTCTGCAACACACATTGCTGTCACTCCTCCCTTTTTGCCTGAAAGACCAGCTGAATCCACCATCTCTGTGCCCGCTCTCTGCTGAGCAGCAACAGAGAGAGTAGAGCAGGAATTTTTAGACCTGCCTAAAACAGCAGAAGAGCCTTGAAAAAAATCTCCTGCTTGATCATGTTTTGCACACAGTGAGCTTTAAACTGTGACACAAACATTGCTGTCACTCCTCACTTTATCTCCTAAAAGTGCATTTGAATCCAAAGTTTCTGGTGCGCTCTCTCGTTTCGAGAGGAGTTGTGACAGGGGAGGAGCAGCGCTTGGACTCTAATCCCACAGACGAAGGGCCAGCAGGGAAACTCCTGCAGGGCATCTTCAGCGCACAGTGAGCTTTACAATTCTGAAACACACATTGCTGTCACTCCTCCTTTTCCTGCCTGAAAGACCAATTGATTCCAACATCTCTGTGCCCACTCTCTGCTGAGCAGCAACAGAGAGAGTAGAGCAGGAATGTTTAGACTGGGCTAAAACAGCAGAAGAGCCTTGCAAAAAAGCTCCTCCTGATCATGTTTAGCACACAGTGAGCTTTAAACTGTGACACAAACATTGCTGTCACTCTTCAGTCTTTCTCCTAAAAGACCATTTCAATCCAAGAACTCCGTTGCCAGCACTCTGCTGAGCAGCAGAGTGAGCAGGGATGTCTGCAATCTGTAAGGCAGTGGAAGAGACAGGCCTGAAGGCTGCTCTTGTGCTTCTTCAACACACTGAGCTTTACAACTTTGACACACACACTGTTGTCACTCCTCGTTCTAGCTCCTAAAAGTGCATTTGAATCCAGCGTTTCTGGTCTCCACTCTCGTTTCCAGTGCAGCAGAGGCAGGTGAGCACGAGGGCTTGGAATCCGCTCCCAGTTCCGAAGGGCAGGGAGGGAAAGTCCTTGCAGATCATCTTCAGCGCACAGTGAGCTTTACAACTCTGAAACACACATTGCTGTCACTCCTCACTTTATCCCCTAAAAGTGCATTTCAAGCCAACGTTTCTGGTGCGCTCTCTCGCTTCGAGAGCAGTTGTGACAGGGGAGGACGAGCGCTTGGATTCTAATTTCACAGCCGAAGGGCCAGCATGGAAACTACTGCTGGGCATCTTCAGCACACATTGAGATTCACAACTCTGAAACACATATTGCTGTCACCTCTCACTTTCCTACCTGAAAGTCCAATTGAATAATACATCTCCTGTGCTTGCTCTTTGTGAGCAGTAGCAGAATATAGCACTTACGTTTGGACTCTGCTGAAACAGCAGAAGAGACAGTCCAGAAAGTTCCCACTGATCATCTTCAGCACACAGTGAGCTTTGCAACTCTGCAACACACATTGCTGTCTCTTCTTTTCCTGCCTGAAAGACCAATTGATTCCAACACCTCTGTGCCCGCTCTCTGCTGAGCCGCAACAGAGAGAGTAGAGCAGGAATGTTTAGCCTGGGCTAAAACAGCAGAAGAGCCTTGCAAAAAATCTCCTGCTTGATCATGTTTTGCACACAGTGAGCTTTAAACTGTGACACAAACATTGCTGTCACTCCTCACTTTATGTCCTAAAAGTGCATTTGAATCCAAAGTTTCTGGTGCGCTCTCACGTTTCGAGAGGAGTTGTGACAGGGGAGGAGCAGCGCTTGGACTCTAATCCCACAGACGAAGGGCCAGCAGGGAAACTCCTGCAGGGCATCTTCAGCACACAGTGAGCTTCGCAATTCTGCAACACACATTGCTGTCACTCCTCCTTTTCTTGCCTGAAAGACCAATTGATTCCAACATCTCTGTGCCCACTCTCTGCTGAGCAGCAACAGGGAGAAGGAATGTTTAGACTGGGCTAAAACAGCAGAAGAGCCTTGCAAAAAAGCTCCTCCTGATCATGTTTAGCACACAGTGAGCTTTAAACTGTGACACAAACATTGCTGTCACTCTTCAGTCTTTCTCCTAAAAGACCATTTCAATCCAAGAACTCCGTTGCCAGCACTCTGCTGAGCAGCAGTGTGAGCAGGGATGTCTGCAATCTGTAAGGCAGTGGAAGAGACAGGCCTGAAGGCTGCCCTTGTGCTTCTTCAACACACTGAGCTTTACAACTTTGACACACACACTGTTATCACTCCTCATTGAAGCTCCTAAAAGTGCATTTGAATCCAGCGTTTCTGGTCTCCACTCTCGTTTCCAGTGCAGCAGAGGCAGGTGAGCACGAGCGCTTGGAATCCGCTCCCAGTTCCGAAGGGCAGGGAGGGAAAGTCCTTGCAGATCATCTTCAGCGCACAGTGAGCTTTACAACTCTGAAACACACATTGCTGTCACTCCTCACTTTATCCCCTAAAAGTGCATTTCAAGCCAACGTTTCTGGTGCGCTCTCTCGCTTCGAGAGCAGTTGTGACAGGGGAGGACGAGCGCTTGGATTCTAATTTCACAGCCGAAGGGCCAGCATGGAAACTACTGCTGGGCATCTTCAGCACACATTGAGATTCGCAACTCTGAAACACATATTGCTGTCACCTCTCACTTTCCTACCTGAAAGTCCAATTGAATAATACATCTCCTGTGCTTGCTCTTTGTGAGCAGTAGCAGAATATAGCACTTACGTTTGGACTCTGCTGAAACAGCAGAAGAGACAGTCCAGAAAGTTCCCAATGATCATCTTCAGCGCACAGTGAGCTTTGCAACTCTGCAACACACATTGCTGTCACTTCTTTTCCTTTCTGAAAGACCAATTGATTCCAACACCTCTGTGCCCGCTCTCTGCTGAGCCGCAACAGAGAGAGTAGAGCAGGAATGTTTAGCCTGGGCTAAAACAGCAGAAGAGCCTTGCAAAAAATCTCCTGCTTGATCATGTTTTGCACACAGTGAGCTTTAAACTGTGACACAAACATTGCTGTCACTCCTCACTTTATCTCCTAAAAGTGCATTTGAATCCAAAGTTTCTGGTGCGCTCTCACGTTTCGAGAGGAGTTGTGACAGGGGAGGAGCAGCGCTTGGACTCTAATCCCACAGACGAAGGGCCAGCAGGGAAACTCCTGCAGGGCATCTTCAGCACACAGTGAGCTTTGCAATTCTGCAACACACATTGCTGTCACTCCTCCTTTTCTTGCCTGAAAGACCAATTGATTCCAACATCTCTGTGCCCACTCTCTGCTGAGCAGCAACAGGGAGAAGGAATGTTTAGACTGGGCTAAAACAGCAGAAGAGCCTTGCAAAAAAGCTCCTCCTGATCATGTTTAGCACACAGTGAGCTTTAAACTGTGACACAAACATTGCTGTCACTCTTCAGTCTTTCTCCTAAAAGACCATTTCAATCCAAGAACTCCGTTGCCAGCACTCTGCTGAGCAGCAGTGTGAGCAGGGATGTCTGCAATCTGTAAGGCAGTGGAAGAGACAGGCCTGAAGGCTGCCCTTGTGCTTCTTCAACACACTGAGCTTTACAACTTTGACACACACACTGTTATCACTCCTCATTGAAGCTCCTAAAAGTGCATTTGAATCCAGCGTTTCTGGTCTCCACTCTCGTTTCCAGTGCAGCAGAGGCAGGTGAGCACGAGCGCTTGGAATCCGCTCCCAGTTCCGAAGGGCAGGGAGGGAAAGTCCTTGCAGATCATCTTCAGCGCACAGTGAGCTTTACAACTCTGAAACACACATTGCTGTCACTCCTCACTTTATCCCCTAAAAGTGCATTTCAAGCCAACGTTTCTGGTGCGCTCTCTCGCTTCGAGAGCAGTTGTGACAGGGGAGGACGAGCGCTTGGATTCTAATTTCACAGCCGAAGGGCCAGCATGGAAACTACTGCTGGGCATCTTCAACACACATTGAGATTCGCAACTCTGAAACACATATTGCTGTCACCTCTCACTTTCCTACCTGAAAGTCCAATTGAATAATACATCTCCTGTGCTTGCTCTTTGTGAGCAGTAGCAGAATATAGCACTTACGTTTGGACTCTGCTGAAACAGCAGAAGAGACAGTCCAGAAAGTTCCCAATGATCATCTTCAGCGCACAGTGAGCTTTGCAACTCTGCAACACACATTGCTGTCACTTCTTTTCCTTTCTGAAAGACCAATTGATTCCAACACCTCTGTGCCCGCTCTCTGCTGAGCAGCAACAGAGAGAGTAGAGCAGGAATGTTTAGCCTGGGCTAAAACAGCAGAAGAGCCTTGCAAAAAATCTCCTGCTTGATCATGTTTTGCACACAGTGAGCTTTAAACTGTGACACAAACATTGCTGTCACTCCTCACTTTATCTCCTAAAAGTGCATTTGAATCCAAAGTTTCTGGTGCGCTCTCACGTTTCGAGAGGAGTTGTGACAGGGGAGGAGCAGCGCTTGGACTCTAATCCCACAGACGAAGGGCCAGCAGGGAAACTCCTGCAGGGCATCTTCAGCACACAGTGAGCTTTGCAGTTCTGCAACACACATTGCTGTAACTCCTCCTTTTCCTGCCTGGAAGACCAATTGATTCCAACATCTCTGTGCCCACTCTCTGCTGAGCAGCAACAGAGAGCAGGAATGTTTAGACTGGGCAAAAACAGCAGAAGAGCCTTGCAAAAAAGCTCCTCCTGATCATGTTTAGCACACAGTGAGCTTTAAACTGTGACACAAACATTGCTGTCACTCTTCACTCTTTCTCCTAAAAGACCATTTCAATCCAAGAACTCCGTTGCCAGCACTCTGCTGAGCAGCAGAGTGAGCAGGAATGTCTGCAATCTGTATGGCAGTGGAAGAGACCGGCCTGAAGGCTGCTCTTGTGCTTCTTCAACACACTGAGCTTTACAACTGTGACACACACACTGTTGTCACTCCTCATTGTAGCTCCTAAAAGTGCATTTGAATCCAGCGTTTCTGGTCTCCACTCTCGTTTCAAGAGCAGCAGAGGCAGGTGAGCACGAGCGCTTGGAATCCGCTCCCAGTTCCGAAGGGCAGGGAGGGAAAGTCCTTGCAGATCATCTTCAGCGCACAGTGAGCTTTGCAGCTCTGAAACACACATTGCTGTCACTCCTCACTTCATCTCCTAATAATCCGTTTGAATCCATGGTCTCTCCCGCCCTCTCTCGTTTGAACAGCTGCAGTGACAGGTGAACACGATCTCTTGGCCTCTGCTCCCACAGCCGAAGAGCCCGGAGTGAAAGCTCCGGCAGGGCATCTTCAGCACGCAGTCAGCTTTGCAACTGTGACACATATATTGCTCTCGCTCCGCACTTTCCTACCTCAAAGTCCAATTGAATCCAAAATCTCTGTGCCCTTTCTCTGCTGGGCAGAAGCAGAGTAGAGCAGGAACCTTTAGCCAATGCTAAAAGAGCAGAAGAGACAGTCCAGAAAGTTCCCACTGATCATCTTCAGCGCACAGCGAGCTTTGCAACACTGCAACGCACATTGCTGTCACTCCTCCCTTTTTGCCTGAAAGACCAGCTGAATCCACCACCTCTGTGCCCGCTCTCTGCTGAGCAGCAACAGAGAGAGTAGAGCAGGAATTTTTAGAACTGCCTAAAACAGCAGAAGAGCCTTGAAAAAAATCTCCTGCTTGATCATGTTTTGCACACAGTGAGCTTTAAACTGTGACACAAACATTGCTGTCACTCCTCACTTTATCTCCTAAAAGTGCATTTGAATCCAAAGTTTCTGGTGCGCTCTCTCGTTTCGAGAGTAGTTGTGACAGGGGAGGAGCAGCGCTTGGACTCTAATCCCACAGAGGAAGGGCCCGCAGGGAAACGCCTGCAGGGCATCTTCAGCACACAGTGAGCTTTGCAACTCTGCAAAACACATTGCTGTAACTCCTCCTTTTCCTGCCTGGAAGACCTATTGATTCCAACATCTCTGTGCCCACTCTCTGCTGAGCAGCAACAAAGAGAGTAGAGCAGGAATGTTTAGACTGGGCTAAAACAGCAGAAGAGCCTTGCAAAAAAGCTCCTCCTGATCATGTTTAGCACACAGTGAGCTTTAAACTGTGACACAAACATTGCTGTCACTCTTCACTCTTTCTCCTAAAAGACCATTTCAATCCAAGAACTCCGTTGCCAGCACTCTGCTGAGCAGCAGAGTGAGCAGGAATGTCTGCAATCTGTAAGGCAGTGGAAGAGACAGGCCTGAAGGCTGCTCTTGTGCTTCTTCAACACACTGAGCTTTACAACTGTGACACACACACTGTTGTCACTCCTCATTGTAGCTCCTAAAAGTGCATTTGAATCCAGCGTTTCTGGTCTCCACTCTCGTTTCAAGAGCAGCAGAGGCAGGTGAGCACGAGCGCTTGGAATCCGCTCCCAGTTCCGAAGGGCAGGGAGGGAAAGTCCTTGCAGATCATCTTCAGCGCACAGTGAGCTTTGCAACTCTGAAACACACATTGCTGTCACTCCTCACTTCATCTCCTAATAATCCGTTTGAATCCATGGTCTCTCCCGCCCTCTCTCGTTTGAACAGCAGCAGTGACAGGTGAACACGATCTCTTGGCCTCTGCTCCCACAGCCGAAGAGCCCGGAGTGAAAGCTCCGGCAGGGCATCTTCTGCACGCAGTCAGCTTTGCAACTGTGACACATATATTGCTCTCGCTCCGCACTTTCCTACCTCAAAGTCCAATTGAATCCAAAATCTCTGTGCCCTTTCTCTGCTGGGCAGAAGCAGAGTAGAGCAGGAACCTTTAGCCAATGCTAAAAGAGCAGAAGAGACAGTCCAGAAAGTTCCCACTGATCATCTTCAGCGCACAGCGAGCTTTGCAACTCTGCAACGCACATTGCTGTCACTCCTCCCTTTTTGCCTGAAAGACCAGCTGAATCCACCATCTCTGTGCCCGCTCTCTGCTGAGCAGCAACAGAGAGAGTAGAGCAGGAATTTTTAGACCTGCCTAAAACAGCAGAAGAGCCTTGAAAAAAATCTCCTGCTTGATCATGTTTTGCACACAGTGAGCTTTAAACTGTGACACAAACATTGCTGTCACTCCTCACTTTATCTCCTAAAAGTGCATTTGAATCCAAAGTTTCTGGTACGCACTCTCGCTTGGAGAGGAGTTGTGACAGGGGAGGAGCAGCGCTTGGACTCTAATCCCACAGACGAAGGGCCAGCAGGGAAACGCCTGCAGGGCATCTTCAGCACACAGTGAGCTTTGCAACTCTGCAAAACACATTGCTGTCACTCCTCCTTTTCCTGCCTGGAAGACCTATTGATTCCAACATCTCTGTGCCCACTCTCTGCTGAGCAGCAACAGAGAGAGTAGAGCAGGAATGTTTAGACTGGGCTAAAACAGCAGAAGAGCCTTGCAAAAAAGCTCCTCCTGATCATGTTTAGCACACAGTGAGCTTTAAACTGTGACACAAACATTGCTGTCACTCTTCACTCTTTCTCCTAAAAGACCATTTCAATCCAAGAACTCCGTTGCCAGCACTCTGCTGAGCAGCAGAGTGAGCAGGGATGTCTGCAATCTGTAAGGCAGTGGAAGAGACAGGCCTGAAGGCTGCCCTTGTGCTTCTTCAACACACTGAGCTTTACAACTTTGACACACACACTGTTGTCACTCCTCATTCTAGCTCCTAAAAGTGCATTTGAATCCAGCGTTTCTGGTCTCCACTCTCGTTTCCAGTGCAGCAGAGGCAGGTGAGCACGAGCGCTTGGAATCCGCTCCCAGTTCCGAAGGGCAGGGAGGGAAAGTCCTTGCAGATCATCTTCAGCGCACAGTGAGCTTTACAACTCTGAAACACACATTGCTGTCACTCCTCACTTTATCCCCTAAAAGTGCATTTCAAGCCAACGTTTCTGGTGCGCTCTCTCGCTTCGAGAGCAGTTGTGACAGGGGAGGACGAGCGCTTGGATTGTAATTTCACAGCCGAAGGGCCAGCATGGAAACTACTGCTGGGCATCTTCAACACACATTGAGATTCGCAACTCTGAAACACATATTGCTGTCACCTCTCACTTTCCTACCTGAAAGTCCAATTGAATAATACATCTCCTGTGCTTGCTCTTTGTGAGCAGTAGCAGAATATAGCACTTACGTTTGGACTCTGCTGAAACAGCAGAAGAGACAGTCCAGAAAGTTCCCAATGATCATCTTCAGCGCACAGTGAGCTTTGCAACTCTGCAACACACATTGCTGTCACTTCTTTTCCTTTCTGAAAGACCAATTGATTCCAACACCTCTGTGCCCGCTCTCTGCTGAGCAGCAACAGAGAGAGTAGAGCAGGAATGTTTAGCCTGGGCTAAAACAGCAGAAGAGCCTTGCAAAAAATCTCCTGCTTGATCATGTTTTGCACACAGTGAGCTTTAAACTGTGACACAAACATTGCTGTCACTCCTCACTTTATCTCCTAAAAGTGCATTTGAATCCAAAGTTTCTGGTGCGCTCTCACGTTTCGAGAGGAGTTGTGACAGGGGAGGAGCAGCGCTTGGACTCTAATCCCACAGACGAAGGGCCAGCAGGGAAACTCCTGCAGGGCATCTTCAGCACACAGTGAGCTTTGCAATTCTGCAACACACATTGCTGTAACTCCTCCTTCTCCTGCCTGGAAGACCAATTGATTCCAACATCTCTGTGCCCACTCTCTGCTGAGCAGCAACAGAGAGCAGGAATGTTTAGACTGGGCTAAAACAGCAGAAGAGCCTTGCAAAAAAGCTCCTCCTGATCATGTTTAGCACACAGTGAGCTTTAAACTGTGACACAAACATTGCTGTCACTCTTCACTCTTTCTCCTAAACGACCATTTCAATCCAAGAACTCCGTTGCCAGCACTCTGCTGAGCAGCAGAGTGAGCAGGAATGTCTGCAATCTGTAAGGCAGTGGAAGAGACAGGCCTGAAGGCTGCTCTTGTGCTTCTTCAACACACTGAGCTTTACAACTGTGACACACACACTGTTGTCACTCCTCATTGTAGCTCCTAAAAGTGCATTTGAATCCAGCGTTTCTGGTCTCCACTCTCGTTTCAAGAGCAGCAGAGGCAGGTGAGCACGAGCGCTTGGAATCCGCTCCCAGTTCCGAAGGGCAGGGAGGGAAAGTCCTTGCAGATCATCTTCAGCGCACAGTGAGCTTTGCAACTCTGAAACACACATTGCTGTCACTCCTCACTTCATCTCCTAATAATCCGTTTGAATCTATGGTCTCTCCCGCCCTCTCTCGTTTGAACAGCAGCAGTGACAGGTGAACACGATCTCTTGGCCTCTGCTCCCACAGCCGAAGAGCCCGGAGTGAAAGCTCCGGCAGGGCATCTTCAGCACGCAGTCAGCTTTGCAACTGTGACACATATATTGCTCTCGCTCCGCACTTTCCTACCTCAAAGTCCAATTGAATCCAAAATCTCTGTGCCCTTTCTCTGCTGGGCAGAAGCAGAGTAGAGCAGGAACCTTTAGCCAATGCTAAAAGAGCAGAAGAGACAGTCCAGAAAGTTCCCACTGATCATCTTCAGCGCACAGCGAGCTTTGCAACACTGCAACGCACATTGCTGTCACTCCTCCCTTTTTGCCTGAAAGACCAGCTGAATCCACCATCTCTGTGCCCGCTCTCTGCTGAGCAGCAACAGAGAGAGTAGAGCAGGAATTTTTAGACCTGCCTAAAACAGCAGAAGAGCCTTGAAAAAAATCTCCTGCTTGATCATGTTTTGCACACAGTGAGCTTTAAACTGTGACACAAACATTGCTGTCACTCCTCACTTTATCTCCTAAAAGTGCTTTTGAATCCAAAGTTTCTGGTGCGCTCTCTCGTTTCGAGAGGAGTTGTGACAGGGGAGGAGCAGCGCTTGGACTCTAATCCCACAGAGGAAGGGCCAGCAGGGAAACGCCTGCAGGGCATCTTCAGCACACAGTGAGCTTTGCAACTCTGCAAAACACATTGCTGTCACTCCTCCTTTTCCTGCCTGGAAGACCTATTGATTCCAACATCTCTGTGCCCACTCTCTGCTGAGCAGCAACAGAGAGAGTAGAGCAGGAATGTTTAGACTGGGCTAAAACAGCAGAAGAGCCTTGCAAAAAAGCTCCTCCTGATCATGTTTAGCACACAGTGAGCTTTAAACTGTGACACAAACATTGCTGTCACTCTTCACTCTTTCTCCTAAAAGACCATTTCAATCCAAGAACTCCGTTGCCAGCACTCTGCTGAGCAGCAGAGTGAGCAGGAATGTCTGCAATCTGTAAGGCAGTGGAAGAGACAGGCCTGAAGGCTGCTCTTGTGCTTCTTCAACACACTGAGCTTTACAACTGTGACACACACACTGTTGTCACTCCTCATTGTAGCTCCTAAAAGTGCATTTGAATCCAGCGTTTCTGGTCTCCACTCTCGTTTCAAGAGCAGCAGAGGCAGGTGAGCACGAGCGCTTGGAATCCGCTCCCAGTTCCGAAGGGCAGGGAGGGAAAGTCCTTGCAGATCATCTTCAGCGCACAGTGAGCTTTGCAACTCTGAAACACACATTGCTGTCACTCCTCACTTCATCTCCTAATAATCCGTTTGAATCCATGGTCTCTCCCGCCCTCTCTCGTTTGAACAGCAGCAGTGACAGGTGAACACGATCTCTTGGCCTCTGCTCCCACAGCCGAAGAGCCCGGAGTGAAAGCTCCGGCAGGGCATCTTCAGCACGCAGTCAGCTTTGCAACTGTGACACATATATTGCTCTCGCTCCGCACTTTCCTACCTCAAAGTCCAATTGAATCCAAAATCTCTGTGCCCTTTCTCTGCTGGGCAGAAGCAGAGTAGAGCAGGAACCTTTAGCCAATGCTAAAAGAGCAGAAGAGACAGTCCAGAAAGTTCCCACTGATCATCTTCAGCGCACAGCGAGCTTTGCAACTCTGCAACACACATTGCTGTCACTCCTCCCTTTTTGCCTGAAAGACCAGCTGAATCCACCATCTCTGAGCCCGCTCTCTGCTGAGCAGCAACAGAGAGAGTAGAGCAGGAATTTTTAGACCTGCCTAAAACAGCAGAAGAGCCTTGAAAAAAATCTCCTGCTTGATCATGTTTTGCACACAGTGAGCTTTAAACTGTGACACAAACATTGCTGTCACTCCTCACTTTATCTCCTAAAAGTGCATTTGAATCCAAAGTTTCCGGTGCGCTCTCTCGTTTCGAGAGGAGTTGTGACAGGGGAGGAGCAGCGCTTGGACTCTAATCCCACAGACGAAGGGCCAGCAGGGAAACTCCTGCAGGGCATCTTCAGCACACAGTGAGCTTTGCAATTCTGCAACACACATTGCTGTAACTCCTCCTTTTCCTGCCTGGAAGACCTATTGATTCCAACATCTCTGTGCCCACTCTCTGCTGAGCAGCAACAGAGAGAAGGAATGTTTAGACTGGGCTAAAACAGCAGAAGAGCCTTGCAAAAAAGCTCCTCCTGATCATGTTTAGCACACAGTGAGCTTTAAACTGTGACACAAACATTGCTGTCACTCTTCACTCTTTCTCCTAAAAGACCATTTCAATCCAAGAACTCCGTTGCCAGCACTCTGCTGAGCAGCAGAGTGAGCAGGAATGTCTGCAATCTGTAAGGCAGTGGAAGAGACAGGCCTGAAGGCTGCTCTTGTGCTTCTTCAACACACTGAGCTTTACAACTGTGACACACACACTGTTGTCACTCCTCATTGTAGCTCCTAAAAGTGCATTTGAATCCAGCGTTTCTGGTCTCCACTCTCGTTTCAAGAGCAGCAGAGGAAGGTGAGCACGAGCGCTTGGAATCCGCTCCCAGTTCCGAAGGGCAGGGAGGGAAAGTCCTTGCAGATCATCTTCAGCGCACAGTGAGCTTTGCAACTCTGAAACACACATTGCTGTCACTCCTCACTTCATCTCCTAATAATCCGTTTGAATCCATGGTCTCTCCCGCCCTCTCTCGTTTGAACAGCAGCAGTGACAGGTGAACACGATCTCTTGGCCTCTGCTCCCACAGCCGAAGAGCCCGGAGTGAAAGCTCCGGCAGGGCATCTTCAGCACGCAGTCAGCTTTGCAACTGTGACACATATATTGCTCTCGCTCCGCACTTTCCTACCTCAAAGTCCAATTGAATCCAAAATCTCTGTGCCCTTTCTCTGCTGGGCAGAAGCAGAGAGAGTAGAGCAGGAACCTTTAGCCAATGCTAAAAGAGCAGAAGAGACAGTCCAGAAAGTTCCCACTGATCATCTTCAGCGCACAGCGAGCTTTGCAACTCTGCAACACACATTGCTGTCACTCCTCCCTTTTTGCCTGAAAGACCAATTGATTCCAACACCTCTGTGCCCGCTCTCTGCTGAGCAGCAACAGAGAGAGTAGAGCAGGAATTTTTAGACCTGCCTAAAACAGCAGAAGAGCCTTGAAAAAAATCTCCTGCTTGATCATGTTTTGCACACAGTGAGCTTTAAACTGTGACACAAACATTGCTGTCACTCCTCAGTTTATCTCCTAAAAGTGCATTTGAATCCAAAGTTTCTGGTGCGCTCTCTCGTTTCGAGAGGAGTTGTGACAGGGGAGGAGCAGCGCTTGGACTCTAATCCCACAGACGAAGGGCCAGCAGGGAAACTCCTGCAGGGCATCTTCAGCACACAGTGAGCTTTACAATTCTGCAACACACATTGCTGTCACTCCTCCTTTTCTTGCCTGAAAGACCAATTGATTCCAACATCTCTGTGCCCACTCTCTGCTGAGCAGCAACAGAGAGAGTAGAGCAGGAATGTTTAGACTGGGCTAAAACAGCAGAAGAGCCTTGCAAAAAAGCTCCTCCTGATCATGTTTAGCACACAGTGAGCTTTAAACTGTGACACAAACATTGCTGTCACTCTTCACTCTTTCTCCTAAAAGACCATTTCAATCCCAGAACTCCGTTGCCAGCACTCTGCTGGGCAGCAGAGTGAGCAGGGATGTCTGCAATCTGTAAGGCAGTGGAAGAGACAGGCCTGAAGGCTGCTCTTGTGCTTCTTCAACACACTGAGCTTTACAACTTTGACACACACACTGTTGTCACTCCTCATTGTAGCTCCTAAAAGTGCATTTGAATCCAGCGTTTCTGGTCTCCACTCTCGTTTCCAGTGCAGCAGAGGCAGGTGAGCACGAGCGCTTGGAATCCGCTCCCAGTTCCGAAGGGCAGGGAGGGAAAGTCCTTGCAGATCATCTTCAGCGCACAGTGAGCTTTGCAACTCTGAAACACACATTGCTGTCACTCCTCACTTTATCTCCTAAAAGTGCATTTCAAGCCAACGTTTCTGGTGCGCTCTCTCGCTTCGAGAGCAGTTGTGACAGGGGAGGATGAGCGCTTGGATTCTAATTTCACAGCCGAAGGGCCAGCATGGAAACTACTGCTGGGCATCTTCACCACACATTGAGATTCACAACTCTGAAACACATATTGCTGTCACCTCTCACTTTCCTACCTGAAAGTCCAATTGAATAATACATCTCCTGTGCTTGCTCTTTGTGAGCAGTAGCAGAATATAGCACTTACGTTTGGACTCTGCTGAAACAGCAGAAGAGACAGTCCAGAAAGTTCCCACTGATCATCTTCAGCACACAGTGAGCTTTGCAACTCTGCAACACACATTGCTGTCTCTTCTTTTCCTGCCTGAAAGACCAATTGATTCCAACACCTCTGTGCCCGCTCTCTGCTGAGCAGCAACAGAAAGAGTAGAGCAGGAATGTTTAGCCTGGGCTAAAACAGCAGAAGAGCCTTGCAAAAAATCTCCTGCTTGATCATGTTTTGCACACAGTGAGCTTTAAACTGTGACACAAACATTGCTGTCACTCCTCACTTTATCTCCTAAAAGTGCATTTGAATCCAAAGTTTCTGGTGCGCTCTCGCGTTTCGAGAAAAGTTGTGACAGGGGAGGAGCAGCGCTTGGACTCTAATCCCACAGACGAAGGGCCAGCAGGGAAACTCCTGCAGGGCATCTTCAGCACACAGTGAGCTTTACAATTCTGCAACACACATTGCTGTAACTCCTCCTTCTCCTGCCTGGAAGACCAATTGATTCCAACATCTCTGTGCCCACTCTCTGCTGAGCAGCAACAGAGAGAGTAGAGCAGGAATGTTTAGACTGGGCTAAAACAGCAGAAGAGCCTTGCAAAAAAGCTCCTCCTGATCATGTTTAGCACACAGTGTGCTTTAAACTGTGACACAAACATTGCTGTCACTCTTCACTCTTTCTCCTAAAAGACCATTTCAATCCAAGAACTCCGTTGCCAGCACTCTGCTGAGCAGCAGAGTGAGCAGGGATGTCTGCAATCTGTAAGGCAGTGGAAGAGACAGGCTGAAGGCTGCTCTTGTGCTTCTTCAACACACTGAGCTTTACAACTTTGACACACACACTGTTGTCACTCCTCATTGTAGCTCCTAAAAGTGCATTTGAATCCAGCGTTTCTGGTCTCCACTCTCGTTTCCAGTGCAGCAGAGGCAGGTGAGCACGAGCGCTTGGAATCCGCTCCCAGTTCCGAAGGGCAGGGAGGGAAAGTCCTTGCAGATCATCTTCAGCGCACAGTGAGCTTTGCAACTCTGAAACACACATTGCTGTCACTCCTCACTTTATCTCCTAAAAGTGCATTTCAAGCCAACGTTTCTGGTGCGCTCTCTCGCTTCGAGAGCAGTTGTGACAGGGGAGGATGAGCGCTTGGATTCTAATTTCACAGCCGAAGGGCCAGCATGGAAACTACTGCTGGGCATCTTCAGCACACATTGAGATTCACAACTCTGAAACACATATTGCTGTCACCTCTCACTTTCCTACCTGAAAGTCCAATTGAATAATACATCTCCTGTGCTTGCTCTTTGTGAGCAGTAGCAGAATATAGCACTTACGTTTGGACTCTGCTGAAACAGCAGAAGAGACAGTCCAGAAAGTTCCCACTGATCATCTTCAGCACACAGTGAGCTTTGCAACTCTGCAACACACATTGCTGTCGCTCCTCCCTTTCCTGCCTGAAGGACCAACTGAATCCACCATCTCTGTGCCCGCTCTCTGCTGAGCAACAACAGAGAGAGCAGAGCAGGAATGTTTAGACTGGGCTAAAACAGCAGAAGAGCCTTGCAAAAAATCTCCTGCTTGATCATGTTTTGCACTCAGTGAGCTTCAAACTGTGACACAAACATTGCTGTCACTCCTCACTTTATCTCCTAAAAATGAATTTGAATGCAAAGTTTATGGTGCGCTCTCTCGTTTCGAGAGCAGATGTCGCAGGGGAGGACGAGCTTTTGGACTCTAATTTCACAGACGAATTGCCAGCATGGAAACTCCTGCAGGGCATCTTCAGCACCCAGTGAGCTTCGCAACTCTGAAACACAAATAGCTGTCACCTCTCACTTTCCTACCTGAAAGTCCAATTGAATCCTACATCTCCTGTGCTTGCTCTTTGTGAGCAGTAGCAGAATATAGCACTTACGTTTGGACTCTGAAGAAACAGCAGAAGAGACAGTCCAGAAAGTTCCCACTGATCATCTTCAGCGAACAGCGAGCTTTGCAACTCTGCAACACACATTGCTGTCACTTCTTTTCCTGCCTGAAAGACCAATTGATTCCAACATCTCTGTGCCCGCTCTCTGCTGAGCAGCAACAGAGAGTTGAGCAGGAATGTTTAGCCTGGGCTAAAACAGCAGAAGAGCCTTGCAAAAAATCTCCTGCTTGATCATGTTTTGCACACAGTGAGCTTTAAACTGTGACACAAACATTGCTGTTACTCCTTACTTTATCTCCTAAAAGTGCATTTGAATCCAAAGTTTCTGGTACGCACTCTCGTTTGGAGAGGAGTTGTGACAGGGGAGGAGCAGCACTTGGACTCTAATCCAACAGATGAAGGGCCAGCAGGGAAACTCCTGCAGGGCATCTTCAGCACACAGTGAGCTTTGCAACTCTGCAAAACACATTGCTGTCACTCCTCCTTTTCCTGCCTGGAAGACCTATTGATTCCAACATCTCTGTGCCCACTCTCTGCTGAGCAGCAACAGAGAGAGTAGAGCAGGAATGTTTAGCCTGGGCTAAAACAGCAGAAGAGCCTTGCAAAAAATCTCCTGCTTGATCATGTTTAGCACACAGTGAGCTTTAAACTGTGACACAAACATTGATGTCACTCCTCACTTTATCTCCTAAAAGTGCATTTGAATCCAAAGTTTCTGGTGCGCTCTCTCGTTTCGAGAGGAGTTGTGACAGGGGAGGAGCAGCGCTTGGACTCTAATCCCACAGACGAAGGGCCAGCAGGGAAACTCCTGCAGGGCATCTTCAGCGCACACTGAGCTTTACAATTCTGAAACACACATTGCTGTCACTCCTCCTTTTCTTGCCTGAAAGACCAATTGATTCCAACATCTCTGTGCCCACTCTCTGCTGAGCAGCAACAGAGAGAGTAGAGCAGGAATGTTTAGACTGGGCTAAAACAGCAGAAGAGCCTTGCAAAAAAGCTCCTCCTGATCATGTTTAGCACACAGTGAGCTTTAAACTGTGACACAAACATTGCTGTCACTCTTCACTCTTTCTCCTAAAAGACCATTTCAATCCCAGAACTCCGTTGCCAGCACTCTGCTGAGCAGCAGAGTGAGCAGGAATGTCTGCAATCTGTAAGGCAGTGGAAGAGACAGGCCTGAAGGCTGCTCTTGTGCTTCTTCAACACACTGAGCTTTACAACTGTGACACACACACTGTTGTCACTCCTCATTGTAGCTCCTAAAAGTGCATTTGAATCCAGCGTTTCTGGTCTCCACTCTCGTTTCAAGAGCAGCAGAGGAAGGTGAGCACGAGCGCTTGGAATCCGCTCCCAGTTCCGAAGGGCAGGGAGGGAAAGTCCTTGCAGATCATCTTCAGCGCACAGTGAGCTTTGCAACTCTGAAACACACATTGCTGTCACTCCTCACTTTATCTCCTATAAGTGCATTTCAAGCCAACGTTTCTGGTGCGCTCTCTCGCTTCGAGAGCAGTTGTGACAGGGGAGGACGAGCGCTTGGATTCTAATTTCACAGCCGAAGGGCCAGCATGGAAACTACTGCTGGGCATCTTCAGCACACATTGAGATTCACAACTCTGAAACACATATTGCTGTCACCTCTCACTTTCCTACCTGAAAGTCCAATTGAATAATACATCTCCTGTGCTTGCTCTTTGTGAGCAGTAGCAGAATATAGCACTTGCGTTTGGACTCTGCTGAAACAGCAGAAGAGACAGTCCAGAAAGTTCCCACTGATCATCTTCAGCACACAGTGAGCTTTGCAACTCTGCAACACACATTGCTGTCTCTTCTTTTCCTGCCTGAAAGACCAATTGATTCCAACACCTCTGTGCCCGCTCTCTGCTGAGCAGCAACAGAGAGAGTAGAGCAGGAATGTTTAGCCTGGGCTAAAACAGCAGAAGAGCCTTGCAAAAAATCTCCTGCTTGATCATGTTTTGCACACAGTGAGCTTTAAACTGTGACACAAACATTGCTGTCACTCCTCACTTTATCTCCTAAAAGTGCATTTGAATCCAAAGTTTCTGGTGCGCTCTCTCGTTTGGAGAGGAGTTGTGACAGGGGAGGAGCAGCGCTTGGACTCTAATCCCACAGACGAAGGGCCAGCAGGGAAACTCCTGCAGGGCATCTTCAGCACACAGTGAGCTTTGCAATTCTGCAACACACATTGCTGTAACTCCTTTTCCTGCCTGGAAGACCAATTGATTCCAACATCTCTGTGCCCACTCTCTGCTGAGCAGCAACAGAGAGAAGGAATGTTTAGACTGGGCTAAAACAGCAGAAGAGCCTTGCAAAAAGCTCCTCCTGATCATGTTTAGCACACAGTGAGCTTTAAACTGTGACACAAACATTGCTGTCACTCTTCACTCTTTCTCCTAAAAGACCATTTCAATCCAAGAACTCCGTTGCCAGCACTCTGCTGAGCAGCAGAGTGAGCAGGAATGTCTGCAATCTGTAAGGCAGTGGAAGAGACAGGCCTGAAGGCTGCTCTTGTGCTTCTTCAACACACTGAGCTTTACAACTGTGACACACACACTGTTGTCACTCCTCATTGTAGCTCCTAAAAGTGCATTTGAATCCAGCGTTTCTGGTCTCCACTCTCGTTTCAAGAGCAGCAGAGGAAGGTGAGCACGAGCGCTTGGAATCCGCTCCCAGTTCCGAAGGGCAGGGAGGGAAAGTCCTTGCAGATCATCTTCAGCGCACAGTGAGCTTTGCAACTCTGAAACACACATTGCTGTCACTCCTCACTTTATCTCCTAAAAGTGCATTTCAAGCCAACGTTTCTGGTGCGCTCTCTCGCTTCGAGAGCAGTTGTGACAGGGGAGGACGAGCGCTTGGATTCTAATTTCACAGCCGAAGGGCCAGCATGGAAACTACTGCTGGGCATCTTCAGCACACATTGAGATTCACAACTCTGAAACACATATTGCTGTCACCTCTCACTTTCCTACCTGAAAGTCCAATTGAATAATACATCTCCTGTGCTTGCTCTTTGTGAGCAGTAGCAGAATATAGCACTTACGTTTGGACTCTGCTGAAACAGCAGAAGAGACAGTCCAGAAAGTTCCCACTGATCATCTTCAGCACACAGTGAGCTTTGCTACTCTGCAACACACATTGCTGTCTCTTCTTTTCCTGCCTGAAAGACCAATTGATTCCAACACCTCTGTGCCCGCTCTCTGCTGAGCAGCAACAGAGAGAGTAGAGCAGGAATGTTTAGCCTGGGCTAAAACAGCAGAAGAGCCTTGCAAAAAATCTCCTGCTTGATCATGTTTTGCACACAGTGAGCTTTAAACTGTGACACAAACATTGCTGTCACTCCTCACTTTATCTCCTAAAAGTGCATTTGAATCCAAAGTTTCTGGTGCGCTCTCTCGTTTGGAGAGGAGTTGTGACAGGGGAGGAGCAGCGCTTGGACTCTAATCCCACAGACGAAGGGCCAGCAGGGAAACTCCTGCAGGGCATCTTCAGCACACAGTGAGCTTTGCAATTCTGCAACACACATTGCTGTAACTCCTTTTCCTGCCTGGAAGACCAATTGATTCCAACATCTCTGTGCCCACTCTCTGCTGAGCAGCAACAGAGAGAAGGAATGTTTAGACTGGGCTAAAACAGCAGAAGAGCCTTGCAAAAAGCTCCTCCTGATCATGTTTAGCACACAGTGAGCTTTAAACTGTGACACAAACATTGCTGTCACTCTTCACTCTTTCTCCTAAAAGACCATTTCAATCCAAGAACTCCGTTGCCAGCACTCTGCTGAGCAGCAGAGTGAGCAGGAATGTCTGCAATCTGTAAGGCAGTGGAAGAGACAGGCCTGAAGGCTGCTCTTGTGCTTCTTCAACACACTGAGCTTTACAACTGTGACACACACACTGTTGTCACTCCTCATTGTAGCTCCTAAAAGTGCATTTGAATCCAGCGTTTCTGGTCTCCACTCTCGTTTCAAGAGCAGCAGAGGAAGGTGAGCACGAGCGCTTGGAATCCGCTCCCAGTTCCGAAGGGCAGGGAGGGAAAGTCCTTGCAGATCATCTTCAGCGCACAGTGAGCTTTGCAACTCTGAAACACACATTGCTGTCACTCCTCACTTTATCTCCTAAAAGTGCATTTCAAGCCAACGTTTCTGGTGCGCTCTCTCGCTTCGAGAGCAGTTGTGACAGGGGAGGACGAGCGCTTGGATTCTAATTTCACAGCCGAAGGGCCAGCATGGAAACTACTGCTGGGCATCTTCAGCACACATTGAGATTCACAACTCTGAAACACATATTGCTGTCACCTCTCACTTTCCTACCTGAAAGTCCAATTGAATAATACATCTCCTGTGCTTGCTCTTTGTGAGCAGTAGCAGAATATAGCACTTACGTTTGGACTCTGCTGAAACAGCAGAAGAGACAGTCCAGAAAGTTCCCACTGATCATCTTCAGCACACAGTGAGCTTTGCAACTCTGCAACACACATTGCTGTCTCTTCTTTTCCTGCCTGAAAGACCAATTGATTCCAACACCTCTGTGCCCGCTCTCTGCTGAGCAGCAACAGAGAGAGTAGAGCAGGAATGTTTAGCCTGGGCTAAAACAGCAGAAGAGCCTTGCAAAAAATCTCCTGCTTGATCATGTTTTGCACACAGTGAGCTTTAAACTGTGACACAAACATTGATGTCACTCCTCACTTTATCTCCTAAAAGTGCATTTGAATCCAAAGTTTCTGGTGCGCTCTCACGTTTCGAGAGGAGTTGTGACAGGGGAGGAGCAGCGCTTGGACTCTAATCCCACAGACGAAGGGCCAGCAGGGAAACTCCTGCAGGGCATCTTCAGCACACAGTGAGCTTTGCAATTCTGCAACACACATTGCTGTAACTCCTTTTCCTGCCTGGAAGACCAATTGATTCCAACATCTCTGTGCCCACTCTCTGCTGAGCAGCAACAGAGAGAAGGAATGTTTAGACTGGGCTAAAACAGCAGAAGAGCCTTGCAAAAAAGCTCCTCCTGATCATGTTTAGCACACAGTGAGCTTTAAACTGTGACACAAACATTGCTGTCACTCTTCACTCTTTCTCCTAAAAGACCATTTCAATCCAAGAACTCCGTTGCCAGCACTCTGCTGAGCAGCAGAGTGAGCAGGAATGTCTGCAATCTGTAAGGCAGTGGAAGAGACAGGCCTGAAGGCTGCTCTTGTGCTTCTTCAACACACTGAGCTTTACAACTGTGACACACACACTGTTGTCACTCCTCATTGTAGCTCCTAAAAGTGCATTTGAATCCAGCGTTTCTGGTCTCCACTCTCGTTTCAAGAGCAGCAGAGGAAGGTGAGCACGAGCGCTTGGAATCCGCTCCCAGTTCCGAAGGGCAGGGAGGGAAAGTCCTTGCAGATCATCTTCAGCGCACAGTGAGCTTTGCAACTCTGAAACACACATTGCTGTCACTCCTCACTTCATCTCCTAATAATCCGTTTGAATCCATGGTCTCTCCCGCCCTCTCTCGTTTGAACAGCAGCAGTGACAGGTGAACACGATCTCTTGGCCTCTGCTCCCACAGCCGAAGAGCCCGGAGTGAAAGCTCCGGCAGGGCATCTTCAGCACGCAGTCTGCTTTGCAACTGTGACACATATATTGCTCTCGCTCCGCACTTTCCTACCTCAAAGTCCAATTGAATCCAAAATCTCTGTGCCCTTTCTCTGCTGGGCAGAAGCAGAGAGAGTAGAGCAGGAACCTTTAGCCAATGCTAAAAGAGCAGAAGAGACAGTCCAGAAAGTTCCCACTGATCATCTTCAGCGCACAGCGAGCTTTGCAACTCTGCAACACACATTGCTGTCACTCCTCCCTTTTTGCCTGAAAGACCAGCTGAATCCACCATCTCTGTGCCCGCTCTCTGCTGAGCAGCAACAGAGAGAGTAGAGCAGGAATTTTTAGACCTGCCTAAAACAGCAGAAGAGCCTTGAAAAAAATCTCCTGCTTGATCATGTTTTGCACACAGTGAGCTTTAAACTGTGACACAAACATTGCTGTCACTCCTCACTTTATCTCCTAAAAGTGCATTTCAAGCCAACGTTTCTGGTGCGCTCTCTCGCTTCGAGAGCAGTTGTGACAGGGGAGGACGAGCGCTTGGATTCTAATTTCACAGCCGAAGGGCCAGCATGGAAACTACTGCTGGGCATCTTCAGCACACATTGAGATTCACAACTCTGAAACACATATTGCTGTCACCTCTCACTTTCCTACCTGAAAGTCCAATTGAATAATACATCTCCTGTGCTTGCTCTTTGTGAGCAGTAGCAGAATATAGCACTTACGTTTGGACTCTGCTGAAACAGCAGAAGAGACAGTCCAGAAAGTTCCCACTGATCATCTTCAGCACACAGTGAGCTTTGCAACTATGCAACACACATTGCTGTCTCTTCTTTTCCTGCCTGAAAGACCAATTGATTCCAACACCTCTGTGCCCGCTCTCTGCTGAGCAGCAACAGAGAGAGTAGAGCAGGAATGTTTAGCCTGGGCTAAAACAGCAGAAGAGCCTTGCAAAAAATCTCCTGCTTGATCATGTTTTGCACTCAGTGAGCTTCAAACTGTGACACAAACATTGCTGTCACTCCTCAATTTATCTCCTAAAAGTGAATTTGAATGCAAAGTTTATGGTGCGCTCTCTCGTTTCGAGAGCAGATGTCGCAGGGGAGGACGAGCTTTTGGACTCTAATTTCACAGACGAATTGCCAGCATGGAAACTCCTGCAGGGCATCTTCAGCACCCAGTGAGCTTCGCAACTCTGAAACACAAATAGCTGTCACCTCTCACTTTCCTACCTGAAAGTCCAATTGAATCCTACATCTCCTGTGCTTGCTCTTTGTGAGCAGTAGCAGAATATAGCACTTACGTTTGGACTCTGAAGAAACAGCAGAAGAGACAGTCCAGAAAGTTCCCACTGATCATCTTCAGCGAACAGCGAGCTTTGCAACTCTGCAACACACATTGCTGTCACTTCTTTTCCTGCCTGAAAGACCAATTGATTCCAACATCTCTGTGCCCGCTCTCTGCTGAGCAGCAACAGAGAGTTGAGCAGGAATGTTTAGCCTGGGCTAAAACAGCAGAAGTGCCTTGCAAAAAATCTCCTGCTTGATCATGTTTTGCACACAGTGAGCTTTAAACTGTGACACAAACATTGCTGTCACTCCTCACTTTATCTCCTAAAAGTGCATTTGAATCCAAAGTTTCTGGTACGCACTCTTGTTTGGAGAGGAGTTGTGACAGGGGAGGAGCAGCGCTTGGACTCTAATCCAACAGATGAAGGGCCAGCAGGGAAACTCCTGCAGGGCATCTTCAGCACACAGTGAGCTTTGCAACTCTGCAAAACACATTGCTGTCACTCCTCCTTTTCCTGCCTGGAAGACCTATTGATTCCAACATCTCTGTGCCCACTCTCTGCAGAGCAGCAACAGAGAGAGTAGAGCAGGAATGTTTAGCCTGGGCTAAAACAGCAGAAGAGCCTTGCAAAAAATCTCCTGCTTGATCATGTTTTGCACACAGTGAGCTTTAAACTGTGACACAAACATTGCTGTCACTCCTCACTTTATCTCCTAAAAGTGCATTTGAATCCAAAGTTTCTGGTGCGCTCTCACGTTTGGAGAGGAGTTGTGACAGGGGAGGAGCAGCGCTTGGACTCTAATCCCACAGACGAAGGGCCAGCAGGGAAACTCCTGCAGGGCATCTTCAGCACACAGTGAGCTTTGCAATTCTGCAACACACATTGCTGTAACTCCTTTTCCTGCCTGGAAGACCAATTGATTCCAACATCTCTGTGCCCACTCTCTGCTGAGCAGCAACAGAGAGAAGGAATGTTTAGACTGGGCTAAAACAGCAGAAGAGCCTTGCAAAAAAGCTCCTCCTGATCATGTTTAGCACACAGTGAGCTTTAAACTGTGACACAAACATTGCTGTCACTCTTCACTCTTTCTCCTAAAAGACCATTTCAATCCAAGAACTCTGTTGCCAGCACTCTGCTGAGCAGCAGAGTGAGCAGGAATGTCTGCAATCTGTAAGGCAGTGGAAGAGACAGGCCTGAAGGCTGCTCTTGTGCTTCTTCAACACACTGAGCTTTACAACTGTGACACACACACTGTTGTCACTCCTCATTGTAGCTCCTAAAAGTGCATTTGAATCCAGCGTTTCTGGTCTCCACTCTCGTTTCAAGAGCAGCAGAGGAAGGTGAGCACGAGCGCTTGGAATCCGCTCCCAGTTCCGAAGGGCAGGGAGGGAAAGTCCTTGCAGATCATCTTCAGCGCACAGTGAGCTTTGCAACTCTGAAACACACATTGCTGTCACTCCTCACTTCATCTCCTAATAATCCGTTTGAATCCATGGTCTCTCCCGCCCTCTCTCGTTTGAACAGCAGCAGTGACAGGTGAACACGATCTCTTGGCCTCTGCTCCCACAGCCGAAGAGCCCGGAGTGAAAGCTCCGGCAGGGCATCTTCAGCACGCAGTCAGCTTTGCAACTGTGACACATATATTGCTCTCGCTCCGCACTTTCCTACCTCAAAGTCCAATTGAATCCAAAATCTCTGTGCCCTTTCTCTGCTGGGCAGAAGCAGAGAGAGTAGAGCAGGAACTTTTAGCCAATGCTAAAAGAGCAGAAGAGACAGTCCAGAAAGTTCCCACTGATCATCTTCAGCGCACAGCGAGCTTTGCAACTCTGCAACACACATTGCTGTCACTCCTCCCTTTTTGCCTGAAAGACCAGCTGAATCCACCATCTCTGTGCCCGCTCTCTGCTGAGCAGCAACAGAGAGAGTAGAGCAGGAATTTTTAGACCTGCCTAAAACAGCAGAAGAGCCTTGAAAAAAATCTCCTGCTTGATCATGTTTTTCACACAGTGAGCTTTAAACTGTGACACAAACATTGCTGTCACTCCTCACTTTATCTCCTAAAAGTGCATTGCAAGCCAACGTTTCTGGTGCGCTCTCTCGCTTCGAGAGCAGTTGTGACAGGGGAGGACGAGCGCTTGGATTCTAATTTCACAGCCGAAGGGCCAGCATGGAAACTACTGCTGGGCATCTTCAGCACACATTGAGATTCACAACTCTGAAACACATATTGCTGTCACCTCTCACTTTCCTACCTGAAAGTCCAATTGAATAATACATCTCCTGTGCTTGCTCTTTGTGAGCAGTAGCAGAATATAGCACTTACGTTTGGACTCTGCTGAAACAGCAGAAGAGACAGTCCAGAAAGTTCCCACTGATCATCTTCAGCACACAGTGAGCTTTGCAACTCTGCAACACACATTGCTGTCTCTTCTTTTCCTGCCTGAAAGACCAATTGATTCCAACACCTCTGTGCCCGCTCTCTGCTGAGCAGCAACAGAGAGAGTAGAGCAGGAATGTTTAGCCTGGGCTAAAACAGCAGAAGAGCCTTGCAAAAAATCTCCTGCTTGATCATGTTTTGCACACAGTGAGCTTTAAACTGTGACACAAACATTGATGTCACTCCTCACTTTATCTCCTAAAAGTGCATTTGAATCCAAAGTTTCTGGTGCGCTCTCACGTTTCGAGAGGAGTTGTGACTGGGGAGGAGCAGCGCTTGGACTCTAATCCCACAGACGAAGGGCCAGCAGGGAAACTCCTGCAGGGCATCTTCAGCACATAGCGAGCTTTGCAATTCTGCAACACACATTGCTGTAACTCCTTTTCCTGCCTGGAAGACCAATTGATTCCAACATCTCTGTGCCCACTCTCTGCTGAGCAGCAACAGAGAGAAGGAATGTTTAGACTGGGCTAAAACAGCAGAAGAGCCTTGCAAAAAAGCTCCTCCTGATCATGTTTAGCACACAGTGAGCTTTAAACTGTGACACAAACATTGCTGTCACTCTTCACTCTTTCTCCTAAAAGACCATTTCAATCCAAGAACTCCGTTGCCAGCACTCTGCTGAGCAGCAGAGTGAGCAGGAATGTCTGCAATCTGTAAGGCAGTGGAAGAGACAGGCCTGAAGGCTGCTCTTGTGCTTCTTCAACACACTGAGCTTTACAACTGTGACACACACACTGTTGTCACTCCTCATTGTAGCTCCTAAAAGTGCATTTGAATCCAGCGTTTCTGGTCTCCACTCTCGTTTCAAGAGCAGCAGAGGAAGGTGAGCACGAGCGCTTGGAATCCGCTCCCAGTTCCGAAGGGCAGGGAGGGAAAGTCCTTGCAGATCATCTTCAGCGCACAGTGAGCTTTGCAACTCTGAAACACACATTGCTGTCACTCCTCACTTCATCTCCTAATAATCCGTTTGAATCCATGGTCTCTCCCGCCCTCTCTCGTTTGAACAGCAGCAGTGACAGGTGAACACGATCTCTTGGCCTCTGCTCCCACAGCCGAAGAGCCCGGAGTGAAAGCTCCGGCAGGGCATCTTCAGCACGCAGTCAGCTTTGCAACTGTGACACATATATTGCTCTCGCTCCGCACTTTTCTACCTCAAAGTCCAATTGAATCCAAAATCTCTGTGCCCTTTCTCTGCTGGGCAGAAGCAGAGAGAGTAGAGCAGGAACCTTTAGCCAATGCTAAAAGAGCAGAAGAGACAGTCCAGAAAGTTCCCACTGATCATCTTCAGCGCACAGCGAGCTTTGCAACTCTGCAACACACATTGCTGTCACTCCTCCCTTTTTGCCTGAAAGACCAGCTGAATCCACCATCTCTGTGCCCGCTCTCTGCTGAGCAGCAACAGAGAGAGTAGAGCAGGAATTTTTAGACCTGCCTAAAACAGCAGAAGAGCCTTGAAAAAAATCTCCTGCTTGATCATGTTTTTCACACAGTGAGCTTTAAACTGTGACACAAACATTGCTGTCACTCCTCACTTTATCTCCTAAAAGTGCATTGCAAGCCAACGTTTCTGGTGCGCTCTCTCGCTTCGAGAGCAGTTGTGACAGGGGAGGAGCAGCGCTTGGATTTTAATTTCACAGCCGAAGGGCCAGCATGGAAACTACTGCTGGGCATCTTCAGCACACATTGAGATTCACAACTCTGAAACACATATTGCTGTCACCTCTCACTTTCCTACCTGAAAGTCCAATTGAATAATACATCTCCTGTGCTTGCTCTTTGTGAGCAGTAGCAGAATATAGCACTTACGTTTGGACTCTGCTGAAACAGCAGAAGAGACAGTCCAGAAAGTTCCCACTGATCATCTTCAGCACACAGTGAGCTTTGCAACTCTGCAACACACATTGCTGTCTCTTCTTTTCCTGCCTGAAAGACCAATTGATTCCAACACCTCTGTGCCTGCTCTCTGCTGAGCAGCAACAGAGAGAGTAGAGCAGGAATGTTTAGCCTGGGCTAAAACAGCAGAAGAGCCTTGCAAAAAATCTCCTGCTTGATCATGTTTTGCACACAGTGAGCTTTAAACTGTGACACAAACATTGATGTCACTCCTCACTTTATCTCCTAAAAGTGCATTTGAATCCAAAGTTTCTGGTGCGCTCTCACGTTTCGAGAGGAGTTGTGACAGGGGAGGAGCAGCGCTTGGACTCTAATCCCACAGAGGAAGGGCCAGCAGGGAAACTCCTGCAGGGCATCTTCAGCACACAGTGAGCTTTGCAATTCTGCAACACACATTGCTGTAACTCCTTTTCCTGCCTGGAAGACCAATTGATTCCAACATCTCTGTGCCCACTCTCTGCTGAGCAGCAACAGAGAGAAGGAATGTTTAGACTGGGCTAAAACAGCAGAAGAGCCTTGCAAAAAAGCTCCTCCTGATCATGTTTAGCACACAGTGAGCTTTAAACTGTGACACAAACATTGCTGTCACTCTTCAATCTTTCTCCTAAAAGACCATTTCAATCCTAGAACTCCGTTGTCAGCACACTGCTGATCAGCAGAGTGAGCAGGGATGTCTGCAATCTGTAAGGCAGTGGAAGAGACAGGCCTGAAGGCTGCTCTTGTGCTTCTTCAACACACTGAGCTTTACAACTGTGACACACACACTGTTGTCACTCCTCATTGTAGCTCCTAAAAGTGCATTTGAATCCAGCGTTTCTGGTCTCCACTCTCGTTTCCAGTGCAGCAGAGGCAGGTGAGCACGAGCGCTTGGAATCCGCTCCCAGTTCCGAAGGGCAGGGAGGGAAAGTCCTTGCAGATCATCTTCAGCGCACAGTGAGCTTTGCAACTCTGAAACACACATTGCTGTCACTCCTCACTTTATCTCCTAAAAGTGCATTTCAAGCCAACGTTTCTGGTGCGCTCTCTCGCTTCGAGAGCAGTTGTGACAGGGGAGGACGAGCGCTTGGATTCTAATTTCACAGCTGAAGGGCCAGCATGGAAACTACTGCTGGGCATCTTCAGCACACATTGAGATTCACAACTCTGAAACACATATTGCTGTCACCTCTCACTTTCCTACCTGAAAGTCCAATTGAATAATACATCTCCTGTGCTTGCTCTTTGTGAGCAGTAGCAGAATATAGCACTTACGTTTGGACTCTGCTGAAACAGCAGAAGAGACAGTCCAGAAAGTTCCCACTGATCATCTTCAGCACACAGTGAGCTTTGCAACTCTGCAACACACATTGCTGTCTCTTCTTTTCCTGCCTGAAAGACCAATTGATTCCAACACCTCTGTGCCCGCTCTCTGCTGAGCAGCAACAGAGAGAGTAGAGCAGGAATGTTTAGCCTGGGCTAAAACAGCAGAAGAGCCTTGCAAAAAATCTCCTGCTTGATCATGATTTGCACTCAGTGAGCTTTAAACTGTGACACAAACATTGCTGTCACTCCTCACTTTATCTCCTAAAAGTGCATTTGAATCCAAAGTTTCTGGTGCGCTCTCTCGTTTCGAGAGCAGATGTCACAGGGGAGGACGAGCGTTTGGACTCTAATTTCACAGACGAATTGCCAGCATGGAAAATCCAGCTGGGCATCTTCAGCACCCAGTGAGCTTTGCAACTCTGAAACACACATTGCTGTCACCTCTCACTTTCCTACCTGAAAGTACAATTGAATCCTACATCTCCTGTGCTTGCTCTTTGTGAGCAGTAGCAGAATATAGCACTTACGTTTGGACTCTGAAGAAACAGCAGAAGAGACAGTCCAGAAAATTCCCACTGATCATCTTCAGCGAACAGCGAGCTTTGCAACTCTGCAACACACATTGCTGTCTCTTCTTTTCCTGCCTGAAAGACCAATTGATTCCAACACCTCTGTGCCCGCTCTCTGCTGAGCAGCAACAGAGAGAGTAGAGCAGGAATGTTTAGCCTGGGCTAAAACAGCAGAAGAGCCTTGCAAAAAATCTCCTGCTTGATCATGTTTTGCACACAGTGAGCTTTAAACTGTGACACAAACATTGATGTCACTCCTCACTTTATCTCCTAAAAGTGCATTTGAATCCAAAGTTTCTGGTGCGCTCTCACGTTTGGAGAGGAGTTGTGACAGGGGAGGAGCAGCGCTTGGACTCCAATCCCACAGACGAAGGGCCAGCAGGGAAACTCCTGCAGGGCATCTTCAGCACACAGTGAGCTTTGCAATTCTGCAACACACATTGCTGTAACTCCTTTTCCTGCCTGGAAGACCAATTGATTCCAACATCTCTGTGCCCACTCTCTGCTGAGCAGCAACAGAGAGAAGGAATGTTTTGATTGGGCTAAAACAGCAGAAGAGCCTTGCAAAAAAGCTCCTCCTGATCATGTTTAGCACACAGTGAGCTTTAAACTGTGACACAAACATTGCTGTCACTCTTCACTCTTTCTCCTAAAAGACCATTTCAATCCAAGAACTCCGTTGCCAGCACTCTGCTGAGCAGCAGAGTGAGCAGGGATGTCTGCAATCTGTAAGGCAGTGGAAGAGACAGGCCTGAAGGCTGCTCTTGTGCTTCTTCAACACACTGAGCTTTACAACTGTGACACACACACTGTTGTCACTCCTCATTGTAGCTCCTAAAAGTGCATTTGAATCCAGCGTTTCTGGTCTCCACTCTCGTTTCAAGAGCAGCAGAGGAAGGTGAGCACGAGCGCTTGGAATCCGCTCCCAGTTCCGAAGGGCAGGGAGGGAAAGTCCTTGCAGATCATCTTCAGCGCACAGTGAGCTTTGCAACTCTGAAACACACATTGCTGTCACTCCTCACTTCATCTCCTAATAATCCGTTTGAATCCATGGTCTCTCCCGCCCTCTCTCGTTTGAACAGCAGCAGTGACAGGTGAACACGATCTCTTGGCCTCTGCTCCCACAGCCGAAGAGCCCGGAGTGAAAGCTCCGGCAGGGCATCTTCAGCACGCAGTCAGCTTTGCAACTGTGACACATATATTGCTCTCGCTCCGCACTTTCCTACCTCAAAGTCCAATTGAATCCAAAATCTCTGTGCCCTTTCTCTGCTGGGCAGAAGCAGAGAGAGTAGAGCAGGAACCTTTAGCCAATGCTAAAAGAGCAGAAGAGACAATCCAGAAAGTTCCCACTGATCATCTTCAGCGCACAGCGAGCTTTGCAACTCTGCAACACACATTGCTGTCACTCCTCCCTTTTTGCCTGAAAGACCAGCTGAATCCACCATCTCTGTGCCCGCTCTCTGCTGAGCAGCAACAGAGAGAGTAGAGCAGGAATTTTTAGACCTGCCTAAAACAGCAGAAGAGCCTTGAAAAAAATCTCCTGCTTGATCATGTTTTGCACACAGTGAGCTTTAAACTGTGACACAAACATTGCCGTCACTCCTCACTTTATCTCCTAAAAGTGCATTTCAAGCCAACGTTTCTGATGCGCTCTCTCGCTTCGAGAGCAGTTGTGACAGGGGAGGAGCAGCGCTTGGACTCTAATCCCACAGACGAAGGGCCAGCAGGGAAACTCCTGCAGGGCATCTTCAGCACACAGTGAGCTTTACAATTCTGCAACACACATTGCTGTCACTCCTCCTTTTCTTGACTGAAAGACCAATTGATTCCAACATCTCTGTGCCCACTCTCTGCTGAGCAGCAACAGAGAGAGTAGAGCAGGAATGTTCAGACTGGGCTAAAACAGCAGATGAGCCTTGCAAAAAAGCTCCTCCTGATCATGTTTAGCACACAGTGAGCTTTAGACTGTGACACAAACATTGCTGTCACTCTTCACTCTTTCTCCTAAAAGACCATTTCAATCCAAGAACTCCGTTGCCAGCACTCTGCTGAGCAGCAGAGTGAGCAGGAATGTCTGCAATCTGTAAGGCAGTGGAAGAGACAGGCCTGAAGGCTGCTCTTGTGCTTCTTCAACACACTGAGCTTTACAACTGTGACACACACACTGTTGTCACTCCTCATTGTAGCTCCTAAAAGTGCATTTGAATCCAGCGTTTCTGGTCTCCACTCTCGTTTCCAGTGCACCAGAGGCAGGTGAGCACGAGCGCTTGGAATCCGCTCCCAGTTCCGAAGGGCAGGGAGGGAAAGTCCTTGCAGATCATCTTCAGCGCACAGTGAGCTTTGCAACTCTGAAACACACATTGCTGTCACTCCTCACTTTATCTCCTAAAAGTGCATTTCAAGCCAACGTTTCTGGTGCGCTCTCTCGCTTCGAGAGCAGTTGTGACAGGGGAGGACGAGCGCTTGGATTCTAATTTCACAGCCGAAGGGCCAGCATGGAAACTACTGCTGGGCATCTTCAGCACACATTGAGATTCACAACTCTGAAACACATATTGCTGTCACCTCTCACTTTCCTACCTGAAAGTCCAATTGAATAATACATCTCCTGTGCTTGCTCTTTGTGAGCAGTAGCAGAATATAGCACTTACGTTTGGACTCTGCTGAAACAGCAGAAGAGACAGTCCAGAAAGTTCCCACTGATCATCTTCAGCACACAGTGAGCTTTGCAACTCTGCAACACACATTGCTGTCTCTTCTTTTCCTGCCTGAAAGACCAATTGATTCCAACACCTCTGTGCCCGCTCTCTGCTGAGCAGCAACAGAGAGAGTAGAGCAGGAATGTTTAGCCTGGGCTAAAACAGCAGAAGAGCCTTGCAAAAAATCTCCTGCTTGATCATGATTTGCACTCAGTGAGCTTTAAACTGTGACACAAACATTGCTGTCACTCCTCACTTTATCTCCTAAAAGTGCATTTGAATCCAAAGTTTCTGGTGCGCTCTCTCGTTTCGAGAGCAGATGTCACAGGGGAGGACGAGCGTTTGGACTCTAATTTCACAGACGAATTGCCAGCATGGAAAATCCAGCTGGGCATCTTCAGCACCCAGTGAGCTTTGCAACTCTGAAACACACATTGCTGTCACCTCTCACTTTCCTACCTGAAAGTACAATTGAATCCTACATCTCCTGTGCTTGCTCTTTGTGAGCAGTAGCAGAATATAGCACTTACGTTTGGACTCTGAAGAAACAGCAGAAGAGACAGTCCAGAAAATTCCCACTGATCATCTTCAGCACACAGTGAGCTTTGCAACTCTGCAACACACATTGCTGTCTCTTCTTTTCCTGCCTGAAAGACCAGCTGAATCCACCATCTCTGTGCCCGCTCTCTGCTGAGCAGCAACAGAGAGAGTAGAGCAGGAATGTTTAGCCTGGGCTAAAACAGCAGAAGAGCCTTGCAAAAAATCTCCTGCTTGATCATGTTTTGCACACAGTGAGCTTTAAACTGTGACACAAACATTGCTGTCACTCCTCACTTTATCTCCTAAAAGTGCATTTGAATCCAAAGTTTCTGGTGCGCTCTCACGTTTCGAGAGGAGTTGTGACAGGGGAGGAGCAGCGCTTGGACTCTAATCCCACAGACGAAGGGCCAGCAGGGAAACTCCTGCAGGGCATCTTCAGCACACAGTGAGCTTTGCAATTCTGCAACACACATTGCTGTAACTCCTTTTCCTGCCTGGAAGACCAATTGATTCCAACATCTCTGTGCCCACTCTCTGCTGAGCAGCAACAGAGAGAAGGAATGTTTAGATTGGGCTAAAACAGCAGAAGAGCCTTGCAAAAAAGCTCCTCCTGATCATGTTTAGCACACAGTGAGCTTTAAACTGCGACACAAACATTGCTGTCACTCTTCACTCTTTCTCCTAAAAGACCATTTCAATCCAAGAACTCCGTTGCCAGCACTCTGCTGAGCAGCAGAGTGAGCAGGAATGTCTGCAATCTGTAAGGCAGTGGAAGAGACAGGCCTGAAGGCTGCTCTTGTGCTTCTTCAACACACTGAGCTTTACAACTGTGACACACACACTGTTGTCACTCCTCATTGTAGCTCCTAAAAGTGCATTTGAATCCAGCGTTTCTGGTCTCCACTCTCGTTTCCAGAGCAGCAGAGGAAGGTGAGCACGAGCGCTTGGAATCCGCTCCCAGTTCTGAAGGGCAGGGAGGGAAAGTCCTTGCAGATCATCTTCAGCGCACAGTGAGCTTTGCAACTCTGAAACACACATTGCTGTCACTCCTCACTTCATCTCCTAATAATCCGTTTGAATCCATGGTCTCTCCCGCCCTCTCTCGTTTGAACAGCAGCAGTGACAGGTGAACACGATCTCTTGGCCTCTGCTCCCACAGCCGAAGAGCCCGGAGTGAAAGCTCCGGCAGGGCATCTTCAGCACGCAGTCTGCTTTGCAACTGTGACACATATATTGCTCTCGCTCCGCACTTTCCTACCTCAAAGTCCAATTGAATCCAAAATCTCTGTGCCCTTTCTCTGCTGGGCAGAAGCAGAGAGAGTAGAGCAGGAACCTTTAGCCAATGCTAAAAGAGCAGAAGAGACAGTCCAGAAAGTTCCCACTGATCATCTTCAGCGCACAGCGAGCTTTGCAACTCTGCAACACACATTGCTGTCACTCCTCCCTTTTTGCCTGAAAGACCAGCTGAATCCACCATCTCTGTGCCCGCTCTCTGCTGAGCAGCAACAGAGAGAGTAGAGCAGGAATTTTTAGACCTGCCTAAAACAGCAGAAGAGCCTTGAAAAAAATCTCCTGCTTGATCATGTTTTGCACACAGTGAGCTTTAAACTGTGACACAAACATTGCTGTCACTCCTCACTTTATCTCCTAAAAGTGCATTTGAATCCAAAGTTTCTGGTGCTCTCTCTCGTTTCGAGAGGAGTTGTGACAGGGGAGGAGCAGCGCTTGGACTCTAATCCCACAGACGAAGGGCCAGCAGGGAAACTCCTGCAGGGCATCTTCAGCGCACAGTGAGCTTTACAATTCTGAAACACACATTGCTGTCACTCCTCCTTTTCTTGCCTGAAAGACCAATTGATTCCAACATCTCTGTGCCCACTCTCTGCTGAGCAGCAACAGAGAGAGTAGAGCAGGAATGTTTAGACTGGGCTAAAACAGCAGAAGAGCCTTGCAAAAAAGCTCCTCCTGATCATGTTTAGCACACAGTGAGCTTTAAACTGTGACACAAACATTGGTGTCACTCTTCACTCTTTCTCCTAAAAGACCATTTCAATCCCAGAACTCCGTTGCCAGCACTCTGCTGAGCAGCAGAGTGAGCAGGGATGTCTGCAATCTGTAAGGCAGTGGAAGAGACAGGCCTGAAGGCTGCTCTTGTGCTTCTTCAACACACTGAGCTTTACAACTTTGACACACACACTGTTGTCACTCCTCATTGTAGCTCCTAAAAGTGCATTTGAATCCAGCGTTTCTGGTCTCCACTCTCGTTTCCAGTGCACCAGAGGCAGGTGAGCACGAGCGCTTGGAATCCGCTCCCAGTTCCGAAGGGCAGGGAGGGAAAGTCCTTGCAGATCATCTTCAGCGCACAGTGAGCTTTGCAACTCTGAAACACACATTGCTGTCACTCCTCACTTTATCTCCTAAAAGTGCATTTCAAGCCAACGTTTCTGGTGCGCTCTCTCGCTTCGAGAGCAGTTGTGACAGGGGAGGACGAGCGCTTGGATTCTAATTTCACAGCCGAAGGGCCAGCATGGAAACTACTGCTGGGCATCTTCAGCACACATTGAGATTCACAACTCTGAAACACATATTGCTGTCACCTCTCACTTTCCTACCTGAAAGTCCAATTGAATAATACATCTCCTGTGCTTGCTCTTTGTGAGCAGTAGCAGAATATAGCACTTACGTTTGGACTCTGCTGAAACAGCAGAAGAGACAGTCCAGAAAGTTCCCACTGATCATCTTCAGCACACAGTGAGCTTTGCAACTCTGCAACACACATTGCTGTCTCTTCTTTTCCTGCCTGAAAGACCAGCTGAATTCACCATCTCTGTGCCCGCTCTCTGCTGAGCAGCAACAGAGAGAGTAGAGCAGGAATGTTTAGCCTGGGCTAAAACAGCAGAAGAGCCTTGCAAAAAATCTCCTGCTTGATCATGTTTTGCACACAGTGAGCTTTAAACTGTGACACAAACATTGCTGTCACTCCTCACTTTATCTCCTAAAAGTGCATTTGAATCCAAAGTTTCTGGTGCGCTCTCACGTTTCGAGAGGAGTTGTGACAGGGGAGGAGCAGCGCTTGGACTCTAATCCCACAGACGAAGGGCCAGCAGGGAAACTCCTGCAGGGCATCTTCAGCACACAGTGAGCTTTGCAATTCTGCAACACACATTGCTGTAACTCCTTTTCCTGCCTGGAAGACCAATTGATTCCAACATCTCTGTGCCCACTCTCTGCTGAGCAGCAACAGAGAGAAGGAATGTTTAGATTGGGCTAAAACAGCAGAAGAGCCTTGCAAAAAAGCTCCTCCTGATCATGTTTAGCACACAGTGAGCTTTAAACTGTGACACAAACATTGCTGTCACTCTTCACTCTTTCTCCTAAAAGACCATTTCAATCCAAGAACTCCGTTGCCAGCACTCTGCTGAGCAGCAGAGTGAGCAGGAATGTCTGCAATCTGTAAGGCAGTGGAAGAGACAGGCCTGAAGGCTGCTCTTGTGCTTCTTCAACACACTGAGCTTTACAACTGTGACACACACACTGTTGTCACTCCTCATTGTAGCTCCTAAAAGTGCATTTGAATCCAGCGTTTCTGGTCTCCACTCTCGTTTCAAGAGCAGCAGAGGAAGGTGAGCACGAGCGCTTGGAATCCGCTCCCAGTTCCGAAGGGCAGGGAGGGAAAGTCCTTGCAGATCATCTTCAGCGCACAGTGAGCTTTGCAACTCTGAAACACACATTGCTGTCACTCCTCACTTCATCTCCTAATAATCCGTTTGAATCCATGGTCTCTCCCGCCCTCTCTCGTTTGAACAGCAGCAGTGACAGGTGAACACGATCTCTTGGCCTCTGCTCCCACAGCCGAAGAGCCCGGAGTGAAAGCTCCGGCAGGGCATCTTCAGCACGCAGTCAGCTTTGCAACTGTGACACATATATTGCTCTCGCTCCGCACTTTCCTACCTCAAAGTCCAATTGAATCCAAAATCTCTGTGCCCTTTCTCTGCTGGGCAGAAGCAGAGAGAGTAGAGCAGGAACCTTTAGCCAATGCTAAAAGAGCAGAAGAGACAGTCCAGAAAGTTCCCACTGATCATCTTCAGCGCACAGCGAGCTTTGCAACTCTGCAACACACATTGCTGTCACTCCTCCCTTTTTGCCTGAAAGACCAGCTGAATCCACCATCTCTGTGCCCGCTCTCTGCTGAGCAGCAACAGAGAGAGTAGAGCAGGAATTTTTAGACCTGCCTAAAACAGCAGAAGAGCCTTGAAAAAAATCTCCTGCTTGATCATGTTTTGCACACAGTGAGCTTTAAACTGTGACACAAACATTGCTGTCACTCCTCACTTTATCTCCTAAAAGTGCATTTCAAGCCAACGTTTCTGGTGCGCTCTCTCGCTTCGAGAGCAGTTGTGACAGGGGAGGACGAGCGCTTGGATTCTAATTTCACAGCCGAAGGGCCAGCATGGAAACTACTGCTGGGCATCTTCAGCACACATTGAGATTCACAACTCTGAAACACATATTGCTGTCACCTCTCACTTTCCTACCTGAAAGTCCAATTGAATAATACATCTCCTGTGCTTGCTCTTTGTGAGCAGTAGCAGAATATTGCACTTACGTTTGGACTCTGCTGAAACAGCAGAAGAGACAGTCCAGAAAGTTCCCACTGATCATCTTCAGCACACAGTGAGCTTTCCAACTCTGCAACACACATTGCTGTCTCTTCTTTTCCTGCCTGAAAGACCAATTGATTCCAACATCTCTGTGCCCGCTCTCTGCTGAGCAGCAACAGAGAGAGTAGAGCAGGAATGTTTAGCCTGGGCTAAAACAGCAGAAGAGCCTTGCAAAAAATCTCCTGCTTGATCATGTTTTGCACACAGTGAGCTTTAAACTGTGACACAAACATTGCTGTCACTCCTCACTTTATCTCCTAAAAGTGCATTTGAATCCAAAGTTTCTGGTGCGCTCTCACGTTTCGAGAGGAGTTGTGACAGGGGAGGAGCAGCGCTTGGACTCTAATCCAACAGATGAAGGGCCAGCAGGGAAACTCCTGCAGGGCATCTTCAGCACACAGTGAGCTTTGCAACTCTGCAACACACATTGCTGTCACTCCTTTTCCTGCCTGGAAGACCTATTGATTCCAACATCTCTGTGCCCACTCTCTGCTGAGCAGCAACAGAGAGAGTAGAGCAGGAATGTTTAGCCTGGGCTAAAACAGCAGAAGAGCCTTGCAAAAAATCTCCTGCTTGATCATGTTTTGCACACAGTGAGCTTTAAACTGTGACACAAACATTGATGTCACTCCTCACTTTATCTCCTAAATGTGCATTTGAATCCAAAGTTTCTGGTGCGCTCTCACGTTTCGAGAGGAGTTGTGACAGGGGAGGAGCAGCGCTTGGACTCTAATCCCACAGACGAAGGGCCAGCAGGGAAACTCCTGCAGGGCATCTTCAGCACACAGTGAGCTTTGCAATTCTGCAACACACATTGCTGTAACTCCTTTTCCTGCCTGGAAGACCAATTGATTCCAACATCTCTGTGCCCACTCTCTGCTGAGCAGCAACAGAGAGAAGGAATGTTTAGACTGGGCTAAAACAGCAGAAGAGCCTTGCAAAAAAGCTCCTCCTGATCATGTTTAGCACACTGTGAGCTTTAAACTGTGACACAAACATTGCTGTCACTCTTCACTCTTTCTCCTAAAAGACCATTTCAATCCAAGAACTCCGTTGCCAGCACTCTGCTGAGCAGCAGAGTGAGCAGGAATGTCTGCAATCTGTAAGGCAGTGGAAGAGACAGGCCTGAAGGCTGCTCTTGTGCTTCTTCAACACACTGAGCTTTACAACTGTGACACACACACTGTTGTCACTCCTCATTGTAGCTCCTAAAAGTGCATTTGAATCCAGCGTTTCTGGTCTCCACTCTCGTTTCAAGAGCAGCAGAGGAAGGTGAGCACGAGCGCTTGGAATCCGCTCCCAGTTCCGAAGGGCAGGGAGGGAAAGTCCTTGCAGATCATCTTCAGCGCACAGTGAGCTTTGCAACTCTGAAACACACATTGCTGTCACTCCTCACTTTATCTCCTAAAAGTGCATTTCAAGCCAACGTTTCTGGTGTGCTCTCTCGCTTCGAGAGCAGTTGTGACAGGGGAGGACGAGCGCTTGGATTCTAATTTCACAGCCGAAGGGCCAGCATGGAAACTACTGCTGGGCATCTTCAGCACACATTGAGATTCACAACTCTGAAACACATATTGCTGTCACCTCTCACTTTCCTACCTGAAAGTCCAATTGAATAATACATCTCCTGTGCTTGCTCTTTGTGAGCAGTAGCAGAATATAGCACTTACGTTTGGACTCTGCTGAAACAGCAGAAGAGACAGTCCAGAAAGTTCCCACTGATCATCTTCAGCACACAGTGAGCTTTGCAACTCTGCAACACACATTGCTGTCTCTTCTTTTCCTGCCTGAAAGACCAATTGATTCCAACACCTCTGTGCCCACTCTCTGCTGAGCAGCAACAGAGAGAGTACAGCAGGAATGTTTAGCCTGGGCTAAAACAGCAGAAGAGCCTTGCAAAAAATCTCCTGCTTGATCATGTTTTGCACACAGTGAGCTTTAAACTGTGACACAAACATTGATGTCACTCCTCACTTTATCTCCTAAAAGTGCATTTGAATCCAAAGTTTCTGGTGCGCTCTCTCGTTTGGAGAGGAGTTGTGACAGGGGAGGAGCAGCGCTTGGACTCTAATCCCACAGACCAAGGGCCAGCAGGAAAACACCTGCAGGGCATCTTCAGCACACAGTGAGCTTTGCAATTCTGCAACACACATTGCTGTAACTCCTTTTCCTGCCTGGAAGACCAATTGATTCCAACATCTCTGTGCCCACTCTCTGCTGAGCAGCAACAGAGAGAAGGAATGTTTAGACTGGGCTAAAACAGCAGAAGAGCCTTGCAAAAAGCTCCTCCTGATCATGTTTAGCACACAGTGAGCTTTAAACTGTGACACAAACATTGCTGTCACTCTTCACTCTTTCTCCTAAAAGACCATTTCAATCCAAGAACTCCGTTGCCAGCACTCTGCTGAGCAGCAGAGTGAGCAGGAATGTCTGCAATCTGTAAGGCAGTGGAAGAGACAGGCCTGAAGGCTGCTCTTGTGCTTCTTCAACACACTGAGCTTTACAACTGTGACACACACACTGTTGTCACTCCTCATTGTAGCTCCTAAAAGTGCATTTGAATCCAGCGTTTCTGGTCTCCACTCTCGTTTCCAGTGCAGCAGAGGCAGGTGAGCACGAGCGCTTGGAATCCGCTCCCAGTTCCGAAGGGCAGGGAGGGAAAGTCCTTGCAGATCATCTTCAGCGCACAGTGAGCTTTGCAACTCTGAAACACACATTGCTGTCACTCCTCACTTTATCTCCTAAAAGTGCATTTCAAGCCAACGTTTCTGGTGCGCTCTCTCGCTTCGAGAGCAGTTGTGACAGGGGAGGACGAGCGCTTGGATTCTAATTTCACAGCCGAAGGGCCAGCATGGAAACTACTGCTGGGCATCTTCAGCACACATTGAGATTCTCAACTCTGAAACACATATTGCTGTCACCTCTCACTTTCCTACCTGAAAGTCCAATTGAATAATACATCTCCTGTGCTTGCTCTTTGTGAGCAGTAGCAGAATATAGCACTTACGTTTGGACTCTGCTGAAACAGCAGAAGAGACAGTCCAGAAAGTTCCCACTGATCATCTTCAGCACACAGTGAGCTTTGCAACTCTGCAACACACATTGCTGTCGCTCCTCCCTTTCCTGCCTGAAAGACCAACTGAATCCACCATCTCTGTGCCCGCTCTCTGCTGAGCAACAACAGAGAGAGCAGAGCAGGAATGTTTAGACTGGGCTAAAACAGCAGAAGAGCCTTGCAAAAAATCTCCTGCTTGATCATGTTTTGCACTCAGTGAGCTTCAAACTGTGACACAAACATTGCTGTCACTCCTCACTTTATCTCCTAAAAGTGAATTTGAATGCAAAGTTTATGGTGCGCTCTCTCGTTTCGAGAGCAGATGTCGCAGGGGAGGACGAGCTTTTGGACTCTAATTTCACAGACGAATTGCCAGCATGGAAACTCCTGCAGGGCATCTTCAGCACCCAGTGAGCTTCGCAACTCTGAAACACAAATAGCTGTCACCTCTCACTTTCCTACCTGAAAGTCCAATTGAATCCTACATCTCCTGTGCTTGCTCTTTGTGAGCAGTAGCAGAATATAGCACTTACGTTTGGACTCTGAAGAAACAGCAGAAGAGACAGTCCAGAAAGTTCCCACTGATCATCTTCAGCGAACAGCGAGCTTTGCAACTCTGCAACACACATTGCTGTCACTCCTCCTTTTCCTGCCTGGAAGACCTATTGATTCCAACATCTCTGTGCCCACTCTCTGCTGAGCAGCAACAGAGAGAGTAGAGCAGGAATGTTTAGCCTGGGCTAAAACAGCAGAAGAGCCTTGTAAAAAATCTCCTGCTTGATCATGTTTTGCACACAGTGAGCTTTAAACTGTGACACAAACATTGATGTCACTCCTCACTTTATCTCCTAAAAGTGCATTTGAATCCAAAGTTTCTGGTGCGCTCTCACGTTTGGAGAGGAGTTGTGACAGGGGAGGAGCAGCGCTTGGACTCTAATCCCACAGACGAAGGGCCAGCAGGGAAACTCCTGCAGGGCATCTTCAGCACACAGTGAGCTTTGCAATTCTGCAACACACATTGCTGTAACTCCTTTTCCTGCCTGGAAGACCAATTGATTCCAACATCTCTGTGCCCACTCTCTGCTGAGCAGCAACAGAGAGAAGGAATGTTTAGACTGGGCTAAAACAGCAGAAGAGCCTTGCAAAAAAGCTCCTCCTGATCATGTTTAGCACACAGTGAGCTTTAAACTGTGACACAAACATTGCTGTCACTCTTCACTCTTTCTCCTAAAAGACCATTTCAATCCAAGAACTCCGTTGCCAGCACTCTGCTGAGCAGCAGAGTGAGCAGGAATGTCTGCAATCTGTAAGGCAGTGGAAGAGACAGGCCTGAAGGCTGCTCTTGTGCTTCTTCAACACACTGAGCTTTACAACTGTGACACACACACTGTTGTCACTCCTCATTGTAGCTCCTAAAAGTGCATTTGAATCCAGCGTTTCTGGTCTCCACTCTCGTTTCAAGAGCAGCAGAGGAAGGTGAGCACGAGCGCTTGGAATCCGCTCCCAGTTCCGAAGGGCAGGGAGGGAAAGTCCTTGCAGATCATCTTCAGCGCACAGTGAGCTTTGCAACTCTGAAACACACATTGCTGTCACTCCTCACTTCATCTCCTAATAATCCGTTTGAATCCATGGTCTCTCCCGCCCTCTCTCGTTTGAACAGCAGCAGTGACAGGTGAACACGATCTCTTGGCCTCTGCTCCCACAGCCGAAGAGCCCGGAGTGAAAGCTCCGGCACGGCATCTTCAGCACGCAGTCAGCTTTGCAACTGTGACACATATATTGCTCTCGCTCCGCACTTTCCTACCTCAAAGTCCAATTGAATCCAAAATCTCTGTGCCCTTTCTCTGCTGGGCAGAAGCAGAGAGAGTAGAGCAGGAACCTTTAGCCAATGCTAAAAGAGCAGAAGAGACAGTCCAGAAAGTTCCCACTGATCATCTTCAGCGCACAGCGAGCTTTGCAACTCTGCAACACACATTGCTGTCACTCCTCCCTTTTTGCCTGAAAGACCAGCTGAATCCACCATCTCTGTGCCCGCTCTCTGCTGAGCAGCAACAGAGAGAGTAGAGCAGGAATTTTTAGACCTGCCTAAAACAGCAGAAGAGCCTTGAAAAAAATCTCCTGCTTGATCATGTTTTGCACACAGTGAGCTTTAAACTGTGACACAAACATTGCTGTCACTCCTCACTTTATCTCCTAAAAGTGCATTTCAAGCCAACGTTTCTGGTGCGCTCTCTCGCTTCGAGAGCAGTTGTGACAGGGGAGGACGAGCGCTTGGATTCTAATTTCACAGCCGAAGGGCCAGCATGGAAACTACTGCTGGGCATCTTCAGCACACATTGAGATTCACAACTCTGAAACACATATTGCTGTCACCTCTCACTTTCCTACCTGAAAGTCCAATTGAATAATACATCTCCTGTGCTTGCTCTTTGTGAGCAGTAGCAGAATATAGCACTTACGTTTGGACTCTGCTGAAACAGCAGAAGAGACAGTCCAGAAAGTTCCCACTGATCATCTTCAGCACACAGTGAGCTTTGCAACTCTGCAACACACATTGCTGTCTCTTCTTTTCCTGCCTGAAAGACCAATTGATTCCAACACCTCTGTGCCCGCTCTCTGCTGAGCAGCAACAGAGAGAGTAGAGCAGGAATGTTTAGCCTGGGCTAAAACAGCAGAAGAGCCTTGCAAAAAATCTCCTGCTTGATCATGTTTTGCACACAGTTAGCTTCAAACTGTGACACAAACATTGCTGTCACTCCTCAATTTATCTCCTAAAAGTGAATTTGAATGCAAAGTTTATGGTGCGCTCTCTCGTTTCGAGAGCAGATGTCGCAGGGGAGGACGAGCTTTTGGACTCTAATTTCACAGACGAATTGCCAGCATGGAAACTCCTGCAGGGCATCTTCAGCACCCAGTGAGCTTCGCAACTCTGAAACACAAATAGCTGTCACCTCTCACTTTCCTACCTGAAAGTCCAATTGAATCCTACATCTCCTGTGCTTGCTCTTTGTGAGCAGTAGCAGAATATAGCACTTACGTTTGGACTCTGAAGAAACAGCAGAAGAGACAGTCCAGAAAGTTCCCACTGATCATCTTCAGCGAACAGCGAGCTTTGCAACTCTGCAACACACATTGCTGTCACTCCTCCTTTTCCTGCCTGGAAGACCTATTGATTCCAACATCTCTGTGCCCACTCTCTGCAGAGCAGCAACAGAGAGAGTAGAGCAGGAATGTTTAGCCTGGGCTAAAACAGCAGAAGAGCCTTGCAAAAAATCTCCTGCTTGATCATGTTTTGCACACAGTGAGCTTTAAACTGTGACACAAACATTGCTGTCACTCCTCACTTTATCTCCTAAAAGTGCATTTGAATCCAAAGTTTCTGGTGCGCTCTCACGTTTGGTGAGGAGTTGTGACAGGGGAGGAGCAGCGCTTGGACTCTAATCCCACAGACGAAGGGCCAGCAGGGAAACTCCTGCAGGGCATCTTCAGCACACAGTGAGCTTTGCAATTCTGCAACACACATTGCTGTAACTCCTTTTCCTGCCTGGAAGACCAATTGATTCCAACATCTCTGTGCCCACTCTCTGCTGAGCAGCAACAGAGAGAAGGAATGTTTAGACTGGGCTAAAACAGCAGAAGAGCCTTGCAAAAAAGCTCCTCCTGATCATGTTTAGCACACAGTGAGCTTTAAACTGTGACACAAACATTGCTGTCACTCTTCACTCTTTCTCCTAAAAGACCATTTCAATCCCAGAACTCCGTTGCCAGCACTCTGCTGAGCAGCAGAGTGAGCAGGGATGTCTGCAATCTGTAAGGCAGTGGAAGAGACAGGCCTGAAGGCTGCTCTTGTGCTTCTTCAACACACTGAGCTTTACAACTGTGACACACACACTGTTGTCACTCCTCATTGTAGCTCCTAAAAGTGCATTTGAATCCAGCGTTTCTGGTCTCCACTCTCGTTTCAAGAGCAGCAGAGGAAGGTGAGCACGAGCGCTTGGAATCCGCTCCCAGTTCCGAAGGGCAGGGAGGGAAAGTCCTTGCAGATCATCTTCAGCGCACAGTGAGCTTTGCAACTCTGAAACACACATTGCTGTCACTCCTCACTTCATCTCCTAATAATCCGTTTGAATCCATGGTCTCTCCCGCCCTCTCTCGTTTGAACAGCAGCAGTGACAGGTGAACACGATCTGTTGGCCTCTGCTCCCACAGCCGAAGAGCCCGGAGTGAAAGCTCCGGCAGGGCATCTTCAGCACGCAGTCAGCTTTGCAACTGTGACACATATATTGCTCTCGCTCCGCACTTTCCTACCTCAAAGTCCAATTGAATCCAAAATCTCTGTGCCCTTTCTCTGCTGGGCAGAAGCAGAGAGAGTAGAGCAGGAACTTTTAGCCAATGCTAAAAGAGCAGAAGAGACAGTCCAGAAAGTTCCCACTGATCATCTTCAGCGCACAGCGAGCTTTGCAACTCTGCAACACACATTGCTGTCACTCCTCCCTTTTTGCCTGAAAGACCAGCTGAATCCACCATCTCTGTGCCCGCTCTCTGCTGAGCAGCAACAGAGAGAGTAGAGCAGGAATTTTTAGACCTGCCTAAAACAGCAGAAGAGCCTTGAAAAAAATCTCCTGCTTGATCATGTTTTTCACACAGTGAGCTTTAAACTGTGACACAAACATTGCTGTCACTCCTCACTTTATCTCCTAAAAGTGCATTGCAAGCCAACGTTTCTGGTGCGCTCTCTCGCTTCGAGAGCAGTTGTGACAGGGGAGGACGAGCGCTTGGATTTTAATTTCACAGCCGAAGGGCCAGCATGGAAACTACTGCTGGGCATCTTCAGCACACATTGAGATTCACAACTCTGAAACACATATTGCTGTCACCTCTCACTTTCCTACCTGAAAGTCCAATTGAATAATACATCTCCTGTGCTTGCTCTTTGTGAGCAGTAGCAGAATATAGCACTTACGTTTGGACTCTGCTGAAACAGCAGAAGAGACAGTCCAGAAAGTTCCCACTGATCATCTTCAGCACACAGTGAGCTTTGCAACTCTGCAACACACATTGCTGTCTCTTCTTTTCCTGCCTGAAAGACCAATTGATTCCAACACCTCTGTGCCCGCTCTCTGCTGAGCAGCAACAGAGAGAGTAGAGCAGGAATGTTTAGCCTGGGCTAAAACAGCAGAAGAGCCTTGCAAAAAATCTCCTGCTTGATCATGTTTTGCACACAGTGAGCTTTAAACTGTGACACAAACATTGATGTCACTCCTCACTTTATCTCCTAAAAGTGCATTTGAATCCAAAGTTTCTGGTGCGCTCTCACGTTTCGAGAGGAGTTGTGACAGGGGAGGAGCAGCGCTTGGACTCTAATCCCACAGACGAAGGGCCAGCAGGGAAACTCCTGCAGGGCATCTTCAGCACACAGTGAGCTTTGCAATTCTGCAACACACATTGCTGTAACTCCTTTTCCTGCCTGGAAGACCAATTGATTCCAACATCTCTGTGCCCACTCTCTGCTGAGCAGCAACAGAGAGAAGGAATGTTTAGACTGGGCTAAAACAGCAGAAGAGCCTTGCAAAAAAGCTCCTCCTGATCATGTTTAGCACACAGTGAGCTTTAAACTGTGACACAAACATTGCTGTCACTCTTCACTCTTTCTCCTAAAAGACCATTTCAATCCTAGAACTCCGTTGTCAGCACACTGCTGATCAGCAGAGTGAGCAGGGATGTCTGCAATCTGTAAGGCAGTGGAAGAGACAGGCCTGAAGGCTGCTCTTGTGCTTCTTCAACACACTGAGCTTTACAACTGTGACACACACACTGTTGTCACTCCTCATTGTAGCTCCTAAAAGTGCATTTGAATCCAGCGTTTCTGGTCTCCACTCTCGTTTCCAGTGCAGCAGAGGCAGGTGAGCACGAGCGCTTGGAATCCGCTCCCAGTTCCGAAGGGCAGGGGAGGGAAAGTCCTTGCAGATCATCTTCAGCGCACAGTGAGCTTTGCAACTCTGAAACACACATTGCTGTCACTCCTCACTTTATCTCCTAAAAGTGCATTTCAAGCCAACGTTTCTGGTGCGCTCTCTCGCTTCGAGAGCAGTTGTGACAGGGGAGGACGAGCGCTTGGATTCTAATTTCACAGCTGAAGGGCCAGCATGGAAACTACTGCTGGGCATCTTCAGCACACATTGAGATTCACAACTCTGAAACACATATTGCTGTCACCTCTCACTTTCCTACCTGAAAGTCCAATTGAATAATACATCTCCTGTGCTTGCTCTTTGTGAGCAGTAGCAGAATATAGCACTTACGTTTGGACTCTGCTGAAACAGCAGAAGAGACAGTCCAGAAAGTTCCCACTGATCATCTTTAGCACACAGTGAGCTTTGCAACTCTGCAACACACATTGCTGTCTCTTCTTTTCCTGCCTGAAAGACCAATTGATTCCAACACCTCTGTGCCCGCTCTCTGCTGAGCAGCAACAGAGAGAGTAGAGCAGGAATGTTTAGCCTGGGCTAAAACAGCAGAAGAGCCTTGCAAAAAATCTCCTGCTTGATCATGATTTGCACTCAGTGAGCTTTAAACTGTGACACAAACATTGCTGTCACTCCTCACTTTATCTCCTAAAAGTGCATTTGAATCCAAAGTTTCTGGTGCGCTCTCTCGTTTCGAGAGCAGATGTCACAGGGGAGGACGAGCGTTTGGACTCTAATTTCACAGACGAATTGCCAGCATGGAAAATCCAGCTGGGCATCTTCAGCACCCAGTGAGCTTTGCAACTCTGAAACACACATTGCTGTCACCTCTCACTTTCCTACCTGAAAGTACAATTGAATCCTACATCTCCTGTGCTTGCTCTTTGTGAGCAGTAGCAGAATATAGCACTTACGTTTGGACTCTGAAGAAACAGCAGAAGAGACAGTCCAGAAAATTCCCACTGATCATCTTCAGCGAACAGCGAGCTTTGCAACTCTGCAACACACATTGCTGTCTCTTCTTTTCCTGCCTGAAAGACCAATTGATTCCAACACCTCTGTGCCCGCTCTCTGCTGAGCAGCAACAGAGAGAGTAGAGCAGGAATGTTTAGCCTGGGCTAAAACAGCAGAAGAGCCTTGCAAAAAATCTCCTGCTTGATCATGTTTTGCACACAGTGAGCTTTAAACTGTGACACAAACATTGATGTCACTCCTCACTTTATCTCCTAAAAGTGCATTTGAATCCAAAGTTTCTGGTGCGCTCTCACGTTTCGAGAGGAGTTGTGACAGGGGAGGAGCAGCGCTTGGACTCTAATCCCACAGACGAAGGGCCAGCAGGGAAACTCCTGCAGGGCATCTTCAGCACACAGTGAGCTTTGCAATTCTGCAACACACATTGCTGTAACTCCTTTTCCTGCCTGGAAGACCAATTGATTCCAACATCTCTGTGCCCACTCTCTGCTGAGCAGCAACAGAGAGAAGGAATGTTTAGATTGGGCTAAAGCAGCAGAAGAGCCTTGCAAAAAAGCTCCTCCTGATCATGTTTAGCACACAGTGAGCTTTAAACTGTGACACAAACATTGCTGTCACTCTTCACTCTTTCTCCTAAAAGACCATTTCAATCCAAGAACTCCGTTGCCAGCACTCTGCTGAGCAGCAGAGTGAGCAGGGATGTCTGCAATCTGTAAGGCAGTGGAAGAGACAGGCCTGAAGGCTGCTCTTGTGCTTCTTCAACACACTGAGCTTTACAACTGTGACACACACACTGTTGTCACTCCTCATTGTAGCTCCTAAAAGTGCATTTGAATCCAGCGTTTCTGGTCTCCACTCTCGTTTCAAGAGCAGCAGAGGAAGGTGAGCACGAGCGCTTGGAATCCGCTCCCAGTTCCGAAGGGCAGGGAGGGAAAGTCCTTGCAGATCATCTTCAGCGCACAGTGAGCTTTGCAACTCTGAAACACACATTGCTGTCACTCCTCACTTCATCTCCTAATAATCCGTTTGAATCCATGGTCTCTCCCGCACTCTCTCGTTTGAACAGCAGCAGTGACAGGTGAACACGATCTCTTGGCCTCTGCTCCCACAGCCGAAGAGCCCGGAGTGAAAGCTCCGGCACGGCATCTTCAGCACGCAGTCAGCTTTGCAACTGTGACACATATATTGCTCTCGCTCCGCACTTTCCTACCTCAAAGTCCAATTGAATCCAAAATCTCTGTGCCCTTTCTCTGCTGGGCAGAAGCAGAGAGAGTAGAGCAGGAACCTTTAGCCAATGCTAAAAGAGCAGAAGAGACAGTCCAGAAAGTTCCCACTGATCATCTTCAGCGCACAGCGAGCTTTGCAACTCTGCAACACACATTGCTGTCACTCCTCCCTTTTTGCCTGAAAGACCAGCTGAATCCACCATCTCTGTGCCCGCTCTCTGCTGAGCAGCAACAGAGAGAGTAGAGCAGGAATTTTTAGACCTGCCTAAAACAGCAGAAGAGCCTTGAAAAAAATCTCCTGCTTGATCATGTTTTGCACACAGTGAGCTTTAAACTGTGACACAAACATTGCTGTCACTCCTCACTTTATCTCCTAAAAGTGCATTTCAAGCCAACGTTTCTGGTGCGCTCTCTCGCTTCGAGAGCAGTTGTGACAGGGGAGGAGCAGCGCTTGGACTCTAATCCCACAGACGAAGGGCCAGCAGGGAAACTCCTGCAGGGCATCTTCAGCACACAGTGAGCTTTACAATTCTGCAACACACATTGCTGTCACTCCTCCTTTTCTTGACTGAAAGACCAATTGATTCCAACATCTCTGTGCCCACTCTCTGCTGAGCAGCAACAGAGAGAGTAGAGCAGGAATGTTCAGACTGGGCTAAAACAGCAGATGAGCCTTGCAAAAAAGCTCCTCCTGATCATGTTTAGCACACAGTGAGCTTTAAACTGTGACACAAACATTGCTGTCACTCTTCACTCTTTCTCCTAAAAGACCATTTCAATCCCAGAACTCCGTTGCCAGCACTCTGCTGAGCAGCAGAGTGAGCAGGGATGTCTGCAATCTGTAAGGCAGTGGAAGAGACAGGCCTGAAGGCTGCTCTTGTGCTTCTTCAACACACTGAGCTTTACAACTGTGACACACACACTGTTGTCACTCCTCATTGTAGCTCCTAAAAGTGCATTTGAATCCAGCGTTTCTGGTCTCCACTCTCGTTTCCAGTGCAGCAGAGGCAGGTGAGCACGAGCGCTTGGAATCCGCTCCCAGTTCCGAAGGGCAGGGAGGGAAAGTCCTTGCAGATCATCTTCAGCGCACAGTGAGCTTTGCAACTCTGAAACACACATTGCTGTCACTCCTCACTTTATCTCCTAAAAGTGCATTTCAAGCCAACGTTTCTGGTGCGCTCTCTCGCTTCGAGAGCAGTTGTGACAGGGGAGGACGAGCGCTTGGATTCTAATTTCACAGCTGAAGGGCCAGCATGGAAACTACTGCTGGGCATCTTCAGCACACATTGAGATTCACAACTCTGAAACACATATTGCTGTCACCTCTCACTTTCCTACCTGAAAGTCCAATTGAATAATACATCTCCTGTGCTTGCTCTTTGTGAGCAGTAGCAGAATATAGCACTTACGTTTGGACTCTGCTGAAACAGCAGAAGAGACAGTCCAGAAAGTTCCCACTGATCATCTTCAGCACACAGTGAGCTTTGCAACTCTGCAACACACATTGCTGTCTCTTCTTTTCCTGCCTGAAAGACCAATTGATTCCAACACCTCTGTGCCCGCTCTCTGCTGAGCAGCAACAGAGAGAGTAGAGCAGGAATGTTTAGCCTGGGCTAAAACAGCAGAAGAGCCTTGCAAAAAATCTCCTGCTTGATCATGATTTGCACTCAGTGAGCTTTAAACTGTGACACAAACATTGCTGTCACTCCTCACTTTATCTCCTAAAAGTGCATTTGAATCCAAAGTTTCTGGTGCGCTCTCTCGTTTCGAGAGCAGATGTCACAGGGGAGGACGAGCGTTTGGACTCTAATTTCACAGACGAATTGCCAGCATCGAAAATCCAGCTGGGCATCTTCAGCACCCAGTGAGCTTTGCAACTCTGAAACACACATTGCTGTCACCTCTCACTTTCCTACCTGAAAGTACAATTGAATCCTACATCTCCTGTGCTTGCTCTTTGTGAGCAGTAGCAGAATATAGCACTTACGTTTGGACTCTGAAGAAACAGCAGAAGAGACAGTCCAGAAAATTCCCACTGATCATCTTCAGCGAACAGCGAGCTTTGCAACTCTGCAACACACATTGCTGTCTCTTCTTTTCCTGCCTGAAAGACCAATTGATTCCAACACCTCTGTGCCCGCTCTCTGCTGAGCAGCAACAGAGAGAGTAGAGCAGGAATGTTTAGCCTGGGCTAAAACAGCAGAAGAGCCTTGCAAAAAATCTCCTGCTTGATCATGTTTTGCACACAGTGAGCTTTAAACTGTGACACAAACATTGATGTCACTCCTCACTTTATCTCCTAAAAGTGCATTTGAATCCAAAGTTTCTGGTGCGCTCTCACGTTTCGAGAGGAGTTGTGACAGGGGAGGTGCAGCGCTTGGACTCTAATCCCACAGACGAAGGGCCAGCAGGGAAACTCCTGCAGGGCATCTTCAGCACACAGTGAGCTTTACAATTCTGCAACACAGATTGCTGTCACTCCTCCTTTTCTTGCCTGAAAGACCAATTGATTCCAACATCTCTGTGCCCACTCTCTGCTGAGCAGCAACAGAGAGAAGGAATGTTTAGATTGGGCTAAAACAGCAGAAGAGCCTTGCAAAAAAGCTCCTCCTGATCATGTTTAGCACACAGTGAGCTTTAAACTGTGACACAAACATTGCTGTCACTCTTCACTCTTTCTCCTAAAAGACCATTTCAATCCAAGAACTCCGTTGCCAGCACTCTGCTGAGCAGCAGAGTGAGCAGGGATGTCTGCAATCTGTAAGGCAGTGGAAGAGACAGGCCTGAAGGCTGCTCTTGTGCTTCTTCAACACACTGAGCTTTACAACTGTGACACACACACTGTTGTCACTCCTCATTGTAGCTCCTAAAAGTGCATTTGAATCCAGCGTTTCTGGTCTCCACTCTCGTTTCAAGAGCAGCAGAGGAAGGTGAGCACGAGCGCTTGGAATCCGCTCCCAGTTCCGAAGGGCAGGGAGGGAAAGTCCTTGCAGATCATCTTCAGCGCACAGTGAGCTTTGCAACTCTGAAACACACATTGCTGTCACTCCTCACTTCATCTCCTAATAATCCGTTTGAATCCATGGTCTCTCCCGCCCTCTCTCGTTTGAACAGCAGCAGTGACAGGTGAACACGATCTCTTGGCCTCTGCTCCCACAGCCGAAGAGCCCGGAGTGAAAGCTCCGGCAGGGCATCTTCAGCACGCAGTCAGCTTTGCAACTGTGACACATATATTGCTCTCGCTCCGCACTTTCCTACCTCAAAGTCCAATTGAATCCAAAATCTCTGTGCCCTTTCTCTGCTGGGCAGAAGCAGAGAGAGTAGAGCAGGAACCTTTAGCCAATGCTAAAAGAGCAGAAGAGACAGTCCAGAAAGTTCCCACTGATCATCTTCAGCGCACAGCGAGCTTTGCAACTCTGCAACACACATTGCTGTCACTCCTCCCTTTTTGCCTGAAAGACCAGCTGAATCCACCATCTCTGTGCCCGCTCTCTGCTGAGCAGCAACAGAGAGAGTAGAGCAGGAATTTTTAGACCTGCCTAAAACAGCAGAAGAGCCTTGAAAAAAATCTCCTGCTTGATCATGTTTTGCACACAGTGAGCTTTAAACTGTGACACAAACATTGCTGTCACTCCTCACTTTATCTCCTAAAAGTGCATTTCAAGCCAACGTTTCTGGTGCGCTCTCTCGCTTCGAGAGCAGTTGTGACAGGGGAGGACGAGCGCTTGGATTCTAATTTCACAGCCGAAGGGCCAGCATGGAAACTACTGCTGGGCATCTTCAGCACACATTGAGATTCACAACTCTGAAACACATATTGCTGTCACCTCTCACTTTCCTACCTGAAAGTCCAATTGAATAATACATCTCCTGTGCTTGCTCTTTGTGAGCAGTAGCAGAATATAGCACTTACGTTTGGACTCTGCTGAAACAGCAGAAGAGACAGTCCAGAAAGTTCCCACTGATCATCTTCAGCACACAGTGAGCTTTGCAACTCTGCAACACACATTGCTGTCTCTTCTTTTCCTGCCTGAAAGACCAATTGATTCCAACACCTCTGTGCCCGCTCTCTGCTGAGCAGCAACAGAGAGAGTACAGCAGGAATGTTTAGCCTGGGCTAAAACAGCAGAAGAGCCTTGCAAAAAATCTCCTGCTTGATCATGTTTTGCACACAGTGAGCTTTAAACTGTGACACAAACATTGCTGTCACTCCTCACTTTATCTCCTAAAAGTGCATTTGAATCCAAAGTTTCTGGTGCGCTCTCACGTTTCGAGAGGAGTTGTGACAGGGGAGGAGCAGCGCTTGGACTCTAATCCCACAGACGAAGGGCCAGCAGGGAAACTCCTGCAGGGCATCTTCAGCACACAGTGAGCTTTGCAATTCTGCAACACACATTGCTGTAACTCCTTTTCCTGCCTGGAAGACCAATTGATTCCAACATCTCTGTGCCCACTCTCTGCTGAGCAGCAACAGAGAGAAGGAATGTTTAGATTGGGCTAAAACAGCAGAAGAGCCTTGCAAAAAAGCTCCTCCTGATCATGTTTAGCACACAGTGAGCTTTAAACTGTGACACAAACATTGCTGTCACTCTTCACTCTTTCTCCTAAAAGACCATTTCAATCCAAGAACTCCGTTGCCAGCACTCTGCTGAGCAGCAGAGTGAGCAGGAATGTCTGCAATCTGTAAGGCAGTGGAAGAGACAGGCCTGAAGGCTGCTCTTGTGCTTCTTCAACACACTGAGCTTTACAACTGTGACACACACACTGTTGTCACTCCTCATTGTAGCTCCTAAAAGTGCATTTGAATCCAGCGTTTCTGGTCTCCACTCTCGTTTCAAGAGCAGCAGAGGAAGGTGAGCACGAGCGCTTGGAATCCGCTCCCAGTTCCGAAGGGCAGGGAGGGAAAGTCCTTGCAGATCATCTTCAGCGCACAGTGAGCTTTGCAACTCTGAAACACACATTGCTGTCACTCCTCACTTCATCTCCTAATAATCCGTTTGAATCCATGGTCTCTCCCGCCCTCTCTCGTTTGAACAGCAGCAGTGACAGGTGAACACGATCTCTTGGCCTCTGCTCCCACAGCCGAAGAGCCCGGAGTGAAAGCTCCGGCACGGCATCTTCAGCACGCAGTCAGCTTTGCAACTGTGACACATATATTGCTCTCGCTCCGCACTTTCCTACCTCAAAGTCCAATTGAATCCAAAATCTCTGTGCCCTTTCTCTGCTGGGCAGAAGCAGAGAGAGTAGAGCAGGAACCTTTAGCCAATGCTAAAAGAGCAGAAGAGACAGTCCAGAAAGTTCCCACTGATCATTTTCAGCGCACAGCGAGCTTTGCAACTCTGCAACACACATTGCTGTCACTCCTCCCTTTTTGCCTGAAAGACCAGCTGAATCCACCATCTCTGTGCCCGCTCTCTGCTGAGCAGCAACAGAGAGAGTAGAGCAGGAATTTTTAGACCTGCCTAAAACAGCAGAAGAGCCTTGAAAAAAATCTCCTGCTTGATCATGTTTTGCACACAGTGAGCTTTAAACTGTGACACAAACATTGCTGTCACTCCTCACTTTATCTCCTAAAAGTGCATTTCAAGCCAACGTTTCTGGTGCGCTCTCTCGCTTCGAGAGCAGTTGTGACAGGGGAGGAGCAGCGCTTGGACTCTAATCCCACAGACGAAGGGCCAGCAGGGAAACTCCTGCAGGGCATCTTCAGCACACAGTGAGCTTTACAATTCTGCAACACACATTGCTGTCACTCCTCCTTTTCTTGACTGAAAGACCAATTGATTCCAACATCTCTGTGCCCACTCTCTGCTGAGCAGCAACAGAGAGAGTAGAGCAGGAATGTTCAGACTGGGCTAAAACAGCAGATGAGCCTTGCAAAAAAGCTCCTCCTGATCATGTTTAGCACACAGTGAGCTTTAAACTGTGACACAAACATTGCTGTCACTCTTCACTCTTTCTCCTAAAAGACCATTTCAATCCAAGAACTCCGTTGTCAGCACTCTGCTGATCAGCAGAGTGAGCAGGGATGTCTGCAATCTGTAAGGCAGTGGAAGAGACAGGCCTGAAGGCTGCTCTTGTGCTTCTTCAACACACTGAGCTTTACAACTGTGACACACACACTGTTGTCACTCCTCATTGTAGCTCCTAAAAGTGCATTTGAATCCAGCGTTTCTGGTCTCCACTCTCGTTTCCAGTGCAGCAGAGGCAGGTGAGCACGAGCGCTTGGAATCCGCTCCCAGTTCCGAAGGGCAGGGAGGGAAAGTCCTTGCAGATCATCTTCAGCGCACAGTGAGCTTTGCAACTCTGAAACACACATTGCTGTCACTCCTCACTTTATCTCCTAAAAGTGCATTTCAAGCCAACTTTTCTGGTGCGCTCTCTCGCTTCGAGAGCAGTTGTGACAGGGGAGGACGAGCGCTTGGATTCTAATTTCACAGCTGAAGGGCCAGCATGGAAACTACTGCTGGGCATCTTCAGCACACATTGAGATTCACAACTCTGAAACACATATTGCTGTCACCTCTCACTTTCCTACCTGAAAGTCCAATTGAATAATACATCTCCTGTGCTTGCTCTTTGTGAGCAGTAGCAGAATATAGCACTTACGTTTGGACTCTGCTGAAACAGCAGAAGAGACAGTCCAGAAAGTTCCCACTGATCATCTTCAGCACACAGTGAGCTTTGCAACTCTGCAACACACATTGCTGTCTCTTCTTTTCCTGCCTGAAAGACCAATTGATTCCAACACCTCTGTGCCCGCTCTCTGCTGAGCAGCAACAGAGAGAGTAGAGCAGGAATGTTTAGCCTGGGCTAAAACAGCAGAAGAGCCTTGCAAAAAATCTCCTGCTTGATCATGATTTGCACTCAGTGAGCTTTAAACTGTGACACAAACATTGCTGTCACTCCTCACTTTATCTCCTAAAAGTGCATTTGAATCCAAAGTTTCTGGTGCGCTCTCTCGTTTCGAGAGCAGATGTCACAGGGGAGGACGAGCGTTTGGACTCTAATTTCACAGACGAATTGCCAGCATCGAAAATCCAGCTGGGCATCTTCAGCACCCAGTGAGCTTTGCAACTCTGAAACACACATTGCTGTCACCTCTCACTTTCCTACCTGAAAGTACAATTGAATCCTACATCTCCTGTGCTTGCTCTTTGTGAGCAGTAGCAGAATATAGCACTTACGTTTGGACTCTGAAGAAACAGCAGAAGAGACAGTCCAGAAAATTCCCACTGATCATCTTCAGCGAACAGCGAGCTTTGCAACTCTGCAACACACATTGCTGTCTCTTCTTTTCCTGCCTGAAAGACCAATTGATTCCAACACCTCTGTGCCCGCTCTCTGCTGAGCAGCAACAGAGAGAGTAGAGCAGGAATGTTTAGCCTGGGCTAAAACAGCAGAAGAGCCTTGCAAAAAATCTCCTGCTTGATCATGTTTTGCACACAGTGAGCTTTAAACTGTGACACAAACATTGATGTCACTCCTCACTTTATCTCCTAAAAGTGCATTTGAATCCAAAGTTTCTGGTGCGCTCTCACGTTTGGAGAGGAGTTGTGACAGGGGCGGAGCATCGCTTGGACTCTAATCCCACAGACGAAGGGCCAGCAGGGAAACTCCTGCAGGGCATCTTCAGCACACAGTGAGCTTTGCAATTCTGCAACACACATTGCTGTAACTCCTTTTCCTGCCTGGAAGACCAATTGATTCCAACATCTCTGTGCCCACTCTCTGCTGAGCAGCAACAGAGAGAAGGAATGTTTAGACTGGGCTAAAACAGCAGAAGAGCCTTGCAAAAAAGCTCCTCCTGATCATGTTTAGCACACAGTGAGCTTTAAACTGTGACACAAACATTGCTGTCAATCTTCACTCTTTCTCCTAAAAGACCATTTCAATCCAAGAACTCCGTTGCCAGCACTCTGCTGAGCAGCAGAGTGGGCAGGGATGTCTGCAATCTGTAAGGCAGTGGAAGAGACAGGCCTGAAGGCTGCTCTTGTGCTTCTTCAACACACTGAGCTTTACAACTGTGACACACACACTGTTGTCACTCCTCATTGTAGCTCCTAAAAGTGCATTTGAATCCAGCGTTTCTGGTCTCCACTCTCGTTTCAAGAGCAGCAGAGGAAGGTGAGCACGAGCGCTTGGAATCCGCTCCCAGTTCCGAAGGGCAGGGAGGGAAAGTCCTTGCAGATCATCTTCAGCGCACAGTGAGCTTTGCAACTCTGAAACACACATTGCTGTCACTCCTCACTTCATCTCCTAATAATCCGTTTGAATCCATGGTCTCTCCCGCCCTCTCTCGTTTGAACAGCAGCAGTGACAGGTGAACACGATCTCTTGGCCTCTGCTCCCACAGCCGAAGAGCCCGGAGTGAAAGCTCCGGCAGGGCATCTTCAGCACGCAGTCAGCTTTGCAACTGTGACACATATATTGCTCTCGCTCCGCACTTTCCTACCTCAAAGTCCAATTGAATCCAAAATCTCTGTGCCCTTTCTCTGCTGGGCAGAAGCAGAGAGAGTAGAGCAGGAACCTTTAGCCAATGCTAAAAGAGCAGAAGAGACAGTCCAGAAAGTTCCCACTGATCATCTTCAGCGCACAGCGAGCTTTGCAACTCTGCAACACACATTGCTGTCACTCCTCCCTTTTTGCCTGAAAGACCAGCTGAATCCACCATCTCTGTGCCCGCTCTCTGCTGAGCAGCAACAGAGAGAGTAGAGCAGGAATTTTTAGACCTGCCTAAAACAGCAGAAGAGCCTTGAAAAAAATCTCCTGCTTGATCATGTTTTGCACACAGTGAGCTTTAAACTGTGACACAAACATTGCTGTCACTCCTCACTTTATCTCCTAAAAGTGCATTTGAATCCAAAGTTTCTGGTGCTCTCTCTCGCTTCGAGAGCAGTTGTGACAGGGGAGGACGAGCGCTTGGGTTCTAATTTCACAGCCGAAGGGCCAGCATGGAAACTACTGCTGGGCATCTTCAGCACACATTGAGATTCACAACTCTGAAACACATATTGCTGTCACCTCTCACTTTCCTACCTGAAAGTCCAATTGAATAATACATCTCCTGTGCTTGCTCTTTGTGAGCAGTAGCAGAATATAGCACTTACGTTTGGACTCTGCTGAAACAGCAGAAGAGACAGTCCAGAAAGTTCCCACTGATCATCTTCAGCACACAGTGAGCTTTGCAACTCTGCAACACACATTGCTGTCTCTTCTTTTCCTGCCTGAAAGACCAATTGATTCCAACACCTCTGTGCCCGCTCTCTGCTGAGCAGCAACAGAGAGAGTAGAGCAGGAATGTTTAGCCTGGGCTAAAACAGCAGAAGAGCCTTGCAAAAAATCTCCTGCTTGATCATGTTTTGCACTCAGTGAGCTTTAAACTGTGACACAAACATTGCTGTCACTCCTCACTTTATCTCCTAAAAGTGCATTTGAATCCAAAGTTTCTGGTGCGCTCTCACGTTTCGAGAGGAGTTGTGACAGGGGAGGAGCAGCGCTTGGACTCTAATCCCACAGACGAAGGGCCAGCAGGGAAACTCCTGCAGGGCATCTTCAGCACACAGTGAGCTTTGCAATTCTGCAACACACATTGCTGTAACTCCTTTTCCTGCCTGGAAGACCAATTGATTCCAACATCTCTGTGCCCACTCTCTGCTGAGCAGCAACAGAGAGAAGGAATGTTTAGATTGGGCTAAAACAGCAGAAGAGCCTTGCAAAAAAGCTCCTCCTGATCATGTTTAGCACACAGTGAGCTTTAAACTGTGACACAAACATTGCTGTCACTCTTCACTCTTTCTCCTAAAAGACCATTTCAATCCAAGAACTCCGTTGCCAGCACTCTGCTGAGCAGCAGAGTGAGCAGGAATGTCTGCAATCTGTAAGGCAGTGGAAGAGACAGGCCTGAAGGCTGCTCTTGTGCTTCTTCAACACACTGAGCTTTACAACTGTGACACACACACTGTTGTCACTCCTCATTGTAGCTCCTAAAAGTGCATTTGAATCCAGCGTTTCTGGTCTCCACTCTCGTTTCAAGAGCAGCAGAGGAAGGTGAGCACGAGCGCTTGGAATCCGCTCCCAGTTCCGAAGGGCAGGGAGGGAAAGTCCTTGCAGATCATCTTCAGCGCACAGTGAGCTTTGCAACTCTGAAACACACATTGCTGTCACTCCTCACTTCATCTCCTAATAATCCGTTTGAATCCATGGTCTCTCCCGCCCTCTCTCGTTTGAACAGCAGCAGTGACAGGTGAACACGATCTCTTGGCCTCTGCTCCCACAGCCGAAGAGCCCGGAGTGAAAGCTCCGGCAGGGCATCTTCAGCACGCAGTCAGCTTTGCAACTGTGACACATATATTGCTCTCGCTCCGCACTTTCCTACCTCAAAGTCCAATTGAATCCAAAATCTCTGTGCCCTTTCTCTGCTGGGCAGAAGCAGAGAGAGTAGAGCAGGAACCTTTAGCCAATGCTAAAAGAGCAGAAGAGACAGTCCAGAAAGTTCCCACTGATCATCTTCAGCGCACAGCGAGCTTTGCAACTCTGCAACACACATTGCTGTCACTCCTCCCTTTTTGCCTGAAAGACCAGCTGAATCCACCATCTCTGTGCCCGCTCTCTGCTGAGCAGCAACAGAGAGAGTAGAGCAGGAATTTTTAGACCTGCCTAAAACAGCAGAAGAGCCTTGAAAAAAATCTCCTGCTTGATCATGTTTTGCACACAGTGAGCTTTAAACTGTGACACAAACATTGCTGTCACTCCTCACTTTATCTCCTAAAAGTGCATTTGAATCCAAAGTTTCTGGTGCGCTCTCTCGTTTCGAGAGGAGTTGTGACAGGGGAGGAGCAGCTCTTGGACTCTAATCCCACAGAGGAAGGGCCAGCAGGGAAACTCCTGCAGGGCATCTTCAGCGCACAGTGAGCTTTACAATTCTGAAACACATATTGCTGTCACTCCTCCTTTTCTTGCCTGAAAGACCAATTGATTCCAACATCTCTGTGCCCACTCTCTGCTGAGCAGCAGCAGAGAGAGTAGAGCAGGAATGTTTAGACTCGGCTAAAACAGCAGAAGAGCCTTGCAGAAAAGCTCCTCCTGATCATGTTTAGCACACAGTGAGCTTTAAACTGTGACACAAACATTGGTGTCAGTCTTCACTCTTTCTCCTAAAAGACCATTTCAATCCCAGAACTCCGTTGCCAGCACTCTGCTGAGCAGCAGAGTGAGCAGGGATGTCTGCAATCTGTAAGGCAGTGGAAGAGACAGGCCTGAAGGCTGCTCTTGTGCTTCTTCAACACACTGAGCTTTACAACTTTGACACACACACTGTTGTCACTCCTCATTGTAGCTCCTAAAAGTGCATTTGAATCCAGCGTTTCTGGTCTCCACTCTCGTTTCCAGTGCACCAGAGGCAGGTGAGCACGAGCGCTTGGAATCCGCTCCCAGTTCCGAAGGGCAGGGAGGGAAAGTCCTTGCAGATCATCTTCAGCGCACAGTGAGCTTTGCAACTCTGAAACACACATTGCTGTCACTCCTCACTTTATCTCCTAAAAGTGCATTTCAAGCCAACGTTTCTGGTGCGCTCTCTCGCTTCGAGAGCAGTTGTGACAGGGGAGGATGAGCGCTTGGATTCTAATTTCACAGCCGAAGGGCCAGCATTGAAACTACTGCTGGGCATCTTCAGCACACATTGAGATTCACAACTCTGAAACACATATTGCTGTCACCTCTCACTTTCCTACCTGAAAGTCCAATTGAATAATACATCTCCTGTGCTTGCTCTTTGTGAGCAGTAGCAGAATATAGCACTTACGTTTGGACTCTGCTGAAACAGCAGAAGAGACAGTCCAGAAAGTTCCCACTGATCATCTTTAGCACACAGTGAGCTTTGCAACTCTGCAACACACATTGCTGTCTCTTCTTTTCCTGCCTGAAAGACCAGCTGAATTCACCATCTCTGTGCCCGCTCTCTGCTGAGCAGCAACAGAGAGAGTAGAGCAGGAATGTTTAGCCTGGGCTAAAACAGCAGAAGAGCCTTGCAAAAAATCTCCTGCTTGATCATGTTTTGCACACAGTGAGCTTTAAACTGTGACACAAACATTGCTGTCACTCCTCACTTTATCTCCTAAAAGTGCATTTGAATCCAAAGTTTCTGGTGCGCTCTCTCGTTTGGAGAGGAGTTGTGACAGGGGAGGAGCAGCGCTTGGACTCTAATCCCACAGACGAAGGGCCAGCAGGGAAACTCCTGCAGGGCATCTTCAGCACACAGTGAGCTTTGCAATTCTGCAACACACATTGCTGTAACTCCTTTTCCTGCCTGGAAGACCAATTGATTCCAACATCTCTGTGCCCACTCTCTGCTGAGCAGCAACAGAGAGAAGGAATGTTTAGATTGGGCTAAAACAGCAGAAGAGCCTTGCAAAAAAGCTCCTCCTGATCATGTTTAGCACACAGTGAGCTTTAAACTGTGACACAAACATTGCTGTCACTCTTCACTCTTTCTCCTAAAAGACCATTTCAATCCAAGAACTCCGTTGCCAGCACTCTGCTGAGCAGCAGAGTGAGCAGGAATGTCTGCAATCTGTAAGGCAGTGGAAGAGACAGGCCTGAAGGCTGCTCTTGTGCTTCTTCAACACACTGAGCTTTACAACTGTGACACACACACTGTTGTCACTCCTCATTGTAGCTCCTAAAAGTGCATTTGAATCCAGCGTTTCTGGTCTCCACTCTCGTTTCAAGAGCAGCAGAGGAAGGTGAGCACGAGCGCTTGGAATCCGCTCCCAGTTCCGAAGGGCAGGGAGGGAAAGTCCTTGCAGATCATCTTCAGCGCACAGTGAGCTTTGCAACTCTGAAACACACATTGCTGTCACTCCTCACTTTATCTCCTAAAAGTGCATTTCAAGCCAACGTTTCTGGTGCGCTCTCTCGCTTCGAGAGCAGTTGTGACAGGGGAGGACGAGCGCTTGGATTCTAATTTCACAGCCGAAGGGCCAGCATGGAAACTACTGCTGGGCATCTTCAGCACACATTGAGATTCACAACTCTGAAACACATATTGCTGTCACCTCTCACTTTCCTACCTGAAAGTCCAATTGAATAATACATCTCCTGTGCTTGCTCTTTGTGAGCAGTAGCAGAATATAGCACTTACGTTTGGACTCTGCTGAAACAGCAGAAGAGACAGTCCAGAAAGTTCCCACTGATCATCTTCAGCACACAGTGAGCTTTGCAACTCTGCAACACACATTGCTGTCACTTCTTTTCCTGCCTGAAAGACCAATTGATTCCAACACCTCTGTGCCCGCTCTCTGCTGAGCAGCAACAGAGAGAGTAGAGCAGGAATTTTTAGCCTGGGCTAAAACAGCAGAAGAGCCTTGCAAAAAATCTCCTGCTTGATCATGTTTTGCACACAGTGAGCTTTAAACTGTGACACAAACATTGCTGTCACTCCTCACTTTATCTCCTAAAAGTGCATTTGAATCCAAAGTTTCTGGTGCGCTCTCACGTTTCGAGAGGAGTTGTGACAGGGGAGGAGCAGCGCTTGGACTCTAATCCCACAGACGAAGGGCCAGCAGGGAAACTCCTGCAGGGCATCTTCAGCACACAGTGAGCTTTGCAATTCTGCAACACACATTGCTGTAACTCCTCCTTTTCCTGCCTGGAAGACCAATGGATTCCAACATCTCTGTGCCCACTCTCTGCTGAGCAGCAACAGAGAGAAGGAATGTTTAGACTGGGCTAAAACAGCAGAAGAGCCTTGCAAAAAAGCTCCTCCTGATCATGTTTAGCACACAGTGAGCTTTAAACTGTGACACAAACATTGCTGTCACTCTTCACTCTTTCTCCTAAAAGACCATTTCAATCCAAGAACTCCGTTGCCAGCACTCTGCTGAGCAGCAGAGTGAGCAGGAATGTCTGCAATCTGTAAGGCAGTGGAAGAGACAGGCCTGAAGGCTGCTCTTGTGCTTCTTCAACACACTGAGCTTTACAACTGTGACACACACACTGTTGTCACTCCTCATTGTAGCTCCTAAAAGTGCATTTGAATCCAGCGTTTCTGGTCTCCACTCTCGTTTCAAGAGCAGCAGAGGCAGGTGAGCACGAGCGCTTGGAATCCGCTCCCAGTTCCGAAGGGCAGGGAGGGAAAGTCCTTGCAGATCATCTTCAGCGCACAGTGAGCTTTGCAACTCTGAAACACACATTGCTGTCACTCCTCACTTCATCTCCTAATAATCCGTTTGAATCCATGGTCTCTCCCGCCCTCTCTCGTTTGAACAGCAGCAGTGACAGGTGAACACGATCTCTTGGCCTCTGCTCCCACAGCCGAAGAGCCCGGAGTGAAAGCTCCGGCAGGGCATCTTCAGCACGCAGTCAGCTTTGCAACTGTGACACATATATTGCGCAAGTGGTGTTTGCCTCCATACCTGTTGCAAGCGAGGGTGAAGGGATATATAAGAAGACTCTGCAGGTTAATGTATGGCTACGTGACTGGTGCCAAAGGCAGAGGTTTGGGTTTTTCAGTCACGGGCTGCTGTATGGGACACCTGGTTTGCTGGTGACAGGCGGGATACACCAGTCCCAGAGAAAAAAAAGGGTTTTGGGGCAGGAGTTAGCAGGGCTTATTGACAGGGCTTTAAACTAGTTAGGAAGGGGGGAGGGGATTTAACTGGGCCTGTTGGGGACAAGCCCAAGAGGAACATGCTAGGGATTGAAGGATGGCGGGCTAAGGAGGACTATCAATCTCTTGTTTCACTTGTGGGAAAGGATAGCTTTTTAGACCCTGTCCCACAGGGGAAAAAGGGTACTAGGACTGGCTCCCTGAAATGCCTGTACACCAATGCACGCAGCATGGGGAATAAACAGGAGGAGTTAGAAGTCTGTGTGCGGGCTAAAGGTTATGATTTAGTGGCGATTACAGAGACATGGTGGGACAGTTCACATGACTGGAATGTGGTCATGGATGGCTATGTCCTTTTTAGGAAAGATAGGTCAGCAAAGCGAGGTGGTGGAGTGGCTCTTTACGTGAGAGAGCAACTAGAATGTATTGAGTTCTGTCCGGGGTCGGATGAGGAGCAAGTGGAATGTCTGTGGGTACGAATCAAGGGGCTGACTGGCACGGGTGATACAGTTGTGGGGGTCTATTACAGACCTCCTGATCAGGACGAAGGAGTTGATGAGGCTTTCTACAGGCAACTGGAAGTAGCCTCGCGACTACATGCCTTAGTCGTCGTGGGGGACTTTAATTACCCCGATATTTGCTGGAAGACTCACACAGCCAGTCATTCACAGTCTAGGAGGTTCCTCGAGTGCATTGATGATAATTTCTTAATGCAAATGGTGGACGTACCAACTAGGGGAGCAGCGCTGCTAGATTTAGTACTCGCCAACAAGGAGGGTTTGGTCGAAGTGGTGACGGTCAATGGCAGCCTTGGCTGCAGTGACCATGAGATGGTGGAGTTTAGGATCCTGTGTGGGAGGAATAGAATACCTAGCAAAGCCACAGTTCTGGATTTCCGAAGGGCCAACTTTGGCCTCTTCAGTCAACTGCTAAGGGAAGTCTCATGGGAAAGTGTACTAGGCGGTAAAGGGGCTCAAGATAGTTGGTTAGCATTCAAGGACCGCTTCTTCCAAGCTCAGGATCGGAGCGTCCCAATAAGTAGGAAGTCAAGTAAGGGATCTAGGAGACCGGCGTGGTTAAACAAGGAGCTGCTGGGCAAACTCAAGTGGAAAAGGAGAATCTATGGATTATGGAAGGAGGGGCTGGCCGCTTGGGAGGAATATAGGACAGTTGTTAGAGGATGTAGGGAGGCAATTAGGACAGCTAAGGCCTCCTTGGAACTCAATCTTGCTAGTCGGGTTAAAGACAATAGAAAGGGCTTCTTCAAATACATAGCAAATAAAACTAACACAAGAGGCAATATAGGCCCACTGCTGAACGAAGTGGGTACCCTGGAGACAGAGGATATAAAGAAGGCAGAGGTGCTGAATGCCTTCTTTGCCTCTGTCTTTACTCCTGCAGACTCTCCCCGAGGGCCCCGGATTTCTATAGCCCCAGAAGGAGTCAGGACAAAGGAGGAGTTTGCTTTGGTAGATGAGGATTGGGTTAGGGATCAGCTATGCAATCTGGACATCTGTAAATCGATGGGTCCGGATGGAATGCACCCACGGGTGCTGAGGGAGCTGGCGGAGGTCATTGCTAGGCCACTTTCCATCATCTTTGGAAAGTCGTGGGAAACGGGCGAGGTGCCTGAGGATTGGCGGATGGCAAAGGTCACACCAATCTATAAGAAGGGCAAGAAGGAGGACCCGGGTAATTATAGACCGGTCAGCCTTACCTCCATCCCTGGAAAGGTGATGGAACAACTTATTCTTGACTCCATCACTAGGCATATCAAGGATGAGGGGGTCATTAAGAACAGCCAACATGGTTTTATGAGGGGGAAGTCATGTATGACCAACCTTATAGCCTTCTATGAGGAAGTGACTAGGTGGAGGGATGATGGTAGAGCGGTAGATGTAGTTTTTCTTGATTTCAGTAAGGCATTTGATACTGTCTCCCACAGCATCCTCATAGATAAGCTAAGGAAGTGTGGGCTTGACGATCAAGTAGTGAGGTGGATCGAGAACTGGTTGAAAGGAAGAAGGCAGAGAGTTGTGGTCAATGGCGCAGAATCTAGCTGGAGGTCTGTGACTAGTGGAGTTCCCCAGGGGTCGGTGCTGGGACCGGTGCTGTTTAATATTTTCATCAATGACCTGGATGAGGGAACTGAGTGCACCCTCAGCAAGTTTGCTGATGACACAAAACTGGGAGGAGTGGCTGACACACCAGAGGACTGTGCTGCCATTCAGCGAGACCTGGACAGGCTGGAGAGTTGGGCGGGGAGAAACTTGATGAAATTTAACAAGGGCAAGTGTAGAGTCTTGCATCTGGGGAAGAACAACCCCATGTACCAGTACAGGTTGGGGGTTGACCTGCTGGAAAGTAGTGAAGGGGAAAGGGACCTGGGGGTCCTGGTGGATAGGAGGATGACCATGAGCCAGCAATGTGCTCTTGTGGCCAAGAAGGCAAATGGCATCTTAGGGTGCATTAGAAAGGGAGTGGTTAGTAGGTCAAGAGAGGTTCTCCTCCCCCTCTACTCAGCCTTGGTGAGGCCGCATCTGGAATATTGTGTCCAGTTCTGGGCCCCTCAATTCAAGAAGGACAGGGAATTGCTTGAAGGAGTCCAGCGCAGAGCCACAAAGATGATTAAGGGAGTGGAACATCTCCCTTATGAGGAGAGGCTGAGGGAGCTGGGTCTCTTTAGCTTGGAGAAGAGGAGACTGAGGGGTGACCTCATCAATGTTTACAAATATGTAAAGGGTAGGTGTCAGGATGATGGAGCTAGGCTTTTTTCAGTGATATCCAGTGATAGGACAAGGGGCAATGGGTGTAAACTGGAGCATAGGAAGTTCCACGTTAACATCAGGAAGAACTTCTTTACTGTAAGAGTGACAGAGCACTGGAACAGGTTGCCCAGGGGGGTTGTGGAGTCTCCTACACTGGAGATATTCAAGGCCCGCCTGGACAAGTTCCTGTGTGATGTACTGTAGGTTACCCTGCTCTTGCGGGGGGGTTGGACCAGATGATCTTTTGAGGTCCCTTCCAACCCTTGGGATTCTGTGATTCTGTGATTCTGTGATATATTGCTCTCGCTCCGCACTTTCCTACCTCAAAGTCCAATTGAATCCAAAATCTCTGTGCCCTTTCTCTGCTGGGCAGAAGCAGAGAGAGTAGAGCAGGAACCTTTAGCCAATGCTAAAAGAGCAGAAGAGACAGTCCAGAAAGTTCCCACTGATCATCTTCAGCGCACAGCGAGCTTTGCAACTCTGCAACACACATTGCTGTCACTCCTCCCTTTTTGCCTGAAAGACCAGCTGAATCCACCATCTCTGTGCCCGCTCTCTGCTGAGCAGCAACAGAGAGAGTAGAGCAGGAATTTTTAGACCTGCCTAAAACAGCAGAAGAGCCTTGAAAAAAATCTCCTGCTTGATCATGTTTTGCACACAGTGAGCTTTAAACTGTGACACAAACATTGCTGTCACTCCTCACTTTATCTCCTAAAAGTGCATTTGAATCCAAAGTTTCTGGTGCTCTCTCTCGTTTCGAGAGGAGTTGTGACAGGGGAGGAGCAGCGCTTGGACTCTAATCCCACAGACGAAGGGCCAGCAGGGAAACTCCTGCAGGGCATCTTCAGCGCACAGTGAGCTTTACAATTCTGAAACACACATTGCTGTCACTCCTCCTTTTCTTGCCTGAAAGACCAATTGATTCCAACATCTCTGTGCCCACTCTCTGCTGAGCAGCAACAGAGAGAGTAGAGCAGGAATGTTTAGACTGGGCTAAAACAGCAGAAGAGCCTTGCAAAAAAGCTCCTCCTGATCATGTTTAGCACACAGTGAGCTTTAAACTGTGACACAAACATTGGTGTCACTCTTCACTCTTTCTCCTAAAAGACCATTTCAATCCCAGAACTCCGTTGCCAGCACTCTGCTGAGCAGCAGAGTGAGCAGGGATGTCTGCAATCTGTAAGGCAGTGGAAGAGACAGGCCTGAAGGCTGCTCTTGTGCTTCTTCAACACACTGAGCTTTACAACTTTGACACACACACTGTTGTCACTCCTCATTGTAGCTCCTAAAAGTGCATTTGAATCCAGCGTTTCTGGTCTCCACTCTCGTTTCCAGTGCACCAGAGGCAGGTGAGCACGAGCGCTTGGAATCCGCTCCCAGTTCCGAAGGGCAGGGAGGGAAAGTCCTTGCAGATCATCTTCAGCGCACAGTGAGCTTTGCAACTCTGAAACACACATTGCTGTCACTCCTCACTTTATCTCCTAAAAGTGCATTTCAAGCCAACGTTTCTGGTGCGCTCTCTCGCTTCGAGAGCAGTTGTGACAGGGGAGGACGAGCGCTTGGATTCTAATTTCACAGCCGAAGGGCCAGCATGGAAACTACTGCTGGGCATCTTCAGCACACATTGAGATTCACAACTCTGAAACACATATTGCTGTCACCTCTCACTTTCCTACCTGAAAGTCCAATTGAATAATACATCTCCTGTGCTTGCTCTTTGTGAGCAGTAGCAGAATATAGCACTTACGTTTGGACTCTGCTGAAACAGCAGAAGAGACAGTCCAGAAAGTTCCCACTGATCATCTTCAGCACACAGTGAGCTTTGCAACTCTGCAACACACATTGCTGTCACTTCTTTTCCTGCCTGAAAGACCAATTGATTCCAACACCTCTGTGCCCGCTCTCTGCTGAGCAGCAACAGAGAGAGTAGAGCAGGAATTTTTAGCCTGGGCTAAAACAGCAGAAGAGCCTTGCAAAAAATCTCCTGCTTGATCATGTTTTGCACACAGTGAGCTTTAAACTGTGACACAAACATTGCTGTCACTCCTCACTTTATCTCCTAAAAGTGCATTTGAATCCAAAGTTTCTGGTGCGCTCTCACGTTTCGAGAGGAGTTGTGACAGGGGAGGAGCAGCGCTTGGACTCTAATCCCACAGACGAAGGGCCAGCAGGGAAACTCCTGCAGGGCATCTTCAGCACACAGTGAGCTTTGCAATTCTGCAACACACATTGCTGTAACTCCTCCTTTTCCTGCCTGGAAGACCAATGGATTCCAACATCTCTGTGCCCACTCTCTGCTGAGCAGCAACAGAGAGAAGGAATGTTTAGACTGGGCTAAAACAGCAGAAGAGCCTTGCAAAAAAGCTCCTCCTGATCATGTTTAGCACACAGTGAGCTTTAAACTGTGACACAAACATTGCTGTCACTCTTCACTCTTTCTCCTAAAAGACCATTTCAATCCAAGAACTCCGTTGCCAGCACTCTGCTGAGCAGCAGAGTGAGCAGGAATGTCTGCAATCTGTAAGGCAGTGGAAGAGACAGGCCTGAAGGCTGCTCTTGTGCTTCTTCAACACACTGAGCTTTACAACTGTGACACACACACTGTTGTCACTCCTCATTGTAGCTCCTAAAAGTGCATTTGAATCCAGCGTTTCTGGTCTCCACTCTCGTTTCAAGAGCAGCAGAGGCAGGTGAGCACGAGCGCTTGGAATCCGCTCCCAGTTCCGAAGGGCAGGGAGGGAAAGTCCTTGCAGATCATCTTCAGCGCACAGTGAGCTTTGCAACTCTGAAACACACATTGCTGTCACTCCTCACTTCATCTCCTAATAATCCGTTTGAATCCATGGTCTCTCCCGCCCTCTCTCGTTTGAACAGCAGCAGTGACAGGTGAACACGATCTCTTGGCCTCTGCTCCCACAGCCGAAGAGCCCGGAGTGAAAGCTCCGGCAGGGCATCTTCAGCACGCAGTCAGCTTTGCAACTGTGACACATATATTGCTCTCGCTCCGCACTTTCCTACCTCAAAGTCCAATTGAATCCAAAATCTCTGTGCCCTTTCTCTGCTGGGCAGAAGCAGAGAGAGTAGAGCAGGAACCTTTAGCCAATGCTAAAAGAGCAGAAGAGACAGTCCAGAAAGTTCCCACTGATCATCTTCAGCGCACAGCGAGCTTTGCAACTCTGCAACACACATTGCTGTCACTCCTCCCTTTTTGCCTGAAAGACCAGCTGAATCCACCATCTCTGTGCCCGCTCTCTGCTGAGCAGCAACAGAGAGAGTAGAGCAGGAATTTTTAGACCTGCCTAAAACAGCAGAAGAGCCTTGAAAAAAATCTCCTGCTTGATCATGTTTTGCACACAGTGAGCTTTAAACTGTGACACAAACATTGCTGTCACTCCTCACTTTATCTCCTAAAAGTGCATTTGAATCCAAAGTTTCTGGTGCGCTCTCTCGTTTCGAGAGGAGTTGTGACAGGGGAGGAGCAGCTCTTGGACTCTAATCCCACAGAGGAAGGGCCAGCAGGGAAACTCCTGCAGGGCATCTTCAGCGCACAGTGAGCTTTACAATTCTGAAACACATATTGCTGTCACTCCTCCTTTTCTTGCCTGAAAGACCAATTGATTCCAACATCTCTGTGCCCACTCTCTGCTGAGCAGCAGCAGAGAGAGTAGAGCAGGAATGTTTAGACTGGGCTAAAACAGCAGAAGAGCCTTGCAGAAAAGCTCCTCCTGATCATGTTTAGCACACAGTGAGCTTTAAACTGTGACACAAACATTGGTGTCAGTCTTCACTCTTTCTCCTAAAAGACCATTTCAATCCCAGAACTCCGTTGCCAGCACTCTGCTGAGCAGCAGAGTGAGCAGGGATGTCTGCAATCTGTAAGGCAGTGGAAGAGACAGGCCTGAAGGCTGCTCTTGTGCTTCTTCAACACACTGAGCTTTACAACTTTGACACACACACTGTTGTCACTCCTCATTGTAGCTCCTAAAAGTGCATTTGAATCCAGCGTTTCTGGTCTCCACTCTCGTTTCCAGTGCACCAGAGGCAGGTGAGCACGAGCGCTTGGAATCCGCTCCCAGTTCCGAAGGGCAGGGAGGGAAAGTCCTTGCAGATCATCTTCAGCGCACAGTGAGCTTTGCAACTCTGAAACACACATTGCTGTCACTCCTCACTTTATCTCCTAAAAGTGCATTTCAAGCCAACGTTTCTGGTGCGCTCTCTCGCTTCGAGAGCAGTTGTGACAGGGGAGGATGAGCGCTTGGATTCTAATTTCACAGCCGAAGGGCCAGCATGGAAACTACTGCTGGGCATCTTCAGCACACATTGAGATTCACAACTCTGAAACACATATTGCTGTCACCTCTCACTTTCCTACCTGAAAGTCCAATTGAATAATACATCTCCTGTGCTTGCTCTTTGTGAGCAGTAGCAGAATATAGCACTTACGTTTGGACTCTGCTGAAACAGCAGAAGAGACAGTCCAGAAAGTTCCCACTGATCATCTTTAGCACACAGTGAGCTTTGCAACTCTGCAACACACATTGCTGTCTCTTCTTTTCCTGCCTGAAAGACCAGCTGAATTCACCATCTCTGTGCCCGCTCTCTGCTGAGCAGCAACAGAGAGAGTAGAGCAGGAATGTTTAGCCTGGGCTAAAACAGCAGAAGAGCCTTGCAAAAAATCTCCTGCTTGATCATGTTTTGCACACAGTGAGCTTTAAACTGTGACACAAACATTGCTGTCACTCCTCACTTTATCTCCTAAAAGTGCATTTGAATCCAAAGTTTCTGGTGCGCTCTCACGTTTCGAGAGGAGTTGTGACAGGGGAGGAGCAGCGCTTGGACTCTAATCCCACAGACGAAGGGCCAGCAGGGAAACTCCTGCAGGGCATCTTCAGCACACAGTGAGCTTTGCAATTCTGCAACACACATTGCTGTAACTCCTTTTCCTGCCTGGAAGACCAATTGATTCCAACATCTCTGTGCCCACTCTCTGCTGAGCAGCAACAGAGAGAAGGAATGTTTAGATTGGGCTAAAACAGCAGAAGAGCCTTGCAAAAAAGCTCCTCCTGATCATGTTTAGCACACAGTGAGCTTTAAACTGTGACACAAACATTGCTGTCACTCTTCACTCTTTCTCCTAAAAGACCATTTCAATCCAAGAACTCCGTTGCCAGCACTCTGCTGAGCAGCAGAGTGAGCAGGAATGTCTGCAATCTGTAAGGCAGTGGAAGAGACAGGCCTGAAGGCTGCTCTTGTGCTTCTTCAACACACTGAGCTTTACAACTGTGACACACACACTGTTGTCACTCCTCATTGTAGCTCCTAAAAGTGCATTTGAATCCAGCGTTTCTGGTCTCCACTCTCGTTTCAAGAGCAGCAGAGGAAGGTGAGCACGAGCGCTTGGAATCCGCTCCCAGTTCCGAAGGGCAGGGAGGGAAAGTCCTTGCAGATCATCTTCAGCGCACAGTGAGCTTTGCAACTCTGAAACACACATTGCTGTCACTCCTCACTTCATCTCCTAATAATCCGTTTGAATCCATGGTCTCTCCCGCCCTCTCTCGTTTGAACAGCAGCAGTGACAGGTGAACACGATCTCTTGGCCTCTGCTCCCACAGCCGAAGAGCCCGGAGTGAAAGCTCCGGCAGGGCATCTTCAGCACGCAGTCAGCTTTGCAACTGTGACACATATATTGCTCTCGCTCCGCACTTTCCTACCTCAAAGTCCAATTGAATCCAAAATCTCTGTGCCCTTTCTCTGCTGGGCAGAAGCAGAGAGAGTAGAGCAGGAACCTTTAGCCAATGCTAAAAGAGCAGAAGAGACAGTCCAGAAAGTTCCCACTGATCATCTTCAGCGCACAGCGAGCTTTGCAACTCTGCAACACACATTGCTGTCACTCCTCCCTTTTTGCCTGAAAGACCAGCTGAATCCACCATCTCTGTGCCCGCTCTCTGCTGAGCAGCAACAGAGAGAGTAGAGCAGGAATTTTTAGACCTGCCTAAAACAGCAGAAGAGCCTTGAAAAAAATCTCCTGCTTGATCATGTTTTGCACACAGTGAGCTTTAAACTGTGACACAAACATTGCTGTCACTCCTCACTTTATCTCCTAAAAGTGCATTTGAATCCAAAGTTTCTGGTGCTCTCTCTCGTTTCGAGAGGAGTTGTGACAGGGGAGGAGCAGCGCTTGGACTCTAATCCCACAGACGAAGGGCCAGCAGGGAAACTCCTGCAGGGCATCTTCAGCGCACAGTGAGCTTTACAATTCTGAAACACACATTGCTGTCACTCCTCCTTTTCTTGCCTGAAAGACCAATTGATTCCAACATCTCTGTGCCCACTCTCTGCTGAGCAGCAACAGAGAGAGTAGAGCAGGAATGTTTAGACTGGGCTAAAACAGCAGAAGAGCCTTGCAAAAAAGCTCCTCCTGATCATGTTTAGCACACAGTGAGCTTTAAACTGTGACACAAACATTGGTGTCACTCTTCACTCTTTCTCCTAAAAGACCATTTCAATCCCAGAACTCCGTTGCCAGCACTCTGCTGAGCAGCAGAGTGAGCAGGGATGTCTGCAATCTGTAAGGCAGTGGAAGAGACAGGCCTGAAGGCTGCTCTTGTGCTTCTTCAACACACTGAGCTTTACAACTTTGACACACACACTGTTGTCACTCCTCATTGTAGCTCCTAAAAGTGCATTTGAATCCAGCGTTTCTGGTCTCCACTCTCGTTTCCAGTGCACCAGAGGCAGGTGAGCACGAGCGCTTGGAATCCGCTCCCAGTTCCGAAGGGCAGGGAGGGAAAGTCCTTGCAGATCATCTTCAGCGCACAGTGAGCTTTGCAACTCTGAAACACACATTGCTGTCACTCCTCACTTTATCTCCTAAAAGTGCATTTCAAGCCAAAGTTTCTGGTGCGCTCTCTCGCTTCGAGAGCAGTTGTGACAGGGGAGGACGAGCGCTTGGATTCTAATTTCACAGCCGAAGGGCCAGCATGGAAACTACTGCTGGGCATCTTCAGCACACATTGAGATTCGCAACTCTGAAACACATATTGCTGTCACCTCTCACTTTCCTACCTGAAAGTCCAATTGAATAATACATCTCCTGTGCTTGCTCTTTGTGAGCAGTAGCAGAATATAGCACTTACGTTTGGACTCTGCTGAAACAGCAGAAGAGACAGTCCAGAAAGTTCCCACTGATCATCTTCAGCACACAGTGAGCTTTGCAACTCTGCAACACACATTGCTGTCACTTCTTTTCCTGCCTGAAAGACCAATTGATTCCATCACCTCTGTGCCCGCTCTCTGCTGAGCAGCAACAGAGAGAGTAGAGCAGGAATTTTTAGCCTGGGCTAAAACAGCAGAAGAGCCTTGCAAAAAATCTCCTGCTTGATCATGTTTTGCACACAGTGAGCTTTAAACTGTGACACAAACATTGCTGTCACTCCTCACTTTATCTCCTAAAAGTGCATTTGAATCCAAAGTTTCTGGTGCGCTCTCACGTTTCGAGAGGAGTTGTGACAGGGGAGGAGCAGCGCTTGGACTCTAATCCCACAGACGAAGGGCCAGCAGGGAAACTCCTGCAGGGCATCTTCAGCACACAGTGAGCTTTGCAATTCTGCAACACACATTGCTGTAACTCCTCCTTTTCCTGCCTGGAAGACCAATGGATTCCAACATCTCTGTGCCCACTCTCTGCTGAGCAGCAACAGAGAGAAGGAATGTTTAGACTGGGCTAAAACAGCAGAAGAGCCTTGCAAAAAAGCTCCTCCTGATCATGTTTAGCACACAGTGAGCTTTAAACTGTGACACAAACATTGCTGTCACTCTTCACTCTTTCTCCTAAAAGACCATTTCAATCCAAGAACTCCGTTGCCAGCACTCTGCTGAGCAGCAGACTGAGCAGGGATGTCTGCAATCTGTAAGGCAGTGGAAGAGACAGGCCTGAAGGCTGCTCTTGTGCTTCTTCAACACACTGAGCTTTACAACTTTGACACACACACTGTTGTCACTCCTCATTGTAGCTCCTAAAAGTGCATTTGAATCCAGCGTTTCTGGTCTCCACTCTCGTTTCCAGAGCAGCAGAGGAAGGTGAGCACGAGCGCTTGGAATCCGTTCCCAGTTCCGAAGGGCAGGGAGGGAAAGTCCTTGCAGATCATCTTCAGCGCACAGTGAGCTTTGCAACTCTGAAACACACATTGCTGTCACTCCTCACTTCATCTCCTAATAATCCGTTTGAATCCATGGTCTCTCCCGCCCTCTCTCGTTTGAACAGCAGCAGTGACAGGTGAACACGATCTCTTGGCCTCTGCTCCCACAGCCGAAGAGCCCGGAGTGAAAGCTCCGGCAGGGCATCTTCAGCACGCAGTCAGCTTTGCAACTGTGACACATATATTGCTCTCGCTCCGCACTTTCCTACCTCAAAGTCCAATTGAATCCAAAATCTCTGTGCCCTTTCTCTGCTGGGCAGAAGCAGAGTAGAGCAGGAACCTTTAGCCAATGCTAAAAGAGCAGAAGAGACAGTCCAGAAAGTTCCCACTGATCATCTTCAGCGCACAGCGAGCTTTGCAACTCTGCAACACACATTGCTGTCACTCCTCCCTTTTTGCCTGAAAGACCAGCTGAATACACCATCTCTGTGCCCGCTCTCTGCTGAGCAGCAACAGAGAGAGTAGAGCAGGAATTTTTAGACCTGCCTAAAACAGCAGAAGAGCCTTGAAAAAAATCTCCTGCTTGATCATGTTTTGCACACAGTGAGCTTTAAACTGTGACACAAACATTGCTGTCACTCCTCACTTTATCTCCTAAAAGTGCATTTGAATCCAAAGTTTCTGGTGCGCTCTCTCGTTTGGAGAGGAGTTGTGACAAGGGAGGAGCAGCGCTTGGACTCTAATCCCACAGACGAAGGGCCAGCAGGGAAACTCCTGCAGGGCATCTTCAGCACACAGTGAGCTTTGCAATTCTGCAACACACATTGCTGTCACTCCTCCTTTTCTTGCCTGAAAGACCAATTGATTCCAACATCTCTGTGCCCACTCTCTGCTGAGCAGCAACAGAGAGAGTAGAGCAGGAATGTTTAGACTGGGCTAAAACAGCAGAAGAGCCTTGCAAAAAAGCTCCTCCTGATCATGTTTAGCACACAGTGAGCTTTAAACTGTGACACAAACATTGCTGTCACTCTTCACTCTTTCTCCTAAAAGACCATTTCAATCCCAGAACTCCGTTGCCAGCACTCTGCTGAGCAGCAGAGTGAGCAGGGATGTCTGCAATCTGTAAGGCAGTGGAAGAGACAGGCCTGAAGGCTGCTCTTGTGCTTCTTCAACACACTGAGCTTTACAACTTTGACACACACACTGTTGTCACTCCTCATTGTAGCTCCTAAAAGTGCATTTGAATCCAGCGTTTCTGGTCTCCACTCTCGTTTCCAGTGCACCAGAGGCAGGTGAGCACGAGCGCTTGGAATCCGCTCCCAGTTCCGAAGGGCAGGGAGGGAAAGTCCTTGCAGATCATCTTCAGCGCACAGTGAGCTTTGCAACTCTGAAACACACATTGCTGTCACTCCTCACTTTATCTCCTAAAAGTGCATTTCAAGCCAACGTTTCTGGTGCGCTCTCTCGCTTCGAGAGCAGTTGTGACAGGGGAGGACGAGCGCTTGGATTCTAATTTCACAGCCGAAGGGCCAGCATGGAAACTACTGCTGGGCATCTTCAGCACACATTGAGATTCACAACTCTGAAACACATATTGCTGTCACCTCTCACTTTCCTACCTGAAAGTCCAATTGAATAATACATCTCCTGTGCTTGCTCTTTGTGAGCAGTAGCAGAATATAGCACTTACGTTTGGACTCTGCTGAAACAGCAGAAGAGACAGTCCAGAAAGTTCCCACTGATCATCTTCAGCACACAGTGAGCTTTGCAACTCTGCAACACACATTGCTGTCTCTTCTTTTCCTGCCAGAAAGACCAATTGATTCCAACACCTCTGTGCCCGCTCTCTGCTGAGCAGCAACAGAGAGAGTAGAGCAGGAATGTTTAGCCTGGGCTAAAACAGCAGAAGAGCCTTGCAAAAAATCTCCTGCTTGATCATGTTTTGCACACAGTGAGCTTTAAACTGTGACACAAACATTGCTGTCACTCCTCACTTTATCTCCTAAAAGTGCATTTGAATCCAAAGTTTCTGGTGCGCTCTCACGTTTCGAGAGGAGTTGTGACAGGGGAGGAGCAGCGCTTGGACTCTAATCCCACAGATGAAGGGCCAGCAGGGAAACTCCTGCAGGGCATCTTCAGCACACAGTGAGCTTTGCAATTCTGCAACACACATTGCTGTAACTCCTCCTTTTCCTGCCTGGAAGACCAATGGATTCCAACATCTCTGTGCCCACTCTCTGCTGAGCAGCAACAGAGAGAAGGAATGTTTAGACTGGGCTAAAACAGCAGAAGAGCCTTGCAAAAAAGCTCCTCCTGATCATGTTTAGCACACAGTGAGCTTTAAACTGTGACACAAACATTGCTGTCACTCTTCACTCTTTCTCCTAAAAGACCATTTCAATCCAAGAACTCCGTTGCCAGCACTCTGCTGAGCAGCAGAGTGAGCAGGGATGTCTGCAATCTGTAAGGCAGTGGAAGAGACAGGCCTGAAGGCTGCTCTTGTGCTTCTTCAACACACTGAGCTTTACAACTGTGACACACACACTGTTGTCACTCCTCATTGTAGCTCCTAAAAGTGCATTTGAATCCAGCGTTTCTGGTCTCCACTCTCGTTTCCAGAGCAGCAGAGGAAGGTGAGCACGAGCGCTTGGAATCCGTTCCCAGTTCCGAAGGGCAGGGAGGGAAAGTCCTTGCAGATCATCTTCAGCGCACAGTGAGCTTTGCAACTCTGAAACACACATTGCTGTCACTCCTCACTTCATCTCCTAATAATCCGTTTGAATCCATGGTCTCTCCCGCCCTCTCTCGTTTGAACAGCAGCAGTGACAGGTGAACACGATCTCTTGGCCTCTGCTCCCACAGCCGAAGAGCCCGGAGTGAAAGCTCCGGCAGGGCATCTTCAGCACGCAGTCAGCTTTGCAACTGTGACACATATATTGCTCTCGCTCCGCACTTTCCTACCTCAAAGTCCAATTGAATCCAAAATCTCTGTGCCCTTTCTCTGCTGGGCAGAAGCAGAGTAGAGCAGGAACCTTTAGCCAATGCTAAAAGAGCAGAAGAGACAGTCCAGAAAGTTCCCACTGATCATCTTCAGCGCACAGCGAGCTTTGCAACTCTGCAACACACATTGCTGTCACTCCTCCCTTTTTGCCTGAAAGACCAGCTGAATCCACCATCTCTGTGCCCGCTCTCTGCTGAGCAGCAACAGAGAGAGTAGAGCAGGAATTTTTAGACCTGCCTAAAACAGCAGAAGAGCCTTGAAAAAAATCTCCTGCTTGATCATGTTTTGCACACAGTGAGCTTTAAACTGTGACACAAACATTGCTGTCACTCCTCACTTTATCTCCTAAAAGTGCATTTGAATCCAAAGTTTCTGGTGCGCTCTCTCGTTTGGAGAGGAGTTGTGACAAGGGAGGAGCAGCGCTTGGACTCTAATCCCACAGACGAAGGGCCAGCAGGGAAACTCCTGCAGGGCATCTTCAGCACACAGTGAGCTTTGCAATTCTGCAACACACATTGCTGTCACTCCTCCTTTTCTTGCCTGAAAGACCAATTGATTCCAACATCTCTGTGCCCACTCTCTGCTGAGCAGCAACAGAGAGAGTAGAGCAGGAATGTTTAGACTGGGCTAAAACAGCAGAAGAGCCTTGCAAAAAAGCTCCTCCTGATCATGTTTAGCACACAGTGAGCTTTAAACTGTGACACAAACATTGGTGTCACTCTTCACTCTTTCTCCTAAAAGACCATTTCAATCCCAGAACTCCGTTGCCAGCACTCTGCTGAGCAGCAGAGTGAGCAGGGATGTCTGCAATCTGTAAGGCAGTGGAAGAGACAGGCCTGAAGGCTGCTCTTGTGCTTCTTCAACACACTGAGCTTTACAACTTTGACACACACACTGTTGTCACTCCTCATTGTAGCTCCTAAAAGTGCATTTGAATCCAGCGTTTCTGGTCTCCACTCTCGTTTCCAGTGCACCAGAGGCAGGTGAGCACGAGCGCTTGGAATCCGCTCCCAGTTCCGAAGGGCAGGGAGGGAAAGTCCTTGCAGATCATCTTCAGCGCACAGTGAGCTTTGCAACTCTGAAACACACATTGCTGTCACTCCTCACTTTATCTCCTAAAAGTGCATTTCAAGCCAACGTTTCTGGTGCGCTCTCTCGCTTCGAGAGCAGTTGTGACAGGGGAGGACGAGCGCTTGGATTCTAATTTCACAGCCGAAGGGCCAGCATGGAAACTACTGCTGGGCATCTTCAGCACACATTGAGATTCACAACTCTGAAACACATATTGCTGTCACCTCTCACTTTCCTACCTGAAAGTCCAATTGAATAATACATCTCCTGTGCTTGCTCTTTGTGAGCAGTAGCAGAATATAGCACTTACGTTTGGACTCTGCTGAAACAGCAGAAGAGACAGTCCAGAAAGTTCCCACTGATCATCTTCAGCACACAGTGAGCTTTGCAACTCTGCAACACACATTGCTGTCTCTTCTTTTCCTGCCAGAAAGACCAATTGATTCCAACACCTCTGTGCCCGCTCTCTGCTGAGCAGCAACAGAGAGAGTAGAGCAGGAATGTTTAGCCTGGGCTAAAACAGCAGAAGAGCCTTGCAAAAAATCTCCTGCTTGATCATGTTTTGCACTCAGTGAGCTTTAAACTGTGACACAAACATTGCTGTCACTCCTCACTTTATCTCCTAAAAGTGCATTTGAATCCAAAGTTTCTGGTGCGCTCTCTCGTTTCGAGAGCAGATGTCACAGGGGAGGACGAGCGTTTGGACTCTAATTTCACAGACGAATTGCCAGCATGGAAAATCCTGCTGGGCATCTTCAGCACCCAGTGAGCTTTGCAACTCTGAAACACACATTGCTGTCACCTCTCACTTTCCTACCTGAAAGTCCAATTGAATCCTACATCTCCTGTGCTTGCTCTTTGTGAGCAGTAGCAGAATATAGCACTTACGTTTGGACTCTGAAGAAACAGCAGAAGAGACAGTCCAGAAAATTCCCACTGATCATCTTCAGCGAACAGCGAGCTTTGCAACTCTGCAACACACATTGCTGTCACTTCTTTTCCTGCCTGAAAGACCAATTGATTCCAACATCTCTGTGCCCACTCTCTGCTGAGCAGCAACAGAGAGTTGAGCAGGAATGTTTAGCCTGGGCTAAAACAGCAGAAGAGCCTTGCAAAAAATCTCCTGCTTGATCATGTTTTGCACACAGTGAGCTTTAAACTGTGACACAAACATTGCTGTCACTCCTCACTTTATCTCCTAAAAGTTCATTTGAATCCAAAGTTTCTGGTACGCTCTCTCGTTTGGAGAGGAGTTGTGACAGGGGAGTAGCAGCGCTTGGACTCTAATCCCACAGACGAAGGGCCAGCAGGGAAACTCCTGCAGGGCATCTTCAGCACACAGTGAGCTTTGCAACTCTGCAAAACACATTGCTGTAACTCCTCCTTTTCCTGCCTGGAAGACCTATTGATTCCAACATCTCTGTGCCCACTCTCTGCTGAGCAGCAACAGAGAGAAGGAATGTTTAGACTGGGCTAAAACAGCAGAAGAGCCTTGCAAAAAAGCTCCTCCCTATCATGTTTAGCACACAGTGAGCTTTAAACTGTGACACAAACATTGCTGTCACTCTTCACTCTTTCTCCTAAAAGACCATTTCAATCCAAGAACTCCGTTGCCAGCACTCTGCTGAGCAGCAGAGTGAGCAGGAATGTCTGCAATCTGTAAGGCAGTGGAAGAGACAGGCCTGAAGGCTGCTCTTGTGCTTCTTCAACACACTGAGCTTTACAACTGTGACACACACACTGTTGTCACTCCTCATTGTAGCTCTTAAAAGTGCATTTGAATCCAGCGTTTCTGGTCTCCACTCTCGTTTCAAGAGCAGCAGAGGAAGGTGAGCACGAGCGCTTGGAATCCGCTCCCAGTTCCGAAGGGCAGGGAGGGAAAGTCCTTGCAGATCATCTTCAGCGCACAGTGAGCTTTGCAACTCTGAGACACACATTGCTGTCACTCCTCACTTCATCTCCTAATAATCCGTTTGAATCCATGGTCTCTCCCGCCCTCTCTCGTTTGAACAGCAGCAGTGACAGGTGAACACGATCTCTTGGCCTCTGCTCCCACAGCCGAAGAGCCCGGAGTGAAAGCTCCGGCAGGGCATCTTCAGCACGCAGTCAGCTTTGCAACTGTGACACATATATTGCTCTCGCTCCGCACTTTCCTACCTCAAAGTCCAATTGAATCCAAAATCTCTGTGCCCTTTCTCTGCTGGGCAGAAGCAGAGTAGAGCAGGAACCTTTAGCCAATGCTAAAAGAGCAGAAGAGACAGTCCAGAAAGTTCCCACTGATCATCTTCAGCGCACAGCGAGCTTTGCAACTCTGCAACACACATTGCTGTCACTCCTCCCTTTTTGCCTGAAAGACCAGCTGAATCCACCATCTCTGTGCCCGCTCTCTGCTGAGCAGCAACAGAGAGAGTAGAGCAGGAATTTTTAGACCTGCCTAAAACAGCAGAAGAGCCTTGAAAAAAATCTCCTGCTTGATCATGTTTTGCACACAGTGAGCTTTAAACTGTGACACAAACATTGCTGTCACTCCTCACTTTATCTCCTAAAAGTGCATTTGAATCCAAAGTTTCTGGCGCGCTCTCTCGTTTCGAGAGGAGTTGTGACAGGGGAGGAGCAGCGCTTGGACTCTAATCCCACAGACGAAGGGCCAGCAGGGAAATTCCTGCAGAGCATCTTCAGCACACAGTGAGCTTTGCAATTCTGCAACACACATTGCTGTCACTCCTCCTTTTCTTGCCTGAAACACCAATTGATTCCAACATCTCTGTGCCCACTCTCTGCTGAGCAGCAACAGAGAGAGTAGAGCAGGAATGTTTAGACTGGGCTAAAACAGCAGAAGAGCCTTGCAAAAAAGCTCCTCCTGATCATGTTTAGCACACAGTGAGCTTTAAACTGTGACACAAACATTGCTGTCACTCTTCACTCTTTCTCCTAAAAGACCATTTCAATCCAAGAACTCCGTTGCCAGCACTCTGCTGAGCAGCAGAGTGAGCAGGAATGTCTGCAATCTGTAAGGCAGTGGAAGAGACAGGCCTGAAGGCTGCTCTTGTGCTTCTTCAACACACTGAGCTTTACAACTGTGACACACACACTGTTGTCACTCCTCATTGTAGCTCTTAAAAGTGCATTTGAATCCAGCGTTTCTGGTCTCCACTCTCGTTTCAAGAGCAGCAGAGGAAGGTGAGCACGAGCGCTTGGAATCCGCTCCCAGTTCCGAAGGGCAGGGAGGGAAAGTCCTTGCAGATCATCTTCAGCGCACAGTGAGCTTTGCAACTCTGAGACACACATTGCTGTCACTCCTCACTTCATCTCCTAATAATCCGTTTGAATCCATGGTCTCTCCCGCCCTCTCTCGTTTGAACAGCAGCAGTGACAGGTGAACACGATCTCTTGGCCTCTGCTCCCACAGCCGAAGAGCCCGGAGTGAAAGCTCCGGCAGGGCATCTTCAGCACGCAGTCAGCTTTGCAACTGTGACACATATATTGCTCTCGCTCCGCACTTTCCTACCTCAAAGTCCAATTGAATCCAAAATCTCTGTGCCCTTTCTCTGCTGGGCAGAAGCAGAGTAGAGCAGGAACCTTTAGCCAATGCTAAAAGAGCAGAAGAGACAGTCCAGAAAGTTCCCACTGATCATCTTCAGCGCACAGCGAGCTTTGCAACTCTGCAACACACATTGCTGTCACTCCTCCCTTTTTGCCTGAAAGACCAGCTGAATCCACCATCTCTGTGCCCGCTCTCTGCTGAGCAGCAACAGAGAGAGTAGAGCAGGAATTTTTAGACCTGCCTAAAACAGCAGAAGAGCCTTGAAAAAAATCTCCTGCTTGATCATGTTTTGCACACAGTGAGCTTTAAACTGTGACACAAACATTGCTGTCACTCCTCACTTTATCTCCTAAAAGTGCATTTGAATCCAAAGTTTCTGGCGCGCTCTCTCGTTTCGAGAGGAGTTGTGACAGGGGAGGAGCAGCGCTTGGACTCTAATCCCACAGACGAAGGGCCAGCAGGGAAATTCCTGCAGAGCATCTTCAGCACACAGTGAGCTTTGCAATTCTGCAACACACATTGCTGTCACTCCTCCTTTTCTTGCCTGAAAGACCAATTGATTCCAACATCTCTGTGCCCACTCTCTGCTGAGCAGCAACAGAGAGAGTAGAGCAGGAATGTTTAGACTGGGCTAAAACAGCAGAAGAGCCTTGCAAAAAAGCTCCTCCTGATCATGTTTAGCACACAGTGAGCTTTAAACTGTGACACAAACATTGCTGTCACTCTTCACTCTTTCTCCTAAAAGACCATTTCAATCCAAGAACTCCGTTGCCAGCACTCTGCTGAGCAGCAGAGTGAGCAGGGATGTCTGCAATCTGTAAGGCAGTGGAAGAGACAGGCCTGAAGGCTGCTCTTGTGCTTCTTCAACACACTGAGCTTTACAACTTTGACACACACACTGTTGTCACTCCTCATTGTAGCTCCTAAAAGTGCATTTGAATCCAGCGTTTCTGGTCTCCACTCTCGTTTCAAGAGCGGCAGAGGAAGGTGAGCACGAGCGCTTGGAATCCGCTCCCAGTTCCGAAGGGCAGGGGAGGGAAAGTCCTTGCAGATCATCTTCAGCGCACAGTGAGCTTTGCAACTCTGAAACACACATTGCTGTCACTCCTCACTTTATCTCCTAAAAGTGCATTTCAAGCCAACGTTTCTGGTGCGCTCTCTCGCTTCGAGAGCAGTTGTGACAGGGGAGGACGAGCGCTTGGATTCTAATTTCACAGCCGAAGGGCCAGCATGGAAACTACTGCTGGGCATCTTCAGCACACATTGAGATTCGCAACTCTGAAACACATATTGCTGTCACCTCTCACTTTCCTACCTGAAAGTCCAATTGAATAATACATCTCCTGTGCTTGCTCTTTGTGAGCAGTAGCAGAATATAGCACTTACGTTTGGACTCTGCTGAAACAGCAGAAGAGACAGTCCAGAAAGTTCCCACTGATCATCTTCAGCACACAGTGAGCTTTGCAACTCTGCAACACACATTGCTGTCTCTTCTTTTCCTGCCTGAAAGACCAGCTGAATCCACCATCTCTGTGCCCGCTCTCTGCTGAGCAGCAACAGAGAGAGTAGAGCAGGAATGTTTAGCCTGGGCTAAAACAGCAGAAGAGCCTTGCAAAAAATCTCCTGCTTGATCATGTTTTGCACACAGTGAGCTTTAAACTGTGACACAAACATTGCTGTCACTCCTCACTTTATCTCCTAAAAGTGCATTTGAATCCAAAGTTTCTGGTGCGCTCTCTCGTTTCGAGAGGAGTTGTGACAGGGGAGGAGCAGCGCTTGGACTCTAATCCCACAGACGAAGGGCCAGCAGGGAAACTCCTGCAGGGCATCTTCAGCACACAGTGAGCTTTGCAATTCTGCAACACACATTGCTGTAACTCCTTTTCCTGCCTGGAAGACCAATTGATTCCAACATCTCTGTGCCCACTCTCTGCTGAGCAGCAACAGAGAGAAGGAATGTTTAGATTGGGCTAAAACAGCAGAAGAGCCTTGCAAAAAAGCTCCTCCTGATCATGTTTAGCACACAGTGAGCTTTAAACTGTGACACAAACATTGCTGTCACTCTTCACTCTTTCTCCTAAAAGACCATTTCAATCCAAGAACTCCGTTGCCAGCACTCTGCTGAGCAGCAGAGTGAGCAGGAATGTCTGCAATCTGTAAGGCAGTGGAAGAGACAGGCCTGAAGGCTGCTCTTGTGCTTCTTCAACACACTGAGCTTTACAACTGTGACACACACACTGTTGTCACTCCTCATTGTAGCTCCTAAAAGTGCATTTGAATCCAGCGTTTCTGGTCTCCACTCTCGTTTCAAGAGCAGCAGAGGAAGGTGAACACGAGCGCTTGGAATCCTCTCCCAGTTCCGAAGGGCAGGGAGGGAAAGTCCTTGCAGATCATCTTCAGCGCACAGTGAGCTTTGCAACTCTGAAACACACATTGCTGTCACTCCTCACTTCATCTCCTAATAATCCGTTTGAATCCATGGTCTCTCCCGCCCTCTCTCGTTTGAACAGCAGCAGTGACAGGTGAACACGATCTCTTGGCCTCTGCTCCCACAGCCGAAGAGCCCAGAGTGAAAGCTCCGGCAGGGCATCTTCAGCACGCAGTCAGCTTTGCAACTGTGACACATATATTGCTCTCGCTCCGCACTTTCCTACCTCAAAGTCCAATTGAATCCAAAATCTCTGTGCCCTTTCTCTGCTGGGCAGAAGCAGAGAGAGTAGAGCAGGAACCTTTAGCCAATGCTAAAAGAGCAGAAGAGACAGTCCAGAAAGTTCCCACTGATCATCTTCAGCGCACAGCGAGCTTTGCAACTCTGCAACACACATTGCTGTCACTCCTCCCTTTTTGCCTGAAAGACCAGCTGAATCCACCATCTCTGTGCCCGCTCTCTGCTGAGCAGCAACAGAGAGAGTAGAGCAGGAATTTTTAGACCTGCCTAAAACAGCAGAAGAGCCTTGAAAAAAATCTCCTGCTTGATCATGTTTTGCACACAGTGAGCTTTAAACTGTGACACAAATATTGCTGTCACTCCTCACTTTATCTCCTAAAAGTGCATTTGAATCCAAAGTTTCTGGTGCGCTCTCTCGTTTGGAGAGGAGTTGTGACAAGGGAGGAGCAGCGCTTGGACTCTAATCCCACAGACGAAGGGCCAGCAGGGAAACTCCTGCAGGGCATCTTCAGCACACAGTGAGCTTTACAATTCTGCAACACACATTGCTGTCACTCCTCCTTTTCTTGCCTGAAAGACCAATTGATTCCAACATCTCTGTGCCCACTCTCTGCTGAGCAGCAACAGAGAGAGTAGAGCAGGAATGTTTAGACTGGGCTAAAACAGCAGAAGAGCCTTGCAAAAAAGCTCCTCCTGATCATGTTTAGCACACAGTGAGCTTTAAACTGTGACACAAGCATTGGTGTCACTCTTCACTCTTTCTCCTAAAAGACCATTTCAATCCCAGAACTCCGTTGCCAGCACTCTGCTGAGCAGCAGAGTGAGCAGGGATGTCTGCAATCTGTAAGGCAGTGGAAGAGACAGGCCTGAAGGCTGCTCTTGTGCTTCTTCAACACACTGAGCTTTACAACTTTGACACACACACTGTTGTCACTCCTCATTGTAGCTCCTAAAAGTGCATTTGAATCCAGCGTTTCTGGTCTCCACTCTCGTTTCCAGTGCACCAGAGGCAGGTGAGCACGAGCGCTTGGAATCCGCTCCCAGTTCCGTAGGGCAGGGAGGGAAAGTTCTTGCAGATCATCTTCAGCGCACAGTGAGCTTTGCAACTCTGAAACACACATTACTGTCACTCCTCACTTTATCTCCAAAAAGTGCATTTCAAGCCAACGTTTCTGGTGCGCTCTCTCGCTTCGAGAGCAGTTGTGACAGGGGAGGACGAGCGCTTGGATTCTTATTTCACAGCCGAAGGGCCAGCATGGAAACTACTGCTGGGCATCTTCAGCACACATTGAGATTCGCAACTCTGAAACACATATTGCTGTCACCTCTCACTTTCCTACCTGAAAGTCCAATTGAATAATACATCTCCTGTGCTTGCTCTTTGTGAGCAGTAGCAGAATATAGCACTTACGTTTGGACTCTGCTGAAACAGCAGAAGAGACAGTCCAGAAAGTTCCCACTGATCATCTTCAGCACACAGTGAGCTTTGCAACTCTGCAACACACATTGCTGTCTCTTCTTTTCCTGCCTGAAAGACCAGCTGAATCCACCATCTCTGTGCCCGCTCTCTGCTGAGCAGCAACAGAGAGAGTAGAGCAGGAATGTTTAGCCTGGGCTAAAACAGCAGAAGAGCCTTGCAAAAAATCTCCTGCTTGATCATGTTTTGCACACAGTGAGCTTTAAACTGTGACACAAACATTGCTGTCACTCCTCACTTTATCTCCTAAAAGTGCATTTGAATCCAAAGTTTCTGGTGCGCTCTCTCGTTTCTAGAGGAGTTGTGACAGGGGAGGAGCAGCGCTTGGACTCTAATCCCACAGACGAAGGGCCAGCAGGGAAACTCCTGCAGGGCATCTTCAGCACACAGTGAGCTTTGCAATTCTGCAACACACATTGCTGTCACTCCTCCTTTTCTTGCCTGAAAGACGAATTGATTCCAACATCTCTGTGCCCACTCTCTGCTGAGCAGCAACAGAGAGAGTAGAGCAGGAATGTTTAGACTGGGCTAAAACAGCAGAAGAGCCTTGCAAAAAAGCTCCTCCTGATCATGTTTAGCACACAGTGAGCTTTAAACTGTGACACAAACATTGCTGTCACTCTTCACTCTTTCTCCTAAAAGACCATTTCAATCCAAGAACTCCGTTGCCAGCACTCTGCTGAGCAGCAGAGTGAGCAGGGATGTCTGCAATCTGTAAGGCAGTGGAAGAGACAGGCCTGAAGGCTGCTCTTGTGCTTCTTCAACACACTGAGCTTTACAACTTTGACACACACACTGTTGTCACTCCTCATTGTAGCTCCTAAAAGTGCATTTGAATCCAGCGTTTCTGGTCTCCACTCTCGTTTCCAGAGCAGCAGAGGAAGGTGAGCACGAGCGCTTGGAATCCGCTCCCAGTTCCGAAGGGCAGGGAGGGAAAGTCCTTGCAGATCATCTTCAGCGCACAGTGAGCTTTGCAACTCTGAAACACACATTGCTGTCACTCCTCACTTCATCTCCTAATAATCCGTTTGAATCCATGGTCTCTCCCGCCCTCTCTCGTTTGAACAGCAGCAGTGACAGGTGAACACGATCTCTTGGCCTCTGCTCCCACAGCCGAAGAGCCCGGAGTGAAAGCTCCGGCAGGGCATCTTCAGCACGCAGTCAGCTTTGCAACTGTGACACATATATTGCTCTCGCTCCGCACTTTCCTACCTCAAAGTCCAATTGAATCCAAAATCTCTGTGCCCTTTCTCTGCTGGGCAGAAGCAGAGTAGAGCAGGAACCTTTAGCCAATGCTAAAAGAGCAGAAGAGACAGTCCAGAAAGTTCCCACTGATCATCTTCAGCGCACAGCGAGCTTTGCAACTCTGCAACACACATTGCTGTCACTCCTCCCTTTTTGCCTGAAAGACCAGCTGAATCCACCATCTCTGTGCCCGCTCTCTGCTGAGCAGCAACAGAGAGAGTAGAGCAGGAATTTTTAGACCTGCCTAAAACAGCAGAAGAGCCTTGAAAAAAATCTCCTGCTTGATCATGTTTTGCACACAGTGAGCTTTAAACTGTGACACAAACATTGCTGTCACTCCTCACTTTATCCCCTAAAAGTGCATTTGAATCCAGCGTTTCTGGTCTCCACTCTCGTTTCCAGTGCAGCAGAGGCAGGTGAGCACGAGCGCTTGGAATCCGCTCCCAGTTCCGAAGGGCAGGGGAGGGAAAGTCCTTGCAGATCATCTTCAGCGCACAGTGAGCTTTGCAACTCTGAAACACACATTGCTGTCACTCCTCACTTTATCTCCTAAAAGTGCATTTCAAGCCAACGTTTCTGGTGCGCTCTCTCGCTTCGAGAGCAGTTGTGACAGGGGAGGACGAGCGCTTGGATTCTAATTTCACAGCCGAAGGGCCAGCATGGAAACAACTGCTGGGCATCTTCAGCACACATTGAGATTCGCAACTCTGAAACACATATTGCTGTCACCTCTCACTTTCCTACCTGAAAGTCCAATTGAATAATACATCTCCTGTGCTTGCTCTTTGTGAGCAGTAGCAGAATATAGCACTTACGTTTGGACTCTGCTGAAACAGCAGAAGAGACAGTCCAGAAAGTTCCCACTGATCATCTTCAGCGCACAGTGTGCTTTGCAACTCTGCAACACACATTGCTGTCACTTCTTTTCCTGCCTGAAAGACCAATTGATTCCAACACCTCTGTGCCCGCTCTCTGCTGAGCAGCAACAGAGAGAGTAGAGCAGGAATGTTTAGCCTGGGCTAAAACAGCAGAAGAGCCTTGCAAAAAATCTCCTGCTTGATCATGTTTTGCACACAGTGAGCTTTAAACTGTGACACAAACATTGCTGTCACTCCTCACTTTATCTCCTAAAAGTGCATTTGAATCCAAAGTTTCTGGTGCGCTCTCACGTTTCGAGAGGAGTTGTGACAGGGGAGGAGCAGCGCTTGGACTCTAATCCCACAGACGAAGGGCCAGCAGGGAAACTCCTGCAGGGCATCTTCAGCACACAGTGAGCTTTGCAATTCTGCAACACACATTGCTGTAACTCCTTCTGCTGCCTGGAAGACCAATTGATTCCAACATCTCTGTGCCCACTCTCTGCTGAGCAGCAACAGAGAGAAGGAATGTTTAGACTGGGCTAAAACAGCAGAAGAGCCTTGCAAAAAAGCTCCTCCTGATCATGTTTAGCACACAGTGAGCTTTAAACTGTGACACAAACATTGCTGTCACTCTTCACTCTTTCTCCTAAAAGACCATTTCAATCCAAGAACTCCGTTGCCAGCACTCTGCTGAGCAGCAGAGTGAGCAGGAATGTCTGCAATCTGTAAGGCAGTGGAAGAGACAGGCTGAAGGCTGCTCTTGTGCTTCTTCAACACACTGAGCTTTACAACTGTGACACACACACTGTTGTCACTCCTCATTGTAGCTCCTAAAAGTGCATTTGAATCCAGCGTTTCTGGTCTCCACTCTCGTTTCAAGAGCAGCAGAGGAAGGTGAACACGAGCGCTTGGAATCCTCTCCCAGTTCCGAAGGGCAGGGAGGGAAAGTCCTTGCAGATCATCTTCAGCGCACAGTGAGCTTTGCAACTCTGAAACACACATTGCTGTCACTCCTCACTTCATCTCCTAATAATCCGTTTGAATCCATGGTCTCTCCCGCCCTCTCTCGTTTGAACAGCAGCAGTGACAGGTGAACACGATCTCTTGGCCTCTGCTCCCACAGCCGAAGAGCCCGGAGTGAAAGCTCCGGCAGGGCATCTTCAGCACGCAGTCAGCTTTGCAACTGTGACACATATATTGCTCTCGCTCCGCACTTTCCTACCTCAAAGTCCAATTGAATCCAAAATCTCTGTGCCCTTTCTCTGCTGGGCAGAAGCAGAGTAGAGCAGGAACCTTTAGCCAATGCTAAAAGAGCAGAAGAGACAGTCCAGAAAGTTCCCACTGATCATCTTCAGCGCACAGCGAGCTTTGCAACTCTGCAACGCACATTGCTGTCACTCCTCCCTTTTTGCCTGAAAGACCAGCTGAATCCACCATCTCTGTGCCCGCTCTCTGCTGAGCAGCAACAGAGAGAGTAGAGCAGGAATTTTTAGACCTGCCTAAAACAGCAGAAGAGCCTTGAAAAAAATCTCCTGCTTGATCATGTTTTGCACACAGTGAGCTTTAAACTGTGACACAAACATTGCTGTCACTCCTCACTTTATCTCCTAAAAGTACATTTGAATCCAAAGTTTCTGGCGCGCTCTCTCGTTTCGAGAGGAGTTGTGACAGGGGAGGAGCAGCGCTTGGACTCTAATCCCACAGATGAAGGGCCAGCAGGGAAACTCCTGCAGAGCATCTTCAGCACACAGTGAGCTTTGCAATTCTGCAACACACATTGCTGTCACTCCTCCTTTTCTTGCCTGAAAGACGAATTGATTCCAACATCTCTGTGCCCACTCTCTGCTGAGCAGCAACAGAGAGAGTAGAGCAGGAATGTTTAGACTGGGCTAAAACAGCAGAAGAGCCTTGCAAAAAAGCTCCTCCTGATCATGTTTAGCACACAGTGAGCTTTAAACTGTGACACAAACATTGCTGTCACTCTTCACTCTTTCTCCTAAAAGACCATTTCAATCCAAGAACTCCGTTGCCAGCACTCTGCTGAGCAGCAGAGTGAGCAGGGATGTCTGCAATCTGTAAGGCAGTGGAAGAGACAGGCCTGAAGGCTGCTCTTGTGCTTCTTCAACACACTGAGCTTTACAACTTTGACACACACACTGTTGTCACTCCTCATTGTAGCTCCTAAAAGTGCATTTGAATCCAGCGTTTCTGGTCTCCACTCTCGTTTCAAGAGCAGCAGAGGAAGGTGAGCACGAGCGCTTGGAATCCGCTCCCAGTTCCGAAGGGCAGGGGAGGGAAAGTCCTTGCAGATCATCTTCAGCGCACAGTGAGCATTGCAACTCTGAAACACACATTGCTGTCACTCCTCACTTTATCTCCTAAAAGTGCATTTCAAGCCAACGTTTCTGGTGCGCTCTCTCGCTTCGAGAGCAGTTGTGACAGGGGATGACGAGCGCTTGGATTCTAATTTCACAGCCGAAGGGCCAGCATGGAAACTACTGCTGGGCATCATCAGCACACATTGAGATTCGCAACTCTGAAACACATATTGCTGTCACCTCTCACTTTCCTACCTGAAAGTCCAATTGAATAATACATCTCCTGTGCTTGCTCTTTGTGAGCAGTAGCAGAATATAGCACTTACGTTTGGACTCTGCTGAAACAGCAGAAGAGACAGTCCAGAAAGTTCCCACTGATCATCTTCAGCACACAGTGAGCTTTGCAACTCTGCAACACACATTGCTGTCACTTCTTTTCCTGCCTGAAAGACCAATTGATTCCAACACCTCTGTGCCCGCTCTCTGCTGAGCAGCAACAGAGAGAGTAGAGCAGGAATGTTTAGACCTGCATAAAACAGCAGAAGAGCCTTGCAAAAAATCTCCTGCTTGATCATGTTTTGCACACAGTGAGCTTTAAACTGTGACACAAACATTGCTGTCACTCCTCACTTTATCTCCTAAAAGTGCATTTGAATCCAAAGTTTCTGGTGCGCTCTCACGTTTCGAGAGGAGTTGTGACAGGGGAGGAGCAGCGCTTGGACTCTAATCCCACAGACGAAGGGCCAGCAGGGAAACGCCTGCAGGGCATCTTCAGCACACAGTGAGCTTTGCAATTCTTCAACACACATTGCTGTAACTCCTCCTTTTCCTGCCTGGAAGACCAATGGATTCCAACATCTCTGTGCCCACTCTCTGCTGAGCAGCAGCAGAGAGAAGGAATGTTTAGACTGGGCTAAAACAGCAGAAGAGCCTTGCAAAAAAGCTCCTCCTGATCATGTTTAGCACACAGTGAGCTTTAAACTGTGACACAAACATTGCTGTCACTCTTCACTCTTTCTCCTAAAAGACCATTTCAATCCAAGAACTCCGTTGCCAGCACTCTGCTGAGCAGCAGAGTGAGCAGGAATGTCTGCAATCTGTAAGGCAGTGGAAGAGACAGGCCTGAAGGCTGCTCTTGTGCTTCTTCAACACACTGAGCTTTACAACTGTGACACACACACTGTTGTCACTCCTCATTGTAGCTCCTAAAAGTGCATTTGAATCCAGCGTTTCTGGTCTCCACTCTCGTTTCAAGAGCAGCAGAGGAAGGTGAGCACGAGCGCTTGGAATCCGCTCCCAGTTCCGAAGGGCAGGGAGGGAAAGTCCTTGCAGATCATCTTCAGCGCACAGTGAGCTTTGCAACTCTGAAACACACATTGCTGTCACTCCTCACTTCATCTCCTAATAATCCGTTTGAATCCATGGTCTCTCCCGCCCTCTCTCGTTTGAACAGCAGCAGTGACAGGTGAACACGATCTCTTGGCCTCTGCTCCCACAGCCGAAGAGCCCGGAGTGAAAGCTCCGGCAGGGCATCTTCAGCACGCAGTCAGCTTTGCAACTGTGACACATATATTGCTCTCGCTCCGCACTTTCCTACCTCAAAGTCCAATTGAATCCAAAATCTCTGTGCCCTTTCTCTGCTGGGCAGAAGCAGAGTAGAGCAGGAACCTTTAGCCAATGCTAAAAGAGCGGAAGAGACAGTCCAGAAAGTTCCCACTGATCATCTTCAGCGCACAGCGAGCTTTGCAACTCTGCAACACACATTGCTGTCACTCCTCCCTTTTTGCCTGAAAGACCAGCTGAATCCACCATCTCTGTGCCCGCTCTCTGCTGAGCAGCAACAGAGAGAGTAGAGCAGGAATTTTTAGACCTGCCTAAAACAGCAGAAGAGCCTTGAAAAAAATCTCCTGCTTGATCATGTTTTGCACACAGTGAGCTTTAAACTGTGACACAAATATTGCTGTCACTCCTCACTTTATCTCCTAAAAGTGCATTTGAATCCAAAGTTTCTGGTGCGCTCTCTCGTTTGGAGAGGAGTTGTGACAAGGGAGGAGCAGCGCTTGGACTCTAATCCCACAGACGAAGGGCCAGCAGGGAAACTCCTGCAGGGCATCTTCAGCACACAGTGAGCTTTACAATTCTGCAACACACATTGCTGTCACTCCTCCTTTTCTTGCCTGAAAGACCAATTGATTCCAACATCTCTGTGCCCACTCTCTGCTGAGCAGCAACAGAGAGAGTAGAGCAGGAATGTTTAGACTGGGCTAAAACAGCAGAAGAGCCTTGCAAAAAAGCTCCTCCTGATCATGTTTAGCACACAGTGAGCTTTAAACTGTGACACAAGCATTGGTGTCACTCTTCACTCTTTCTCCTAAAAGACCATTTCAATCCCAGAACTCCGTTGCCAGCACTCTGCTGAGCAGCAGAGTGAGCAGGGATGTCTGCAATCTGTAAGGCAGTGGAAGAGACAGGCCTGAAGGCTGCTCTTGTGCTTCTTCAACACACTGAGCTTTACAACTTTGACACACACACTGTTGTCACTCCTCATTGTAGCTCCTAAAAGTGCATTTGAATCCAGCGTTTCTGGTCTCCACTCTCGTTTCCAGTGCACCAGAGGCAGGTGAGCACGAGCGCTTGGAATCCGCTCCCAGTTCCGAAGGGCAGGGAGGGAAAGTTCTTGCAGATCATCTTCAGCGCACAGTGAGCTTTGCAACTCTGAAACACACATTGCTGTCACTCCTCACTTCATCTCCTAATAATCCGTTTGAATCCATGGTCTCTCCCGCCCTCTCTCGTTTGAACAGCAGCAGTGACAGGTGAACACGATCTCTTGGCCTCTGCTCCCACAGCCGAAGAGCCCGGAGTGAAAGCTCCGGCAGGGCATCTTCAGCACGCAGTCAGCTTTGCAACTGTGACACATATATTGCTCTCGCTCCGCACTTTCCTACCTCAAAGTCCAATTGAATCCAAAATCTCTGTGCCCTTTCTCTGCTGGGCAGAAGCAGAGAGAGTAGAGCAGGAACCTTTAGCCAATGCTAAAAGAGCAGAAGAGACAGTCCAGAAAGTTCCCACTGATCATCTTCAGCGCACAGCGAGCTTTGCAACTCTGCAACACACATTGCTGTCACTCCTCCCTTTTTGCCTGAAAGACCAGCTGAATCCACCATCTCTGTGCCCGCTCTCTGCTGAGCAGCAACAGAGAGAGTAGAGCAGGAATTTTTAGACCTGCCTAAAACAGCAGAAGAGCCTTGAAAAAAATCTCCTGCTTGATCATGTTTTGCACACAGTGAGCTTTAAACTGTGACACAAATATTGCTGTCACTCCTCACTTTATCTCCTAAAAGTGCATTTGAATCCAAAGTTTCTGGTGCGCTCTCTCGTTTGGAGAGGAGTTGTGACAAGGGAGGAGCAGCGCTTGGACTCTAATCCCACAGACGAAGGGCCAGCAGGGAAACTCCTGCAGGGCATCTTCAGCACACAGTGAGCTTTACAATTCTGCAACACACATTGCTGTCACTCCTCCTTTTCTTGCCTGAAAGACCAATTGATTCCAACATCTCTGTGCCCACTCTCTGCTGAGCAGCAACAGAGAGAGTAGAGCAGGAATGTTTAGACTGGGCTAAAACAGCAGAAGAGCCTTGCAAAAAAGCTCCTCCTGATCATGTTTAGCACACAGTGAGCTTTAAACTGTGACACAAGCATTGCTGTCACTCTTCACTCTTTCTCCTAAAAGACCATTTCAATCCCAGAACTCCGTTGCCAGCACTCTGCTGAGCAGCAGAGTGAGCAGGGATGTCTGCAATCTGTAAGGCAGTGGAAGAGACAGGCCTGAAGGCTGCTCTTGTGCTTCTTCAACACACTGAGCTTTACAACTTTGACACACACACTGTTGTCACTCCTCATTGTAGCTCCTAAAAGTGCATTTGAATCCAGCGTTTCTGGTCTCCACTCTCGTTTCCAGTGCACCAGAGGCAGGGGAGCACGAGCGCTTGGAATCCGCTCCCAGTTCCGAAGGGCAGGGAGGGAAAGTTCTTGCAGATCATCTTCAGCGCACAGTGAGCTTTGCAACTCTGAAACACACATTGCTGTCACTCCTCACTTTATCTCCAAAAAGTGCATTTCAAGCCAACGTTTCTGGTGCGCTCTCTCGCTTCGAGAGCAGTTGTGACAGGGGAGGACGAGCACTTGGATTCTAATTTCACAGCCGAAGGGCCAGCATGGAAACTACTGCTGGGCATCTTCAGCACACATTGAGATTCGCAACTCTGAAACACATATTGCTGTCACCTCTCACTTTCCTACCTGAAAGTCCAATTGAATAATACATCTCCTGTGCTTGCTCTTTGTGAGCAGTAGCAGAATATAGCACTTACGTTTGGACTCTGCTGAAACAGCAGAAGAGACAGTCCAGAAAGTTCCCACTGATCATCTTCAGCACACAGTGAGCTTTGCAACTCTGCAACACACATTGCTGTCTCTTCTTTTCCTGCCTGAAAGACCAGCTGAATCCACCATCTCTGTGCCCGCTCTCTGCTGAGCAGCAACAGAGAGAGTAGAGCAGGAATGTTTAGCCTGGGCTAAAACAGCAGAAGAGCCTTGCAAAAAATCTCCTGCTTGATCATGTTTTGCACACAGTGAGCTTTAAACTGTGACACAAACATTGCTGTCACTCCTCACTTTATCTCCTAAAAGTGCATTTGAATCCAAAGTTTCTGGTGCGCTCTCTCGTTTCGAGAGGAGTTGTGACAGGGGAGGAGCAGCGCTTGGACTCTAATCCCACAGACGAAGGGCCAGCAGGGAAACTCCTGCAGGGCATCTTCAGCACACAGTGAGCTTTGCAATTCTGCAACACACATTGCTGTAACTCCTTTTCCTGCCTGGAAGACCAATTGATTCCAACATCTCTGTGCCCACTCTCTGCTGAGCAGCAACAGAGAGAAGGAATGTTTAGATTGGGCTAAAACAGCAGAAGAGCCTTGCAAAAAAGCTCCTCCTGATCATGTTTAGCACACAGTGAGCTTTAAACTGTGACACAAACATTGCTGTCACTCTTCACTCTTTCTCCTAAAAGACCATTTCAATCCAAGAACTCCGTTGCCAGCACTCTGCTGAGCAGCAGAGTGAGCAGGAATGTCTGCAATCTGTAAGGCAGTGGAAGAGACAGGCCTGAAGGCTGCTCTTGTGCTTCTTCAACACACTGAGCTTTACAACTGTGACACACACACTGTTGTCACTCCTCATTGTAGCTCCTAAAAGTGCATTTGAATCCAGCGTTTCTGGTCTCCACTCTCGTTTCAAGAGCAGCAGAGGAAGGTGAACACGAGCGCTTGGAATCCTCTCCCAGTTCCGAAGGGCAGGGAGGGAAAGTCCTTGCAGATCATCTTCAGCGCACAGTGAGCTTTGCAACTCTGAAACACACATTGCTGTCACTCCTCACTTCATCTCCTAATAATCCGTTTGAATCCATGGTCTCTCCCGCCCTCTCTCGTTTGAACAGCAGCAGTGACAGGTGAACACGATCTCTTGGCCTCTGCTCCCACAGCCGAAGAGCCCGGAGTGAAAGCTCCGGCAGGGCATCTTCAGCACGCAGTCAGCTTTGCAACTGTGACACATATATTGCTCTCGCTCCGCACTTTCCTACCTCAAAGTCCAATTGAATCCAAAATCTCTGTGCCCTTTCTCTGCTGGGCAGAAGCAGAGTAGAGCAGGAACCTTTAGCCAATGCTAAAAGAGCAGAAGAGACAGTCCAGAAAGTTCCCACTGATCATCTTCAGCGCACAGCGAGCTTTGCAACTCTGCAACGCACATTGCTGTCACTCCTCCCTTTTTGCCTGAAAGACCAGCTGAATCCACCATCTCTGTGCCCGCTCTCTGCTGAGCAGCAACAGAGAGAGTAGAGCAGGAATTTTTAGACCTGCCTAAAACAGCAGAAGAGCCTTGAAAAAAATCTCCTGCTTGATCATGTTTTGCACACAGTGAGCTTTAAACTGTGACACAAACATTGCTGTCACTCCTCACTTTATCTCCTAAAAGTGCATTTGAATCCAAAGTTTCTGGCGCGCTCTCTCGTTTCGAGAGGAGTTGTGACAGGGGAGGAGCAGCGCTTGGACTCTAATCCCACAGACGAAGGGCCAGCAGGGAAACTCCTGCAGAGCATCTTCAGCACACAGTGAGCTTTGCAATTCTGCAACACACATTGCTGTCACTCCTCCTTTTCTTGCCTGAAAGACGAATTGATTCCAACATCTCTGTGCCCACTCTCTGCTGAGCAGCAACAGAGAGAGTAGAGCAGGAATGTTTAGACTGGGCTAAAACAGCAGAAGAGCCTTGCAAAAAAGCTCCTCCTGATCATGTTTAGCACACAGTGAGCTTTAAACTGTGACACAAACATTGCTGTCACTCTTCACTCTTTCTCCTAAAAGACCATTTCAATCCAAGAACTCCGTTGCCAGCACTCTGCTGAGCAGCAGAGTGAGCAGGGATGTCTGCAATCTGTAAGGCAGTGGAAGAGACAGGCCTGAAGGCTGCTCTTGTGCTTCTTCAACACACTGAGCTTTACAACTTTGACACACACACTGTTGTCACTCCTCATTGTAGCTCCTAAAAGTGCATTTGAATCCAGCGTTTCTGGTCTCCACTCTCGTTTCCAGTGCACCAGAGGCAGGGGAGCACGAGCGCTTGGAATCCGCTCCCAGTTCCGAAGGGCAGGGAGGGAAAGTTCTTGCAGATCATCTTCAGCGCACAGTGAGCTTTGCAACTCTGAAACACACATTGCTGTCACTCCTCACTTTATCTCCAAAAAGTGCATTTCAAGCCAACGTTTCTGGTGCGCTCTCTCGCTTCGAGAGCAGTTGTGACAGGGGAGGACGAGCGCTTGGATTCTAATTTCACAGCCGAAGGGCCAGCATGGAAACTACTGCTGGGCATCTTCAGCACACATTGAGATTCGCAACTCTGAAACACATATTGCTGTCACCTCTCACTTTCCTACCTGAAAGTCCAATTGAATAATACATCTCCTGTGCTTGCTCTTTGTGAGCAGTAGCAGAATATAGCACTTACGTTTGGACTCTGCTGAAACAGCAGAAGAGACAGTCCAGAAAGTTCCCACTGATCATCTTCAGCACACAGTGAGCTTTGCAACTCTGCAACACACATTGCTGTCTCTTCTTTTCCTGCCTGAAAGACCAGCTGAATCCACCATCTCTGTGCCCGCTCTCTGCTGAGCAGCAACAGAGAGAGTAGAGCAGGAATGTTTAGCCTGGGCTAAAACAGCAGAAGAGCCTTGCAAAAAATCTCCTGCTTGATCATGTTTTGCACACAGTGAGCTTTAAACTGTGACACAAACATTGCTGTCACTCCTCACTTTATCTCCTAAAAGTGCATTTGAATCCAAAGTTTCTGGTGCGCTCTCTCGTTTCGAGAGGAGTTGTGACAGGGGAGGAGCAGCGCTTGGACTCTAATCCCACAGACGAAGGGCCAGCAGGGAAACTCCTGCAGGGCATCTTCAGCACACAGTGAGCTTTGCAATTCTGCAACACACATTGCTGTAACTCCTCCTTTTCCTGCCTGGAAGACCAATTGATTCCAACATCTCTGTGCCCACTCTCTGCTGAGCAGCAACAGAGAGAAGGAATGTTTAGACTGGGCTAAAACAGCAGAAGAGCCTTGCAAAAAAGCTCCTCCTGATCATGTTTAGCACACAGTGAGCTTTAAACTGTGACACAAACATTGCTGTCACTCTTCACTCTTTCTCCTAAAAGACCATTTCAATCCAAGAACTCCGTTGCCAGCACTCTGCTGAGCAGCAGAGTGAGCAGGAATGTCTGCAATCTGTAAGGCAGTGGAAGAGACAGGCCTGAAGGCTGCTCTTGTGCTTCTTCAACACACTGAGCTTTACAACTGTGACACACACACTGTTGTCACTCCTCATTGTAGCTCCTAAAAGTGCATTTGAATCCAGCGTTTCTGGTCTCCACTCTCGTTTCAAGAGCAGCAGAGGAAGGTGAACACGAGCGCTTGGAATCCTCTCCCAGTTCCGAAGGGCAGGTAGGGAAAGTCCTTGCAGATCATCTTCAGCGCACAGTGAGCTTTGCAACTCTGAAACACACATTGCTGTCACTCCTCACTTCATCTCCTAATAATCCGTTTGAATCCATGGTCTCTCCCGCCCTCTCTCGTTTGAACAGCAGCAGTGACAGGTGAACACGATCTCTTGGCCTCTGCTCCCACAGCCGAAGAGCCCGGAGTGAAAGCTCCGGCAGGGCATCTTCAGCACGCAGTCAGCTTTGCAACTGTGACACATATATTGCTCTCGCTCCGCACTTTCCTACCTCAAAGTCCAATTGAATCCAAAATCTCTGTGCCCTTTCTCTGCTGGGCAGAAGCAGAGTAGAGCAGGAACCTTTAGCCAATGCTAAAAGAGCAGAAGAGACAGTCCAGAAAGTTCCCACTGATCATCTTCAGCGCACAGCGAGCTTTGCAACTCTGCAACGCACATTGCTGTCACTCCTCCCTTTTTGCCTGAAAGACCAGCTGAATCCACCATCTCTGTGCCCGCTCTCTGCTGAGCAGCAACAGAGATAGTAGAGCAGGAATTTTTAGACCTGCCTAAAACAGCAGAAGAGCCTTGAAAAAAATCTCCTGCTTGATCATGTTTTGCACACAGTGAGCTTTAAACTGTGACACAAACATTGCTGTCCCTCCTCACTTTATCTCCTAAAAGTGCATTTGAATCCAAAGTTTCTGGCGCGCTCTCTCGTTTCGAGAGGAGTTGTGACAGGGGAGGAGCAGCGCTTGGACTCTAATCCCACAGACGAAGGGCCAGCAGGGAAACTCCTGCAGAGCATCTTCAGCACACAGTGAGCTTTGCAATTCTGCAACACACATTGCTGTCACTCCTCCTTTTCTTGCCTGAAAGACGAATTGATTCCAACATCTCTGTGCCCACTCTCTGCTGAGCAGCAACAGAGAGAGTAGAGCAGGAATGTTTAGACTGGGCTAAAACATAGAAGAGCCTTGCAAAAAAGCTCCTCCTGATCATGTTTAGCACACAGTGAGCTTTAAACTGTGACACAAACATTGCTGTCACTCTTCACTCTTTCTCCTAAAAGACCATTTCAATCCAAGAACTCCGTTGCCAGCACTCTGCTGAGCAGCAGAGTGAGCAGGGATGTCTGCAATCTGTAAGGCAGTGGAAGAGACAGGCCTGAAGGCTGCTCTTGTGCTTCTTCAACACACTGAGCTTTACAACTTTGACACACACACTGTTGTCACTCCTCATTGTAGCTCCTAAAAGTGCATTTGAATCCAGCGTTTCTGGTCTCCACTCTCGTTTCCAGAGCAGCAGAGGAAGGTGAGCACGAGCGCTTGGAATCCGCTCCCAGTTCCGAAGGGCAGGGAGGGAAAGTCCTTGCAGATCATCTTCAGCGCACAGTGAGCTTTGCAACTCTGAAACACACATTGCTGTCACTCCTCACTTCATCTCCTAATAATCCGTTTGAATCCATGGTCTCTCCTGCCCTCTCTCGTTTGAACAGCAGCAGTGACAGGTGAACACGATCTCTTGGCCTCTGCTCCCACAGCCGAAGAGCCCGGAGTGAAAGCTCCGGCAGGGCATCTTCAGCACGCAGTCAGCTTTGCAACTGTGACACATATATTGCTCTCGCTCCGCACTTTCCTACCTCAAAGTCCAATTGAATCCAAAATCTCTGTGCCCTTTCTCTGCTGGGCAGAAGCAGAGTAGAGCAGGAACCTTTAGCCAATGCTAAAAGAGCAGAAGAGACAGTCCAGAAAGTTCCCACTGATCATCTTCAGCGCACAGCGAGCTTTGCAACTCTGCAACACACATTGCTGTCACTCCTCCCTTTTTGCCTGAAAGACCAGCTGAATACACCATCTCTGTGCCCGCTCTCTGCTGAGCAGCAACAGAGAGAGTAGAGCAGGAATATTTAGACCTGCCTAAAACAGCAGAAGAGCCTTGAAAAAAATCTCCTGCTTGATCATGTTTTGCACACAGTGAGCTTTAAACTGTGACACAAACATTGCTGTCACTCCTCACTTTATCTCCTAAAAGTGCATTTGAATCCAAAGTTTCTGGTGCGCTCTCTCGTTTCGAGAGGAGTTGTGACAGGGGAGGAGCAGCGCTTGGACTCTAATCCCACAGATGAAGGGCCAGCAGGGAAACTCCTGCAGGGCATCTTCAGCACACAGTGAGCTTTGCAATTCTGCAACACACATTGCTGTAACTCCTCCTTTTCCTGCCTGGAAGACCAATTGATTCCAACATCTCTGTGCCCACTCTCTGCTGAGCAGCATCAGAGAGAGTAGAGCAGGAATGTTTAGACTGGGCTAAAACAGCAGAAGAGCCTTGCAAAAAAGCTCCTCCTGATCATGTTTAGCACACAGTGAGCTTTAAACTGTGACACAAACATTGCTGTCACTCTTCACTCTTTCTCCTAAAAGACCATTTCAATCCAAGAACTCCGTTGCCAGCACTCTGCTGAGCAGCAGAGTGAGCAGGAATGTCTGCAATCTGTAAGGCAGTGGAAGAGACAGGCCTGAAGGCTGCTCTTGTGCTTCTTCAACACACTGAGCTTTACAACTGTGACACACACACTGTTGTCACTCCTCATTGTAGCTCCTAAAAGTGCATTTGAATCCAGCGTTTCTGGTCTCCACTCTCGTTTCCAGTGCAGCAGAGGAAGGTGAGCACGAGCGCTTGGAATCCGCTCCCAGTTCCGAAGGGCAGGGAGGGAAAGTCCTTGCAGATCATCTTCAGCGCACAGTGAGCTTTGCAACTCTGAAACACACATTGCTGTCACTCCTCACTTCATCTCCTAATAATCCGTTTGAATCCATGGTCTCTCCCGCCCTCTCTCGTTTGAACAGCAGCAGTGACAGGTGAACACGATCTCTTGGCCTCTGCTCCCACAGCCGAAGAGCCCGGAGTGAAAGCTCCGGCAGGGCATCTTCAGCACGCAGTCAGCTTTGCAACTGTGACACATATATTGCTCTCGCTCCGCACTTTCCTACCTCAAAGTCCAATTGAATCCAAAATCTCTGTGCCCTTTCTCTGCTGGGCAGAAGCAGAGAGAATAGAGCAGGAACCTTTAGCCAATGCTAAAAGAGCAGAAGAGACAGTCCAGAAAGTTCCCACTGATCATCTTCAGCGCACAGCGAGCTTTGCAACTCTGCAACACACATTGCTGTCACTCCTCCCTTTTTGCCTGAAAGACCAGCTGAATCCACCATCTCTGTGCCCGCTCTCTGCTGAGCAGCAACAGAGAGAGTAGAGCAGGAAATTTTAGACCTGCCTAAAACAGCAGAAGAGCCTTGAAAAAAATCTCCTGCTTGATCATGTTTTGCACACAGTGAGCTTTAAACTGTGACACAAACATTGCTGTCACTCCTCACTTTATCTCCTAAAAGTGCATTTGAATCCAAAGTTTCTGGTGCGCTCTCTCGTTTGGAGAGGAGTTGTGACAAGGGAGGAGCAGCGCTTGGACTCTAATCCCACAGACGAAGGGCCAGCAGGGAAACTCCTGCAGGGCATCTTCAGCACACAGTGAGCTTTACAATTCTGCAACACACACTGCTGTCACTCCTCCTTTTCTTGCCTGAAAGACCAATTGATTCCAACACCACTGTGCCCACTCTCTGCTGAGCAGCAACAGAGAGAGTAGAGCAGGAATGTTTAGACTGGGCTAAAACAGCAGAAGAGCCTTGCAAAAAAGCTCCTCCTGATCATGTTTAGCACACAGTGAGCTTTAAACTGTGACACAAACATTGCTGTCACTCTTCACTCTTTCTCCTAAAAGACCATTTCAATCCCAGAACTCCGTTGCCAGCACTCTGCTGAGCAGCAGAGTGAGCAGGGATGTCTGCAATCTGTAAGGCAGTGGAAGAGACAGGCCTGAAGGCTGCTCTTGTGCTTCTTCAACACACTGAGCTTTACAACTGTGACACACACACTGTTGTCACTCCTCATTGTAGCTCCTAAAAGTGCATTTGAATCCAGCGTTTCTGGTCTCCACTCTCGTTTCCAGTGCAGCAGAGGCAGGTGAGCACGAGCGCTTGGAATCCGCTCCCAGTTCCGAAGGGCAGGGAGGGAAAGTCCTTGCAGATCATCTTCAGCGCACAGTGAGCTTTGCAACTCTGAAACACACATTGCTGTCACTCCTCACTTTATCTCCTAAAAGTGCATTTCAAGCCAACGTTTCTGGTGCGCTCTCTCGCTTCGAGAGCAGTTGTGACAGGGGAGGACGAGCGCTTGGATTCTAATTTCACAGCCGAAGGGCCAGAATGGAAACTACTGCTGGGCATCTTCAGCACACATTGAGATTCACAACTCTGAAACACATATTGCTGTCACCTCTCACTTTCCTACCTGAAAGTCCAATTGAATAATACATCTCCTGTGCTTGCTCTTTGTGAGCAGTAGCAGAATATAGCACTTACGTTTGGACTCTGCTGAAACAGCAGAAGAGACAGTCCAGAAAGTTCCCACTGATCATCTTCAGCGCACAGTGAGCTTTGCAACTCTGAAACACACATTGCTGTCACTCCTCACTTCATCTCCTAATAATCCGTTTGAATCCATGGTCTCTCCCGCCCTCTCTCGTTTGAACAGCAGCAGTGACAGGTGAACACGATCTCTTGGCCTCTGCTCCCACAGCCGAAGAGCCCGGAGTGAAAGCTCCGGCAGGGCATCTTCAGCACGCAGTCAGCTTTGCAACTGTGACACATATATTGCTCTCGCTCCGCACTTTCCTACCTCAAAGTCCAATTGAATCCAAAACTCTGTGCCCTTTCTCTGCTGGGCAGAAGCAGAGTAGAGCAGGAACCTTTAGCCAATGCTAAAAGAGCAGAAGAGACAGTCCAGAAAGTTCCCACTGATCATCTTCAGCGCACAGCGAGCTTTGCAACTCTGCAACACACATTGCTGTCACTCCTCCCTTTTTGCCTGAAAGACCAGCTGAATCCACCATCTCTGTGCCCGCTCTCTGCTGAGCAGCAACAGAGATAGTAGAGCAGGAATTTTTAGACCTGCCTAAAACAGCAGAAGAGCCTTGAAAAAAATCTCCTGCTTGATCATGTTTTGCACACAGTGAGCTTTAAACTGTGACACAAACATTGCTGTCACTCCTCACTTTATCTCCTAAAAGTGCATTTGAATTCAAAGTTTCTTGTGCGCTCTCTCGTTTGGAGAGGAGTTGTGACAGGGGAGGAGCAGCGCTTGGACTCTAATCCCACAGACGAAGGGCCAGCAGGGAAACTCCTGCAGGGCATCTTCAGCACACAGTGAGCTTTGCAACTCTGCAAAACACATTGCTGTAACTCCTCCTTCTCCTGCCTGGAAGACCAATTGATTCCAACATCTCTGTGCCCACTCTCTGCTGAGCAGCATCAGAGAGAGTAGAGCAGGAATGTTTAGACTGGGCTAAAACAGCAGAAGAGCCTTGCAAAAAAGCTCCTCCTGATCATGTTTTGCACACAGTGAGCTTTAAACTGTGACACAAACATTGCTGTCACTCTTCACTCTTTCTCCTAAAAGACCATTTCAATCCAAGAACTCCGTTGCCAGCACTCTGCTGAGCAGCAGAGTGAGCAGGAATGTCTGCAATCTGTAAGGCAGTGGAAGAGACAGGCTGAAGGCTGCTCTTGTGCTTCTTCAACACACTGAGCTTTACAACTTTGACACACACACACTGTTGTCACTCCTCATTGTAGCTCCTAAAAGTGCATTTGAATCCAGCGTTTCTGGTCTCCACTCTCGTTTCCAGTGCAGCAGAGGCAGGTGAGCACGAGCGCTTGGAATCCGCTCCCAGTTCCGAAGGGCAGGGAGGGAAAGTCCTTGCAGATCATCTTCAGCGCACAGTGAGCTTTGCAACTCTGAAACACACATTGCTGTCACTCCTCACATCATCTCCTAATAATCCGTTTGAATCCATGGTCTCTCCCGCCCTCTCTAGTTTGAACAGCAGCAGTGACAGGTGAACACGATCTCTTGGCCTCTGCTCCCACAGCCGAAGAGCCCGGAGTGAAAGCTCCGGCAGGGCATCTTCAGCACGCAGTCAGCTTTGCAACTGTGACACATATATTGCTCTCGCTCCGCACTTTCCTACCTCAAAGTCCAATTGAATCCAAAATCTCTGTGCCCTTTCTCTGCTGGGCAGAAGCAGAGTAGAGCAGGAACCTTTAGCCAATGCTAAAAGAGCAGAAGAGACAGTCCAGAAAGTTCCCACTGATCATCTTCAGCGCACAGCGAGCTTTGCAACTCTGCAACACACATTGCTGTCACTCCTCCCTTTTTGCCTGAAAGACCAGCTGAATCCACCATCTCTGTGCCCGCTCTCTGCTGAGCAGCAACAGAGAGAGTAGAGCAGGAATTTTTAGACCTGCCTAAAACAGCAGAAGAGCCTTGAAAAAAATCTCCTGCTTGATCATGTTTTGCACACAGTGAGCTTTAAACTGTGACACAAACATTGCTGTCACTCCTCACTTTATCTCCTAAAAGTGCATTTCAATCCAAAGTTTCTTGTGCGCTCTCTCGTTTCGAGAGGAGTTGTGACAGGGGAGGAGCAGCGCTTGGACTCTAATACCACAGACGAAGGGCCAGCAGGGAAACTCCTGCAGGGCATCTTCAGCACACAGTGAGCTTTGCAACTCTGCAAAACACATTGCTGTAACTCCTCCTTCTCCTGCCTGGAAGACCAATTGATTCCAACATCTCTGTGCCCACTCTCTGCTGAGCAGCATCAGAGAGAGTAGAGCAGGAATGTTTAGACTGGGCTAAAACAGCAGAAGAGCCTTGCAAAAAAGCTCCTCCTGATCATGTTTAGCACACAGTGAGCTTTAAACTGTGACACAAACATTGCTGTCACTCTTCACTCTTTCTCCTAAAAGACCATTTCAATCCAAGAACTCCGTTGCCAGCACTCTGCTGAGCAGCAGAGTGAGCAGGAATGTCTGCAATCTGTAAGGCAGTGGAAGAGACAGGCTGAAGGCTGCTCTTGTGCTTCTTCAACACACTGAGCTTTACAACTTTGACACACACACACTGTTGTCACTCCTCATTGTAGCTCCTAAAAGTGCATTTGAATCCAGCGTTTCTGGTCTCCACTCTCGTTTCCAGTGCAGCAGAGGCAGGTGAGCACGAGCGCTTGGAATCCGCTCCCAGTTCCGAAGGGCAGGGAGGGAAAGTCCTTGCAGATCATCTTCAGCGCACAGTGAGCTTTGCAACTCTGAAACACACATTGCTGTCACTCCTCACTTCATCTCCTAATAATCCGTTTGAATCCATGGTCTCTCCCGCCCTCTCTCGTTTGAACAGCAGCAGTGACAGGTGAACACGATCTCTTGGCCTCTGCTCCCACAGCCGAAGAGCCCGGAGTGAAAGCTCCGGCAGGGCATCTTCAGCACGCAGTCAGCTTTGCAACTGTGACACATATATTGCTCTCGCTCCGCACTTTCCTACCTCAAAGTCCAATTGAATCCAAAATCTCTGTGCCCTTTCTCTGCTGGGCAGAAGCAGAGTAGAGCAGGAACCTTTAGCCAATGCTAAAAGAGCAGAAGAGACAGTCCAGAAAGTTCCCACTGATCATCTTCAGCGCACAGCGAGCTTTGCAACTCTGCAACACACATTGCTGTCACTCCTCCCTTTTTGCCTGAAAGACCAGCTGAATCCACCATCTCTGTGCCCGCTCTCTGCTGAGCAGCAACAGAGAGAGTAGAGCAGGAATTTTTAGACCTGCCTAAAACAGCAGAAGAGCCTTGAAAAAAATCTCCTGCTTGATCATGTTTTGCACACAGTGAGCTTTAAACTGTGACACAAACATTGCTGTCACTCCTCACTTTATCTCCTAAAAGTGCATTTCAATCCAAAGTTTCTTGTGCGCTCTCTCGTTTCGAGAGGAGTTGTGACAGGGGAGGAGCAGCGCTTGGACTCTAATACCACAGACGAAGGGCCAGCAGGGAAACTCCTGCAGGGCATCTTCAGCACACAGTGAGCTTTGCAACTCTGCAAAACACATTGCTGTAACTCCTCCTTCTCCTGCCTGGAAGACCAATTGATTCCAACATCTCTGTGCCCACTCTCTGCTGAGCAGCATCAGAGAGAGTAGAGCAGGAATGTTTAGACTGGGCTAAAACAGCAGAAGAGCCTTGCAAAAAAGCTCCTCCTGATCATGTTTAGCACACAGTGAGCTTTAAACTGTGACACAAACATTGCTGTCACTCTTCACTCTTTCTCCTAAAAGACCATTTCAATCCAAGAACTCCGTTGCCAGCACTCTGCTGAGCAGCAGAGTGAGCAGGAATGTCTGCAATCTGTAAGGCAGTGGAAGAGACAGGCTGAAGGCTGCTCTTGTGCTTCTTCAACACACTGAGCTTTACAACTTTGACACACACACACTGTTGTCACTCCTCATTGTAGCTCCTAAAAGTGCATTTGAATCCAGCGTTTCTGGTCTCCACTCTCGTTTCCAGTGCAGCAGAGGCAGGTGAGCACGAGCGCTTGGAATCCGCTCCCAGTTCCGAAGGGCAGGGAGGGAAAGTCCTTGCAGATCATCTTCAGCGCACAGTGAGCTTTGCAACTCTGAAACACACATTGCTGTCACTCCTCACTTCATCTCCTAATAATCCGTTTGAATCCATGGTCTCTCCCGCCCTCTCTCGTTTGAACAGCAGCAGTGACAGGTGAACACGATCTCTTGGCCTCTGCTCCCACAGCCTAAGAGCCCGGAGTGAAAGCTCCGGCAGGGCATCTTCAGCACGCAGTCAGCTTTGCAACAGTGACACATATATTGCTCTCGCTCCGCACTTTCCTACCTCAAAGTCCAATTGAATCCAAAATCTCTGTGCCCTTTCTCTGCTGGGCAGAAGCAGAGTAGAGCAGGAACCTTTAGCCAATGCTAAAAGAGCAGAAGAGACAGTCCAGAAAGTTCCCACTGATCATCTTCAGCGCACAGCGAGCTTTGCAACTCTGCAACACACATTGCTGTCACTCCTCCCTTTTTGCCTGAAAGACCAGCTGAATCCACCATCTCTGTGCCCGCTCTCTGCTGAGCAGCAACAGAGAGAGTAGAGCAGGAATTTTTAGACCTGCCTAAAACAGCAGAAGAGCCTTGAAAAAAATCTCCTGCTTGATCATGTTTTGCACACAGTGAGCTTTAAACTGTGACACAAACATTGCTGTCACTCCTCACTTTATCTCCTAAAAGTGCATTTGAATCCAAAGTTTCTGGTGCGCTCTCTCGTTTCGAGAGGAGTTGTGACAGGGGAGGAGCAGCGCTTGGACTCTAATCCCACAGACGAAGGGCCAGCAGGGAAACTCCTGCAGGGCATCTTCAGCACACAGTGAGCTTTGCAATTCTGCAAAACACATTGCTGTAACTCCTCCTTTTCCTGCCTGGAAGACCAATTGATTCCAACATCTCTGTGCCCACTCTCTGCTGAGCAGCAACAGAGAGAAGGAATGTTTAGACTGGGCTAAAACAGCAGAAGAGCCTTGCAAAAAAGCTCCTCCTGATCATGTTTTGCACACAGTGAGCTTTAAACTGTGACACAAACATTGCTGTCACTCTTCACTCTTTCTCCTAAAAGACCATTTCAATCCAAGAACTCCGTTGCCAGCACTCTGCTGAGCAGCAGAGTGAGCAGGAATGTCTGCAATCTGTAAGGCAGTGGAAGAGACAGGCCTGAAGGCTGCTCTTGTGCTTCTTCAACACACTGAGCTTTACAACTGTGACACACACACTGCTGTCACTCCTCATTGTAGCTCCTAAAAGCGCATTTGAATCCAGCGTTTCTGGTCTCCACTCTCGTTTCCAGTGCAGCAGAGGCAGGTGAGCACGAGCGCTTGGAATCCGCTCCCAGTTCCGAAGGGCAGGGAGGGAAAGTCCTTGCAGATCATCTTCAGCGCACAGTGAGCTTTGCAACTCTGAAACACACATTGCTGTCACTCCTCACTTCATCTCCTAATAATCCGTTTGAATCCATGGTCTCTCCCGCCCTCTCTCGTTTGAACAGCAGCAGTGACAGGTGAACACGATCTCTTGGCCTCTGCTCCCACAGCCGAAGAGCCCGGAGTGAAAGCTCCGGCAGGGCATCTTCAGCACGCAGTCAGCTTTGCAACTGTGACACATATATTGCTCTCGCTCCGCACTTTCCTACCTCAAAGTCCAATTGAATCCAAAATCTCTGTGCCCTTTCTCTGCTGGGCAGAAGCAGAGTAGAGCAGGAACCTTTAGCCAATGCTAAAAGAGCAGAAGAGACAGTCCAGAAAGTTCCCACTGATCATCTTCAGCGCACAGCGAGCTTTGCAACTCTGCAACACACATTGCTGTCACTCCTCCCTTTTTGCCTGAAAGACCAGCTGAATCCACCATCTCTGTGCCCGCTCTCTGCTGAGCAGCAACAGAGATAGTAGAGCAGGAATTTTTAGACCTGCCTAAAACAGCAGAAGAGCCTTGAAAAAAATCTCCTGCTTGATCATGTTTTGCACACAGTGAGCTTTAAACTGTGACACAAACATTGCTGTCACTCCTCACTTTATCTCCTAAAAGTGCATTTGAATCCAAAGTTTCTGGTGCGCTCTCTCGTTTCGAGAGGAGTTGTGACAGGGGAGGAGCAGCGCTTGGACTCTAATCCCACAGACGAAGGGCCAGCAGGGAAACTCCTGCAGGGCATCTTCAGCACACAGTGAGCTTTGCAACTCTGCAAAACACATTGCTGTAACTCCTCCTTCTCCTGCCTGGAAGACCAATTGATTCCAACATCTCTGTGCCCACTCTCTGCTGAGCAGCATCAGAGAGAGTAGAGCAGGAATGTTTAGACTGGGCTAAAACAGCAGAAGAGCCTTGCAAAAAAGCTCCTCCTGATCATGTTTAGCACACAGTGAGCTTTAAACTGTGACACAAACATTGCTGTCACTCTTCACTCTTTCTCCTAAAAGACCATTTCAATCCAAGAACTCCGTTGCCAGCACTCTGCTGAGCAGCAGAGTGAGCAGGAATGTCTGCAATCTGTAAGGCAGTGGAAGAGACAGGCCTGAAGGCTGCTCTTGTGCTTCTTCAACACACTGAGCTTTACAACTGTGACACACACACTGTTGTCACTCCTCATTGTAGCTCCTAAAAGTGCATTTGAATCCAGCGATTCTGGTCTCCACTCTCGTTTCAAGAGCAGCAGAGGAAGGTGAGCACGAGCGCTTGGAATCCGCTCCCAGTTCCGAAGGGCAGGGAGGGAAAGTCCTTGCAGATCATCTTCAGCGCACAGTGAGCTTTGCAACTCTGAAACACACATTGCTGTCACTCCTCACTTCATCTCCTAATAATCCGTTTGAATCCATGGTCTCTCCCGCCCTCTCTCGTTTGAACAGCAGCAGTGACAGGTGAACACGATCTCTTGGCCTCTGCTCCCACAGCCGAAGAGCCCGGAGTGAAAGCTCCGGCAGGGCATCTTCAGCACGCAGTCAGCTTTGCAACTGTGACACATATATTGCTCTCGCTCCGCACTTTCCTACCTCAAAGTCCAATTGAATCCAAAACTCTGTGCCCTTTCTCTGCTGGGCAGAAGCAGAGTAGAGCAGGAACCTTTAGCCAATGCTAAAAGAGCAGAAGAGACAGTCCAGAAAGTTCCCACTGATCATCTTCAGCGCACAGCGAGCTTTGCAACTCTGCAACACACATTGCTGTCACCTCTCACTTTCCTACCTGAAAGTCCAATTGAATAATACATCTCCTGTGCTTGCTCTTTGTGAGCAGTAGCAGAATATAGCACTTACGTTTGGACTCTGCTGAAACAGCAGAAGAGACAGTCCAGAAAGTTCCCACTGATCATCTTCAGCACACAGTGAGCTTTGCAACTCTGCAACACACATTGCTTTCACTCCTCCCTTTCCTGCCTGAAAGACCAGCTGAATCCACCATCTCTGTGCCCGCTCTCTGCTGAGCAGCAACAGAGAGAGTAGAGCAGGAATTTTTAGACCTGCCTAAAACAGGAGAAGAGCCTTGAAAAAAATCTCCTGCTTGATCATGTTTTGCACACAGTGAGCTTTAAACTGTGACACAAACATTGCTGTCACTCCTCACTTTATCTCCTAAAACTGCATTTGAATCCAAAGTTTCTGGTGCGCTCTCACGTTTCGAGAGGAGTTGTGACAGGGGAGGAGCAGCGCTTGGACTCTAATCCCACAGACGAAGGGCCAGCAGGGAAACTCCTGCAGGGCATCTTCAGCACACAGTGAGCTTTGCAATTCTGCAACACACATTGCTGTAACTCCTTCTGCTGCCTGGAAGACCAATTGATTCCAACATCTCTGTGCCCACTCTCTGCTGAGCAGCAACAGAGAGCAGGAATGTTTAGACTGGGCTAAAACAGCAGAAGAGCCTTGCAAAAAAGCTCCTCCTGATCATGTTTAGCACACAGTGAGCTTTAAACTGTGACACAAACATTGCTGTCACTCTTCACTCTTTCTCCTAAAAGACCATTTCAATCCAAGAACTCCGTTGCCAGCACTCTGCTGAGCAGCAGAGTGAGCAGGAATGTCTGCAATCTGTAAGGCAGTGGAAGAGACAGGCTGAAGGCTGCTCTTGTGCTTCTTCAACACACTGAGCTTTACAACTGTGACACACACACTGTTGTCACTCCTCATTGTAGCTCCTAAAAGTGCATTTGAATCCAGCGTTTCTGGTCTCCACTCTCGTTTCAAGAGCAGCAGAGGAAGGTGAGCACGAGCGCTTGGAATCCGCTCCCAGTTCCGAAGGGCAGGGAGGGAAAGTCCTTGCAGATCATCTTCAGCGCACAGTGAGCTTTGCAACTCTGAAACACACATTGCTGTCACTCCTCACTTTATCTCCTAAAAGTGCATTTCAAGCCAACGTTTCTGGTGCGCTCTCTCGCTTCGAGAGCAGTTGTGACAGGGGAGGACGAGCGCTTGGATTCTAATTTCACAGCCGAAGGGCCAGCATGGAAACTACTGCTGGGCATCTTCAGCACACATTGTGATTCGCAACTCTGAAACACATATTGCTGTCACCTCTCACTTTCCTACCTGAAAGTCCAATTGAATAATACATCTCCTGTGCTTGCTCTTTGTGAGCAGTAGCAGAATATAGCACTTACGTTTGGACTCTGCTGAAACAGCAGAAGAGACAGTCCAGAAAGTTCCCACTGATCATCTTCAGCACACAGTGAGCTTTGCAACTCTGCAACACACATTGCTTTCACTCCTCCCTTTCCTGCCTGAAAGACCAGCTGAATCCACCATCTCTGTGCCCGCTCTCTGCTGAGCAGCAACAGAGAGAGTAGAGCAGGAATTTTTAGACCTGCCTAAAACAGGAGAAGAGCCTTGAAAAAAATCTCCTGCTTGATCATGTTTTGCACACAGTGAGCTTTAAACTGTGACACAAACATTGCTGTCACTCCTCACTTTATCTCCTAAAACTGCATTTGAAACCAAAGTTTCTGGTGCGCTCTCTCGTTTCGAGAGGAGTTGTGACAGGGGAGGAGCAGCGCTTGGACTCTAATACCACAGACGAAGGGCCAGCAGGGAAACTCCTGCAGGGCATCTTCAGCACACAGTGAGCTTTGCAACTCTGCAAAACACATTGCTGTAACTCCTCCTATTCCTGCCTGGAAGACCAATTGATTCCAACATCTCTGTGCCCACTCTCTGCTGAGCAGCAACAGAGAGCAGGAATGTTTAGACTGGGCTAAAACAGCAGAAGAGCCTTGCAAAAAAGCTCCTCCTGATCATGTTTAGCACACAGTGAGCTTTAAACTGTGACACAAACATTGCTGTCACTCTTCACTCTTTCTCCTAAAAGACCATTTCAATCCAAGAACTCCGTTGCCAGCACTCTGCTGAGCAGCAGAGTGAGCAGGAATGTCTGCAATCTGTAAGGCAGTGGAAGAGACAGGCTGAAGGCTGCTCTTGTGCTTCTTCAACACACTGAGCTTTACAACTTTGACACACACACTGTTGTCACTCCTCATTGTAGCTCCTAAAAGTGCATTTGAATCCAGCGTTTCTGGTCTCCACTCTCGTTTCAAGAGCAGCAGAGGCAGGTGAGCACGAGCGCTTGGAACCCGCTCCCAGTTCCGAAGGGCAGGGAGGGAAAGTCCTTGCAGATCATCTTCAGCGCACAGTGAGCTTTGCAACTCTGAAACACACATTGCTGTCACTCCTCACTTTATCTCCTAAAAGTGCATTTGAATCCAAAGTTTCTGGTGCGCTCTCTCGCTTCGAGAGCAGTTGTGACAGGGGAGGACGAGCGCTTGGATTCTAATTTCACAGCCGAAGGGCCAGCATGGAAACTACTGCTGGGCATCTTCAGCACACATTGTGATTCGCAACTCTGAAACACATATTGCTGTCACCTCTCACTTTCCTACCTGAAAGTCCAATTGAATAATACATCTCCTGTGCTTGCTCTTTGTGAGCAGTAGCAGAATATAGCACTTACGTTTGGACTCTGCTGAAACAGCAGAAGAGACAGTCCAGAAAGTTCCCACTGATCATCTTCAGCACACAGTGAGCTTTGCAACTCTGCAACACACATTGCTTTCACTCCTCCCTTTCCTGCCTGAAAGACCAGCTGAATCCACCATCTCTGTGCCCGCTCTCTGCTGAGCAGCAACAGAGAGAGTAGAGCAGGAATATTTAGACCTGCCTAAAACAGGAGAAGAGCCTTGAAAAAAATCTCCTGCTTGATCATGTTTTGCACACAGTGAGCTTTAAACTGTGACACAAACATTGCTGTCACTCGTCACTTTATCTCCTAAAAGTGCATTTGAATCCAAAGTTTCTGGTGCGCTCTCACGTTTCGAGAGGAGTTGTGACAGGGGAGGAGCAGCGCTTGGACTCTAATCCCACAGACGAAGGGCCAGCAGGGAAACTCCTGCAGGGCATCTTCAGCACACAGTGAGCTTTGCAATTCTGCAACACACATTGCTGTAACTCCTTCTGCTGCCTGGAAGACCAATTGATTCCAACATCTCTGTGCCCACTCTCTGCTGAGCAGCAACAGAGAGCAGGAATGTTTAGACTGGGCTAAAACAGCAGAAGAGCCTTGCAAAAAAGCTCCTCCTGATCATGTTTAGCACACAGTGAGCTTTAAACTGTGACACAAACATTGCTGTCACTCTTCACTCTTTCTCCTAAAAGACCATTTCAATCCAAGAACTCCGTTGCCAGCACTCTGCTGAGCAGCAGAGTGAGCAGGAATGTCTGCAATCTGTAAGGCAGTGGAAGAGACAGGCTGAAGGCTGCTCTTGTGCTTCTTCAACACACTGAGCTTTACAACTTTGACACACACACTGTTGTCACTCCTCATTGTAGCTCCTAAAAGTGCATTTGAATCCAGCGTTTCTGGTCTCCACTCTCGTTTCAAGAGCAGCAGAGGAAGGTGAGTACGAGCGCTTGGAATCCGCTCCCAGTTCCGAAGGGCAGGGAGGGAAAGTCCTTGCAGATCATCTTCAGCGCACAGTGAGCTTTGCAACTCTGAAACACACATTGCTGTCACTCCTCACTTTATCTCCTAAAAGTGCATTTCAAGCCAACGTTTCTGGTGCGCTCTCTCGCTTCGAGAGCAGTTGTGACAGGGGAGGACGAGCGCTTGGATTCTAATTTCACAGCCGAAGGGCCAGCATGGAAACTACTGCTGGGCATCTTCATCACACATTGTGATTCGCAACTCTGAAACACATATTGCTGTCACCTCTCACTTTCCTACCTGAAAGTCCAATTGAATAATACATCTCCTGTGCTTGCTCTTTGTGAGCAGTAGCAGAATATAGCACTTACGTTTGGACTCTGCTGAAACAGCAGAAGAGACTGTCCAGAAAGTTCCCACTGATCATCTTCAGCACACAGTGAGCTTTGCAACTCTGCAACACACATTGCTGTCACTCCTCCCTTTCCTGCCTGAGAGACGAACTGAATCCACCATCTCTGTGCCCGCTCTCTGCTGAGCAACAACAGAGAGAGCAGAGCAGGAATGTTTAGACTGGGCTAAAATAGCAGAAGAGCCTTGCAAAAAATCTCCTGCTTGATCATGTTTTGCACTCAGTGAGCTTTAAACTGTGACACAAACATTGCTGTCACTCCTCACTTTATCTCCTAAAAGTGCATTTGAATCCAAAGTTTCTTGTGCGCTCTCTCGTTTCGAGAGGAGTTGTGACAGGGGAGGAGCAGCGCTTGGACTCTAATACCACAGACGAAGGGCCAGCAGGGAAACTCCTGCAGGGCATCTTCAGCACACAGTGAGCTTTGCAACTCTGCAAAACACATTGCTGTCACTCCTCCTTTTCTTGCCTGGAAGACCAATTGATTCCAACATCTCTGTGCCCACTCTCTGCTGAGCAGCAACAGAGAGAGTAGAGCAGGAATGTTTAGACTGGGCTAAAACAGCAGAAGAGCCTTGCAAAAAAGCTCCTCCTGATCATGTTTAGCACACAGTGAGCTTTAAACTGTGACACAAACATTGCTGTCACTCTTCACTCTTTCTCCTAAAAGACCATTTCAATCCGAGAACTCCGTTGCCAGCACTCTGCTGAGCAGCAGAGTGAGCAGGGATGTCTGCAATCTGTAAGGCAGTGGAAGAGACAGGCCTGAAGGCTGCTCTTGTGCTTCTTCAACACACTGAGCTTTACAACTGTGACACACACACTGTTGTCACTCCTCATTGTAGCTCCTAAAAGTGCATTTGAATCCAGCGTTTCTGGTCTCCACTCTCGTTTCCAGTGCAGCAGAGGCAGGTGAGCACGAGCGCTTGTAATCCGCTCCCAGTTCCGAAGGGCAGGGAGGGAAAGTCCTTGCAGATCATCTTCAGCGCACAGTGAGCTTTGCAACTCTGAAACACACATTGCTGTCACTCCTCACTTCATCTCCTAATAATCCGTTTGAATCCATGGTCTCTCCCGCCCTCTCTCGTTTGAACAGCAGCAGTGACAGGTGAACACGATCTCTTGGCCTCTGCTCCCACAGCCGAAGAGCCCGGAGTGAAAGCTCCGGCAGGGCATCTTCAGCACGCAGTCAGCTTTGCAACTGTGACACATATATTGCTCTCGCTCCGCACTTTCCTACCTCAAAGTCCAATTGAATCCAAAATCTCTGTGCCCTTTCTCTGCTGGGCAGAAGCAGAGAGAGTAGAGCAGGAACTTTTAGCCAATGCTAAAAGAGCAGAAGAGACAGTCCAGAAAGTTCCCACTGATCATCTTCAGCGCACAGTGAGCTTTGCAACTCTGAAACACACATTGCTGTCACTCCTCACTTTATCTCCTAAAAGTGCATTTCAAGCCAACGTTTCTGGTGCGCTCTCTCGCTTCGAGAGCAGTTGTGACAGGGGAGGACGAGCGCTTGGATTCTAATCCCACAGCCGAAGGGCCAGCATGGAAACTACTGCTGGGCATCTTCAGCACACATTGAGATTCGCAACTCTGAAACACATATTGTTGTCACCTCTCACTTTCCTACCTGAAAGTCCAATTGAATAATACATCTCCTGTGCTTGCTCTTTGTGAGCAGTAGCAGAATATAGCACTTACGTTTGGACTCTGCTGAAACAGCAGAAGAGACAGTCCAGAAAGTTCCCACTGATCATCTTCAGCACACAGTGAGCTTTGCAACTCTGCAACACACATTGCTGTCTCTTCTTTTCCTGCCTGAAAGACCAATTGATTCCAACACCTCTGTGCCCGCTCTCTGCTGAGCAGCAACAGAGAGAGTAGAGCAGGAATGTTTAGCCTTGGCTAAAACAGCAGAAGAGCCTTGCAAAAAATCTCCTGCTTTATCATGTTTTGCACACAGTGAGCTTTAAACTGTGACACAAACATTGCTGTCACTCCTCACTTTATCTAATAAAAGTGCATTTGAATCCGAAGTTTCTGGTGCGCTCTCACGTTTCGAGAGGAGTTGTGACAGGGGAGGAGCAGCGCTTGGACTCTAATCCCACAGACGAAGGGCCAGCAGGGAAACTCCTGCAGGGCATCTTCAGCACACAGTGAGCTTTGCAATTCTGCAACACACATTGCTGTAACTCCTTTTCCTGCCTGGAAGACCAATTGATTCCAACATCTCTGTGCCCACTCTCTGCTGAGCAGCAACAGAGAGAAGGAATGTTTAGCCTGGGCTAAAACAGCAGAAGAGCCTTGCAAAAAAGCTCCTCCTGATCATGTTTAGCACACAGTGAGCTTTAAACTGTGACACAAACATTGCTGTCACTCTTCACTCTTTCTCCTAAAAGACCATTTCAATCCAAGAACTCCGTTGCCAGCACTCTGCTGAGCAGCAGAGTGAGCAGGAATGTCTGCAATCTGTAAGGCAGTGGAAGAGACAGGCCTGAAGGCTGCTCTTGTGCTTCTTCAACACACTGAGCTTTACAACTGTGACACACACACTGTTGTCACTCCTCATTGTAGCTCCTAAAAGTGCATTTGAATCCAGCGTTTCTGGTCTCCACTCTCGTTTCAAGAGCAGCAGAGGAAGGTGAGCACGAGCGCTTGGAATCCGCTCCCAGTTCCGAAGGGCAGGGAGGGAAAGTCCTTGCAGATCATCTTCAGCGCACAGTGAGCTTTGCAACTCTGAAACACACATTGCTGTCACTCCTCACTTCATCTCCTAATAATCCGTTTGAATCCATGGTCTCTCCCGCCCTCTCTCGTTTGAACAGCAGCAGTGACAGGTGAACACGATCTCTTGGCCTCTGCTCCCACAGCCGAAGATCCCGGAGTGAAAGCTCCGGCAGGGCATCTTCAGCACGCAGTCAGCTTTGCAACTGTGACACATATATTGCTCTCGCTCCGCACTTTCCTACCTCAAAGTCCAATTGAATCCAAAATCTCTGTGCCCTTTCTCTGCTGGGCAGAAGCAGAGAGAGTAGAGCAGGAAACTTTAGCCAATGCTAAAAGAGCAGAAGAGACAGTCCAGAAAGTTCCCACTGATCATCTTCAGCGCACAGCGAGCTTTGCAACTCTGCAACACACATTGCTGTCACTCCTCCCTTTTTGCCTGAAAGACCAATTGATTCCAACATCTCTGTGCCCACTCTCTGCTGAGCAGCAACAGAGAGAGTAGAGCAGGAATATTTAGCCTGGGCTAAAACAGCAGAAGAGCCTTGCAAAAAAGCTCCTGCTGATCATGTTTAGCACACAGTGAGCTTTGAAACTGTGACACAAACATTGCTGTCACTCCTCACTTTATCTCCTAAAAGTGCATTTGAATCCAAAGTTTCTGGTGCGCTCTCTCGTTTGGAGAGGAGTTGTGACAAGGGAGGAGCAGCGCTTGGACTCTAATCCCACAGACGAAGGGCCAGCAGGGAAACTCCTGCAGGGCATCTTCAGCACACAGTGAGCTTTACAATTCTGCAACACACATTGCTGTCACTCCTCCTTTTCTTGCCTGAAAGACCAATTGATTCCAACATCTCTGTGCCCACTCTCTGCTGAGCAGCAACAGAGAGAGTAGAGCAGGAATGTTTAGACTGGGCTAAAACAGCAGAAGAGCCTTGCAAAAAAGCTCCTCCTGATCATGTTTAGCACACAGTGAGCTTTAAACTGTGACACAAACATTGCTGTCACTCTTCACTCTTTCTCCTAAAAGACCATTTCAATCCAAGAACTCCGTTGCCAGCACTCTGCTGAGCAGCAGAGTGAGCAGGAATGTCTGCAATCTGTAAGGCAGTGGAAGAGACAGGCTGAAGGCTGCTCTTGTGCTTCTTCAACACACTGAGCTTTACAACTGTGACACACACACTGTTGTCACTCCTCATTGTAGCTCCTAAAAGTGCATTTGAATCCAGCGTTTCTGGTCTCCACTCTCGTTTCAAGAGCAGCAGAGGAAGGTGAGCACGAGCGCTTGGAATCCGCTCCCAGTTCCGAAGGGCAGGGAGGGAAAGTCCTTGCAGATCATCTTCAGCGCACAGTGAGCTTTGCAACTCTGAAACACACATTGCTGTCACTCCTCACTTCATCTCCTAATAATCCGTTTGAATCCATGGTCTCTCCCGCCCTCTCTCGTTTGAACAGCAGCAGTGACAGGTGAACACGATCTCTTGGCCTCTGCTCCCACAGCCGAAGAGCCCGGAGTGAAAGCTCCGGCAGGGCATCTTCAGCACGCAGTCAGCTTTGCAACTGTGACACATATATTGCTCTCGCTCCGCACTTTCCTACCTCAAAGTCCAATTGAATCCAAAATCTCTGTGCCCTTTCTCTGCTGGGCAGAAGCAGAGAGAGTAGAGCAGGAACTTTTAGCCAATGCTAAAAGAGCAGAAGAGACAGTCCAGAAAGTTCCCACTGATCATCTTCAGCGCACAGCGAGCTTTGCAACTCTGCAACACACATTGCTGTCACTCCTCCCTTTTTGCCTGAAAGACCAGCTGAATCCACCATCTCTGTGCCCGCTCTCTGCTGAGCAGCAACAGAGAGAGTAGAGCAGGAATTTTTAGACCTGCCTAAAACAGCAGAAGAGCCTTGAAAAAAATCTCCTGCTTGATCATGTTTTGCACACAGTGAGCTTTAAACTGTGACACAAACATTGCTGTCACTCCTCACTTTATCTCCTAAAAGTGCATTTCAAGCCAACGTTTCTGGTGCGCTCTCTCGCTTCGAGAGCAGTTGTGACAGGGGAGGACGAGCGCTTGGATTCTAATTTCACAGCCGAAGGGCCAGCATGGAAACTACTGCTGGGCATCTTCAGCACACATTGAGATTCACAACTCTGAAACACATATTGCTGTCACCTCTCACTTTCCTACCTGAAAGTCCAATTGAATAATACATCTCCTGTGCTTGCTCTTTGTGAGCAGTAGCAGAATATAGCACTTACGTTTGGACTCTGCTGAAACAGCAGAAGAGACAGTCCAGAAAGTTCCCACTGATCATCTTCAGCACACAGTGAGCTTTGCAACTCTGCAACACACATTGCTGTCTCTTCTTTTCCTGCCTGAAAGACCAATTGATTCCAACACCTCTGTGCCCGCTCTCTGCTGAGCAGCAACAGAGAGAGTAGAGCAGGAATGTTTAGCCTGGGCTAAAACAGCAGAAGAGCCTTGCAAAAAATCTCCTGCTTGATCATGTTTTGCACACAGTGAGCTTTAAACTGTGACACAAACATTGATGTCACTCCTCACTTTATCTCCTAAAACTGCATTTGAATCCAAAGTTTCTGGTGCGCTCTCACGTTTCGAGAGGAGTTGTGACAGGGGAGGAGCAGCGCTTGGACTCTAATCCCACAGACGAAGGGCCAGCAGGGAAACTCCTGCAGGGCATCTTCAGCACACAGTGAGCTTTGCAATTCTGCAACACACATTGCTGTAACTCCTTTTCCTGCCTGGAAGACCAATTGATTCCAACATCTCTGTGCCCACTCTCTGCTGAGCAGCAACAGAGAGAAGGAATGTTTAGACTGGGCTAAAACAGCAGAAGAGCCTAGCAAAAAAGCTCCTCCTGATCATGTTTAGCACACAGTGTGCTTTAAACTGTGACACAAACATTGCTGTCACTCTTCACTCTTTCTCCTAAAAGACCATTTCAATCCAAGAACTCCGTTGCCAGCACTCTGCTGAGCAGCAGAGTGAGCAGGGATGTCTGCAATCTGTAAGGCAGTGGAAGAGACAGGCTGAAGGCTGCTCTTGTGCTTCTTCAACACACTGAGCTTTACAACTTTGACACACACACTGTTGTCACTCCTCATTGTAGCTCCTAAAAGTGCATTTGAATCCAGCGTTTCTGGTCTCCACTCTCGTTTCCAGTGCAGCAGAGGCAGGTGAGCACGAGCGCTTGGAATCCGCTCCCAGTTCCGAAGGGCAGGGAGGGAAAGTCCTTGCAGATCATCTTCAGCGCACAGTGAGCTTTGCAACTCTGAAACACACATTGCTGTCACTCCTCACTTTATCTCCTAAAAGTGCATTTCAAGCCAACGTTTCTGGTGCGCTCTCTCGCTTCGAGAGCAGTTGTGACAGGGGAGGACGAGCGCTTGGATTCTAATTTCACAGCCGAAGGGCCAGCATGGAAACTACTGCTGGGCATCTTCAGCACACATTGAGATTCGCAACTCTGAAACACATATTGCTGTCACCTCTCACTTTCCTACCTGAAAGTCCAATTGAATAATACATCTCCTGTGCTTGCTCTTTGTGAGCAGTAGCAGAATATAGCACTTACGTTTGGACTCTGCTGAAACAGCAGAAGAGACAGTCCAGAAAGTTCCCACTGATCATCTTCAGCGAACAGCGAGCTTTGCAACTCTGCAACACACATTGCTGTCTCTTCTTTTCCTGCCTGAAAGACCAGCTGAATCCACCATCTCTGTGCCCGCTCTCTGCTGAGCAGCAACAGAGAGAGTAGAGCAGGAATGTTTAGCCTGGGCTAAAACAGCAGAAGAGCCTTGCAAAAAATCTCCTGCTTGATCATGTTTTGCACACAGTGAGCTTTAAACTGTGACACAAACATTGCTGTCACTCCTCACTTTATCTCCTAAAAGTGCATTTCAATCCAAAGTTTCTTGTGCGCTCTCTCGTTTCGAGAGGAGTTGTGACAGGGGAGGAGCAGCGCTTGGACTCAAATCCCACAGACGAAGGGCCAGCAGGGAAACTCCTGCAGGGCATCTTCAGCACACAGTGAGCTTTGCAACTCTGCAAAACACATCGCTGTAACTCCTCCTTCTCCTGCCTGGAAGACCAATTGATTCCAACATCTCTGTGCCCACTCTCTGCTGAGCAGCAACAGAGAGAAGGAATGTTTAGACTGGGCTAAAACAGCAGAAGAGCCTTGCAAAAAAGCTCCTCCTGATCATGTTTAGCACACAGTGAGCTTTAAACTGTGACACAAACATTGCTGTCACTCTTCACTCTTTCTCCTAAAAGACCATTTCAATCCAAGAACTCCGTTGCCAGCACTCTGCTGATCAGCAGAGTGAGCAGGAATGTCTGCAATCTGTAAGGCAGTGGAAGAGACAGGCTGAAGGCTGCTCTTGTACTTCTTCAACACACTGAGCTTTACAACTTTGACACACACACACTGTTGTCACTCCTCATTGTAGCTCCTAAAAGTGCATTTGAATCCAGCGTTTCTGGTCTCCACTCTCGTTTCCAGTGCAGCAGAGGCAGGTGAGCACGAGCGCTTGGAATCCGCTCCCAGTTCCGAAGGGCAGGGAGGGAAAGTCCTTGCAGATCATCTTCAGCGCACAGTGAGCTTTGCAACTCTGAAACACACATTGCTGTCACTCCTCACTTCATCTCCTAATAATCCGTTTGAATCCATGGTCTCTCCCGCCCTCTCTCGTTTGAACAGCAGCAGTGACAGGTGAACACGATCTCTTGGCCTCTGCTCCCACAGCCGAAGAGCCCGGAGTGAAAGCTCCGGCAGGGCATCTTCAGCACGCAGTCAGCTTTGCAACTGTGACACATATATTGCTCTCGCTCCGCACTTTCCTACCTCAAAGTCCAATTGAATCCAAAATCTCTGTGCCCTTTCTCTGCTGGGCAGAAGCAGAGTAGAGCAGGAACCTTTAGCCAATGCTAAAAGAGCAGAAGAGACAGTCCAGAAAGTTCCCACTGATCATCTTCAGCGCACAGCGAGCTTTGCAACTCTGCAACACACATTGCTGTCACTCCACCCTTTTTGCCTGAAAGACCAGCTGAATACACCATCTCTGTGCCCGCTCTCTGCTGAGCAGCAACAGAGAGAGTAGAGCAGGAATTTTTAGACCTGCCTAAAACAGCAGAAGAGCCTTGCAAAAAATCTCCTGCTTGATCATGTTTTGCACACTGAGCTTTAAACTGTGACAAAAACATTGCTGTCACTCCTCACTTTATCTCCTAAAAGTGCATTTGAATCCAAAGTTTCTGGTGCGCTCTCTCGTTTCGAGAGCAGTTGTGACAGGGGAGGAGCAGCGCTTGGACTCTAATCCCACAGACGAAGGGCCAGCAGGGAAACTCCTGCAGGGCATCTTCAGCACACAGTGAGCTTTGCAACTCTGCAAAACACATTGCTGTAACTCCTCCTTCTCCTGCCTGGAAGACCAATTGATTCCAACATCTCTGTGCCCACTCTCTGCTGAGCAGCATCAGAGAGAGTAGAGCAGGAATGTTTAGACTGGGCTAAAACAGCAGAAGAGCCTTGCAAAAAAGCTCCTCCTGATCATGTTTAGCACACAGTGAGCTTTAAACTGTGACACAAACATTGCTGTCACTCTTCACTCTTTCTCCTAAAAGACCATTTCAATCCAAGAACTCCGTTGCCAGCACTCTGCTGAGCAGCAGAGTGAGCAGGAATGTCTGCAATCTGTAAGGCAGTGGAAGAGACAGGCTGAAGGCTGCTCTTGTGCTTCTTCAACACACTGAGCTTTACAACTTTGACACACACACTGTTGTCACTCCTCATTGTAGCTCCTAAAAGTGCATTTGAATCCAGCGTTTCTGGTCTCCACTCTCGTTTCCAGTGCAGCAGAGGCAGGTGAGCACGAGCGCTTGGAATCCGCTCCCAGTTCCGAAGGGCAGGGAGGGAAAGTCCTTGCAGATCATCTTCAGCGCACAGTGAGCTTTGCAACTCTGAAACACACATTGCTGTCACTCCTCACTTCATCTCCTAATAATCCGTTTGAATCCATGGTCTCTCCCGCCCTCTCTCGTTTGAACAGCAGCAGTGACAGGTGAACACGATATCTTGGCCTCTGCTCCCACAGCCGAAGAGCCCGGAGTGAAAGCTCCGGCAGGGCATCTTCAGCACGCAGTCAGCTTTGCAACTGTGACACATATATTGCTCTCGCTCCGCACTTTCCTACCTCAAAGTCCAATTGAATCCAAAATCTCTGTGCCCTTTCTCTGCTGGGCAGAAGCAGAGTAGAGCAGGAACCTTTAGCCAATGCTAAAAGAGCAGAAGAGACAGTCCAGAAAGTTCCCACTGATCATCTTCAGCGCACAGCGAGCTTTGCAACTCTGCAACACACATTGCTGTCACTCCTCCCTTTTTGCCTGAAAGACCAGCTGAATCCACCATCTCTGTGCCCGCTCTCTGCTGAGCAGCAACAGAGATAGTAGAGCAGGAATTTTTAGACCTGCCTAAAACAGCAGAAGAGCCTTGAAAAAAATCTCCTGCTTGATCATGTTTTGCACACTGTGAGCTTTAAACTGTGACACAAACATTGCTGTCACTCCTCACTTTATCTCCTAAAAGTGCATTTGAATCCAAAGTTTCTGGTGCGCTCTCTCGTTTCGAGAGGAGTTGTGACAGGGGAGGAGCAGCGCTTGGACTCTAATACCACAGACGGAGGGCCAGCAGGGAAACTCCTGCTGGCCATCTTCAGCACACAGTGATCTTTGCAACCCTGAACACATATAGCTGTCACCTCTCACTTTCCTACCTGAAAGTCCAATTGAATCCTACTTCTCCTGTGCTTTGCTCCTTGTGAGCAGTAGCAGAATATAGCCCATACGTTTGCACTCAGCTGAAACAGCAGAAGAGACAGTCCTGAAAGTTCCCACTGATCATGTTCAGCGCACAGCGAGCTTTGCAACTCTGCAACACACATTGCTGTCACTCCTCCCTTTCCTGCCTGAAAGACCAACTGAATCCACCATCTCTGTGCCCGCCCTCTGCTTAGCAGCAACACGGAGAGTATAGCAGGAATGTTTAGACTGTGCAAAAACAGCAGAAGAGCCTTGCAAAAAAGCTCCTGCTGATCATGATTAGCACACAGAGAGCTTTGAAGCTGTGACACAAACATTGCTGTCACTCCTCACTTTATCTCCTAAAAGTGCATTTGAAATCATCGTTTCTGCTGCGCTCTCTCGTTTCGAGTGGAGTTGTGACAGGGGAGGACGAGCGCATGGACTCTAATCCCACAGCCGAAGGGCGTGCAGGGAAACTCCTGCTGGCCATCTTCAGCACACAGTGATCTTTTCAACCCTGAACACATATAGCTGTCACCTCTCCCTTTCCTACCTGAAAGTCCAATTGAATCCTACATCTCCTGTGCTGCAATTTGTGAGCAGTAGCAGAATATAGCCCATACGTTTGCACTCTGCTGAAACAGCAGAAGAGAAAGTTTAGAAAGTTCCCACTGATCATCTTCAGAACACAGAGAGCTTTGCAACTCTGCAACACATATTGCTGTCACTCCTCCTTTTCCTGCCTGAAAGACCAAAAGATTCCACCATCTCTGTGCCTGCTCTCTGCTGAGCAGCAACAGGAAGAGAAGAGCAATAATGTTTAGACTGGGCTAAAACAGCAGAAGAGCCTTGCGAAGAAGCTCCTGCTGATCATGTTTAGCACACAGTGTGCTTTGAGGCTGTGACACAAACATTGCTGTCACTCCTCACTTTATCTCCTAAAAGTGCATTTGAGTCCAACGTTTTTGGTGCCCTCTCTCGTTTCAAGAGCAGATGTGACAGGGGAGGACGAGCGCTTGGACTCTAATCCCACAGCCGAAGGGCCAGCAGGGAAACTCCTGATGGGCATCTTCAGCACACAGTGAGCTTTGCAACTCGGAAACACACATTGCTGTCACCTCTCACTTTCCTACCTGAAAGTCCAATTGAATCCTACTTCTCCTGTGCTTTGCTCCTTGTGAGCAGTAGCAGAATATAGCCCATACTTTTGCACTCTGCTGAAACAGCAGAAGAGACAGTCCTGAAAGTTCCCACTGATCATCTTCAGCGCACAGCGAGCTTTGCAACTCTGCAACACACATTGCTGTCACTCCTCCCTTTCCTGCCTGAAAGACCAACTGAATCCACCATCTCTGTGCCCGCTCTCTGCTGAGCAGCAACAGGGAGAGTATAGCAGGAATGTTTAGACTGGGCTAAAACACCAGAAGAGCCTTGCAAAAAAGCTCCTGCTGATCATGATTAGCACACAGTGAGCTTTGAAACTGTGACACAAGCATTGCTGTCACTCCTCACTTTATCTCCTAAAAGTGCATTTGAAGCCATCGTTTCTGGTGCGCTCTCTCGTTTCGAGAGGAGTTGTGACAGGGGAGGCCGAGCGCTTGGACTCTAATCCCACAGCCGAAGGGCCAGCAGGGAAACTCCTGATGGGCATCTTCAGCACACATTGAGCTTTGCTACTCTGAAACACACATTGCTGTCACCTCTCACTTTCCTACCTGAAAGTCCAATTGAATCCTACATCTCCTGTGCTTGCTCCTTGTGAGCAGTAGCAGAATATAGCACTTACGTTCAGATTCTGCTGAAACAGCAGAAGAGACAGTCCAGAAAGTTAACACTGATCATCTTCAGCGCACAGCGAGCTTTGCAGCTCTGCAGCACACATTGCTGTCACTCCTCCCTTTCCTGCCTGAAAGACCAATTGATTCCACCATCTCTGTGCCCACTCTCTGCTTAGCAGCAACAGAGAGAGTATAGCAGGAATGTTTAGACAGGGCTATAACAGCAGAAGAGCCTTGCAAAAAAGCTCCAGCTTTTCATGTTTAGCGCACAGTGAGCTTTAAACTGCGACACAAACATTGCTGCCACTCACTTTATCTCCTAAAAGTGCATTTGAATCTCTCGTTTCTGGGGCGCTCTCTCGTTTCGAGAGGAGTTGTGACAGGGGAGGACGAGCGCTTGGACTCTAATCCCACAGCCGAAGGGCGTGCAGGGAAAGTCCTGCTGGGCATCTTCAGCACACAGTGAGCTTTGCAACTCTGAAACACATATAGCTGTCACCTCTGACTTTCCTAGTTGAAAGTCCAGTTGAATCATACATCTCCTGTGCTTGCTCCTTGTGAGCAGTAGCAGAATATAGCACTTACGTTTGCACTCAGCTGAAACAGCAGAAGAGACAGTCCTAAAAGTTCCCACTGATCATCTTCAGCACACAGTGAGCTTTGCAACTCTGCAACACACATTGCTGTCACTCCTCCCTTTCCTGCCTGAAAGACCAATTGATTCCACCATCTCTGTGCCCGCACTCTATTGAGCATCAACAGGGAGAGTATAGCAGGAATGTTTAGACTGGGCTAAAACAGCAGAAGAGCCTAGCAAAAAAGCTCCAGCTTTTCATGTTTAGCGCACAGTGAGCTTTAAACTGCGACACAAACATTGCTGCCACTCACTTTATCTCCTAAAAGTGCATTTGAATCTATCGTTTCTGGGGCGCTCTCTCATTTCGAGAGGAGTTGTGACAGGGGAGGACGAGCGCTTGGACTCTAATCCCACAGCCGAAGGGCGTGCAGGGAAAGTCCTGCTGGGCATCTTCAGCACACAGTGAGCTTTGCAACTCTGAAACACATATAGCTGTCACCTCTGACTTTCCTAGTTGAAAGTCCAATTGAATCATACATATACTGTGCTTGCTCCTTGTGAGCAGTAGCAGAATATAGCACTTACGTTTGCACTCTGCTGAAACAGCAGAAGAAACAGTCCTGAAAGTTCCCACTGATCATCTTCAGCGCACAGCGAGCTTTGCAACTCTGCAACACGCATTGCTTTCACTCCTACCTTTCCTGCCTGAATGACCAACTGAATCCACCATCTCTGTGCCCGCTCTCTGCTTAGCAGCAACAGAGAGAGTATAGCAGGAATGTTTATACAGGGTTAAAACAGCAGAAGAGCCTTGCAAAAAAGCTCCTGCTGATCATGTTTAGCACACAGTGAGCTTTAAACTGTGACACAAACATTGCTGTCACTCACTTTCTCTCCTAAAAGTGCATTTGACTCCATCGTTTCTGGTGCGCACTCTTGTTTCCAGAGGAGTTGTGACAGGGGAGGACAAGCGCGTGGACTCTAATCCCACAGCCGAAGGGCCATCAGGGAAACTCCTGCTGGGCATCTTCAGCACACAGTGAGCTTTGCAACTCTGAAACACACATTGCTGTCACCTCTCACTTTCCTACCTGAAAGTCCAATTGAATCCTACATCTCCTGTGCTTGCATCTTGTGAGCAGTAGCAGAATACAGCACTTACGTTTGCACTCTGCTGAAACAGCAGAAGAGACAGTCCTGAAAGTTCCCACTGATCATCTTCAGCGCATAGCGAGCTTTGAAACTCTGCAGCACACATTGCTGTCACTCCTCCCTTTCCTGCCTGAAAGACCAACTGATTCCACCATCTCTGAGCCCGCACTCTATTGAGCAGCAACAGGGAGAGTATAGCAGGAATGTTTAGACTGGGCTAAAACAGCAGAAGAGCCTTGCAAAAAAGCTCTTGCTGATCATGTTTAGCGCACAGTGAGCATTAAACTGCGACACAAACGTTGATATCATTCACTTTATCTGCTAAAAGTGCATTTGAAACCATCGTTTCTGGTGCGCTCTCTCGTTTCGAGAGGAGTTGTGACAGGGGAGGAGCAGCGCTTGGACTCTAATCCCACAGCCGAAGGGCCAGCAGGGAAACTCCTGATGGGCATCTTCAGCACACAGTGAGCTTTGCAGCTCTGAAACACATATAGCTGTCACCGCTCACTATCCTACCTGAAAGTCCAATTGAATACTACATCTCCTGTGCTTGCTCCTTGTGAGCAGTAGCAGAATATAGCACTTACGCTTGGACTCTGCTGAAACAGCAGAAGAGACAGTCCAGAAAGTTCCCACAGATCATCAGCGCACAGCGAGCTTTGCAACTCTGCAACACACATTGCTGTCACTCCTCCCTTTCCTGCCTGAAAGACGAACTGATTCCACCATCTCTGTGCCCGCTCTCTGCTGAGCAGCAACAGGGAGAGTATTGCAGGAATGTTTAGACCGGGCAAAAACAGCAGAAGAGCCTTGCAAAAAAGCTCCTGCTGATCATGTTTAGCGCACAGTGAGCATTGAAGCTGTGACACAAACATTGCTGTCACTCCTCACTTTATCTCCTAAAAGTGCATTTGAAACCATCGTTTCTGGTGCGCGCTCTCGTTTCGAGAGGAGTTGTGACAGGGGAGGACGAGCGCTTGGACTCTAATCCCACAGCCGAAGGGCCAGCAGGGAAACTCCTGATGGGCATCTTCAGCACACATTGAGCTTTGCTACTCTGAAACACACATTGCTGTCACCTCTCACTTTCCTACCTGAAAGTCCAATTGAATCCTACATCTCCTGTGCTTTGCTCCTTGTAAGCAGTAGCAGAATATAGCACTTACGTTTGGACTCTGCTGAAACAGCAGAAGAGACAGTCCAGAAAGTTCCCACTGATCATCAGCGCACAGCGAGCTTTGCAACTCTGCAACACACACTGCTGTCACTCCTCTCTTTCCTGCCTGAAAGACGAACTGATTCCACCATCTCTGTGCCCGCTCTCTGCTTAGCAGCAACAGAGAGAGTATAGCAGGAATGTTTAGACAGGGCTATAACAGCAGAAGAGCCTTGCAAAAAAGCTCCTGCTGATCATGTTTAGCACACAGTGAGTTTTGAAGCTGTGACACAAACATTGCTGTCACTCCTCACTTTATCTCCTAAAAGTGCATTTGAGTCCAACGTTTCTGGTGCGCTCTGTCGTTTCGAGAGGAGTTGCGACAGGGGAGGACGAGCGCTTGGACTCTAATCCCACAGCCGAAGGGCGTGCAGGGAAACTCCTGCTGGCCATCTTCAGCACACAGTGATCTTTGCAACCCTGAACACATATAGCTGTCACCTCTCCCTTTCCTACCTGAAAGTCCAATTGAATCCTACATCTCCTGTGCTGCAATTTGTGAGCAGTAGCAGAATATAGCCCATACGTTTGCACTCTGCTGAAACAGCAAAAGAGAAAGTTTAGAAAGTTCCCACTGATCATCTTCAGAACACAGAGAGCTTTGCAACTCTGCAACACACATTGCTGTCACTCCTCCTTTTCCTGCCTGAAAGACCAAAAGATTCCACCATCTCTGTGCCTGCTCTCTGCTGAGCAGCAACAGGGAGAGTATAGCAGGAATGTTTAGACTGTGCAAAAACAGCAGAAGAGCCTTGCAAAAAAGCTCCTGCTGATCATGTTTAGCACACAGTGAGCTTTAAACTGTGACACAAACATTTCTGTCACTCACTTTATCTCCTAAAAGTGCCTTTGACTCCATATTTTCTGGTGCGCACTCTTGTTTCCAGAGGAGTTGTTACAGGGGAGGACGAGCGCGTGGACTCTAATCCCACAGCCGAAGGGCCATCAGGGAAACTCCTGCTGGGCATCTTCAGCACACAGTGAGCTTTGCAACTCTGAAACACACATTGCTGTCGCCTCTCACTTTCCTACCTGAAAGTCCAATTGAATCCTACATCACCTGTGCTTGCTCTTAGTGAGCAGTAGCAGAATATAGCCCATACGTTTGCACTCTGCTGAAACAGCAGAAGAGACAGTCCTGAAAGTTCCCACTGATCATCTTCAGCGCACAGCGAGCTTTGCAACTCTGCAGCACACATTGCTGTCACTCCTCCCTTTCCTGCCTGAAAGACCAACTGATTCCACCATCTCTGAGCCCGCACTCTATTGAGCAGCAACAGGGAGAGTATAGCAGGAATGTTTAGACTGCGCTAAAACAGCAGAAGAGCCTTGCAAAAAAGCTCCTGCTTTTCATGTTTAGTGCACAGTGAGCATTAAACTGCGACACAAACATTGCTGTCATTCACTTTAACTCCTAAAAGTGCATTTGACTCCATCGTTTCTGGTGCGCTCTCTCGTTTCGAGAGGAGTTCTGACAGGGGAGGATGAGTGCTTGGACTCTAATCCCACAGCCGAAGGGCGTGCAGGGAAACTCCTGCTGGGCATCTTCAGCACACAGTGAGCTTTGCAGCTCTGAAACACATATAGCTGTCACCTCTCACTATCCTACCTGAAAGTCCAATTGAATACTACATCTCCTGTGCTTGCTCCTTGTGAGCAGTAGCAGAATATAGCACTTACGCTTGGACTCTGCTGAAACAGCAGAAGAGACAGTCCAGAAAGATCCCACTGATCATCTTCAGCTCACAGCGAGCTTTGCAACTCTGCAACACACATTGCTGTCACTCCTCCCTTTTTGCCTTGAAGACCAGCTGAATCCACCATCTCTGTGCCTGCTCTCTGCTGAGCAGCAACAGAGAGAGTTTAGCGGGAATGTTTAGACTGGGCTAAAACAGTAGAAGAGCCTTGCAAAAAAGCTCCTGCTGATCATGATTAGCAAACAGTGAGCTTTAAACTGTGACCCAAACATTGCTGTCACTCCTCACTTTATCTCCTAAAAGTGCATTTGAATCCATCGTTTCTGGTGCGCTCTCTCGTTTCGAGAGGAGTTGTGACAGGGGAGGACGAGCGCTTGGACTCTAATCCCACAGCCGAAGGGCCAGCAGGGAAACTCCTGATGGGCATCTTCAGCACACAGTGAGCTTTGCAACTCTGAAACACACATTGCTGTCACTCCTCACTTCATCTCCTAATAATCCGTTTGAATCCATGGTCTCTCCCGCCCTCTCTCGTTTGAACAGCAGCAGTGACAGGTGAACACGATCTCTTGGCCTCTGCTCCCACAGCCGAAGAGCCCGGAGTGAAAGCTCCGGCAGGGCATCTTCAGCACGCAGTCAGCTTTGCAACTGTGACACATATATTGCTCTCGCTCCGCACTTTCCTACCTCAAAGTCCAATTGAATCCAAAATCTCTGTGCCCTTTCTCTGCTGGGCAGAAGCAGAGAGAGTAGAGCAGGAACCTTTAGCCAATGCTAAAAGAGCAGAAGAGACAGTCCAGAAAGTTCCCACTGATCATCTTCAGCGCACAGCGAGCTTTGCAACTCTGCAACACACATTGCTGTCACTCCTCCCTTTTTGCCTGAAAGACCAATTGATTCCAACATCTCTGTGCCCACTCTCTGCTGAGCAGCAACAGAGAGAGTAGAGCAGGAATGTTTAGCCTGGGCTAAAACAGCAGAAGAGCCTTGCAAAAAAGCTCCTGCTAATCATGTTTAGCACACAGTGAGCTTTGAAACTGTGACACAAACATTGCTGTCACTCCTCACTTTATCTCCTAAAAGTGCATTTGAATCCAAAGTTTCTGGTGCTCTCTCTCGTTTCGAGAGGAGTTGTGACTGGGGAGGAGGAGCGCTTGGACTCTAATCCCTCAGACCAAGGGCCAGCAGGGAAACACCTGCAGGGCAACTTCAGCACACAGTGAGCTTTGCAACTCTGCAAAACACATTGCTGTCACTCCTCCTTTTCCTGCCTGGAAGACCAATTGATTCCAACATCTCTGTGCCCACTCTCTGCTGAGCAGCAACAGAGAGAGTAGAGCAGGAATGTTTAGACTGGGCTAAAACAGCAGAAGAGCCTTGCAAAAAAGCTCCTGCTAATCATGTTTAGCACACAGTGAGCTTTGAAACTGTGACACAAACACTGCTGTCACTCCTCACTTTATCTCCTAAAAGTGCATTTGAATCCAAAGTTTCTGGTGCTCTCTCTCGTTTCGAGAGGAGTTGTGACTGGGGAGGAGGAGCGCTTGGACTCTAATCCCTCAGACCAAGGGCCAGCAGGGAAACACCTGCAGGGCAACTTCAGCACACAGTGAGCTTTGCAACTCTGCAAAACACATTGCTGTCACTCCTCCTTTTCCTGCCTGGAAGACCAATTGATTCCAACATCTCTGTGCCCACTCTCTGCTGAGCAGCAACAGAGAGAGTAGAGCAGGAATGTTTAGACTGGGCTAAAACAGCAGAAGAGCATTGCAAAAAAAGCTCCTCCTGATCATGTTTAGCACACAGTGAGCTTTAAACTGTGACACAAACATTGCTGTCACTCCTCACTTTATCTCCTAAAAGTGCATTTGAATCCAACGTTTCTGGTGCGCTCTCTCGTTTCGAGAGGAGTTGTGACAGGGGTGGACGAGCGCTTGGACTCTAATCCCACAGCCGAAGGGCCAGCATGGAAAATCCTGCTGTGCATCTTCAGCACACAGTGAGCTTTGCAACTATGAAACACACATTGCTGTCACCTCTCACTTTCCTACCTGAAAGTCCAATTGAATCCTACATCTCCTGTGCTTGCTCTTTATGAGCAGTAGCAGAATATAGCACTTACGTTTGGACTCTGATGAAACAGCAGAAGAGACAGTCCAGAAAGTACCCACTGATCATCTTCAGCGCACAGCGAGCTTTGCAACTCAGCAACACGCATTGCTGTCACTCCTCCCTTTCCTGCCTGAGAGAAAGACCAACTGAATCCACCATCTCTGTGCCCGCTCTCTACTGAGCAGCAACAGAGAGAGTAGAGCAGGAATGTTTAGCCTGGGCTAAAACAGCAGAAGAGCATTGCAAAAAAAGCTCCTGCTAATCATGTTTAGCACACAGTGAGCTTTGAAACTGTGACACAAACATTGCTGTCACTCCTCACTTTATCTCCTAAAAGTGCATTTGAAGCCAACGTTTCTGGTGCTCTCTCTCGTTTCGAGAGGAGTTGAGACAGGGGAGGAGGAGCGCTTGGACTCTAATCCCACAGACGAAGGGCCAGCATGGAAACTCCTGCAGGGCATCTTCAGCACACAGCGAGCTTTGCAACTCTGCAACACACATTGCTGTCACTCCTCCCTTTTTGCCTGGAAGACCAATTGATTCCAACATCTCTGTGCCCACTCTCTGCTGAGCAGCAACAGAGAGAGTAGAGCAGGAATGTTTAGCCTGGGCTAAAACAGCAGAAGAGCCTTGCAAAAATTCTCCTGCTTGATCATGTTTTGCACACAGTGAGCTTTAAACTGTGACACAAACGCTGTCACTCCTCACTTTATCACCTAAAAGTGCATTTGAATCCAAAGTTTCTGGTGCGCTCTCTCGTTTCGAGAGGAGTTGTGACAGGGGAGGAGCAGCGCTTGGGCTCTAATCCCACAGAGGAAGGGCCAGCAGGGAAACTCCTGCAGGGCATCTTCAGCACACAGTGAGCTTTGCAATTCTGCAACACACATTGCTGTCACTCCTCCTTTTCCTGCCTGAAAGACCAATTGATTCCAACATCTCTGTGCCCACTCTCTGCTGAGCAGCAACAGAGAGAAGGAATGTTTAGCCTGGGCTAAAACAGCAGAAGAGCCTTGCAAAAAAGCTCCTCCTGATCATGTTTAGCACACAGTGAGCTTTAAACTGTGACACAAACATTGCTGTCACTCTTCACTCTTTCTCCTAAAAGACCATTTCAATCCAAGAACTCCGTTGCCAGCACTCTGCTGAGCAGCAGAGTGAGCAGGAATGTCTGCAATCTGTAAGACAGTGGAAGAGACAGGCCTGAAGGCTGCTCTTGTGCTTCTTCAACACACTGAGCTTTACAACTTTGACACACACACTGTTGTCACTCCTCATTGTAGCTCCTAAAAGTGCATTTGAATCCAGCGTTTCTGGTCTCCACACTCGTTTCAAGAGCAGCAGAGGAAGGTGAGCACGAGCGCTTGGAATCCGCTCCCAGTTCCGAAGGGCAGGGAGGGAAAGTCCTTGCAGATCATCTTCAGCGCACAGTGAGCTTTGAACTCTGAAACACACATTGCTGTCACTCCTCACTTCATCTCCTAATAATCCGTTTGAATCCATGGTCTCTCCCGCCCTCTCTCGTTTGAACAGCAGCAGTGACAGGTGAACACGATCTCTTGGCCTCTGCTCCCACAGCCGAAGAGCCCGGAGTGAAAGCTCCGGCAGGGCATCATGAGCACGCAGTCAGCTTTGCAACTGTGACACATATATTGCTCTCGCTCCGCACTTTCATACCTCAAAGTCCAATTGAATCCAAAATCTCTGTGCCCTTTCTCGGCTGGGCAGAAGCAGAGAGAGTAGAGCAGGAACCTTTAGCCAATGCTAAAAGAGCAGAAGAGACAGTCCAGAAAGTTCCCACTGATCATCTTCAGCGCACAGCGAGCTTTGCAACTCTGCAACACACATTGCTGTCACTCCTCCCTTTTTGCCTGTAAGACCAATTGATTCCAACATCTCTGTGCCCACTCTCTGCTGAGCAGCAACAGAGAGAGTAGAGCAGGAATGTTTAGCCTGGGCTAAAACAGCAGAAGAGCCTTGCAAAAAAGATCCTGCTAATCATGTTTAGCACACAGTGATCTTTAAACTGTGACACAAACATTGCTGTCACTCCTCACTTTATCTCCTAAAAGTGCATTTGAAGCCAAAGTTTCTGGTGCGCTCTCTCGTTTCGAGAGGAGTTGTGACAGGGGAGGAGGAGCGCTTGGACTCTAATCCCACAGCCGAAGGGCCAGCAGGGAAACTCCTGCTGGGCATCTTCAGCACACAGTGAGCTTTGCAACACTGAAACACATATAGCTGTCACCTCTCACTTTCCTACCTGAAAGTCCAATTGAATCCTTCTTCTCCTGTGCTTGCTCTTTGTGAGCAGTAGCAGAATATAGCACTTACGTTCAGATTCTGCTGAAAGAGCAGAAGAGACAGTCCTGAAAGTTCCCACTGATCATCTTCAGCGCACAGCGAGCTTTGCAACTCTGCAGCACACATTGCTGTCACTCCTCCCTTTCCTGCCTGAAAGACCAACTGATTCCACCATCTCTGAGCCCGCACTCTATTGAGCAGCAACAGGGAGTGTATAGCAGGAATGTTTAGACTGGGCTAAAACAGCAGAAGAGCCTTGCAAAAAAGCTCCTGCTTTTCATGTTTAGCGCACAGTGAGCATTAAACTGAGACACAAACATTGCTGTCATTCACTTTATCTCCTAAAAGTGCATTTGAACCCATCGTTTCTGGTGCGCTCTCTCGTTTCGAGAGGAGTTGTGACAGGGGAGGACGAGCGCTTGGACTCTAATCGCACAGCCGAAGGGCGTGCAGGGAAACTCCTGCTGGGCATCTTCAGCACACAGTGAGCTTTGCAACTCTGAAACACATAAAGCTGTCACCTCTCACTTTCCTACCTGAAAGTCCAATTGAATCCTACATCTCCTGTGCTTGCTCTTTGTGAGCAGTAGCAGAACATAGCACTTACGTTTGCACTCTGCTGAAACAGCAGAAGAGACAGTCCTGAAAGTTCCCACTGATCATCTTCAGCGCACAGCGAGCTTTGCAACTCTGCAACACACATTGCTGTCACTCCTCCCTTTCCTGCCTGAAAGACCAACTGAATCCACCATCTCTGTGCCCGCTCTCTGCTGAGCAGCAACAGGGAGAGTATAGCAGCAATGTTTAGACTGGGCTAAAACAGCAGAAGAGCCTTGCAAAAAAGCTCCTGCTGATCATGTTTAGCACACAGTGAGCTTTGAAGCTGTGACACAAACATTGCTGTCACTCCTCACTTTATCTCCTAAAAGTGCATTTGAAACCATCGTTTCTGGTGCGCTCTCTCGTTGCGAGAGGAGTTGTGACAGGGGAGGACGAGCGCTTGGACTCTAATCCCACAGCCGAAGGGCCAGCAGGGAAACTCCTGCTGGGCATCTTCAGCACACAGTGAGCTTTGCAACTCTGAAACACATATTGCTGTCACCTCTCACTTTCCTACCTGAAAGTCCAATTGAATCCTTCTTCTCCTGTGCTTGCTCTTTGTGAGCAGTAGCAGAATATAGCACTTACGTTCAGATTCTGCTGAAACAGCAGAAGAGACAGTCCTGAAAGTTCCCACTGATCATCTTCAGCGCACAGCGAGCTTTGCAACTCTGCAGCACACATTGCTGTCACTCCTCCCTTTCCTGCCTGAAAGACCAACTGATTCCACCATCTCTGAGCCCGCACTCTATTGAGCAGCAACAGGGAGTGTATAGCAGGAATGTTTAGACTGGGCTAAAACAGCAGAAGAGCCTTGCAAAAAAGCTCCTGCTGATCATGTTTAGCACACAGTGAGCTTTGAGGCTGTGACACAAACATTGCTGTCACTCCTCTCTTTATATCCTAAAAGTGCATTTGAGTCCAACGTTTTTGGTGCCCTCTCTCGTTTCAAGAGAAGATGTGACAGGGGAGGACGAGCGCTTGGACTCTAATCCCACAGCCGAAGGGCCAGCAGGGAAACTCCTGCTGGGCATCTTCAGCACACAGTGAGCTTTGCAACACTGAAACACATATAGCTGTCACCTCTCACTTTCCTACCTGAAAGTCCAATTGAATCCTACTTCTCCTGTGCTTTGCTCCTTGTGAGCAGTAGCAGAATATAGCCCATACGTTTGCACTCTGCTGAAACAGCAGAAGAGACAGTCCTGAAAGTTCCCACTGATCATCTTCAGCGCACAGCGAGTTTGCAACTCTGCAGCACACATTGCTGTCACTCCTCCCTTTCCTGCCTGAAAGACCAACTGATTCCACCATCTCTGAGCCCGCACTCTATTGAGCAGCAACAGGGAGTGTATAGCAGGAATGTTTAGACTGGGCTAAAACAGCAGAAGAGCCTTGCAAAAAAGGTCCTGCTTTTCATGTTTAGCGCACAGTGAGCATTAAACTGAGACACAAACATTGCTGTCATTCACTTTATCTCCTAAAAGTGCATTTGAACCCATCGTTTCTGGTGCGCTCTCTCGTTTCGAGAGGAGTTGTGACAGGGGAGGACGAGCGCTTGGACTCTAAACGCACAGCCGAAGGGCGTGCAGGGAAACTCCTGCTGGGCATCTTCAGCACACAGTGAGCTTTGCAACTCTGAAACACATATAGCTGTCACCTCTCACTTTCCTACCTGAAAGTCCAATTGAATCCTTCTTCTCCTGTGCTTGCTCTTTGTGAGCAGTAGCACAATATAGCACTTAGGTTCAGATTCTGCCGAAACAGCAGAAGAGACAGTCCAGAAAGTTAACACTGATCATCTTCAGAGCACAGCGAGCTTTGCAGCTCTGCAGCACACATTGCTGTCACTCCTCCCTTTCCTGCCTGAAAGACCAATTGATTCCACCATCTCTGTGCCCGCACTCTATTGAGCAGCAACAGGGAGAGTATAGCAGGAATGTTTAGACTAGGCTAAAACAGCAGAAGAGCCTTGCAAAAAAGCTCCAGCATTTCATGTTTAGTGCACAGTGAGCTTTACACTGCGACACAAACATTGCTGCCAATCACTTTATCTCCTAAAAGTGCTTTTGAATCTTTCGTTTCTGGGGCGCTCTCTCGTTTCGAGAGGAGTTGTGACAGGGGAGGACGAGCGCTTGGACTCTAATCCCACAGCCGAAGGGCCATCAGGGGAACTCCTGCTGGGCATCTTCAGCACACAGTGATCTTTGCAACCCTGAACACATATAGCTGTCACCTCTCCCTTTCCTACCTGAAAGTCCAATTGAATCCTACATCTCCTGTGCTGCAATTTGTGAGCAGAAGCAGAATATAGCCCATACGTTTGCACTCTGCTGAAACAGCAGAAGAGAAAGTTTAGAAAGTTCCCACTGATCATCTTCAGCGCACAGCGAGATTTGCAACTCTGCAACACACATTGCTGTCACTCCTCCTTTTCCTGCCTGAAAGACCAAAAGATTCCACCATCTCTGTGCCTGCTCTCTGCTGAGCAGCAACAGGGAGAGAAGAGCAATAATGTTTAGACTGGGCTAAAACAGCAGAAGAGCCTTGCAAAAAAGCTCCTGCTGATCATGTTTAGCACACAGTGAGCTTTAAACTGTGACACAAACATTGCTTTCACTCACTTTATCTCCTAAAAGTGCATTTGACTCCATCATTTCTGGTGCGCACTCTAGATTCCAGAGGAGTTGTGACAGGGGAGGACGAGTGCGTGGACTCTAATCCCACAGCCGAAGGGCCATCAGGGAAACTCCTGCAGGGCATCTTCAGCACACAGTGAGCTTTGCAACTCTGAAACACACATTGCTGTCACCTCTCACTTTCCTACTTGAAAGTCCAATTGAATCCTACATCTCCTGTGCCTTCTCCTTGTGAGCAGTAGCAGAATATAGCACTTACGTTTGGACTCTGCTGAAACAGCAGAAGAGACAGTCCAGAAAATTCCCACTGATCATCTTCAGCGCACAGCGAGCTTTGCAACTCTGCAACACACATTGCTGTCACTCCTCCCTTTCCTGCCTGAAAGACGAACTGATTCCACCATCTCTGTGCCCGCTCTCTCCTTAGCAGCACCAGAGAGAGTATAGCAGGAATGTTTAGACAGGGCTATAACAGCAGAAGAGCCTTGCAAAAAAGCTCCTGCTGATCATGTTTAGCACACAGTGAGTTTTGAAGCTGTGACACAAACATTGCTGTCACTCCTCACTTTATCTCCTAAAAGTGCATTTGAGTCCAACGTTTCTGGTGCGCTCTGTCGTTTCAAGAGGAGTTGCGACAGGGGAGGACGAGCGCTTGGACTCTAATCCCACAGCCGAAGGGCGTGCAGGGAAACTCCTGCTGGGCATCTTCAGCACACTGTGATCTTTGCAACCCTGAACACATATAGCTGTCACCTCTCACTTTCCTACCTGAAAGTCCAATTGAATCCTACATCTCCTGTTCTTGCTCCTTGTGAGCTGTAGCAGAATATAGCCCATGCGTTTGCACTCTGCTGAAACAGCAGAAGAGACAGTCCTGAAAGCTCCCACTGATCATCAGCACACAGCGAGCTTTGCAACTCGGAAACACACATTGCTGTCACCTCTCACTTTCCTACCTGAAAGTCCAATTGAATCCTACATCTCCTGTGCTTTGCTCCTTGTAAGCAGTAGCTGAATATAGCACTTACGTTTGGACACTGCTGAAACAGCAGAAGAGACAGTCCAGAAATTTCCCATTGCTCATCTTCAGTGCACAGCGAGCTTTGCAACTCTGCAACACACATTGCTGTCACTCCTCCCTTTCCTGCCTGAAAGACCAACTGAAACCACCATCTCTGTGCCAGCTCTCTGCTGAGCAGCAACAGGGAGAGTATAGCAGGAATGTTTAGACTGTGCTAAAACAGCAGAAGAGCCTTGCAAAAAAGCTCCTGCTGATCATGTTTAGCACACAGTGAGCTTTAAACTGTGACACAAACATTGCTGTCACTCACTTTATCTCCTAAAAGTGCATTTGACTCCATAGTTTCTGGTGCGCACTCTTGTTTCCAGAGGAGTTGTGACAGGGGAGGACGAGCGCGTGGACTCTAATCCCACAGCCGAAGAGCCAGCAAGGAAACTCCTGCTGGGCATCTTCAGCACACAGTGAGCTTTGCAACTCTGAAACACACATGGCTGTCACCTCTCACTTTCCTACCTGAAAGTCCAATTGAATCCTACATCTCCTGTGCTTGCTCCTTGTGAGCAGTAGGAGAATATAGCACTTACGTTTGGAATCTGCTAAAACAGCAGAAGAGACAGTCCTGGAAGTTCCCACTGATCATCTTCAGCACACAGCGAGCTTTGCAACTCTGCAGCACACATTGCTGTCACTCCTCCCTTTCCTGCCTGAAAGACCAACTGATTCCACCATCTCTGAGCCCGCACTCTATTGAGCAGCAACAGGGAGAGTATAGCAGGAATGTTTAGACGGGGCTAAAACAGCAGAAGAGCCTTGCAAAAAAGCTCCTGCTTTTCATGTTTAGCGCACAGTGAGCATTAAAAAGCGACACAAACATTGCTGTCATTCACTTTATCTCCTAAAAGTGCATTTGAAACCATCGTTTCTGGTGCGCTCTCTCGTTTCGAGAGGAGTTGTGACAGGGGAGGGCGAGCGCTTGGACTCTAATCCCACAGCCGAAGGGCCAGCAGGGAAACTCCTGATGGGCATCTTCAGCACACAGTGAGCTTTGCTACTCTGAAACACACATTGCTGTCACCTCTCACTTTCCTACCTGAAAGTCCAATTGAATCCCACAACTCCTGTTCTTGCTTTGTGAGCAGTAGCAGAACATAGCACTTACGTTTGGACTCTGCTGAAACAGCAGAAGAGACAGTCCAGAAAGGTCCCACTGATCATCTTCAGCTCACAGCGAGCTTTGCAACTCTGCAACACACATTGCTGTCAGTCCTCCCTTTCCTGCCTGAAAGACGAACTGATTCCACCATCTCTGTGTCCGCTCTCTGCTGAGCAGCAACAGAGAGAGTAGAGCAGGAATGTTTAGACTGGGCTAAAACTGCAGAAGAGCCTAGCAAAAGAGCTCCTGCTAGTCATGTTTAGCACACAGTGAGCTTTGAAGCTGTGACAAAAACACTGCTGTCTCTCCTCACTTTATCTCCTAAAAGTGCATTTGAGTCCCATGTTTTTGGTGCCCTCTCTCGTTTCAAGACCAGATGTGACAGGGAAGGACGAGGGCTTGGACTCTAATCCGACAGCCGAAGGGCCAGCAGGGGAATTCCTGCTGGGCATCCTCAGCACACATTGAGCTTTGCTACTCTGAAACACACATTGCTGTCACCTCTAACTTTCCTACCTGAATGTCCAAATGAATCCTACATCACCTGTGCTTGCTCTTTGAGAGCAGTAGCAGAATATAGCACTTACGTTTGGACTCTGCTGAAACAGCAGAAGAGACAGTCCAGAAAGTTCCCACTGATCATCTTCAGCGCACAGCGAGCTTTGCAACTCTGAAACACACATTGCTGTCACCTCTCACTTTCCAACCTGAAAGTCCAATTGAATCCTACATCACCTGTGCTTGCTCTTAGTGAGCAGTAGCAGAATATAGCACTTTACGTTTGGACTCTGCTATAACAGCAGAAGAGACAGACCAGAAAGTTCCCACTGATCATCTTCAGCGCACAGCGAGGTTTGCAACTCTGAAACACATATTGCTGTCACCTCTCACTTTCCTACCTGAAAGTCCAATTGAATCCTACTTCTCCTGTGCTTTGGTCCTTATGAGCAGTAGCAGAATATAGCCCATACGTTTGCACTCTGCTGAAACAGCAGAAGAGACAGTCCTGAAAGTTCCCACTGATCATCTTCAGCGCACAGCGAGCTTTGCAACTCTGCAACACACATTGCTGTCACTCCTCCCTTTCCTACCTGAAAGACCAACTGATTCCACCATCTCTGTGTCCGCTCTCTGCTGAGCAGCAACAGGGAGAGTATAGCAGGAATGTTTAGACTGGGCTAAAACAGCAGAAGAGCCTTGCAAAAAAGCTCCTGCTGATCATGATTAGCACACAGTGAGCTTTGAAGCTGTGACACAAACATTGCTGTCACTCCTCACTTTATCTCCTAAAAGTGCATTTGAAACCATCGTTTCTGCTGCGCTCTCTCGTTTCGAGTGGAGTTGTGACAGGGGAGGACGAGCGCTTGGACTCTAATCCCACAGCCGAAGGGCGTGCAGGGAAACTCCTGCTGGCCATCTTCAGCACACAGTGATCTTTGCAACCCTGAACACATATAGCTGTCACCTCTCCCTTTCCTACCTGAAAGTCCAATTGAATCCTACATCTCCTGTGCTGCAATTTGTGAGCAGTAGCAGAATATAGCCCATACGTTTGCACTCTGCTGAAACAGCAGAAGAGACAGTCCTGAAAGTTCCCACTGATCATCTTCAGAACACAGAGAGCTTTGCAACTCTGCAACACACATTGCTGTCACTCCTCCTTTTCCTGCCTGAAAGACCAAAAGATTCCACCATCTCTGTGCCTGCTCTCTGCTGAGCAGCAACAGGGAGAGAAGAGCAATAATGTTTAGACTGGGCTAAAACAGCAGAAGAGCCTTGCAAAAAAGCTCCTGCTGATCATGTTTAGCACACAGTGAGCTTTGAGGCTGTGACACAAACATTGCTGTCACTCCTCACTTTATCTCCTAAAAGTGCATTTGAGTCCAACGTTTTTGGTGCCCTCTCTCGTTTCAAGAGCAGATGTGACAGGGGAGGACGAGCGCTTGGACTCTAATCCCACAGCCGAAGGGCCAGCAGGGAAACTCCTCGTGGTCATCTTCAGCACACAGTGAGCTTTGCAACTCGGAAACACACATTGCTGTCGCCTCTCACTTTCCTACCTGAAAGTCCAATTGAATCCTACTTCTCCTGTGCTTTGCTCCTTGTGAGCAGTAGCAGAATATAGCCCATACGTTTGCACTCTGCTGAAACAGCAGAAGAGACAGTCCTGAAAGTTCCCACTGAAGAAGGCAGAGAGTTGTGGTCAATGGCGCAGAATCTAGCTGGAGGTCTGTGACTAGTGGAGTTCCTCAGGGGTCGGTGCTGGGACCGGTGCTGTTTAATATTTTCATCAATGACCTGGATGAGGGAACTGAGTGCACCCTCAGCAAGTTTGCTGATGACACAAAACTGGGAGGAGTGGCTGACACACCAGAGGACTGTGCTGCCATTCAGCGAGACCTGGACAGGCTGGAGAGTTGGGCGGGGAGAAACTTGATGAAATTTAACAAGGGCAAGTGTAGAGTCTTGCATCTGGGGAAGAACAACCCCATGTACCAGTACAGGTTGGGGGTTGACCTGCTGGAAAGTAGTGAAGGGGAAAGGGACCTGGGGGTCCTGGTGGATAGGAGGATGACCATGAGCCAGCAATGTGCTCTTGTGGCCAAGAAGGCAAATGGCATCTTAGGGTGCATTAGAAAGGGAGTGGTTAGTAGGTCAAGAGAGGTTCTCCTCCCCCTCTACTCAGCCTTGGTGAGGCCGCATCTGGAATATTGCGTCCAGTTCTGGGCCCCTCTGTTCAAGAAGGACAGGGAATTGCTTGAAGGAGTCCAGCGCAGAGCCACAAAGATGATTAAGGGAGTGGAACATCTCCCTTATGAGGAGAGGCTGAGGGAGCTGGGTCTCTTTAGCTTGCAAAAGAGGAGACTGAGGGGTGACCTCATCAATGTTTACAAATATGTGAAGGGTAGGTGTCAGGATGATGGAGCTAGGCTTTTTTCAGTGATATCCAGTGATAGGACAAGGGGCAATGGGTGTAAACTGGAACATAGGAAGTTCCACGTTAACATCAGGAAGAACTTCTTTACTGTAAGAGTGACAGAGCACTGGAACAGGTTGCCCAGGGGGGTTGTGGAGTCTCCTACACTGGAGATATTCAAGGCCCGCCTGGACAAGTTCCTGTGTGATGTACTGTAGGTTACCCTGCTCTTGCGGGGGGGTTGGACTAGATGATCTTTTTAGGTCCCTTCCAACCCTTGGGATTCTGTGATTCTGTGATTCTGTGATCATCATCAGCGCACAGCGAGCTTTGCAACTCTGCAACACACATTGCTGTCACTCCTCCCTTTCCTACCTGAAAGACCAACTGATTCCACCATCTCTGTGTCCGCTCTCTGCTGAGCATCAACAGAGAGAGTATAGCTGGAATGTTTAGACTGGGCTAAAACAGCAGAAGAGCCTTGCAAAAAAGCTCCTGCTGATCATGTTTAGCACACAGTGAGTTTTGAAGCTGTGACACAAACATTGCTGGCACTCCTCACTTTATCTCCTAAAAGTGCATTTGAAACCATCGTTTCTGGTGCGCTCTCTCGTTTCGAGAGGAGTTGTGACAGGGGAGGACGAGCGCTTGGACTCTAATCCCACAGCCAAAGGGCGCGCAGGGAAAATCCTGCTGGGCATCTTCAGCACACATTGAGCTTTGCTACTCTGAAACACACATTGCTGTCACCACTCATTTTCCTACCTGAAAGTCCAATTGAATCCTACATCTCCTGTGCTTGCTCCTTGTGAGCAGTAGCAGAATAGAGCACTTACGTTCAGATTCTGCTGAAACAGCAGAAGAGACAGTCCAGAAAGTTAACACTGATCATCTTCAGCGCACAGCGAGCTTTGCAGCTCTGCAGCACACATTGCTGTCACTCCTCCCTTTCCTGCCTGAAAGACCAATTGATTCCACCATCTCTGTGCCCGCACTCTATTGAGCAGCAACAGGGAGAGTATAGCAGGAATGTTTAGACTGGGCTAAAACAGCAGAAGAGCCTTGCAAAAAAGCTCCAGCTTTTCATGTTTAGCGCACAGTGAGCTTTAAACTGCGACACAAACATTGCTGCCACTCACTTTATCTCCTAAAAGTGCATTTGAATCTATCGTTTCTGGGGCGCTCTCTCGTTTCGAGAGGAGTTGTGACAGGGGAGGACGAGCGCTTGGACTCTAATCCCACAGCCGAAGGGCGTGCAGGGAAAGTCCTGCTGGGCATCTTCAGCACACATTGAGCTTTGCAACTCTGAAACACATATAGCTGTCACCTCTGACTTTCCTAGTTGAAAGTCCAATTGAAACATACATCTCCTGTGCTTGGTCCTTGTGAGCAGTAGCAGAATATAGCACTTACGTGTGCACTCTGCTGAAACAGCAGAAGAGACAGTCCTGAAAGTTCCCACTGATCATCTTCAGCGCACAGCGAGCTTTGCAACTCTGCAACACACATTGCTGTCACTCCTCCCTTTCCTGCCTGAATGACCAACTGAATCCACCATCTCTGTGCCCGCTCTCTGCTGAGCAGCAACAGGGAGAGTATAACAGGAATGTTTAGACAGGGCTATAACAGCAGAAGAGCCTTGCAAAAAAGCTCCTGCTGATCATGATTAGCACACAGTGAGCTTTGAAGCTGTGACACAAACATAGCTGTCACTCCTCACTTTATCTCCTAAAAGTGCATTTGAGTCCAACGTTTCTAGTGCGCTCTGTCGTTTCGAGTGGAGTTGTGACAGGGGAGGACGAGCGCTTGGACTCTAATCCCAGAGCCGAAGGGCGTGCAGGGAAACTCCTGCTGGCCATCTTCAGCACACTGTGATCTTTGCAACCCTGAACACATATAGCTGTCACCTCTCCCTTTCCTACCTGAAAGTCCAATTGAATCCTACATCTCATGTGCTGCAATTTGTGAGCAGTAGCAGAATATAGCCCATACGTTTGCACTCTGCTGAAACAGCAGAAGAGACAGTCCTGAAAGTTCCTACTGATCATCTTCAGAACACAGAGAGCTTTTCAACTCAGCAACACACATTGCTGTCACTCCTCCTTTTCCTGCCTGAAAGACCAAAAGATTCCACCATCTCTGTGCCCGCTCTCTGCTGAGCAACAACAGAGAGATCAGAGCAGGAATGTTTAGACTGGGCTAAAACAGCAGAAGAGCCTTGCAAAAAATCTCCTGCTTGATCATGTTTTGCACTCAGTGAGCTTCAGACTGTGACACAAACATTGCTGTCACTCCTCACTTTATCTCCTAAAAGTGAATTTGAATGCAAAGTTTATGGTGCGCTCTCTCGTTTCGAGAGCAGATGTCGCAGGGAAGGACGAGCTTTTGGACTCTAATTTCACAGACGAATTGCCAGCATGGAAACTCCTGCAGGGCATCTTCAGCACCCAGTGAGCTTCGCAACTCTGAAACACAAATAGCTGTCACCTCTCACTTTCCTACCTGAAAGTCCAATTGAATCCTACATCTCCTGTGCTTGCTCTTAGTGAGCAGTAGCAGAATATAGCACTTACGTTTGGACTCTGAAGAAACAGCAGAAGAGACAGTCCAGAAAGTTCCCACTGATCATCTTCAGCGAACAGCGAGCTTTGCAACTCTGCAACACACATTGCTGTCACTTCTTTTCCTGCCTGAAAGACCAATTGATTCCAACATCTCTGTGCCCACTCTCTGCTGAGCAGCAACAGAGAGTTGAGCAGGAATGTTTAGCCTGGGCTAAAACAGCAGAAGAGCCTTGCAAAAAATCTCCTGCTTGGTCATGTTTTGCACACAGTGAGCTTTAAACTGTGACACAAACATTGCTGTCACTCCTCACTTTATCTCCTAAAAGTGCATTTGAATCCAAAGTTTCTGGTGCGCTCTCACGTTTCGAGAGGAGTTGTGACAGGGGAGGAGCAGCGCTTGGACTCTAATCCCACAGACGAAGGGCCAGCAGGGAAACTCCTGCAGGGCATCTTCAGCACACAGTGAGCTTTACAATTCTGCAACACACATTGCTGTAACTCCTCCTTTTCCTGCCTGGAAGACCTATTGATTCCAACATCTCTGTGCCCACTCTCTGCTGAGCAGCAACAGAGAGAGTAGAGCAGGAATGTTTAGACTGGGCTAAAACAGCAGAAGAGCCTAGCAAAAAAGCTCCTCCTGATCATGTTTAGCACACAGTGTGCTTTAAACTGTGACACAAACATTGCTGTCACTCTTCACTCTTTCTCCTAAAAGACCATTTCAATCCAAGAACTCCGTTGCCAGCACTCTGCTGAGCAGCAGAGTGAGCAGGGATGTCTGCAATCTGTAAGGCAGTGGAAGAGATAGGCTGAAGGCTGCTCTTGTGCTTCTTCAACACACTGAGCTTTACAACTTTGACACACACACTGTTGTCACTCCTCATTGTAGCTCCTAAAAGTGCATTTGAATCCAGCGTTTCTGGTCTCCACTCTCGTTTCCAGTGCAGCAGAGGCAGGTGAGCACGAGCGCTTGGAATCCGCTCCCAGTTCCGAAGGGCAGGGAGGGAAAGTCCTTGCAGATCATCTTCAGCGCACAGTGAGCTTTGCAACTCTGAAACACACATTGCTGTCACTCCTCACTTCATCTCCTAATAATCCGTTTGAATCCATGGTCTCTCCCGCCCTCTCTCGTTTGAACAGCAGCAGTGACAGGTGAACACGATCTCTTGGCCTCTGCTCCCACAGCCGAAGAGCCCGGAGTGAAAGCTCCGGCAGGGCATCTTCAGCACGCAGTCAGCTTTGCAACTGTGACACATATATTGCTCTCGCTCCGCACTTTCCTACCTCAAAGTCCAATTGAATCCAAAATCTCTGTGCCCTTTCTCTGCTGGGCAGAAGCAGAGAGAGTAGAGCAGGAACCTTTAGCCAATGCTAAAAGAGCAGAAGAGACAGTCCAGAAAGTTCCCACTGATCATCTTCAGCGCACAGCGAGCTTTGCAACTCTGCAACACACATTGCTGTCACTCCTCCCTTTATGCCTGAAAGACCAATTGATTCCAACACCTCTGTGCCCGCTCTCTGCTGAGCAGCAACAGAGAGAGTAGAGCAGGAATTTTTAGACCTGCCTAAAACAGCAGAAGAGCCTTGAAAAAAATCTCCTGCTTGATCATGTTTTGCACACAGTGAGCTTTAAACTGTGACACAAACATTGCTGTCACTCCTCACTTTATCTCCTAAAAGTGCATTTGAATCCAAAGTTTCTGGTGCGCTCTCTCGTTTGGAGAGGAGTTGTGACAGGGGAGGAGCAGCGCTTGGACTCTAATCCCACAGACGAAGGGCCAGCAGGGAAACTCCTGCAGGGCATCTTCAGCGCACAGTGAGCTTTACAATTCTGCAACACACATTGCTGTCACTCCTCCTTTTCTTGCCTGAAAGTCCAATTGATTCCAACATCACTGTGCCCACTCTCTGCTGAGCAGCAACAGAGAGAGTAGAGCAGGAATGTTTAGACTGGGCTAAAACAGCAGAAGAGCCTTGCAAAAAAGCTCCTCCTGATCATGTTTAGCACACAGTGAGCTTTAAACTGTGACACAAACATTGCTGTCACTCTTCACTCTTTCTCCTAAAAGACCATTTCAATCCAAGAACTCCGTTGCCAGCACTCTGCTGATCAGCAGAGTGAGCAGGAATGTCTGCAATCTGTAAGGCAGTGGAAGAGACAGGCCTGAAGGCTGCTCTTGTGCTTCTTCAACACACTGAGCTTTACAACTGTGACACACACACTGTTGTCACTCCTCATTGTAGCTCCTAAAAGTGCATTTGAATCCAGCGTTTCTGGTCTCCACTCTCGTTTCCAGTGCAGCAGAGGCAGGTGAGCACGAGCGCTTGGAATCCGCTCCCAGTTCCGAAGGGCAGGGAGGGAAAGTCCTTGCAGATCATCTTCAGCGCACAGTGAGCTTTGCAACTCTGAAACACACATTGCTGTCACTCCTCACTTTATCTCCTAAAAGTGCATTTCAAGCCAACGTTTCTGGTGCGCTCTCTCGCTTCGAGAGCAGTTGTGACAGGGGAGGACGAGCGCTTGGATTCTAATTTCACAGCCGAAGGGCCAGCATGGAAACTACTGCTGGGCATCTTCAGCACACATTGAGATTCGCAACTCTGAAACACATATTGCTGTCACTTCTCACTTTCCTACCTGAAAGTCCAATTGAATAATACATCTCCTGTGCTTGCTCTTTGTGAGCAGTAGCAGAATATAGCACTTACGTTTGGACTCTGCTGAAACAGCAGAAGAGACAGTCCAGAAAGTTCCCACTGATCATCTTCAGCACACAGTGAGCTTTGCAACTCTGCAACACACATTGCTGTCTCTTCTTTTCCTGCCTGAAAGACCAGCAGAATCCACCATCTCTGTGCCCGCTCTCTGCTGAGCAGCAACAGAGAGAGTAGAGCAGGAATGTTTAGCCTGGGCTAAAACAGCAGAAGAGCCTTGCAAAAAATCTCCTGCTTGATCATGTTTTGCACACAGTGAGCTTTAAACTGTGACACAAACATTGCTGTCACTCCTCACTTTATCTCCTAAAAGTGCATTTGAATCCAAAGTTACTCTTGCGCTCTCTCGTTTCGATAGGAGTTGTGACAGGGGAGGAGCAGCGCTTGGACTCTAATCCCACAGACGAAGGGCCAGCAGGGAAACTCCTGCAGGGCATCTTCAGCACACAGTGGGCTTTACAATTCTGCAACACACATTGCTGTCACTCCTCCTTTTCTTGCCTGAAAGACCAATTGATTCCAACATCTCTGTGCCCACTCTCTGCTGAGCAGCAACAGAGAGAGTAGAGCAGGAATGTTTAGACTGGGCTAAAACAGCAGAAGAGCCTTGCAAAAAAGCTCCTCCTGATCATGTTTAGCACACAGTGAGCTTTAAACTGTGACACAAACATTGCTGTCACTCTTCACTCTTTCTCCTAAAAGACCATTTCAATCCAAGAACTCCGTTGCCAGCACTCTGCTGAGCAGCAGAGTGAGCAGGAATGTCTGCAATCTGTAAGGCAGTGGAAGAGACAGGCCTGAAGGCTGCTCTTGTGCTTCTTCAACACACTGAGCTTTACAACTTTGACACACACACTGTTGTCACTCCTCATTGTAGCTCCTAAAAGTGCATTTGAATCCAGCGTTTCTGGTCTCCACTCTCGTTTCAAGAGCAGCAGAGGCAGGTGAGCACGAGCGCTTGGAATCCGCTCCCAGTTCCGAAGGGCAGGGAGGGAAAGTCCTTGCAGATCATCTTCAGCGCACAGTGAGCTTTGCAACTCTGAAACACACATTGCTGTCACTCCTCACTTCATCTCCTAATAATCCGTTTGAATCCATGGTCTCTCCCGCCCTCTCTCGTTTGAACAGCAGCAGTGACAGGTGAACACGATCTCTTGGCCTCTGCTCCCACAGCCGAAGAGCCCGGAGTGAAAGCTCCGGCAGGGCATCTTCAGCACGCAGTCAGCTTTGCAACTGTGACACATATATTGCTCTCGCTCCGCACTTTCCTACCTCAAAGTCCAATTGAATCCAAAATCTCTGTGCCCTTTCTCTGCTGGGCAGAAGCAGAGAGAGTAGAGCAGGAACCTTTAGCCAATGCTAAAAGAGCGGAAGAGACAGTCCAGAAAGTTCCCACTGATCATCTTCAGCGCACAGCGAGCTTTGCAACTCTGCAACACACATTGCTGTCACTCCTCCCTTTTTGCCTGAAAGACCAGCTGAATTCACCATCTCTGTGCCCGCTCTCTGCTGAGCAGCAACAGAGAGAGTAGAGCAGGAATTTTTAGACCTGCCTAAAACAGCAGAAGAGCCTTGAAAAAAATCTCCTGCTTGATCATGTTTTGCACACAGTGAGCTTTAAACTGTGACACAAACATTGCTGTCACTCCTCACTTTATCTCCTAAAAGTGCATTTGAATCCAAAGTTTCTGGTGCGCTCTCTCGTTTGGAGAGGAGTTGTGACAGGGGAGGAGCAGCGCTTGGACTCTAATCCCACAGACGAAGGGCCAGCAGGGAAACTCCTGCAGGGCATCTTCAGCACACAGTGAGCTTTACAATTCTGCAACACACATTGCTGTCACTCCTCCTTTTCTTGCCTGAAAGTCCAATTGATTCCAACATCACTGTGCCCACTCTCTGCTGAGCAGCAACAGAGAGAGTAGAGCAGGAATGTTTAGACTGGGCTAAAACAGCAGAAGAGCCTTGCAAAAAAGCTCCTCCTGATCATGTTTAGCACACAGTGAGCTTTAAACTGTGACACAAACATTGCTGTCACTCTTCACTCTTTCTCCTAAAAGACCATTTCAATCCAAGAACTCCGTTGCCAGCACTCTGCTGATCAGCAGAGTGAGCAGGAATGTCTGCAATCTGTAAGGCAGTGGAAGAGACAGGCCTGAAGGCTGCTCTTGTGCTTCTTCAACACACTGAGCTTTACAACTGTGACACACACACTGTTGTCACTCCTCATTGTAGCTCCTAAAAGTGCATTTGAATCCAGCGTTTCTGGTCTCCACTCTCGTTTCCAGTGCAGCAGAGGCAGGTGAGCACGAGCGCTTGGAATCCGCTCCCAGTTCCGAAGGGCAGGGAGGGAAAGTCCTTGCAGATCATCTTCAGCGCACAGTGAGCTTTGCAACTCTGAAACACACATTGCTGTCACTCCTCACTTTATCTCCTAAAAGTGCATTTCAAGCCAACGTTTCTGGTGCGCTCTCTCGCTTCGAGAGCAGTTGTGACAGGGGAGGACGAGCGCTTGGATTCTAATTTCACAGCCGAAGGGCCAGCATGGAAACTACTGCTGGGCATCTTCAGCACACATTGAGATTCACAACTCTGAAACACATATTGCTGTCACCTCTCACTTTCCTACCTGAAAGTCCAATTGAATAATACATCTCCTGTGCTTGCTCTTTGTGAGCAGTAGCAGAATATAGCACTTACGTTTGGACTCTGCTGAAACAGCAGAAGAGACAGTCCAGAAAGTTCCCACTGACCATCTTCAGCACACAGTGAGCTTTGCAACTCTGCAACACACATTGCTGTCTCTTCTTTTCCTGCCTGAAAGACCAATTGATTCCAACACCTCTGTGCCCGCTCTCTGCTGAGCAGCAACAGAGAGAGTAGAGCAGGAATGTTTAGCCTGGGCTAAAACAGCAGAAGAGCCTTGCAAAAAATCTCCTGCTTGATCATGTTTTGCACACAGTGAGCTTTAAACTGTGACACAAGCATTGCTGTCACTCCTCACTTTATCTCCTAAAAGTGCATTTGAATCCAAAGTTTCTGGTGCGCTCTCACGTTTCGAGAGGAGTTGTGACAGGGGAGGAGCAGCGCTTGGACTCTAATCCCACAGACGAAGGGCCAGCAGGGAAACGCCTGCAGGGCATCTTCAGCACACAGTGAGCTTTGCAACTCTGCAAAACACATTGCTGTCACTCCTCCCTTTATGCCTGAAAGACCAATTGATTCCAACACCTCTGTGCCCGCTCTCTGCTGAGCAGCAACAGAGAGAGTAGAGCAGGAATTTTTAGACCTGCCTAAAACAGCAGAAGAGCCTTGAAAAAAATCTCCTGCTTGATCATGTTTTGCACACAGTGAGCTTTAAACTGTGACACAAACATTGCTGTCACTCCTCACTTTATCTCCTAAAAGTGCATTTGAATCCAAAGTTTCTGGTGCGCTCTCTCGTTTGGAGAGGAGTTGTGACAGGGGAGGAGCAGCGCTTGGACTCTAATCCCACAGACGAAGGGCCAGCAGGGAAACTCCTGCAGGGCATCTTCAGCACACAGTGAGCTTTACAATTCTGCAACACACATTGCTGTCACTCCTCCTTTTCTTGCCTGAAAGTCCAATTGATTCCAACATCACTGTGCCCACTCTCTGCTGAGCAGCAACAGAGAGAGTAGAGCAGGAATGTTTAGACTGGGCTAAAACAGCAGAAGAGCCTTGCAAAAAAGCTCCTCCTGATCATGTTTAGCACACAGTGAGCTTTAAACTGTGACACAAACATTGCTGTCACTCTTCACTCTTTCTCCTAAAAGACCATTTCAATCCAAGAACTCCGTTGCCAGCACTCTGCTGATCAGCAGAGTGAGCAGGAATGTCTGCAATCTGTAAGGCAGTGGAAGAGACAGGCCTGAAGGCTGCTCTTCTGCTTCTTCAACACACTGAGCTTTACAACTGTGACACACACACTGTTGTCACTCCTCATTGTAGCTCCTAAAAGTGCATTTGAATCCAGCGTTTCTGGTCTCCACTCTCGTTTCCAGTGCAGCAGAGGCAGGTGAGCACGAGCGCTTGGAATCCGCTCCCAGTTCCGAAGGGCAGGGAGGGAAAGTCCTTGCAGATCATCTTCAGCGCACAGTGAGCTTTGCAACTCTGAAACACACATTGCTGTCACTCCTCACTTTATCTCCTAAAAGTGCATTTCAAGCCAACGTTTCTGGTGCGCTCTCTCGCTTCGAGAGCAGTTGTGACAGGGGAGGACGAGCGCTTGGATTCTAATTTCACAGCCGAAGGGCCAGCATGGAAACTACTGCTGGGCATCTTCAGCACACATTGAGATTCGCAACTCTGAAACACATATTGCTGTCACTTCTCACTTTCCTACCTGAAAGTCCAATTGAATAATACATCTCCTGTGCTTGCTCTTTGTGAGCAGTAGCAGAATATAGCACTTACGTTTGGACTCTGCTGAAACAGCAGAAGAGACAGTCCAGAAAGTTCCCACTGATCATCTTCAGCACACAGTGAGCTTTGCAACTCTGCAACACACATTGCTGTCTCTTCTTTTCCTGCCTGAAAGACCAGCAGAATCCACCATCTCTGTGCCCGCTCTCTGCTGAGCAGCAACAGAGAGAGTAGAGCAGGAATGTTTAGCCTGGGCTAAAACAGCAGAAGAGCCTTGCAAAAAATCTCCTGCTTGATCATGTTTTGCACACAGTGAGCTTTAAACTGTGACACAAACATTGCTGTCACTCCTCACTTTATCTCCTAAAAGTGCATTTGAATCCAAAGTTACTCTTGCGCTCTCTCGTTTCGATAGGAGTTGTGACAGGGGAGGAGCAGCGCTTGGACTCTAATCCCACAGACGAAGGGCCAGCAGGGAAACTCCTGCAGGGCATCTTCAGCACACAGTGGGCTTTACAATTCTGCAACACACATTGCTGTCACTCCTCCTTTTCTTGCCTGAAAGACCAATTGATTCCAACATCACTGTGCCCACTCTCTGCTGAGCAGCAACAGAGAGAGTAGAGCAGGAATGTTTAGACTGGGCTAAAACAGCAGAAGAGCCTTGCAAAAAAGCTCCTCCTGATCATGTTTAGCACACAGTGAGCTTTAAACTGTGACACAAACATTGCTGTCACTCTTCACTCTTTCTCCTAAAAGACCATTTCAATCCAAGAACTCCGTTGCCAGCACTCTGCTGATCAGCAGAGTGAGCAGGAATGTCTGCAATCTGTAAGGCAGTGGAAGAGACAGGCCTGAAGGCTGCTCTTCTGCTTCTTCAACACACTGAGCTTTACAACTGTGACACACACACTGTTGTCACTCCTCATTGTAGCTCCTAAAAGTGCATTTGAATCCAGCGTTTCTGGTCTCCACTCTCGTTTCCAGTGCAGCAGAGGCAGGTGAGCACGAGCGCTTGGAATCCGCTCCCAGTTCCGAAGGGCAGGGAGGGAAAGTCCTTGCAGATCATCTTCAGCGCACAGTGAGCTTTGCAACTCTGAAACACACATTGCTGTCACTCCTCACTTTATCTCCTAAAAGTGCATTTCAAGCCAACGTTTCTGGTGCGCTCTCTCGCTTCGAGAGCAGTTGTGACAGGGGAGGACGAGCGCTTGGATTCTAATTTCACAGCCGAAGGGCCAGCATGGAAACTACTGCTGGGCATCTTCAGCACACATTGAGATTCGCAACTCTGAAACACATATTGCTGTCACTTCTCACTTTCCTACCTGAAAGTCCAATTGAATAATACATCTCCTGTGCTTGCTCTTTGTGAGCAGTAGCAGAATATAGCACTTACGTTTGGACTCTGCTGAAACAGCAGAAGAGACAGTCCAGAAAGTTCCCACTGATCATCTTCAGCACACAGTGAGCTTTGCAACTCTGCAACACACATTGCTGTCTCTTCTTTTCCTGCCTGAAAGACCAGCAGAATCCACCATCTCTGTGCCCGCTCTCTGCTGAGCAGCAACAGAGAGAGTAGAGCAGGAATGTTTAGCCTGGGCTAAAACAGCAGAAGAGCCTTGCAAAAAATCTCCTGCTTGATCATGTTTTGCACACAGTGAGCTTTAAACTGTGACACAAACATTGCTGTCACTCCTCACTTTATCTCCTAAAAGTGCATTTGAATCCAAAGTTACTCTTGCGCTCTCTCGTTTCGATAGGAGTTGTGACAGGGGAGGAGCAGCGCTTGGACTCTAATCCCACAGACGAAGGGCCAGCAGGGAAACTCCTGCAGGGCATCTTCAGCACACAGTGGGCTTTACAATTCTGCAACACACATTGCTGTCACTCCTCCTTTTCTTGCCTGAAAGACCAATTGATTCCAACATCTCTGTGCCCACTCTCTGCTGAGCAGCAACAGAGAGAGTAGAGCAGGAATGTTTAGACTGGGCTAAAACAGCAGAAGAGCCTTGCAAAAAAGCTCCTCCTGATCATGTTTAGCACACAGTGAGCTTTAAACTGTGACACAAACATTGCTGTCACTCTTCACTCTTTCTCCTAAAAGACCATTTCAATCCAAGAACTCCGTTGCCAGCACTCTGCTGAGCAGCAGAGTGAGCAGGAATGTCTGCAATCTGTAAGGCAGTGGAAGAGACAGGCCTGAAGGCTGCTCTTGTGCTTCTTCAACACACTGAGCTTTACAACTTTGACACACACACTGTTGTCACTCCTCATTGTAGCTCCTAAAAGTGCATTTGAATCCAGCGTTTCTGGTCTCCACTCTCGTTTCAAGAGCAGCAGAGGCAGGTGAGCACGAGCGCTTGGAATCCGCTCCCAGTTCCGAAGGGCAGGGAGGGAAAGTCCTTGCAGATCATCTTCAGCGCACAGTGAGCTTTGCAACTCTGAAACACACATTGCTGTCACTCCTCACTTCATCTCCTAATAATCCGTTTGAATCCATGGTCTCTCCCGCCCTCTCTCGTTTGAACAGCAGCAGTGACAGGTGAACACGATCTCTTGGCCTCTGCTCCCACAGCCGAAGAGCCCGGAGTGAAAGCTCCGGCAGGGCATCTTCAGCACGCAGTCAGCTTTGCAACTGTGACACATATATTGCTCTCGCTCCGCACTTTCCTACCTCAAAGTCCAATTGAATCCAAAATCTCTGTGCCCTTTCTCTGCTGGGCAGAAGCAGAGAGAGTAGAGCAGGAACCTTTAGCCAATGCTAAAAGAGCGGAAGAGACAGTCCAGAAAGTTCCCACTGATCATCTTCAGCGCACAGCGAGCTTTGCAACTCTGCAACACACATTGCTGTCACTCCTCCCTTTTTGCCTGAAAGACCAGCTGAATTCACCATCTCTGTGCCCGCTCTCTGCTGAGCAGCAACAGAGAGAGTAGAGCAGGAATTTTTAGACCTGCCTAAAACAGCAGAAGAGCCTTGAAAAAAATCTCCTGCTTGATCATGTTTTGCACACAGTGAGCTTTAAACTGTGACACAAACATTGCTGTCACTCCTCACTTTATCTCCTAAAAGTGCATTTGAATCCAAAGTTTCTGGTGCGCTCTCTCGTTTCGAGAGGAGTTGTGACAGGGGAGGAGCAGCGCTTGGACTCTAATCCCACAGACGAAGGGCCAGCAGGGAAACTCCTGCAGGGCATCTTCAGCACACAGTGAGCTTTACAATTCTGCAACACACATTGCTGTCACTCCTCCTTTTCTTGCCTGAAAGTCCAATTGATTCCAACATCACTGTGCCCACTCTCTGCTGAGCAGCAACAGAGAGAGTAGAGCAGGAATGTTTAGACTGGGCTAAAACAGCAGAAGAGCCTTGCAAAAAAGCTCCTCCTGATCATGTTTAGCACACAGTGAGCTTTAAACTGTGACACAAACATTGCTGTCACTCTTCACTCTTTCTCCTAAAAGACCATTTCAATCCAAGAACTCCGTTGCCAGCACTCTGCTGATCAGCAGAGTGAGCAGGAATGTCTGCAATCTGTAAGGCAGTGGAAGAGACAGGCCTGAAGGCTGCTCTTGTGCTTCTTCAACACACTGAGCTTTACAACTGTGACACACACACTGTTGTCACTCCTCATTGTAGCTCCTAAAAGTGCATTTGAATCCAGCGTTTCTGGTCTCCACTCTCGTTTCCAGTGCAGCAGAGGCAGGTGAGCACGAGCGCTTGGAATCCGCTCCCAGTTCCGAAGGGCAGGGAGGGAAAGTCCTTGCAGATCATCTTCAGCGCACAGTGAGCTTTGCAACTCTGAAACACACATTGCTGTCACTCCTCACTTTATCTCCTAAAAGTGCATTTCAAGCCAACGTTTCTGGTGCGCTCTCTCGCTTCGAGAGCAGTTGTGACAGGGGAGGACGAGCGCTTGGATTCTAATTTCACAGCCGAAGGGCCAGCATGGAAACTACTGCTGGGCATCTTCAGCACACATTGAGATTCACAACTCTGAAACACATATTGCTGTCACCTCTCACTTTCCTACCTGAAAGTCCAATTGAATAATACATCTCCTGTGCTTGCTCTTTGTGAGCAGTAGCAGAATATAGCACTTACGTTTGGACTCTGCTGAAACAGCAGAAGAGACAGTCCAGAAAGTTCCCACTGACCATCTTCAGCACACAGTGAGCTTTGCAACTCTGCAACACACATTGCTGTCTCTTCTTTTCCTGCCTGAAAGACCAATTGATTCCAACACCTCTGTGCCCGCTCTCTGCTGAGCAGCAACAGAGAGAGTAGAGCAGGAATGTTTAGCCTGGGCTAAAACAGCAGAAGAGCCTTGCAAAAAATCTCCTGCTTGATCATGTTTTGCACACAGTGAGCTTTAATCTGTGACACAAGCATTGCTGTCACTCCTCACTTTATCTCCTAAAAGTGCATTTGAATCCAAAGTTTCTGGTGCGCTCTCACGTTTCGAGAGGAGTTGTGACAGGGGAGGAGCAGCGCTTGGACTCTAATCCCACAGACGAAGGGCCAGCAGGGAAACGCCTGCAGGGCATCTTCAGCACACAGTGAGCTTTGCAACTCTGCAAAACACATTGCTGTAACTCCTCCTTTTCCTGCCTGGAAGACCTATTGATTCCAACATCTCTGTGCCCACTCTCTGCTGAGCAGCAACAGAGAGAGTAGAGCAGGAATGTTTAGACTGGGCTAAAACAGCAGAAGAGCCTTGCAAAAAAGCTCCTCCTGATCATGTTTAGCACACAGTGAGCTTTAAACTGTGACACAAACATTGCTGTCACTCTTCACTCTTTCTCCTAAAAGACCATTTCAATCCAAGAACTCCGTTGCCAGCACTCTGCTGATCAGCAGAGTGAGCAGGAATGTCTGCAATCTGTAAGGCAGTGGAAGAGACAGGCCTGAAGGCTGCTCTTGTGCTTCTTCAACACACTGAGCTTTACAACTGTGACACACACACTGTTGTCACTCCTCATTGTAGCTCCTAAAAGTGCATTTGAATCCAGCGTTTCTGGTCTCCACTCTCGTTTCCAGTGCAGCAGAGGCAGGTGAGCACGAGCGCTTGGAATCCGCTCCCAGTTCCGAAGGGCAGGGAGGGAAAGTCCTTGCAGATCATCTTCAGCGCACAGTGAGCTTTGCAACTCTGAAACACACATTGCTGTCACTCCTCACTTTATCTCCTAAAAGTGCATTTCAAGCCAACGTTTCTGGTGCGCTCTCTCGCTTCGAGAGCAGTTGTGACAGGGGAGGACGAGCGCTTGGATTCTAATTTCACAGCCGAAGGGCCAGCATGGAAACTACTGCTGGGCATCTTCAGCACACATTGAGATTCACAACTCTGAAACACATATTGCTGTCACCTCTCACTTTCCTACCTGAAAGTCCAATTGAATAATACATCTCCTGTGCTTGCTCTTTGTGAGCAGTAGCAGAATATAGCACTTACGTTTGGACTCTGCTGAAACAGCAGAAGAGACAGTCCAGAAAGTTCCCACTGATCATCTTCAGCACACAGTGAGCTTTGCAACTCTGCAACACACATTGCTGTCTCTTCTTTTCCTGCCTGAAAGACCAATTGATTCCAACACCTCTGTGCCCGCTCTCTGCTGAGCAGCAACAGAGAGAGTAGAGCAGGAATGTTTAGCCTGGGCTAAAACAGCAGAAGAGCCTTGCAAAAAATCTCCTGCTTGATCATGTTTTGCACACAGTGAGCTTTAAACTGTGACACAAGCATTGCTGTCACTCCTCACTTTATCTCCTAAAAGTGCATTTGAATCCAAAGTTTCTGGTGCGCTCTCACGTTTCGAGAGGAGTTGTGACAGGGGAGGAGCAGCGCTTGGACTCTAATCCCACAGACGAAGGGCCAGCAGGGAAACTCCTGCAGGGCATCTTCAGCACACAGTGAGCTTTGCAATTCTGCAACACACATTGCTGTAACTCCTTTTCCTGCCTGGAAGACCAATTGATTCCAACATCTCTGTGCCCACTCTCTGCTGAGCAGCAACAGAGAGAGTAGAGCAGGAATGTTTAGACTGGGCTAAAACAGCAGAAGAGCCTTGCAAAAAAGCTCCTCCTGATCATGTTTAGCACACAGTGAGCTTTAAACTGTGACACAAACATTGCTGTCACTCTTCACTCTTTCTCCTAAAAGACCATTTCAATCCAAGAACTCCGTTGCCAGCACTCTGCTGAGCAGCAGAGTGAGCAGGAATGTCTGCAATCTGTAAGGCAGTGGAAGAGACAGGCCTGAAGGCTGCTCTTGTGCTTCTTCAACACACTGAGCTTTACAACTTTGACACACACACTGTTGTCACTCCTCATTGTAGCTCCTAAAAGTGCATTTGAATCCAGCGTTTCTGGTCTCCACTCTCGTTTCAAGAGCAGCAGAGGAAGGTGAGCACGAGCGCTTGGAATCCGCTCCCAGTTCCGAAGGGCAGGGAGGGAAAGTCCTTGCAGATCATCTTCAGCGCACAGTGAGCTTTGCAACTCTGAAACACACATTGCTGTCACTCCTCACTTCATCTCCTAATAATCCGTTTGAATCCATGGTCTCTCCCGCCCTCTCTCGTTTGAACAGCAGCAGTGACAGGTGAACACGATCTCTTGGCCTCTGCTCCCACAGCCGAAGAGCCCGGAGTGAAAGCTCCGGCAGGGCATCTTCAGCACGCAGTCAGCTTTGCAACTGTGACACATATATTGCTCTCGCTCCGCACTTTCCTACCTCAAAGTCCAATTGAATCCAAAATCTCTGTGCCCTTTCTCTGCTGGGCAGAAGCAGAGAGAGTAGAGCAGGAACCTTTATCCAATGCTAAAAGAGCAGAAGAGACAGTCCAGAAAGTTCCCACTGATCATCTTCAGCGCACAGCGAGCTTTGCAACTCTGCAACACACATTGCTGTCACTCCTCCCTTTTTGCCTGAAAGACCAGCTGAATCCACCATCTCTGTGCCCGCTCTCTGCTGAGCAGCAACAGAGAGAGTAGAGCAGGAATTTTTAGACCTGCCTAAAACAGCAGAAGAGCCTTGAAAAAAATCTCCTGCTTGATCATGTTTTGCACACAGTGAGCTTTAAACTGTGACACAAACATTGCTGTCACTCCTCACTTTATCTCCTAAAAGTGCATTTGAATCCAAAGTTTCTGGTGCGCTCTCTCGTTTGGAGAGGAGTTGTGACAGGGGAGGAGCAGCGCTTGGACTCTAATCCCACAGACGAAGGGCCAGCAGGGAAACTCCTGCAGGGCATCTTCAGCGCACAGTGAGCTTTACAATTCAGAAACACACATTGCTGTCACTCCTCCTTTTCTTGCCTGAAAGACCAATTGATTCCAACATCTCTGTGCCCACTCTCTGCTGAGCAGCAACAGAGAGAGTAGAGCAGGAATGTTTAGACTGGGCTAAAACAGCAGAAGAGCCTTGCAAAAAAGCTCCTCCTGATCATTTTTAGCACACAGTGAGCTTTAAACTGTGACACAAACATTGCTGTCACTCTTCACTCTTTCTCCTAAAAGACCATTTCAATCCCAGAACTCCGTTGCCAGCACTCTGCTGAGCAGCAGAGTGAGCAGGGATGTCTGCAATCTGTAAGGCAGTGGAAGAGACAGGCCTGAAGGCTGCTCTTGTGCTTCTTCCACACACTGAGCTTTACAACTGTGACACACACACTGTTGTCACTCCTCATTGTAGCTCCTAAAAGTGCATTTGAATCCAGCGTTTCTGGTCTCCACTCTCGTTTCAAGAGCAGCAGAGGAAGGTGAGCATGAGCGCTTGGAATCCGCTCCCAGTTCCGAAGGGCAGGGAGGGAAAGTCCTTGCAGATCATCTTCAGCGCACAGTGAGCTTTGCAACTCTGAAACACACATTGCTGTCACTCCTCACTTTATCTCCTAAAAGTGCATTTCAAGCCAACGTTTCTGGTGCGCTCTCTCGCTTCGAGAGCAGTTGTGACAGGGGAGGACGAGCGCTTGGATTCTAATTTCACAGCCGAAGGGCCAGCATGGAAACTACTGCTGGGCATCTTCAGCACACATTGAGATTCACAACTCTGAAACACATATTGCTGTCACCTCTCACTTTCCTACCTGAAAGTCCAATTGAATAATACATCTCCTGTGCTTGCTCTTTGTGAGCAGTAGCAGAATATAGCACTTACGTTTGGACTCTGCTGAAACAGCAGAAGAGACAGTCCAGGAAGTTCCCACTGATCATCTTCAGCACACAGTGAGCTTTGCAACTCTGCAACACACATTGCTGTCTCTTCTTTTCCTGCCTGAAAGACCAATTGATTCCAACACCTCTGTGCCCGCTCTCTGCTGAGCAGCAACAGAGAGAGTAGAGCAGGAATGTTTAGCCTGGGCTAAAACAGCAGAAGAGCCTTGCAAAAAATCTCCTGCTTGATCATGTTTTGCACACAGTGAGCTTTAAACTGTGACACAAACATTGCTGTCACTCCTCACTTTATCTCCTAAAAGTGCATTTGAATCCAAAGTTTCTGGTGCGCTCTCACGTTTCGAGAGGAGTTGTGACAGGGGAGGTGCAGCGCTTGGACTCTAATCCCACAGACGAAGGGCCAGCAGGGAAACTCCTGCAGGGCATCTTCAGCACACAGTGAGCTTTGCAATTCTGCAACACACATTGCTGTAACTCCTTTTCCTGCCTGGAAGACCAATTGATTCCAACATCTCTGTGCCCACTCTCTGCTGAGCAGCAACAGAGAGAAGGAATGTTTAGATTGGGCTAAAACAGCAGAAGAGCCTTGCAAAAAAGCTCCTCCTGATCATGTTTAGCACACAGTGAGCTTTAAACTGTGACACAAACATTGCTGTCACTCTTCACTCTTTCTCCTAAAAGACCATTTCAATCCAAGAACTCCGTTGCCAGCACTCTGCTGAGCAGCAGAGTGAGCAGGAATGTCTGCAATCTGTAAGGCAGTGGAAGAGACAGGCCTGAAGGCTGCTCTTGTGCTTCTTCAACACACTGAGCTTTACAACTTTGACACACACACTGTTGTCACTCCTCATTGTAGCTCCTAAAAGTGCATTTGAATCCAGCGTTTCTGGTCTCCACTCTCGTTTCAAGAGCAGCAGAGGAAGGTGAGCACGAGCGCTTGGAATCCGCTCCCAGTTCCGAAGGGCAGGGAGGGAAAGTCCTTGCAGATCATCTTCAGCGCACAGTGAGCTTTGCAACTCTGAAACACACATTGCTGTCACTCCTCACTTCATCTCCTAATAATCCGTTTGAATCCATGGTCTCTCCCGCACTCTCTCGTTTGAACAGCAGCAGTGACAGGTGAACACGATCTCTTGGCCTCTGCTCCCACAGCCGAAGAGCCCGGAGTGAAAGCTCCGGCAGGGCATCTTCAGCACGCAGTCAGCTTTGCAACTGTGACACATATATTGCTCTCGCTCCGCACTTTCCTACCTCAAAGTCCAATTGAATCCAAAATCTCTGTGCCCTTTCTCTGCTGGGCAGAAGCAGAGAGAGTAGAGCAGGAACCTTTATCCAATGCTAAAAGAGCAGAAGAGACAGTCCAGAAAGTTCCCACTGATCATCTTCAGCGCACAGCGAGCTTTGCAACTCTGCAACACACATTGCTGTCACTCCTCCCTTTTTGCCTGAAAGACCAGCTGAATCCACCATCTCTGTGCCCGCTCTCTGCTGAGCAGCAACAGAGAGAGTAGAGCAGGAATTTTTAGACCTGCCTAAAACAGCAGAAGAGCCTTGAAAAAAATCTCCTGCTTGATCATGTTTTGCACACAGTGAGCTTTAAACTGTGACACAAACATTGCTGTCACTCCTCACTTTATCTCCTAAAAGTGCATTTGAATCCAAAGTTTCTGGTGCGCTCTCTCGTTTGGAGAGGAGTTGTGACAGGGGAGGAGCAGCGCTTGGACTCTAATCCCACAGACGAAGGGCCAGCAGGGAAACTCCTGCAGGGCATCTTCAGCACACAGTGAGCTTTACAATTCTGCAACACACATTTCTTTCACTCCTCCTTTTCTTGCCTGAAAGTCCAATTGATTCCAACATCACTGTGCCCACTCTCTGCTGAGCAGCAACAGAGAGAGTAGAGCAGGAATGTTTAGACTGTGCTAAAACAGCAGAAGAGCCTTGCAAAAAAGCTCCTCCTGATCATGTTTAGCACACAGTGAGCTTTAAACTGTGACACAAACATTGCTGTCACTCTTCACTCTTTCTCCTAAAAGACCATTTCAATCCAAGAACTCCGTTGCCAGCACTCTGCTGAGCAGCAGAGTGAGCAGGAATGTCTGCAATCTGTAAGGCAGTGGAAGAGACAGGCCTGAAGGCTGCTCTTGTGCTTCTTCAACACACTGAGCTTTACAACTGTGACACACACACTGTTGTCACTCCTCATTGTAGCTCCTAAAAGTGCATTTGAATCCAGCGTTTCTGGTCTCCACTCTCGTTTCCAGTGCAGCAGAGGCAGGTGAGCACGAGCGCTTGGAATCCGCTCCCAGTTCCGAAGGGCAGGGAGGGAAAGTCCTTGCAGATCATCTTCAGCGCACAGTGAGCTTTGCAACTCTGAAACACACATTGCTGTCACTCCTCACTTTATCTCCTAAAAGTGCATTTCAAGCCAACGTTTCTGGTGCGCTCTCTCGCTTCGAGAGCAGTTGTGACAGGGGAGGACGAGCGCTTGGATTCTAATTTCACAGCCGAAGGGCCAGCATGGAAACTACTGCTGGGCATCTTCAGCACACATTGAGATTCGCAACTCTGAAACACATATTGCTGTCACCTCTCACTTTCCTACCTGAAAGTCCAATTGAATAATACATCTCCTGTGCTTGCTCTTTGTGAGCAGTAGCAGAATATAGCACTTACGTTTGGACTCTGCTGAAACAGCAGAAGAGACAGTCCAGGAAGTTCCCACTGATCATCTTCAGCACACAGTGAGCTTTGCAACTCTGCAACACACATTGCTGTCTCTTCTTTTCCTGCCTGAAAGACCAGCTGAATCCACCATCTCTGTGCCCGCTCTCTGCTGAGCAGCAACAGAGAGAGTAGAGCAGGAATGTTTAGCCTGGGCTAAAACAGCAGAAGAGCCTTGCAAAAAATCTCCTGCTTGATCATGTTTTGCACACAGTGAGCTTTAAACTGTGACACAAACATTGCTGTCACTCCTCACTTTATCTCCTAAAAGTGCATTTGAATCCAAAGTTTCTGGTGCGCTCTCTCGTTTCGAGAGGAGTTGTGACAGGGGAGGAGCAGCGCTTGGACTCTAATCCCACAGACGAAGGGCCAGCAGGGAAACTCCTGCAGGGCATCTTCAGCACACAGTGAGCTTTGCAATTCTGCAACACACATTGCTGTAACTCCTTTTCCTGCCTGGAAGACCAATTGATTCCAACATCTCTGTGCCCACTCTCTGCTGAGCAGCAACAGAGAGAAGGAATGTTTAGATTGGGCTAAAACAGCAGAAGAGCCTTGCAAAAAAGCTCCTCCTGATCATGTTTAGCACACAGTGAGCTTTAAACTGTGACACAAACATTGCTGTCACTCTTCACTCTTTCTCCTAAAAGACCATTTCAATCCAAGAACTCCGTTGCCAGCACTCTGCTGAGCAGCAGAGTGAGCAGGAATGTCTGCAATCTGTAAGGCAGTGGAAGAGACAGGCCTGAAGGCTGCTCTTGTGCTTCTTCAACACACTGAGCTTTACAACTGTGACACACACACTGTTGTCACTCCTCATTGTAGCTCCTAAAAGTGCATTTGAATCCAGCGTTTCTGGTCTCCACTCTCGTTTCCAGTGCAGCAGAGGCAGGTGAGCACGAGCGCTTGGAATCCGCTCCCAGTTCCGAAGGGCAGGGAGGGAAAGTCCTTGCAGATCATCTTCAGCGCACAGTGAGCTTTGCAACTCTGAAACACACATTGCTGTCACTCCTCACTTTATCTCCTAAAAGTGCATTTCAAGCCAACGTTTCTGGTGCGCTCTCTCGCTTCGAGAGCAGTTGTGACAGGGGAGGACGAGCGCTTGGATTCTAATTTCACAGCCGAAGGGCCAGCATGGAAACTACTGCTGGGCATCTTCAGCACACATTGAGATTCACAACTCTGAAACACATATTGCTGTCACCTCTCACTTTCCTACCTGAAAGTCCAATTGAATAATACATCTCCTGTGCTCGCTCTTTGTGAGCAGTAGCAGAATATAGCACTTACGTTTGGACTCTGCTGAAACAGCAGAAGAGACAGTCCAGGAAGTTCCCACTGATCATCTTCAGCACACAGTGAGCTTTGCAACTCTGCAACACACATTGCTGTCTCTTCTTTTCCTGCCTGAAAGACCAGCTGAATCCACCATCTCTGTGCCCGCTCTCTGCTGAGCAGCAACAGAGAGAGTAGAGCAGGAATGTTTAGCCTGGGCTAAAACAGCAGAAGAGCCTTGCAAAAAATCTCCTGCTTGATCATGTTTTGCACACAGTGAGCTTTAAACTGTGACACAAACATTGCTGTCACTCCTCACTTTATCTCCTAAAAGTGCATTTGAATCCAAAGTTTCTGGTGCGCTCTCTCGTTTCGAGAGGAGTTGTGACAGGGGAGGAGCAGCGCTTGGACTCTAATCCCACAGACGAAGGGCCAGCAGGGAAACTCCTGCAGGGCATCTTCAGCGCACAGTGAGCTTTACAATTCAGAAACACACATTGCTGTCACTCCTCCTTTTCTTGCCTGAAAGACCAATTGATTCCAACATCTCTGTGCCCACTCTCTGCTGAGCAGCAACAGAGAGAGTAGAGCAGGAATGTTTAGACTGGGCTAAAACAGCAGAAGAGCCTTGCAAAAAAGCTCCTCCTGATCATGTTTAGCACACAGTGAGCTTTAAACTGTGACACAAACATTGCTGTCACTCTTCACTCTTTCTCCTAAAAGACCATTTCAATCCCAGAACTCCGTTGCCAGCACTCTGCTGAGCAGCAGAGTGAGCAGGGATGTCTGCAATCTGTAAGGCAGTGGAAGAGACAGGCCTGAAGGCTGCTCTTGTGCTTCTTCCACACACTGAGCTTTACAACTGTGACACACACACTGTTGTCACTCCTCATTGTAGCTCCTAAAAGTGCATTTGAATCCAGCGTTTCTGGTCTCCACTCTCGTTTCAAGAGCAGCAGAGGAAGGTGAGCATGAGCGCTTGGAATCCGCTCCCAGTTCCGAAGGGCAGGGAGGGAAAGTCCTTGCAGATCATCTTCAGCGCACAGTGAGCTTTGCAACTCTGAAACACACATTGCTGTCACTCCTCACTTTATCTCCTAAAAGTGCATTTCAAGCCAACGTTTCTGGTGCGCTCTCTCGCTTCGAGAGCAGTTGTGACAGGGGAGGACGAGCGCTTGGATTCTAATTTCACAGCCGAAGGGCCAGCATGGAAACTACTGCTGGGCATCTTCAGCACACATTGAGATTCACAACTCTGAAACACATATTGCTGTCACCTCTCACTTTCCTACCTGAAAGTCCAATTGAATAATACATCTCCTGTGCTTGCTCTTTGTGAGCAGTAGCAGAATATAGCACTTACGTTTGGACTCTGCTGAAACAGCAGAAGAGACAGTCCAGAAAGTTCCCACTGATCATCTTCAGCACACAGTGAGCTTTGCAACTCTGCAACACACATTGCTGTCTCTTCTTTTCCTGCCTGAAAGACCAATTGATTCCAACACCTCTGTGCCCGCTCTCTGCTGAGCAGCAACAGAGAGAGTAGAGCAGGAATGTTTAGCCTGGGCTAAAACAGCAGAAGAGCCTTGCAAAAAATCTCCTGCTTGATCATGTTTTGCACACAGTGAGCTTTAAACTGTGACACAAACATTGCTGTCACTCCTCACTTTATCTCCTAAAAGTGCATTTGAATCCAAAGTTTCTGGTGCGCTCTCACGTTTCGAGAGGAGTTGTGACAGGGGAGGTGCAGCGCTTGGACTCTAATCCCACAGACGAAGGGCCAGCAGGGAAACTCCTGCAGGGCATCTTCAGCACACAGTGAGCTTTGCAATTCTGCAACACACATTGCTGTAACTCCTTTTCCTGCCTGGAAGACCAATTGATTCCAACATCTCTGTGCCCACTCTCTGCTGAGCAGCAACAGAGAGAAGGAATGTTTAGATTGGGCTAAAACAGCAGAAGAGCCTTGCAAAAAAGCTCCTCCTGATCATGTTTAGCACACAGTGAGCTTTAAACTGTGACACAAACATTGCTGTCACTCTTCACTCTTTCTCCTAAAAGACCATTTCAATCCAAGAACTCCGTTGCCAGCACTCTGCTGAGCAGCAGAGTGAGCAGGAATGTCTGCAATCTGTAAGGCAGTGGAAGAGACAGGCCTGAAGGCTGCTCTTGTGCTTCTTCAACACACTGAGCTTTACAACTGTGACACACACACTGTTGTCACTCCTCATTGTAGCTCCTAAAAGTGCATTTGAATCCAGCGTTTCTGGTCTCCACTCTCGTTTCCAGTGCAGCAGAGGCAGGTGAGCACGAGCGCTTGGAATCCGCTCCCAGTTCCGAAGGGCAGGGAGGGAAAGTCCTTGCAGATCATCTTCAGCGCACAGTGAGCTTTGCAACTCTGAAACACACATTGCTGTCACTCCTCACTTTATCTCCTAAAAGTGCATTTCAAGCCAACGTTTCTGGTGCGCTCTCTCGCTTCGAGAGCAGTTGTGACAGGGGAGGACGAGCGCTTGGATTCTAATTTCACAGCCGAAGGGCCAGCATGGAAACTACTGCTGGGCATCTTCAGCACACATTGAGATTCGCAACTCTGAAACACATATTGCTGTCACCTCTCACTTTCCTACCTGAAAGTCCAATTGAATAATACATCTCCTGTGCTTGCTCTTTGTGAGCAGTAGCAGAATATAGCACTTAAGTTTGGACTCTGCTGAAACAGCAGAAGAGACAGTCCAGGAAGTTCCCACTGATCATCTTCAGCACACAGTGAGCTTTGCAACTCTGCAACACACATTGCTGTCTCTTCTTTTCCTGCCTGAAAGACCAGCTGAATCCACCATCTCTGTGCCCGCTCTCTGCTGAGCAGCAACAGAGAGAGTAGAGCAGGAATGTTTAGCCTGGGCTAAAACAGCAGAAGAGCCTTGCAAAAAATCTCCTGCTTGATCATGTTTTGCACACAGTGAGCTTTAAACTGTGACACAAACATTGCTGTCACTCCTCACTTTATCTCCTAAAAGTGCATTTGAATCCAAAGTTTCTGGTGCGCTCTCTCGTTTCGAGAGGAGTTGTGACAGGGGAGGAGCAGCGCTTGGACTCTAATCCCACAGACGAAGGGCCAGCAGGGAAACTCCTGCAGGGCATCTTCAGCACACAGTGAGCTTTACAATTCAGAAACACACATTGCTGTCACTCCTCCTTTTCTTGCCTGAAAGTCCAATTGATTCCAACATCACTGTGCCCACTCTCTGCTGAGCAGCAACAGAGAGAGTAGAGCAGGAATGTTTAGACTGGGCTAAAACAGCAGAAGAGCCTTGCAAAAAAGCTCCTCCTGATCATGTTTAGCACACAGTGAGCTTTAAACTGTGACACAAACATTGCTGTCACTCTTCACTCTTTCTCCTAAAAGACCATTTCAATCCAAGAACTCCGTTGCCAGCACTCTGCTGAGCAGCAGAGTGAGCAGGAATGTCTGCAATCTGTAAGGCAGTGGAAGAGACAGGCCTGAAGGCTGCTCTTGTGCTTCTTCAACACACTGAGCTTTACAACTGTGACACACACACTGTTGTCACTCCTCATTGTAGCTCCTAAAAGTGCATTTGAATCCAGCGTTTCTGGTCTCCACTCTCGTTTCCAGTGCAGCAGAGGCAGGTGAGCACGAGCGCTTGGAATCCGCTCCCAGTTCCGAAGGGCAGGGAGGGAAAGTCCTTGCAGATCATCTTCAGCGCACAGTGAGCTTTGCAACTCTGAAACACACATTGCTGTCACTCCTCACTTTATCTCCTAAAAGTGCATTTCAAGCCAACGTTTCTGGTGCGCTCTCTCGCTTCGAGAGCAGTTGTGACAGGGGAGGACGAGCGCTTGGATTCTAATTTCACAGCCGAAGGGCCAGCATGGAAACTACTGCTGGGCATCTTCAGCACACATTGAGATTCGCAACTCTGAAACACATATTGCTGTCACCTCTCACTTTCCTACCTGAAAGTCCAATTGAATAATACATCTCCTGTGCTTGCTCTTTGTGAGCAGTAGCAGAATATAGCACTTACGTTTGGACTCTGCTGAAACAGCAGAAGAGACAGTCCAGGAAGTTCCCACTGATCATCTTCAGCACACAGTGAGCTTTGCAACTCTGCAACACACATTGCTGTCTCTTCTTTTCCTGCCTGAAAGACCAGCTGAATCCACCATCTCTGTGCCCGCTCTCTGCTGAGCAGCAACAGAGAGAGTAGAGCAGGAATGTTTAGCCTGGGCTAAAACAGCAGAAGAGCCTTGCAAAAAATCTCCTGCTTGATCATGTTTTGCACACAGTGAGCTTTAAACTGTGACACAAACATTGCTGTCACTCCTCACTTTATCTCCTAAAAGTGCATTTCAAGCCAACGTTTCTGGTGCGCTCTCTCGCTTCGAGAGCAGTTGTGACAGGGGAGGAGGAGCAGCGCTTGGACTCTAATCCCACAGACGAAGGGCCAGCAGGGAAACTCCTGCAGGGCATCTTCAGCACACAGTGAGCTTTACAATTCTGCAACACACATTGCTGTCACTCCTCCTTTTCTTGCCTGAAAGACCAATTGATTCCAACATCTCTGTGCCCACTCTCTGCTGAGCAGCAACAGAGAGAGTAGAGCAGGAATGTTTAGACTGGGCTAAAACAGCAGAAGAGCCTTGCAAAAAAGCTCCTCCTGATCATGTTTAGCACACAGTGAGCTTTAAACTGTGACACAAACATTGGTGTCACTCTTCACTCTTTCTCCTAAAAGACCATTTCAATCCCAGAACTCCGTTGCCAGCACTCTGCTGAGCAGCAGAGTGAGCAGGGATGTCTGCAATCTGTAAGGCAGTGGAAGAGACAGGCCTGAAGGCTGCTCTTGTGCTTCTTCCACACACTGAGCTTTACAACTGTGACACACACACTGTTGTCACTCCTCATTGTAGCTCCTAAAAGTGCATTTGAATCCAGCGTTTCTGGTCTCCACTCTCGTTTCAAGAGCAGCAGAGGAAGGTGAGCATGAGCGCTTGGAATCCGCTCCCAGTTCCGAAGGGCAGGGAGGGAAAGTCCTTGCAGATCATCTTCAGCGCACAGTGAGCTTTGCAACTCTGAAACACACATTGCTGTCACTCCTCACTTTATCTCCTAAAAGTGCATTTCAAGCCAACGTTTCTGGTGCGCTCTCTCGCTTCGAGAGCAGTTGTGACAGGGGAGGACGAGCGCTTGGATTCTAATTTCACAGCCGAAGGGCCAGCATGGAAACTACTGCTGGGCATCTTCAGCACACATTGAGATTCACAACTCTGAAACACATATTGCTGTCACCTCTCACTTTCCTACCTGAAAGTCCAATTGAATAATACATCTCCTGTGCTTGCTCTTTGTGAGCAGTAGCAGAATATAGCACTTACGTTTGGACTCTGCTGAAACAGCAGAAGAGACAGTCCAGAAAGTTCCCACTGATCATCTTCAGCACACAGTGAGCTTTGCAACTCTGCAACACACATTGCAGTCTCTTCTTTTCCTGCCTGAAAGACCAATTGATTCCAACACCTCTGTGCCCGCTCTCTGCTGAGCAGCAACAGAGAGAGTAGAGCAGGAATGTTTAGCCTGGGCTAAAACAGCAGAAGAGCCTTGCAAAAAATCTCCTGCTTGATCATGTTTTGCACACAGTGAGCTTTAAACTGTGACACAAACATTGCTGTCACTCCTCACTTTATCTCCTAAAAGTGCATTTGAATCCAAAGTTTCTGGTGCGCTCTCACGTTTCGAGAGGAGTTGTGACAGGGGAGGTGCAGCGCTTGGACTCTAATCCCACAGACGAAGGGCCAGCAGGGAAACTCCTGCAGGGCATCTTCAGCACACAGTGAGCTTTGCAATTCTGCAACACACATTGCTGTAACTCCTTTTCCTGCCTGGAAGACCAATTGATTCCAACATCTCTGTGCCCACTCTCTGCTGAGCAGCAACAGAGAGAAGGAATGTTTAGATTGGGCTAAAACAGCAGAAGAGCCTTGCAAAAAAGCTCCTCCTGATCATGTTTAGCACACAGTGAGCTTTAAACTGTGACACAAACATTGCTGTCACTCTTCACTCTTTCTCCTAAAAGACCATTTCAATCCAAGAACTCCGTTGCCAGCACTCTGCTGAGCAGCAGAGTGAGCAGGAATGTCTGCAATCTGTAAGGCAGTGGAAGAGACAGGCCTGAAGGCTGCTCTTGTGCTTCTTCAACACACTGAGCTTTACAACTGTGACACACACACTGTTGTCACTCCTCATTGTAGCTCCTAAAAGTGCATTTGAATCCAGCGTTTCTGGTCTCCACTCTCGTTTCAAGAGCAGCAGAGGAAGGTGAGCACGAGCGCTTGGAATCCGCTCCCAGTTCCGAAGGGCAGGGAGGGAAAGTCCTTGCAGATCATCTTCAGCGCACAGTGAGCTTTGCAACTCTGAAACACACATTGCTGTCACTCCTCACTTCATCTCCTAATAATCCGTTTGAATCCATGGTCTCTCCCGCCCTCTCTCGTTTGAACAGCAGCAGTGACAGGTGAGTAGCTTGCGAGAGGACGCCTGCAACACCGGAGCGGAGAGGGGAGAGATCAGCGTCCAGGAGCCTCACCTCAGAGCGACAAGAGCCACTGAGGAGGGAGCCTCAAGTCCTCAACAGGACTTGCCCAGGACTCGGAAGCTCAGCTCCCGCGAGGGGCTGACTCACAGGGGGCGGAGCCAGGAGGCTCGGTGTCAGATTCAAACCGGCCATCAAGGGCCACTCTCGATCAGTTGCTGAGGTGAGTAGCTTGCGAGAGGACGCCTGCAACACCGGAGCGGAGAGGGGAGAGATCAGCGTCCAGGAGCCTCACCTCAGAGCGACAAGAGCCACTGAGGAGGGAGCCTCAAGTCCTCAACAGGACTTGCCCAGGACTCGGAAGCTCAGCTCCCGCGAGGGGCTGACTCACAGGGGGCGGAGCCAGGAGGCTCGGTGTCAGATTCAAACCGGCCATCAAGGGCCACTCTCGATCAGTTGCTGAGGTGAGTAGCTTGCGAGAGGACGCCTGCAACACCGGAGCGGAGAGGGGAGAGATCAGCGTCCAGGAGCCTCACCTCAGAGCGACAAGAGCCACTGAGGAGGGAGCCTCAAGTCCTCAACAGGACTTGCCCAGGACTCGGAAGCTCAGCTCCCGCGAGGGGCTGACTCACAGGGGGCGGAGCCAAGAGGAGTGGCACCAGCTGGGAGTGGCTAAAAAACCTTCCCAGGGAGCGCGGCGAACAGAGCCGGCAAACAGAGAGCGTCGAGGCAGAGGGTCGAGGCAGTTTGCGCGGCAGTTCGCGCGGGCAGGCGAGCGGGCAGGCGAGCGGGCAGGGAAGCGTTCCATCCGCCTCATCGAGAGGACTCGCCTGGAGTACAGGAGGGGGAAGGAGTGCTGAGGGACGTAGACGGATTGATTGACCAGATAGATCATGGTTACAACACGATCGAAAGCTGTAGTGAGTACTAATGTGGGTATCCAGACTGAGCCTTCCTGCAGACATGCAGCTGTGCAGGTCTCTGGCTGCAGCGAATGCCTGAGCCTGGCACTTGTATTGGAGGGAGCCAGTGACACTGCTTGTGTTCGCTGTGAGCAAATAAATGACCTGCTCAGGCAGGTGGCTGAACTGAGGGAGGAGGTAGAAAGGTTGAGAGCCATTAGAGAGTGTGAAAGTGAAATAGATTGGTGGAACCACACCCTAAGGCAAGGGCAGAGGGAAGTGGTTCAACAAGATATGGATCCCCTTCCCTCCTACCATCAGACAGAAGGAGAGAGCTTAATGGACAAGGATGGATGGAGGGAGGTTCCTCCTCGGAGAGGTAAGCGAAAACCCTCACAATCCCTTCCTCCCTCCCAGTTGCCCTTGAATAACAGGTATGAGGTCTTGGAAATTCAGGGCCAGGTGAATGGAGATGGTGAGGCAAATCTATCTAGTGAGTCACCCAGGGCTAGTCACTCACCCACATGCCTCAGAACTTCCCCAACCAAGAAGAAAAGAAGAGTAATTGTGGTGGGTGACTCCCTTCTGAGGGGAACAGAAGGGCCCATTTGTCGACCGGATCCACCCCACAGGGAGGTCTGCTGCCTGCCTGGGGCTCGGATTAGAGATGTTAAAAAGAAGCTCTCTGAACTGGTGCAGCCGTCTGACTACTACCCACTGCTGGTTTTTCAGGTTGGCAGTGACGAAATTATTACGAGGAACGTAAGGGCAATGAAGAGAGACTACAGGGCCCTGGGACGGCTGGTTAAAGGGTCTGGAGCGCAAGTGGTGTTTGCCTCCATACCTGTTGCAAGCGAGGGTGAAGGGATATATAAGAAGACTCTGCAGGTTAATGTATGGCTACGTGACTGGTGCCAAAGGCAGGGGTTTGGGTTTTTCAGTCACGGGTTGCTGTATGGGACACCTGGTTTGCTGGTGACAGGCGGGATACACCAGTCCCAGAGAAAAAAAAGGGTTTTGGGGCAGGAGTTAGCAGGGCTTATTGACAGGGCTTTAAACTAGTTAGGAAGGGGGGAGGGGATTTAACTGGGCCTGTTGGGGACAAGCCCAAGAGGAACATGCTAGGGATTGAAGGGTGGCGGGCTAAGGAGGACTATCAATCTCTTGTTTCACTTGTGGGAAAGGATAGCTCTTTAGACCCTGTCCCGCAGGGGAAAAAGAGTACTAGGACTGGCTCCCTGAAATGCCTGTACACCAATGCACGCAGCATGGGGAATAAACAGGAGGAGTTAGAAGTCTGTGTGCGGGCTAAAGGTTATGATCTAGTGGCGATTACAGAGACATGGTGGGACAGTTCACATGACTGGAATGTGGTCATGGATGGCTATGTCCTTTTTAGGAAAGATAGGTCAGCGAAGCGAGGTGGTGGAGTTGCTCTTTACGTGAGAGAGCAACTAGAATGTATTGAGTTCTGTCCGGGGTCGGATGAGGAGCAAGTGGAATGTCTGTGGGTACGAATCAAGGGGCTGACTGGCACGGGTGATACAGTTGTGGGGGTCTATTACAGACCTCCTGATCAGCACGAAGGAGTTGATGAGGCTTTCTACAGGCAACTGGAAGTAGCCTCGCGACTACATGCCTTAGTCGTCGTGGGGGACTTTAATTACCCCGATATTTGCTGGAAGACTCACACAGCCAGTCATTCACAGTCTAGGAGGTTCCTCGAGTGCATTGATGATAATTTCTTAATGCAAATGGTGGACGTACCAACTAGGGGAGCAGCGCTGCTAGATTTAGTACTCGCCAACAAGGAGGGTTTGGTCGAAGTGGTGACGGTCAATGGCAGCCTTGGCTGCAGTGACCATGAGATGGTGGAGTTTAGGATCCTGTGTGGGAGGAATAGAATACCTAGCAAAGCCACAGTTCTGGATTTCCGAAGGGCCAACTTTGGCCTCTTCAGTCAACTGCTAAGGGAAGTCTCATGGGAAAGTGTACTAGGCGGTAAAGGGGCTCAAGATAGTTGGTTAGCATTCAAGGACCGCTTCTTCCAAGCTCAGGATCGGAGCGTCCCAATGAGTAGGAAGTCAAGTAAGGGATCTAGGAGACCGGCGTGGTTAAACAAGGAGCTGCTGGGCAAACTCAAGTGGAAAAGGAGAATCTATGGATTATGGAAGGAGGGGCTGGCCGCTTGGGAGGAATATAGGACAGTTGTTAGAGGATGTAGGGAGGCAATTAGGACAGCTAAGGCCTCCTTGGAACTCAATCTTGCTAGTCGGGTTAAAGACAATAGAAAGGGCTTCTTCAAATACATAGCAAATAAAACTAAAACAAGAGGCAATATAGGCCCACTGCTGAACGAAGTGGGTACCCTGGAGACAGAGGATATAAAGAAGGCAGAGGTGCTGAATGCCTTCTTTGCCTCTGTCTTTACTCCTGCAGACTCTCCCCGAGGGCCCCGGATTTCTATAGCCCCAGAAGGAGTCAGGACAAAGGAGGAGTTTGCTTTGGTAGATGAGGATTGGGTTAGGGATCAGCTATGCAAACTGGACATCTGTAAATCGATGGGTCCGGATGGAATGCACCCACGGGTGCTGAGGGAGCTGGCGGAGGTCATTGCTAGGCCACTTTCCATCATCTTTGGTAAGTCGTGGGAAATGGGCGAGGTGCCTGAGGATTGGCGGATGGCAAAGGTCACACCAATCTATAAGAAGGGCAAGAAGGAGGACCCGGGTAATTATAGACCGGTCAGCCTTACCTCCATCCCTGGAAAGATGATGGAACAACTTATTCTTGACTCCATCACTAGGCATATCAAGGATGAGGGGGTCATTAAGAACAGCCAACATGGTTTTATGAGGGGGAAGTCATGTATGACCAACCTTATAGCCTTCTATGAGGAAGTGACTAGGTGGAGGGATGATGGTAGAGCGGTAGATGTAGTTTTTCTTGATTTCAGTAAGGCATTTGATACTGTCTCCCACAGCATCCTCATAGATAAGCTGAGGAAGTGTGGGCTTGACGATCAAGTAGTGAGGTGGATCGAGAACTGGTTGAAAGGAAGAAGGCAGAGAGTTGTGGTCAATGGCGCAGAATCTAGCTGGAGGTCTGTGACTAGTGGAGTTCCTCAGGGGTCGGTGCTGGGACCGGTGCTGTTTAATATTTTCATCAATGACCTGGATGAGGGAACTGAGTGCACCCTCAGCAAGTTTGCTGATGACACAAAACTGGGAGGAGTGGCTGACACACCAGAGGACTGTGCTGCCATTCAGCGAGACCTGGACAGGCTGGAGAGTTGGGCGGGGAGAAACTGGATGAAATTTAACAAGGGCAAGTGTAGAGTCTTGCATCTGGGGAAGAACAACCCCATGTACCAGTACAGGTTGGGGGGTGACCTGCTGGAAAGTAGTGAAGGGGAAAGGGACCTGGGGGTCCTGGTGGATAGGAGGATGACCATGAGCCAGCAATGTGCTCTTGTGGCCAAGAAGGCAAATGGCATCTTAGGGTGCATTAGAAAGGGAGTGGTTAGTAGGTCAAGAGAGGTTCTCCTCCCCCTCTACTCAGCCTTGGTGAGGCCGCATCTGGAATATTGCGTCCAGTTCTGGGCCCCTCTGTTCAAGAAGGACAGGGAATTGCTTGAAGGAGTCCAGCGCAGAGCCACAAAGATGATTAAGGGAGTGGAACATCTCCCTTATGAGGAGAGGCTGAGGGAGCTGGGTCTCTTTAGCTTGCAAAAGAGGAGACTGAGGGGTGACCTCATCAATGTTTACAAATATGTGAAGGGTAGGTGTCAGGATGATGGAGCTAGGCTTTTTTCAGTGATATCCAGTGATAGGACAAGGGGCAATGGGTGTAAACTGGAGCATAGGAAGTTCCACGTTAACATCAGGAAGAACTTCTTTACTGTAAGAGTGACAGAGCACTGGAACAGGCTGCCCAGGGGGGTTGTGGAGTCTCCTACACTGGAGATATTCAAGGCCCGCCTGGACAAGTTCCTGTGTGATGTACTGTAGGTTACCCTGCTCTTGCAGGGGGGTTGGACTAGATGATCTTTTTAGGTCCCTTCCAACCCTTGGGATTCTGTGATTCTGTGATTCTGTGATCTCTTGGCCTCTGCACCCACAGCCGAAGAGCCCGGAGTGAAAGCTCCGGCAGGGCATCTTCAGCACGCAGTCAGCTTTGCAACTGTGACACATATATTGCTCTCGCTCCGCACTTTCCTACCTCAAAGTCCAATTGAATCCAAAATCTCTGTGCCCTTTCTCTGCTGGGCAGAAGCTGAGAGAGTAGAGCAGGAACCTTTAGCCAATGCTAAAAGAGCAGAAGAGACAGTCCAGAAAGTTCCCACTGATCATCTTCAGCGCACAGCGAGCTTTGCAACTCTGCAACACACATTGCTGTCACTCCTCCCTTTTTGCCTGAAAGACCAGCTGAATCCACCATCTCTGTGCCCGCTCTCTGCTGAGCAGCAACAGAGAGAGTAGAGCAGGAATTTTCAGACCTGCCTAAAACAGCAGAAGAGCCTTGAAAAAAATCTCCTGCTTGATCATGTTTTGCACACAGTGAGCTTTAAACTGTGACACAAACATTGCTGTCACTCCTCACTTTATCTCCTAAAAGTGCATTTGAATCCAAAGTTTCTGGTGCGCTCTCTCGTTTCGAGAGGAGTTGTGACAGGGGAGGAGCAGCGCTTGGACTCTAATCCCACAGACGAAGGGCCAGCAGGGAAACTCCTGCAGGGCATCTTCAGCGCACAGTGAGCTTTACAATTCTGCAACACACATTGCTGTCACTCCTCCTTTTCTTGCCTGAAAGACCAATTGATTCCAACACCTCTGTGCCCACTCTCTGCTGAGCAGCAACAGAGAGAGTAGAGCAGGAATGTTTAGACTGGGCTAAAACAGCAGAAGAGCCTTGCAAAAAAGCTCCTCCTGATCATGTTTAGCACACAGTGAGCTTTAAACTGTGACACAAACATTGCTGTCACTCTTCACTCTTTCTCCTAAAAGACCATTTCAATCCAAGAACTCCGTTGCCAGCACTCTGCTGAGCAGCAGAGTGAGCAGGAATGTCTGCAATCTGTAAGGCAGTGGAAGAGACAGGCCTGAAGGCTGCCCTTGTGCTTCTTCAACACACTGAGCTTTACAACTTTGACACACACACTGTTGTCACTCCTCATTGTAGCTCCTAAAAGTGCATTTGAATCCAGCGTTTCTGGTCTCCACTCTCGTTTCCAGTGCAGCAGAGGCAGGTGAGCACGAGCGCTTGGAATCCGCTCCCAGTTCCGAAGGGCAGGGAGGGAAAGTCCTTGCAGATCATCTTCAGCGCACAGTGAGCTTTGCAACTCTGAAACACACATTGCTGTCACTCCTCACTTCATCTCCTAATAATCCGTTTGAATCCATGGTCTCTCCCGCCCTCTCTCGTTTGAACAGCAGCAGTGACAGGTGAACACGATCTCTTGGCCTCTGCTCCCACAGCCGAAGAGCCCGGAGTGAAAGCTCCAGCAGGGCATCTTCAGCACGCAGTCAGCTTTGCAACTGTGACACATATATTGCTCTCGCTCCGCACTTTCCTACCTCAAAGTCCAATTGAATCCAAAATCTCTGCGCCCTTTCTCTGCTGGGCAGAAGCAGAGTAGAGCAGGAACCTTTAGCCAATGCTAAAAGAGCAGAAGAGACAGTCCAGAAAGTTCCCACTGATCATCTTCAGCGCACAGCGAGCTTTGCAACACTGCAACGCACATTGCTGTCACTCCTCCCTTTTTGCCTGAAAGACCAGCTGAATCCACCATCTCTGTGCCCGCTCTCTGCTGAGCAGCAACAGAGAGAGTAGAGCAGGAATTTTTAGACCTGCCTAAAACAGCAGAAGAGCCTTGCAAAAAATCTCCTGCTTGATCATGTTTTGCACACAGTGAGCTTTAAACTGTGACACAAACATTGCTGTCACTCCTCACTTTATCTCCTAAAAGTGCATTTGAATCCAAAGTTTCTGGTGCGCTCTCTCGTTTCGAGAGGAGTTGTGACAGGGGAGGAGCAGCGCTTGGACTCTAATCCCACAGACGAAGGGCCAGCAGGGAAACTCCTGCAGGGCATCTTCAGCACACAGTGAGCTTTGCAATTCTGCAACACACATTGCTGTCACTCCTCCTTTTCTTGCCTGAAAGACCAATTGATTCCAACATCTCTGTGCCCACTCTCTGCTGAGCAGCAACAGGGAGAAGGAATGTTTAGACTGGGCTAAAACAGCAGAAGAGCCTTGCAAAAAAGCTCCTCCTGATCATGTTTAGCACACAGTGAGCTTTAAACTGTGACACAAACATTGCTGTCACTCTTCACTCTTTCTCCTAAAAGACCATTTCAATCCAAGAACTCCGTTGCCAGCACTCTGCTGAGCAGCAGAGTGAGCAGGGATGTCTGCAATCTGTAAGGCAGTGGAAGAGACAGGCCTGAAGGCTGCCCTTGTGCTTCTTCAACACACTGAGCTTTACAACTGTGACACACACACTGTTGTCACTCCTCATTGTAGCTCCTAAAAGTGCATTTGAATCCAGCGTTTCTGGTCTCCACTCTCGTTTCCAGTGCAGCAGAGGCAGGTGAGCACGAGCGCTTGGAATCCGCTCCCAGTTCCGAAGGGCAGGGAGGGAAAGTCCTTGCAGATCATCTTCAGCGCACAGTGAGCTTTGCAACTCTGAAACACACATTGCTGTCACTCCTCACTTTATCTCCTAAAAGTGCATTTCAAGCCAACGTTTCTGGTGCGCTCTCTCGCTTCGAGAGCAGTTGTGACAGGGGAGGACGAGCGCTTGGATTCTAATTTCACAGCCGAAGGGCCAGCATGGAAACTACTGCTGGGCATCTTCAGCACACATTGAGATTCACAACTCTGAAACACATATTGCTGTCACCTCTCACTTTCCTACCTGAAAGTCCAATTGAATAATACATCTCCTGTGCTTGCTCTTTGTGAGCAGTAGCAGAATATAGCACTTACGTTTGGACTCTGCTGAAACAGCAGAAGAGACAGTCCAGAAAGTTCCCACTGATCATCTTCAGCACACAGTGAGCTTTGCAACTCTGCAACACACATTGCTGTCTCTTCTTTTCCTGCCTGAAAGACCAATTGATTCCAACACCTCTGTGCCCGCTCTCTGCTGAGCAGCAACAGAGAGAGTAGAGCAGGAATGTTTAGCCTGGGCTAAAACAGCAGAAGAGCCTTGCAAAAAATCTCCTGCTTGATCATGTTTTGCACACAGTGAGCTTTAAACTGTGACACAAACATTGCTGTCACTCCTCACTTTATCTCCTAAAAGTGCATTTGAATCCAAAGTTTCTGGTGCGCTCTCACGTTTCGAGAGGAGTTGTGACAGGGGAGGAGCAGCGCTTGGACTCTAATCCCACAGACGAAGGGCCAGCAGGGAAACTCCTGCAGGGCATCTTCAGCACACAGTGAGCTTTGCAATTCTGCAACACACATTGCTGTAACTCCTCCTTTTCCTGCCTGGAAGACCAATTGATTCCAACATCTCTGTGCCCACTCTCTGCTGAGCAGCAACAGGGAGAAGGAATGTTTAGACTGGGCTAAAACAGCAGAAGAGCCTTGCAAAAAAGCTCCTCCTGATCATGTTTAGCACACAGTGAGCTTTAAACTGTGACACAAACATTGCTGTCACTCTTCACTCTTTCTCCTAAAAGACCATTTCAATCCAAGAACTCCGTTGCCAGCACTCTGCTGAGCAGCAGAGTGAGCAGGAATGTCTGCAATCTGTAAGGCAGTGGAAGAGACAGGCTGAAGGCTGCTCTTGTGCTTCTTCAACACACTGAGCTTTACAACTTTGACACACACACTGTTGTCACTCCTCATTGTAGCTCCTAAAAGTGCATTTGAATCCAGCGTTTCTGGTCTCCACTCTCGTTTCCAGTGCAGCAGAGGCAGGTGAGCACGAGCGCTTGGAATCCGCTCCCAGTTCCGAAGGGCAGGGAGGGAAAGTCCTTGCAGATCATCTTCAGCGCACAGTGAGCTTTGCAACTCTGAAACACACATTGCTGTCACTCCTCACTTTATCTCCTAAAAGTGCATTTCAAGCCAACGTTTCTGGTGCGCTCTCTCGCTTCGAGAGCAGTTGTGACAGGGGAGGACGAGCGCTTGGATTCTAATTTCACAGCCGAAGGGCCAGCATGGAAACTACTGCTGGGCATCTTCAGCACACATTGAGATTCGCAACTCTGAAACACATATTGCTGTCACTTCTCACTTTCCTACCTGAAAGTCCAATTGAATAATACATCTCCTGTGCTTGCTCTTTGTGAGCAGTAGCAGAATATAGCACGTACGTTTAGACTCTGCTGAAACAGCAGAAGAGACAGTCCAGAAAGTTCCCACTGATCATCTTCAGCACACAGTGAGCTTTGCAACTCTGCAACACACATTGCTGTCTCTTCTTTTCCTGCCTGAAAGACCAATTGATTCCAACACCTCTGTGCCCGCTCTCTGCTGAGCAGCAACAGAGAGAGTAGAGCAGGAATGTTTAGCCTGGGCTAAAACAGCAGAAGAGCCTTGCAAAAAATCTCCTGCTTGATCATGTTTTGCACACAGTGAGCTTTAAACTGTGACACAAACATTGATGTCACTCCTCACTTTATCTCCTAAAAGTGCATTTGAATCCAAAGTTTCTGGTGCGCTCTCACGTTTCGAGAGGAGTTGTGACAGGGGAGGAGCAGCGCTTGGACTCTAATCCCACAGACGAAGGGCCAGCAGGGAAACTCCTGCAGGGCATCTTCAGCACACAGTGAGCTTTGCAATTCTGCAACACACATTGCTGTAACTCCTTTTCCTGCCTGGAAGACCAATTGATTCCAACACCTCTGTGCCCACTCTCTGCTGAGCAGCAACAGAGAGAGTAGAGCAGGAATGTTTAGACTGGGCTAAAACAGCAGAAGAGCCTTGCAAAAAAGCTCCTCCTGATCATGTTTAGCACACAGTGAGCTTTAAACTGTGACACAAACATTGCTGTCACTCTTCACTCTTTCTCCTAAAAGACCATTTCAATCCAAGAACTCCGTTGCCAGCACTCTGCTGAGCAGCAGAGTGAGCAGGAATGTCTGCAATCTGTAAGGCAGTGGAAGAGACAGGCCTGAAGGCTGCCCTTGTGCTTCTTCAACACACTGAGCTTTACAACTTTGACACACACACTGTTGTCACTCCTCATTGTAGCTCCTAAAAGTGCATTTGAATCCAGCGTTTCTGGTCTCCACTCTCGTTTCCAGTGCAGCAGAGGCAGGTGAGCACGAGCGCTTGGAATCCGCTCCCAGTTCCGAAGGGCAGGGAGGGAAAGTCCTTGCAGATCATCTTCAGCGCACAGTGAGCTTTGCAACTCTGAAACACACATTGCTGTCACTCCTCACTTCATCTCCTAATAATCCGTTTGAATCCATGGTCTCTCCCGCCCTCTCTCGTTTGAACAGCAGCAGTGACAGGTGAACACGATCTCTTGGCCTCTGCTCCCACAGCCGAAGAGCCCGGAGTGAAAGCTCCAGCAGGGCATCTTCAGCACGCAGTCAGCTTTGCAACTGTGACACATATATTGCTCTCGCTCCGCACTTTCCTACCTCAAAGTCCAATTGAATCCAAAATCTCTGCGCCCTTTCTCTGCTGGGCAGAAGCAGAGTAGAGCAGGAACCTTTAGCCAATGCTAAAAGAGCAGAAGAGACAGTCCAGAAAGTTCCCACTGATCATCTTCAGCGCACAGCGAGCTTTGCAACACTGCAACGCACATTGCTGTCACTCCTCCCTTTTTGCCTGAAAGACCAGCTGAATCCACCATCTCTGTGCCCGCTCTCTGCTGAGCAGCAACAGAGAGAGTAGAGCAGGAATTTTTAGACCTGCCTAAAACAGCAGAAGAGCCTTGCAAAAAATCTCCTGCTTGATCATGTTTTGCACACAGTGAGCTTTAAACTGTGACACAAACATTGCTGTCACTCCTCACTTTATCTCCTAAAAGTGCATTTGAATCCAAAGTTTCTGGTGCGCTCTCTCGTTTCGAGAGGAGTTGTGACAGGGGAGGAGCAGCGCTTGGACTCTAATCCCACAGACGAAGGGCCAGCAGGGAAACTCCTGCAGGGCATCTTCAGCACACAGTGAGCTTTGCAATTCTGCAACACACATTGCTGTCACTCCTCCTTTTCTTGCCTGAAAGACCAATTGATTCCAACATCTCTGTGCCCACTCTCTGCTGAGCAGCAACAGGGAGAAGGAATGTTTAGACTGGGCTAAAACAGCAGAAGAGCCTTGCAAAAAAGCTCCTCCTGATCATGTTTAGCACACAGTGAGCTTTAAACTGTGACACAAACATTGCTGTCACTCTTCACTCTTTCTCCTAAAAGACCATTTCAATCCAAGAACTCCGTTGCCAGCACTCTGCTGAGCAGCAGAGTGAGCAGGGATGTCTGCAATCTGTAAGGCAGTGGAAGAGACAGGCCTGAAGGCTGCCCTTGTGCTTCTTCAACACACTGAGCTTTACAACTTTGACACACACACTGTTGTCACTCCTCATTGTAGCTCCTAAAAGTGCATTTGAATCCAGCGTTTCTGGTCTCCACTCTCGTTTCCAGTGCAGCAGAGGCAGGTGAGCACGAGCGCTTGGAATCCGCTCCCAGTTCCGAAGGGCAGGGAGGGAAAGTCCTTGCAGATCATCTTCAGCGCACAGTGAGCTTTGCAACTCTGAAACACACATTGCTGTCACTCCTCACTTTATCTCCTAAAAGTGCATTTCAAGCCAACGTTTCTGGTGCGCTCTCTCGCTTCGAGAGCAGTTGTGACAGGGGAGGACGAGCGCTTGGATTCTAATTTCACAGCCGAAGGGCCAGCATGGAAACTACTGCTGGGCATCTTCAGCACACATTGAGATTCACAACTCTGAAACACATATTGCTGTCACCTCTCACTTTCCTACCTGAAAGTCCAATTGAATAATACATCTCCTGTGCTTGCTCTTTGTGAGCAGTAGCAGAATATAGCACTTACGTTTGGACTCTGCTGAAACAGCAGAAGAGACAGTCCAGAAAGTTCCCACTGATCATCTTCAGCACACAGTGAGCTTTGCAACTCTGCAACACACATTGCTGTCTCTTCTTTTCCTGCCTGAAAGACCAATTGATTCCAACACCTCTGTGCCCGCTCTCTGCTGAGCAGCAACAGAGAGAGTAGAGCAGGAATGTTTAGCCTGGGCTAAAACAGCAGAAGAGCCTTGCAAAAAATCTCCTGCTTGATCATGTTTTGCACACAGTGAGCTTTAAACTGTGACACAAACATTGCTGTCACTCCTCACTTTATCTCCTAAAAGTGCATTTGAATCCAAAGTTTCTGGTGCGCTCTCACGTTTCGAGAGGAGTTGTGACAGGGGAGGAGCAGCGCTTGGACTCTAATCCCACAGACGAAGGGCCAGCAGGGAAACTCCTGCAGGGCATCTTCAGCACACAGTGAGCTTTGCAATTCTGCAACACACATTGCTGTAACTCCTCCTTTTCCTGCCTGGAAGACCAATTGATTCCAACATCTCTGTGCCCACTCTCTGCTGAGCAGCAACAGAGAGAAGGAATGTTTAGACTGGGCTAAAACAGCAGAAGAGCCTTGCAAAAAAGCTCCTCCTGATCATGTTTAGCACACAGTGAGCTTTAAACTGTGACACAAACATTGCTGTCACTCTTCACTCTTTCTCCTAAAAGACCATTTCAATCCAAGAACTCCGTTGCCAGCACTCTGCTGAGCAGCAGAGTGAGCAGGAATGTCTGCAATCTGTAAGGCAGTGGAAGAGACAGGCCTGAAGGCTGCCCTTGTGCTTCTTCAACACACTGAGCTTTACAACTGTGACACACACACTGTTGTCACTCCTCATTGTAGCTCCTAAAAGTGCATTTGAATCCAGCGTTTCTGGTCTCCACTCTCGTTTCAAGAGCAGCAGAGGCAGGTGAGCACGAGCGCTTGGAATCCGCTCCCAGTTCCGAAGGGCAGGGAGGGAAAGTCCTTGCAGATCATCTTCAGCGCACAGTGAGCTTTGCAACTCTGAAACACACATTGCTGTCACTCCTCACTTTATCTCCTAAAAGTGCATTTCAAGCCAACGTTTCTGGTGCGCTCTCTCGCTTCGAGAGCAGTTGTGACAGGGGAGGACGAGCGCTTGGATTCTAATTTCACAGCCGAAGGGCCAGCATGGAAACTACTGCTGGGCATCTTCAGCACACATTGAGATTCACAACTCTGAAACACATATTGCTGTCACCTCTCACTTTCCTAACTGAAAGTCCAATTGAATAATACATCTCCTGTGCTTGCTCTTTGTGAGCAGTAGCAGAATATAGCACTTACGTTTGGACTCTGCTGAAACAGCAGAAGAGACAGTCCAGAAAGTTCCCACTGATCATCTTCAGCACACAGTGAGCTTTGCAACTCTGCAACACACATTGCTGTCTCTTCTTTTCCTGCCTGAAAGACCAATTGATTCCAACACCTCTGTGCCCGCTCTCTGCTGAGCAGCAACAGAGAGAGTAGAGCAGGAATGTTTAGCCTGGGCTAAAACAGCAGAAGAGCCTTGCAAAAAATCTCCTGCTTGATCATGTTTTGCACACAGTGAGCTTTAAACTGTGACACAAACATTGATGTCACTCCTCACTTTATCTCCTAAAAGTGCATTTGAATCCAAAGTTTCTGGTGCGCTCTCACGTTTCGAGAGGAGTTGTGACAGGGGAGGAGCAGCGCTTGGACTCTAATCCCACAGACGAAGGGCCAGCAGGGAAACTCCTGCAGGGCATCTTCAGTACACAGTGAGCTTTACAATTCTGCAACACACATTGCTGTAACTCCTCCTTCTCCTGCCTGGAAGACCAATTGATTCCAACATCTCTGTGCCCACTCTCTGCTGAGCAGCAACAGAGAGAGTAGAGCAGGAATGTTTAGACTGGGCTAAAACAGCAGAAGAGCCTAGCAAAAAAGCTCCTCCTGATCATGTTTAGCACACAGTGTGCTTTAAACTGTGACACAAACATTGCTGTCACTCTTCACTCTTTCTCCTAAAAGACCATTTCAATCCAAGAACTCCGTTGCCAGCACTCTGCTGAGCAGCAGAGTGAGCAGGGATGTCTGCAATCTGTAAGGCAGTGGAAGAGACAGGCTGAAGGCTGCTCTTGTGCTTCTTCAACACACTGAGCTTTACAACTTTGACACACACACTGTTGTCACTCCTCATTGTAGCTCCTAAAAGTGCATTTGAATCCAGCGTTTCTGGTCTCCACTCTCGTTTCCAGTGCAGCAGAGGCAGGTGAGCACGAGCGCTTGGAATCCGCTCCCAGTTCCGAAGGGCAGGGAGGGAAAGTCCTTGCAGATCATCTTCAGCGCACAGTGAGCTTTGCAACTCTGAAACCCACATTGCTGTCACTCCTCACTTTATCTCCTAAAAGTGCATTTCAAGCCAACGTTTCTGGTGCGCTCTCTCGCTTCGAGAGCAGTTGTGACAGGGGAGGACGAGCGCTTGGATTCTAATTTCACAGCCGAAGGGCCAGCATGGAAACTACTGCTGGGCATCTTCAGCACACATTGAGATTCACAACTCTGAAACACATATTGCTGTCACCTCTCACTTTCCTACCTGAAAGTCCAATTGAATAATACATCTCCTGTGCTTGCTCTTTGTGAGCAGTAGCAGAATATAGCACTTACGTTTGGACTCTGCTGAAACAGCAGAAGAGACAGTCCAGAAAGTTCCCACTGATCATCTTCAGCACACAGTGAGCTTTGCAACTCTGCAACACACATTGCTGTCTCTTCTTTTCCTGCCTGAAAGACCAATTGATTCCAACACCTCTGTGCCCGCTCTCTGCTGAGCAGCAACAGAGAGAGTAGAGCAGGAATGTTTAGCCTGGGCTAAAACAGCAGAAGAGCCTTGCAAAAAATCTCCTGCTTGATCATGTTTTGCACACAGTGAGCTTTAAACTGTGACACAAACATTGATGTCACTCCTCACTTTATCTCCTAAAAGTGCATTTGAATCCAAAGTTTCTGGTGCGCTCTCACGTTTCGAGAGGAGTTGTGACAGGGGAGGAGCAGCGCTTGGACTCTAATCCCACAGACGAAGGGCCAGCAGGGAAACTCCTGCAGGGCATCTTCAGCACACAGTGAGCTTTGCAATTCTGCAACACACATTGCTGTAACTCCTTTTCCTGCCTGAAGACCAATTGATTCCAACACCTCTGTGCCCACTCTCTGCTGAGCAGCAACAGAGAGAGTAGAGCAGGAATGTTTAGACTGGGCTAAAACAGCAGAAGAGCCTTGCAAAAAAGCTCCTCCTGATCATGTTTAGCACACAGTGAGCTTTAAACTGTGACACAAACATTGCTGTCACTCTTCACTCTTTCTCCTAAAAGACCATTTCAATCCAAGAACTCCGTTGCCAGCACTCTGCTGAGCAGCAGAGTGAGCAGGAATGTCTGCAATCTGTAAGGCAGTGGAAGAGACAGGCCTGAAGGCTGCCCTTGTGCTTCTTCAACACACTGAGCTTTACAACTTTGACACACACACTGTTGTCACTCCTCATTGTAGCTCCTAAAAGTGCATTTGAATCCAGCGTTTCTGGTCTCCACTCTCGTTTCCAGTGCAGCAGAGGCAGGTGAGCACGAGCGCTTGGAATCCGCTCCCAGTTCCGAAGGGCAGGGAGGGAAAGTCCTTGCAGATCATCTTCAGCGCACAGTGAGCTTTGCAACTCTGAAACACACATTGCTGTCACTCCTCACTTCATCTCCTAATAATCCGTTTGAATCCATGGTCTCTCCCGCCCTCTCTCGTTTGAACAGCAGCAGTGACAGGTGAACACGATCTCTTGGCCTCTGCTCCCACAGCCGAAGAGCCCGGAGTGAAAGCTCCGGCAGGGCATCTTCAGCACGCAGTCAGCTTTGCAACTGTGACACATATATTGCTCTCGCTCCGCACTTTCCTACCTCAAAGTCCAATTGAATCCAAAATCTCTGCGCCCTTTCTCTGTTGGGCAGAAGCAGAGTAGAGCAGGAACCTTTAGCCAATGCTAAAAGAGCAGAAGAGACAGTCCAGAAAGTTCCCACTGATCATCTTCAGCGCACAGCGAGCTTTGCAACACTGCAACGCACATTGCTGTCACTCCTCCCTTTTTGCCTGAAAGACCAGCTGAATCCACCATCTCTGTGCCCGCTCTCTGCTGAGCAGCAACAGAGAGAGTAGAGCAGGAATTTTTAGACCTGCCTAAAACAGCAGAAGAGCCTTGCAAAAAATCTCCTGCTTGATCATGTTTTGCACACAGTGAGCTTTAAACTGTGACACAAACATTGCTGTCACTCCTCACTTTATCTCCTAAAAGTGCATTTGAATCCAAAGTTTCTGGTGCGCTCTCACGTTTCGAGAGGAGTTGTGACAGGGGAGGAGCAGCGCTTGGACTCTAATCCCACAGACGAAGGGCCAGCAGGGAAACTCCTGCAGGGCATCTTCAGCACACAGTGAGCTTTGCAATTCTGCAACACACATTGCTGTAACTCCTCCTTTTCCTGCCTGGAAGACCAATTGATTCCAACATCTCTGTGCCCACTCTCTGCTGAGCAGCAACAGAGAGAAGGAATGTTTAGACTGGGCTAAAACAGCAGAAGAGCCTTGCAAAAAAGCTCCTCCTGATCATGTTTAGCACACAGTGAGCTTTAAACTGTGACACAAACATTGCTGTCACTCTTCACTCTTTCTCCTAAAAGACCATTTCAATCCAAGAACTCCGTTGCCAGCACTCTGCTGAGCAGCAGAGTGAGCAGGAATGTCTGCAATCTGTAAGGCAGTGGAAGAGACAGGCCTGAAGGCTGCTCTTGTGCTTCTTCAACACACTGAGCTTTACAACTGTGACACACACACTGTTGTCACTCCTCATTGTAGCTCCTAAAAGTGCATTTGAATCCAGCGTTTCTGGTCTCCACTCTCGTTTCAAGAGCAGCAGAGGCAGGTGAGCACGAGCGCTTGGAATCCGCTCCCAGTTCCGAAGGGCAGGGAGGGAAAGTCCTTGCAGATCATCTTCAGCGCACAGTGAGCTTTGCAACTCTGAAACACACATTGCTGTCACTCCTCACTTTATCTCCTAAAAGTGCATTTCAAGCCAACGTTTCTGGTGCGCTCTCTCGCTTCGAGAGCAGTTGTGACAGGGGAGGACGAGCGCTTGGATTCTAATTTCACAGCCGAAGGGCCAGCATGGAAACTACTGCTGGGCATCTTCAGCACACATTGAGATTCACAACTCTGAAACACATATTGCTGTCACCTCTCACTTTCCTACCTGAAAGTCCAATTGAATAATACATCTCCTGTGCTTGCTCTTTGTGAGCAGTAGCAGAATATAGCACTTACGTTTGGACTCTGCTGAAACAGCAGAAGAGACAGTCCAGAAAGTTCCCACTGATCATCTTCAGCACACAGTGAGCTTTGCAACTCTGCAACACACATTGCTGTCTCTTCTTTTCCTGCCTGAAAGACCAATTGATTCCAACACCTCTGTGCCCGCTCTCTGCTGAGCAGCAACAGAGAGAGTAGAGCAGGAATGTTTAGCCTGGGCTAAAACAGCAGAAGAGCCTTGCAAAAAATCTCCTGCTTGATCATGTTTTGCACACAGTGAGCTTTAAACTGTGACACAAACATTGATGTCACTCCTCACTTTATCTCCTAAAAGTGCATTTGAATCCAAAGTTTCTGGTGCGCTCTCACGTTTCGAGAGGAGTTGTGACAGGGGAGGAGCAGCGCTTGGACTCTAATCCCACAGACGAAGGGCCAGCAGGGAAACTCCTGCAGGGCATCTTCAGTACACAGTGAGCTTTACAATTCTGCAACACACATTGCTGTAACTCCTCCTTCTCCTGCCTGGAAGACCAATTGATTCCAACATCTCTGTGCCCACTCTCTGCTGAGCAGCAACAGAAAGAGTAGAGCAGGAATGTTTAGACTGGGCTAAAACAGCAGAAGAGCCTAGCAAAAAAGCTCCTCCTGATCATGTTTAGCACACAGTGTGCTTTAAACTGTGACACAAACATTGCTGTCACTCTTCACTCTTTCTCCTAAAAGACCATTTCAATCCAAGAACTCCGTTGCCAGCACTCTGCTGAGCAGCAGAGTGAGCAGGGATGTCTGCAATCTGTAAGGCAGTGGAAGAGACAGGCTGAAGGCTGCTCTTGTGCTTCTTCAACACACTGAGCTTTACAACTTTGACACACACACTGTTGTCACTCCTCATTGTAGCTCCTAAAAGTGCATTTGAATCCAGCGTTTCTGGTCTCCACTCTCGTTTCCAGTGCAGCAGAGGCAGGTGAGCACGAGCGCTTGGAATCCGCTCCCAGTTCCGAAGGGCAGGGAGGGAAAGTCCTTGCAGATCATCTTCAGCGCACAGTGAGCTTTGCAACTCTGAAACACACATTGCTGTCACTCCTCACTTTATCTCCTAAAAGTGCATTTCAAGCCAACGTTTCTGGTGCGCTCTCTCGCTTCGAGAGCAGTTGTGACAGGGGAGGACGAGCGCTTGGATTCTAATTTCACAGCCGAAGGGCCAGCATGGAAACTACTGCTGGGCATCTTCAGCACACATTGAGATTCACAACTCTGAAACACATATTGCTGTCACCTCTCACTTTCCTACCTGAAAGTCCAATTGAATAATACATCTCCTGTGCTTGCTCTTTGTGAGCAGTAGCAGAATATAGCACTTACGTTTGGACTCTGCTGAAACAGCAGAAGAGACAGTCCAGAAAGTTCCCACTGATCATCTTCAGCACACAGTGAGCTTTGCAACTCTGCAACACACATTGCTGTCTCTTCTTTTCCTGCCTGAAAGACCAATTGATTCCAACACCTCTGTGCCCGCTCTCTGCTGAGCAGCAACAGAGAGAGTAGAGCAGGAATGTTTAGCCTGGGCTAAAACAGCAGAAGAGCCTTGCAAAAAATCTCCTGCTTGATCATGTTTTGCACACAGTGAGCTTTAAACTGTGACACAAACATTGATGTCACTCCTCACTTTATCTCCTAAAAGTGCATTTGAATCCAAAGTTTCTGGTGCGCTCTCACGTTTCGAGAGGAGTTGTGACAGGGGAGGAGCAGCGCTTGGACTCTAATCCCACAGACGAAGGGCCAGCAGGGAAACTCCTGCAGGGCATCTTCAGCACACAGTGAGCTTTGCAATTCTGCAACACACATTGCTGTAACTCCTTTTCCTGCCTGGAAGACCAATTGATTCCAACACCTCTGTGCCCACTCTCTGCTGAGCAGCAACAGAGAGAGTAGAGCAGGAATGTTTAGACTGGGCTAAAACAGCAGAAGAGCCTTGCAAAAAAGCTCCTCCTGATCATGTTTAGCACACAGTGAGCTTTAAACTGTGACACAAACATTGCTGTCACTCTTCACTCTTTCTCCTAAAAGACCATTTCAATCCAAGAACTCCGTTGCCAGCACTCTGCTGAGCAGCAGAGTGAGCAGGAATGTCTGCAATCTGTAAGGCAGTGGAAGAGACAGGCCTGAAGGCTGCCCTTGTGCTTCTTCAACACACTGAGCTTTACAACTTTGACACACACACTGTTGTCACTCCTCATTGTAGCTCCTAAAAGTGCATTTGAATCCAGCGTTTCTGGTCTCCACTCTCGTTTCCAGTGCAGCAGAGGCAGGTGAGCACGAGCGCTTGGAATCCGCTCCCAGTTCCGAAGGGCAGGGAGGGAAAGTCCTTGCAGATCATCTTCAGCGCACAGTGAGCTTTGCAACTCTGAAACACACATTGCTGTCACTCCTCACTTCATCTCCTAATAATCCGTTTGAATCCATGGTCTCTCCCGCCCTCTCTCGTTTGAACAGCAGCAGTGACAGGTGAACACGATCTCTTGGCCTCTGCTCCCACAGCCGAAGAGCCCGGAGTGAAAGCTCCAGCAGGGCATCTTCAGCACGCAGTCAGCTTTGCAACTGTGACACATATATTGCTCTCGCTCCGCACTTTCCTACCTCAAAGTCCAATTGAATCCAAAATCTCTGCGCCCTTTCTCTGTTGGGCAGAAGCAGAGTAGAGCAGGAACCTTTAGCCAATGCTAAAAGAGCAGAAGAGACAGTCCAGAAAGTTCCCACTGATCATCTTCAGCGCACAGCGAGCTTTGCAACACTGCAACGCACATTGCTGTCACTCCTCCCTTTTTGCCTGAAAGACCAGCTGAATCCACCATCTCTGTGCCCGCTCTCTGCTGAGCAGCAACAGAGAGAGTAGAGCAGGAATTTTTAGACCTGCCTAAAACAGCAGAAGAGCCTTGCAAAAAATCTCCTGCTTGATCATGTTTTGCACACAGTGAGCTTTAAACTGTGACACAAACATTGCTGTCACTCCTCACTTTATCTCCTAAAAGTGCATTTGAATCCAAAGTTTCTGGTGCGCTCTCTCGTTTCGAGAGGAGTTGTGACAGGGGAGGAGCAGCGCTTGGACTCTAATCCCACAGACGAAGGGCCAGCAGGGAAACTCCTGCAGGGCATCTTCAGCACACAGTGAGCTTTGCAATTCTGCAACACACATTGCTGTCACTCCTCCTTTTCTTGCCTGAAAGACCAATTGATTCCAACATCTCTGTGCCCACTCTCTGCTGAGCAGCAACAGGGAGAAGGAATGTTTAGACTGGGCTAAAACAGCAGAAGAGCCTTGCAAAAAAGCTCCTCCTGATCATGTTTAGCACACAGTGAGCTTTAAACTGTGACACAAACATTGCTGTCACTCTTCACTCTTTCTCCTAAAAGACCATTTCAATCCAAGAACTCCGTTGCCAGCACTCTGCTGAGCAGCAGAGTGAGCAGGGATGTCTGCAATCTGTAAGGCAGTGGAAGAGACAGGCCTGAAGGCTGCCCTTGTGCTTCTTCAACACACTGAGCTTTACAACTTTGACACACACACTGTTGTCACTCCTCATTGTAGCTCCTAAAAGTGCATTTGAATCCAGCGTTTCTGGTCTCCACTCTCGTTTCCAGTGCAGCAGAGGCAGGTGAGCACGAGCGCTTGGAATCCGCTCCCAGTTCCGAAGGGCAGGGAGGGAAAGTCCTTGCAGATCATCTTCAGCGCACAGTGAGCTTTACAACTCTGAAACACACATTGCTGTCACTCCTCACTTTATCCCCTAAAAGTGCATTTCAAGCCAACGTTTCTGGTGCGCTCTCTCGCTTCGAGAGCAGTTGTGACAGGGGAGGACGAGCGCTTGGATTCTAATTTCACAGCCGAAGGGCCAGCATGGAAACTACTGCTGGGCATCTTCAACACACATTGAGATTCGCAACTCTGAAACACATATTGCTGTCACCTCTCACTTTCCTACCTGAAAGTCCAATTGAATAATACATCTCCTGTGCTTGCTCTTTGTGAGCAGTAGCAGAATATAGCACTTACGTTTGGACTCTGCTGAAACAGCAGAAGAGACAGTCCAGAAAGTTCCCAATGATCATCTTCAGCGCACAGTGAGCTTTGCAACTCTGCAACACACATTGCTGTCACTTCTTTTCCTGTCTGAAAGACCAATTGATTCCAACACCTCTGTGCCCGCTCTCTGCTGAGCAGCAACAGAGAGAGTAGAGCAGAAATGTTTAGCCTGGGCTAAAACAGCAGAAGAGCCTTGCAAAAAATCTCCTGCTTGATCATGTTTTGCACACAGTGAGCTTTAAACTGTGACACAAACATTGCTGTCACTCCTCACTTTATCTCCAAAAAGTGCATTTGAATCCAAAGTTTCTGGTGCGCTCTCACGTTTCGAGAGGAGTTGTGACAGGGGAGGAGCAGCGCTTGGACTCTAATCCCACAGACGAAGGGCCAGCAGGGAAACTCCTGCAGGGCATCTTCAGCGCACAGTGAGCTTTGCAATTCTGCAACACACATTGCTTTAACTCCTCCTTTTCCTGCCTGGAAGACCAATTGATTCCAACATCTCTGTGCCCCCTCTCTGCTGAGCAGCAACAGAGAGCGGGAATGTTTAGACTGGGCTAAAACAGCAGAAGAGCCTTGCAAAAAAGCTCCTCCTGATCATGTTTAGCACACAGTGAGCTTTAAACTGTGACACAAACATTGCTGTCACTCTTTACTCTTTCTCCTAAAAGACCATTTCAATCCAAGAACTCCGTTGCCAGCACTCTGCTGAGCAGCAGAGTGAGCAGGAATGTCTGCAATCTGTAAGGCAGTGGAAGAGACAGGCCTGAAGGCTGCTCTTGTGCTTCTTCAACACACTGAGCTTTACAACTGTGACACACACACTGTTGTCACTCCTCATTGTAGCTCCTAAAAGTGCATTTGAATCCAGCGTTTCTGGTCTCCACTCTCGTTTCAAGAGCAGCAGAGGCAGGTGAGCACGAGCGCTTGGAATCCGCTCCCAGTTCCGAAGGGCAGGGAGGGAAAGTCCTTGCAGATCATCTTCAGCGCACAGTGAGCTTTGCAACTCTGAAACACACATTGCTGTCACTCCTCACTTCATCTCCTAATAATCCGTTTGAATCCATGGTCTCTCCCGCCCTCTCTCGTTTGAACAGCAGCAGTGACAGGTGAACACGATCTCTTGGCCTCTGCTCCCACAGCCGAAGAGCCCGGAGTGAAAGCTCCGGCAGGGCATCTTCAGCACGCAGTCAGCTTTGCAACTGTGACACATATATTGCTCTCGCTCCGCACTTTCCTACCTCAAAGTCCAATTGAATCCAAAATCTCTGTGCCCTTTCTCTGCTGGGCAGAAGCAGAGTAGAGCAGGAACCTTTAGCCAATGCTAAAAGAGCAGAAGAGACAGTCCAGAAAGTTCCCACTGATCATCTTCAGCGCACAGCGAGCTTTGCAACTCTGCAACACACATTGCTGTCACTCCTCCCTTTTTGCCTGAAAGACCAGCTGAATCCACCATCTCTGAGCCCGCTCTCTGCTGAGCAGCAACAGAGAGAGTAGAGCAGGAATTTTTAGACCTGCCTAAAACAGCAGAAGAGCCTTGAAAAAAATCTCCTGCTTGATCATGTTTTGCACACAGTGAGCTTTAAACTGTGACACAAACATTGCTGTCACTCCTCACTTTATCTCCTAAAAGTGCATTTGAATCCAAAGTTTCTGGTGCGCTCTCTCGTTTCGAGAGGAGTTGTGACAGGGGAGGAGCAGCGCTTGGACTCTAATCCCACAGACGAAGGGCCAGCAGGGAAACTCCTGCAGGGCATCTTCAGCACACAGTGAGCTTTGCAATTCTGCAACACACATTGCTGTAACTCCTTTTCCTGCCTGGAAGACCAATTGATTCCAACATCTCTGTGCCCACTCTCTGCTGAGCAGCAACAGAGAGCAGGAATGTTTAGACTGGGCTAAAACAGCAGAAGAGCCTTGCAAAAAAGCTCCTCCTGATCATGTTTAGCACACAGTGAGCTTTAAACTGTGACACAAACATTGCTGTCACTCTTCACTCTTTCTCCTAAAAGACCATTTCAATCCCAGAACTCCGTTGCCAGCACTCTGCTGAGCAGCAGAGTGAGCAGGGATGTCTGCAATCTGTAAGGCAGTGGAAGAGACAGGCCTGAAGGCTGCTCTTGTGCTTCTTCAACACACTGAGCTTTACAACTGTGACACACACACTGTTGTCACTCCTCATTGTAGCTCCTAAAAGTGCATTTGAATCCAGCGTTTCTGGTCTCCACTCTCGTTTCAAGAGCAGCAGAGGAAGGTGAGTACGAGCGCTTGGAATCCGCTCCCAGTTCCGAAGGGCAGGGAGGGAAAGTCCTTGTAGATCATCTTCAGCGCACAGTGAGCTTTGCAACTCTGAAACACACATTGCTGTCACTCCTCACTTCATCTCCTAATAATCCGTTTGAAACCATGGTCTCTCCCGCCCTCTCTCGTTTGAACAGCAGCAGTGACAGGTGAACACGATCTCTTGGCCTCTGCTCCCACAGCCGAAGAGCCCGGAGTGAAAGCTCCGGCAGGGCATCTTCAGCACGCAGTCAGCTTTGCAACTGTGACACATATATTGCTCTCGCTCCGCACTTTCCTACCTCAAAGTCCAATTGAATCCAAAATCTCTGTGCCCTTTCTCTGCTGGGCAGAAGCAGAGAGAGTAGAGCAGGAACCTTTAGCCAATGCTAAAAGAGCAGAAGAGACAGTCCAGAAAGTTCCCACTGATCATCTTCAGCGCACAGCGAGCTTTGCAACTCTGCAACACACATTGCTGTCACTCCTCCCTTTTTGCCTGAAAGACCAGCTGAATTCACCATCTCTGTGCCCGCTCTCTGCTGAGCAGCAACAGAGAGAGTAGAGCAGGAATTTTTAGACCTGCCTAAAACAGCAGAAGAGCCTTGCAAAAAATCTCCTGCTTGATCATGTTTTGCACACAGTGAGCTTTAAACTGTGACACAAACATTGCTGTCACTCCTCACTTTATCTCCTAAAAGTGCATTTGAATCCAAAGTTTCTGGTACGCACTCTCGTTTGGAGAGGAGTTGTGACAGGGGAGGAGCAGCGCTTGGACTCTAATCCCACAGATGAAGGGCCAGCAGGGAAACTCCTGCAGGGCATCTTCAGCACACTGTGAGCTTTGCAACTCTGCAAAACACATTGCTGTCACTCCTCCTTTTCCTGCCTGGAAGACCTATTGATTCCAACATCTTTGTGCCCACTCTCTGCTGAGCAGCAACAGAGAGAGTAGAGCAGGAATGTTTAGCCTGGGCTAAAACAGCAGAAGAGCCTTGCAAAAAATCTCCTGCTTGATCATGTTTTGCACACAGTGAGCTTTAAACTGTGACACAAACATTGATGTCACTCCTCACTTTATCTCCTAAAAGTGCATTTGAATCCAATGTTTCTGGTGCGCTCACACGTTTCGAGAGGAGTTGTGACAGGGGAGGAGCAGCGCTTGGACTCTAATCCCACAGACGAAGGGCCAGCAGGGAAACTCCTGCAGGGCATCTTCAGCACACAGTGAGCTTTGCAATTCTGCAACACACATTGCTGTAACTCCTTTTCCTGCCTGGAAGACCAATTGATTCCAACATCTCTGTGCCCACTCTCTGCTGAGCAGCAACAGAGAGAAGGAATGTTTAGACTGGGCTAAAACAGCAGAAGAGCCTTGCAAAAAAGCTCCTCCTGATCATGTTTAGCACACAGTGAGCTTTAAACTGTGACACAAACATTGCTGTCACTCTTCACTCTTTCTCCTAAAAGACCATTTCAATCCAAGAACTCCGTTGCCAGCACTCTGCTGAGCAGCAGAGTGAGCAGGAATGTCTGCAATCTGTAAGGCAGTGGAAGAAACAGGCCTGAAGGCTGCTCTTGTGCTTCTTCAACACACTGAGCTTTACAACTGTGACACACACACTGTTGTCACTCCTCATTGTAGCTCCTAAAAGTGCATTTGAATCCAGCGTTTCTGGTCTCCACTCTCGTTTCAAGAGCAGCAGAGGAAGGTGAGCACGAGCGCTTGGAATCCGCTCCCAGTTCCGAAGGGCAGGGAGGGAAAGTCCTTGCAGATCATCTTCAGCGCACAGTGAGCTTTGCAACTCTGAAACACACATTGCTGTCACTCCTCACTTCATCTCCTAATAATCCGTTTGAATCCATGGTCTCTCCCGCCCTCTCTCGTTTGAACAGCAGCAGTGACAGGTGAACACGATCTCTTGGCCTCTGCTCCCACAGCCGAAGAGCCCGGAGTGAAAGCTCCGGCAGGGCATCTTCAGCACGCAGTCAGCTTTGCAACTGTGACACATATATTGCTCTCGCTCCGCACTTTCCTACCTCAAAGTCCAATTGAATCCAAAATCTCTGTGCCCTTTCTCTGCTGGGCAGAAGCAGAGAGAGTAGAGCAGGAACCTTTAGCCAATGCTAAAAGAGCAGAAGAGACAGTCCAGAAAGTTCCCACTGATCATCTTCAGCGCACAGCGAGCTTTGCAACTCTGCAACACACATTGCTGTCACTCCTCCCTTTTTGCCTGAAAGACCAGCTGAATCGACCATCTCTGTGCCCGCTCTCTGCTGAGCAGCAACAGAGAGAGTAGAGCAGGAATTTTCAGACCTGCCTAAAACAGCAGAAGAGCCTTGAAAAAAATCTCCTGCTTGATCATGTTTTGCACACAGTGAGCTTTAAACTGTGACACAAACATTGCTGTCACTCCTCACTTTATCTCCTAAAAGTGCATTTGAATCCAAAGTTTCTGGTGCGCTCTCTCGTTTGGAGAGGAGTTGTGACAGGGGAGGAGCAGCGCTTGGACTCTAATCCCACAGATGAAGGGCCAGCAGGGAAACTCCTGCAGGGCATCTTCAGCACACAGTGAGCTTTACAATTCTGCAACACAGATTGCTGTCACTCCTCCTTTTCTTGCCTGAAAGACCAATTGATTCCAACATCTCTGTGCCCACTCTCTGCTGAGCAGCAACAGAGAGAGTAGAGCAGGAATGTTTAGACTGGGCTAAAACAGCAGAAGAGCCTTGCAAAAAAGCTCCTCCTGATCATGTTTAGCACACAGTGAGCTTTAAACTGTGACACAAACATTGCTGTCACTCTTCACTCTTTCTCCTAAAAGACCATTTCAATCCAAGAACTCCGTTGTCAGCACTCTGCTGATCAGCAGAGTGAGCAGGGATGTCTGCAATCTGTAAGGCAGTGGAAGAGACAGGCCTGAAGGCTGCTCTTGTGCTTCTTCAACACACTGAGCTTTACAACTGTGACACACACACTGTTGTCACTCCTCATTGTAGCTCCTAAAAGTGCATTTGAATCCAGCGTTTCTGGTCTCCACTCTCGTTTCCAGTGCAGCAGAGGCAGGTGAGCACGAGCGCTTGGAATCCGCTCCCAGTTCCGAAGGGCAGGGAGGGAAAGTCCTTGCAGATCATCTTCAGCGCACAGTGAGCTTTGCAACTCTGAAACACACATTGCTGTCACTCCTCACTTTATCTCCTAAAAGTGCATTTCAAGCCAACGTTTCTGGTGCGCTCTCTCGCTTCGAGAGCAGTTGTGACAGGGGAGGACGAGCGCTTGGATTCTAATTTCACAGCCGAAGGGCCAGCATGGAAACTACTGCTGGGCATCTTCAGCACACATTGAGATTCGCAACTCTGAAACACATATTGCTGTCACCTCTCACTTTCCTACCTGAAAGTCCAATTGAATAATACATCTCCTGTGCTTGCTCTTTGTGAGCAGTAGCAGAATATAGCACTTACGTTTGGACTCTGCTGAAACAGCAGAAGAGACAGTCCAGAAAGTTCCCACTGATCATCTTCAGCACACAGTGAGCTTTGCAACTCTGCAACACACATTGCTGTCTCTTCTTTTCCTGCCTGAAAGACCAGCTGAATCCACCATCTCTGTGCCCGCTCTCTGCTGAGCAGCAACAGAGAGAGTAGAGCAGGAATGTTTAGCCTGGGCTAAAACAGCAGAAGAGCCTTGCAAAAAATCTCCTGCTTGATCATGTTTTGCACACAGTGAGCTTTAAACTGTGACACAAACATTGATGTCACTCCTCACTTTATCTCCTAAAAGTGCATTTGAATCCAAAGTTACTGGTGCACTCTCTCGTTTCGATAGGAGTTGTGACAGGGGAGGAGCAGCGCTTGGACTCTAATCCCACAAACGAAGGGCCAGCAGGGAAACTCCTGCAGGGCATCTTCAGCGCACAGTGAGCTTTGCAACTCTGAAACACACATTGCTGTCACTCCTCACTTTATCTCCTAAAAGTGCATTTCAAGCCAACGTTTCTGGTGCGCTCTCTCGCTTTGAGAGCAGTTGTGACAGGGGAGGACGAGCGCTTGGATTCTAATTTCACAGCCGAAGGGCCAGCATGGAAACTACTGCTGGGCATCTTCAGCACACATTGAGATTCACAACTCTGAAACACATATTGCTGTCACCTCTCACTTTCCTACCTGAAAGTCCAATTGAATAATACATCTCCTGTGCTTGCTCTTTGTGAGCAGTAGCAGAATATAGCACTTACGTTTGGACTCTGCTGAAACAGCAGAAGAGACAGTCCAGAAAGTTCCCACTGATCATCTTCAGCACACAGTGAGCTTTGCAACTCTGCAACACACATTGCTGTCTCTTCTTTTCCTGCCTGAAAGACCAATTGATCCAACACCTCTGTGCCCGCTCTCTGCTGAGCAGCAACAGAGAGAGTAGAGCAGGAATGTTTAGCCTGGGCTAAAACAGCAGAAGAGCCTTGCAAAAAATCTCCTGCTTGATCATGTTTTGCACACAGTGAGCTTTAAACTGTGACACAAGCATTGCTGTCACTCCTCACTTTATCTCCTAAAAGTGCATTTGAATCCAAAGTTTCTGGTGCGCTCTCACGTTTCGAGAGGAGTTGTGACAGGGGAGGAGCAGCGCTTGGACTCTAATCCCACAGACGAAGGGCCAGCAGGGAAACTCCTGCAGGGCATCTTCAGCACACAGTGAGCTTTGCAATTCTGCAACACACATTGCTGTAACTCCTTTTCCTGCCTGGAAGACCAATTGATTCCAACATCTCTGTGCCCACTCTCTGCTGAGCAGCAACAGAGAGAGTAGAGCAGGAATGTTTAGACTGGGCTAAAACAGCAGAAGAGCCTTGCAAAAAAGCTCCTCCTGATCATGTTTAGCACACAGTGAGCTTTAAACTGTGACACAAACATTGCTGTCACTCTTCACTCTTTCTCCTAAAAGACCATTTCAATCCAAGAACTCCGTTGCCAGCACTCTGCTGAGCAGCAGAGTGAGCAGGAATGTCTGCAATCTGTAAGGCAGTGGAAGAGACAGGCCTGAAGGCTGCTCTTGTGCTTCTTCAACACACTGAGCTTTACAACTTTGACACACACACTGTTGTCACTCCTCATTGTAGCTCCTAAAAGTGCATTTGAATCCAGCGTTTCTGGTCTCCACTCTCGTTTCAAGAGCAGCAGAGGAAGGTGAGCACGAGCGCTTGGAATCCGCTCCCAGTTCCGAAGGGCAGGGAGGGAAAGTCCTTGCAGATCATCTTCAGCGCACAGTGAGCTTTGCAACTCTGAAACACACATTGCTGTCACTCCTCACTTCAACTCCTAATAATCCGTTTGAATCCATGGTCTCTCCCGCCCTCTCTCGTTTGAACAGCAGCAGTGACAGGTGAACACGATCTCTTGGCCTCTGCTCCCACAGCCGAAGAGCCCGGAGTGAAAGCTCCAGCAGGGCATCTTCAGCACGCAGTCAGCTTTGCAACTGTGACACATATATTGCTCTCGCTCCGCACTTTCCTACCTCAAAGTCCAATTGAATCCAAAATCTCTGTGCCCTTTCTCTGCTGGGCAGAAGCAGAGAGAGTAGAGCAGGAACCTTTAGCCAATGCTAAAAGAGCAGAAGAGACAGTCCAGAAAGTTCCCACTGATCATCTTCAGCGCACAGCGAGCTTTGCAACTCTGCAACGCACATTGCTGTCACTCCTCCCTTTTTGCCTGAAAGACCAGCTGAATCCACCATCTCTGTGCCCGCTCTCTGCTGAGCAGCAACAGAGAGAGTAGAGCAGGAATTTTTAGACCTGCCTAAAACAGCAGAAGAGCCTTGAAAAAAATCTCCTGCTTGATCATGTTTTGCACACAGTGAGCTTTAAACTGTGACACAAACATTGCTGTCACTCCTCACTTTATCTCCTAAAAGTGCATTTGAATCCAAAGTTTCTGGTGCGCTCTCTCGTTTGGAGAGGAGTTGTGACAGGGGAGGAGCAGCGCTTGGACTCTAATCCCACAGACGAAGGGCCAGCAGGGAAACTCCTGCAGGGCATCTTCAGCACACAGTGAGCTTTACAATTCTGCAACACACATTGCTGTCACTCCTCCTTTTCCTACCTGAAAGTCCAATTGATTCCAACATCACTGTGCCCACTCTCTGCTGAGCAGCAACAGAGAGAGTAGAGCAGGAATGTTTAGACTGGGCTAAAACAGCAGAAGAGCCTTGCAAAAAAGCTCCTCCTGATCATGTTTAGCACACAGTGAGCTTTAAACTGTGACACAAACATTGCTGTCACTCTTCACTCTTTCTCCTAAAAGACCATTTCAATCCAAGAACTCCGTTGCCAGCACTCTGCTGAGCAGCAGAGTGAGCAGGAATGTCTGCAATCTGTAAGGCAGTGGAAGAGACAGGCCTGAAGGCTGCTCTTGTGCTTCTTCAACACACTGAGCTTTACAACTGTGACACACACACTGTTGTCACTCCTCATTGTAGCTCCTAAAAGTGCATTTGAATCCAGCGTTTCTGGTCTCCACTCTCGTTTCCAGTGCAGCAGAGGCAGGTGAGCACGAGCGCTTGGAATCCGCTCCCAGTTCCGAAGGGCAGGGAGGGAAAGTCCTTGCAGATCATCTTCAGCGCACAGTGAGCTTTGCAACTCTGAAACACACATTGCTGTCACTCCTCACTTTATCTCCTAAAAGTGCATTTCAAGCCAACGTTTCTGGTGCGCTCTCTCGCTTCGAGAGCAGTTGTGACAGGGGAGGACGAGCGCTAGGATTCTAATTTCACAGCCGAAGGGCCAGCATGGAAACTACTGCTGGGCATCTTCAGCACACATTGAGATTCACAACTCTGAAACACATATTGCTGTCACCTCTCACTTTCCTACCTGAAAGTCCAATTGAATAATACATCTCCTGTGCTTGCTCTTTGTGAGCAGTAGCAGAATATAGCACTTACGTTTGGACTCTGCTGAAACAGCAGAAGAGACAGTCCAGAAAGTTCCCACTGATCATCTTCAGCACACAGTGAGCTTTGCAACTCTGCAACACACATTGCTGTCTCTTCTTTTCCTGCCTGAAAGACCAGCTGAATCCACCATCTCTGTGCCCGCTCTCTGCTGAGCAGCAACAGAGAGAGTAGAGCAGGAATTTTTAGACCTGCCTAAAACAGCAGAAGAGCCTTGAAAAAAATCTCCTGCTTGATCATGTTTTGCACACAGTGAGCTTTAAACTGTGACACAAACATTGCTGTCACTCCTCACTTTATCTCCTAAAAGTGCATTTGAATCCAAAGTTTCTGGTGCGCTCTCTCGTTTCGAGAGGAGTTGTGACAGGGGAGGAGCAGCGCTTGGACTCTAATCCCACAGACGAAGGGCCAGCAGGGAAACTCCTGCAGGGCATCTTCAGCACACAGTGAGCTTTACAATTCTGCAACACACATTGCTGTAACTCCTCCTTCTCCTGCCTGGAAGACCAATTGATTCCAACATCACTGTGCCCACTCTCTGCTGAGCAGCAACAGAGAGAGTAGAGCAGGAATGTTTAGACTGGGCTAAAACAGCAGAAGAGCCTAGCAAAAAAGCTCCTCCTGATCATGTTTAGCACACAGTGAGCTTTAAACTGTGACACAAACATTGGTGTCACTCTTCACTCTTTCTCCTAAAAGACCATTTCAATCCAAGAACTCCGTTGCCAGCACTCTGCTGAGCAGCAGAGTGAGCAGGGATGTCTGCAATCTGTAAGGCAGTAGAAGAGACAGGCTGAAGGCTGCTCTTGTGCTTCTTCAACACACTGAGCTTTACAACTTTGACACACACACTGTTGTCACTCCTCATTGTAGCTCCTAAAAGTGCATTTGAATCCAGCGTTTCTGGTCTCCACTCTCGTTTCAAGAGCAGCAGAGGAAGGTGAGCACGAGCGCTTGGAATCCGCTCCCAGTTCCGAAGGGCAGGGAGGGAAAGTCCTTGCAGATCATCTTCAGCGCACAGTGAGCTTTGCAACTCTGAAACACACATTGCTGTCACTCCTCACTTTATCTCCTAAAAGTGCATTTCAAGCCAACGTTTCTGGTGCGCTCTCTCGCTTCGAGAGCAGTTGTGACAGGGGAGGACGAGCGCTTGGATTCTAATTTCACAGCCGAAGGGCCAGCATGGAAACTACTGCTGGGCATCTTCAGCACACATTGAGATTCGCAACTCTGAAACACATATTGCTGTCACTTCTCACTTTCCTACCTGAAAGTCCAATTGAATAATACATCTCCTGTGCTTGCTCTTTGTGAGCAGTAGCAGAATATAGCACTTACGTTTGGACTCTGCTGAAACAGCAGAAGAGACAGTCCAGAAAGTTCCCACTGATCATCTTCAGCACACAGTGAGCTTTGCAACTCTGCAACACACATTGCTGTCGCTCCTCCCTTTCCTGCCTGAAAGACCAACTGAATCCACCATCTCTGTGCCCGCTCTCTGCTGAGCAACAACACAGAGAGCAGAGCAGGAATGTTTAGACTGGGCTAAAACAGCAGAAGAGCCTTGCAAAAAATCTCCTGCTTGATCATGTTTTGCACTCAGTGAGCTTCAAACTGTGACACAAACATTGCTGTCACTCCTCACTTTATCTCCTAAAAGTGAATTTGAATGCAAAGTTTATGGTGCGCTCTCTCGTTTCGAGAGCAGATGTCGCAGGGGAGGACGAGCTTTTGGACTCTAATTTCACAGACGAATTGCCAGCATGGAAACTCCTGCAGGGCATCTTCAGCACCCAGTGAGCTTCGCAACTCTGAAACACAAAGAGCTGTCACCTCTCACTTTCCTACCTGAAAGTCCAATTGAATCCTACATCTCCTGTGCTTGCTCTTTGTGAGCAGTAGCAGAATATAGCACTTACGTTTGGACTCTGAAGAAACAGCAGAAGAGACAGTCCAGAAAGTTCCCACTGATCATCTTCAGCGAACAGCGAGCTTTGCAACTCTGCAACACACATTGCTGTCACTTCTTTTCCTGCCTGAAAGACCAATTGATTCCAACATCTCTGTGCCCGCTCTCTGCTGAGCAGCAACAGAGAGTTGAGCAGGAATGTTTAGCCTGGGCTAAAACAGCAGAAGAGCCTTGCAAAAAATCTCCTGTTTGATCATGTTTTGCACACAGTGAGCTTTAAACTGTGACACAAGCATTGCTGTCACTCCTCACTTTATCTCCTAAAAGTGCATTTGAATCCAAAGTTTCTGGTGCGCTCTCACGTTTCGAGAGGAGTTGTGACAGGGGAGGAGCAGCGCTTGAACTCTAATCCCACAGACGAAGGGCCAGCAGGGAAACTCCTGCAGGGCATCTTCAGCACACAGTGAGCTTTGCAATTCTGCAACACACATTGCTGTAACTCCTTTTCCTGCCTGGAAGACCAATTGATTCCAACATCTCTGTGCCCACTCTCTGCTGAGCAGCAACAGAGAGAAGGAATGTTTAGACTGGGCTAAAACAGCAGAAGAGCCTTGCAAAAAAGCTCCTCCTGATCATGTTTAGCACACAGTGAGCTTTAAACTGTGACACAAACATTGCTGTCACTCTTCACTCTTTCTCCTAAAAGACCATTTCAATCCAAGAACTCCGTTGCCAGCACTCTGCTGAGCAGCAGAGTGAGCAGGAATGTCTGCAATCTGTAAGGCAGTGGAAGAGACAGGCCTGAAGGCTGCTCTTGTGCTTCTTCAACACACTGAGCTTTACAACTGTGACACACACACTGTTGTCACTCCTCATTGTAGCTCCTAAAAGTGCATTTGAATCCAGCGTTTCTGGTCTCCACTCTCGTTTCAAGAGCAGCAGAGGCAGGTGAGCACGAGCGCTTGGAATCCGCTCCCAGTTCCGAAGGGCAGGGAGGGAAAGTCCTTGCAGATCATCTTCAGCGCACAGTGAGCTTTGCAACTCTGAAACACACATTGCTGTCACTCCTCACTTCAACTCCTAATAATCCGTTTGAATCCATGGTCTCTCCCGCCCTCTCTCGTTTGAACAGCAGCAGTGACAGGTGAACACGATCTCTTGGCCTCTGCTCCCACAGCCGAAGAGCCCGGAGTGAAAGCTCCGGCAGGGCATCTTCAGCACGCAGTCAGCTTTGCAACTGTGACACATATATTGCTCTCGCTCCGCACTTTCCTACCTCAAAGTCCAATTGAATCCAAAATCTCTGTGCCCTTTCTCTGCTGGGCAGAAGCAGAGAGAGTAGAGCAGGAACCTTTAGCCAATGCTAAAAGAGCAGAAGAGACAGTCCAGAAAGTTCCCACTGATCATCTTCAGCGCACAGCGAGCTTTGCAACTCTGCAACACACATTGCTGTCACTCCTCCCTTTTTGCCTGAAAGACCAGCTGAATCGACCATCTCTGTGCCCGCTCTCTGCTGAGCAGCAACAGAGAGAGTAGAGCAGGAATTTTTAGACCTGCCTAAAACAGCAGAAGAGCCTTGAAAAAAATCTCCTGCTTGATCATGTTTTGCACACAGTGAGCTTTAAACTGTGACACAAACATTGCTGTCACTCCTCACTTTATCTCCTAAAAGTGCATTTGAATCCAAAGTTTCTGGTGCGCTCTCTCGTTTGGAGAGGAGTTGTGACAGGGGAAGAGCAGCGCTTGGACTCTAATCCCACAGACGAAGGGCCAGCAGGGAAACTCCTGCAGGGCATCTTCAGCACACAGTGAGCTTTACAATTCTGCAACACACATTGCTGTCACTCCTCCTTTTCTTGCCTGAAAGTCCAATTGAATAATACATCTCCTGTGCTTGCTCTTTGTGAGCAGTAGCAGAATATAGCACTTACGTTTGGACTCTGCTGAAACAGCAGAAGAGACAGTCCAGAAAGTTCCCACTGATCATCTTCAGCACACAGTGAGCTTTGCAACTCTGCAACACACATTGCTGTCTCTTCTTTTCCTGCCTGAAAGACCAATTGATTCCAACACCTCTGTGCCCGCTCTCTGCTGAGCAGCAACAGAGAGAGTAGAGCAGGAATGTTTAGCCTGGGCTAAAACAGCAGAAGAGCCTTGCAAAAAATCTCCTGCTTGATCATGTTTTGCACACAGTGAGCTTTAAACTGTGACACAAACATTGCTGTCACTCCTCACTTTATCTCCTAAAAGTGCATTTGAATCCAAAGTTTCTGGTGCGCTCTCACGTTTCGAGAGGAGTTGTGACAGGGGAGGAGCAGCGCTTGGACTCTAATCCCACAGACGAAGGGCCAGCAGGGAAACTCCTGCAGGGCATCTTCAGCACACAGTGAGCTTTGCAATTCTGCAACACACATTGCTGTAACTCCTTTTCCTGCCTGGAAGACCAATTGATTCCAACATCTCTGTGCCCACTCTTTGCTGAGCAGCAACAGAGAGAAGGAATATTTAGACTGGGCTAAAACAGCAGAAGAGCCTTGCAAAAAAGCTCCTCCTGATCATGTTTAGCACACAGTGAGCTTTAAACTGTGACACAAACATTGCTGTCACTCTTCACTCTTTCTCCTAAAAGACCATTTCAATCCAAGAACTCCGTTGCCAGCACTCTGCTGAGCAGCAGAGTGAGCAGGAATGTCTGCAATCTGTAAGGCAGTGGAAGAAACAGGCCTGAAGGCTGCTCTTGTGCTTCTTCAACACACTGAGCTTTACAACTGTGACACACACACTGTTGTCACTCCTCATTGTAGCTCCTAAAAGTGCATTTGAATCCAGCGTTTCTGGTCTCCACTCTCGTTTCAAGAGCAGCAGAGGAAGGTGAGCACGAGCGCTTGGAATCCGCTCCCAGTTCCGAAGGGCAGGGAGGGAAAGTCCTTGCAGATCATCTTCAGCGCACAGTGAGCTTTGCAACTCTGAAACACACATTGCTGTCACTCCTCACTTCATCTCCTAATAATCCGTTTGAATCCATGGTCTCTCCCGCCCTCTCTCGTTTGAACAGCAGCAGTGACAGGTGAACACGATCTCTTGGCCTCTGCTCCCACAGCCGAAGAGCCCGGAGTGAAAGCTCCGGCAGGGCATCTTCAGCACGCAGTCAGCTTTGCAACTGTGACACATATATTGCTCTCGCTCCGCACTTTCCTACCTCAAAGTCCAATTGAATCCAAAATCTCTGTGCCCTTTCTCTGCTGGGCAGAAGCAGAGAGAGTAGAGCAGGAACCTTTAGCCAATGCTAAAAGAGCAGAAGAGACAGTCCAGAAAGTTCCCACTGATCATCTTCAGCGCACAGCGAGCTTTGCAACTCTGCAACACACATTGCTGTCACTCCTCCCTTTTTGCCTGAAAGACCAGCTGAATCCACCATCTCTGTGCCCGCTCTCTGCTGAGCAGCAACAGAGAGAGTAGAGCAGGAATTTTTAGACCTGCCTAAAACAGCAGAAGAGCCTAGAAAAAAATCTCCTGCTTGATCATGTTTTGCACACAGTGAGCTTTAAACTGTGACACAAACATTGCTGTCACTCCTCACTTTATCTCCTAAAAGTGCATTTGAATCCAAAGTTTCTGGTGCGCTCTCTCGTTTCGAGAGGAGTTGTGACAGGGGAGGAGCAGCGCTTGGACTCTAATCCCACAGACGAAGGGCCAGCAGGGAAACTCCTGCAGGGCATCTTCAGCACACAGTGAGCTTTGCAATTCTGCAACACACATTGCTGTCACTCCTCCTTTTCTTGCCTGAAAGACCAATTGATTCCAACATCTCTGTGCCCACTCTCTGCTGAGCAGCAACAGGGAGAAGGAATGTTTAGACTGGGCTAAAACAGCAGAAGAGCCTTGCAAAAAAGCTCCTCCTGATCATGTTTAGCACACAGTGAGCTTTAAACTGTGACACAAACATTGCTGTCACTCTTCACTCTTTCTCCTAAAAGACCATTTCAATCCAAGAACTCCGTTGCCAGCACTCTGCTGAGCAGCAGAGTGAGCAGGGATGTCTGCAATCTGTAAGGCAGTGGAAGAGACAGGCCTGAAGGCTGCCCTTGTGCTTCTTCAACACACTGAGCTTTACAACTTTGACACACACACTGTTGTCACTCCTCATTGTAGCTCCTAAAAGTGCATTTGAATCCAGCGTTTCTGGTCTCCACTCTCGTTTCCAGTGCAGCAGAGGCAGGTGAGCACGAGCGCTTGGAATCCGCTCCCAGTTCCGAAGGGCAGGGAGGGAAAGTCCTTGCAGATCATCTTCAGCGCACAGTGAGCTTTACAACTCTGAAACACACATTGCTGTCACTCCTCACTTTATCCCCTAAAAGTGCATTTCAAGCCAACGTTTCTGGTGCGCTCTCTCGCTTCGAGAGCAGTTGTGACAGGGGAGGACGAGCGCTTGGATTCTAATTTCACAGCCGAAGGGCCAGCATGGAAACTACTGCTGGGCATCTTCAACACACATTGAGATTCGCAACTCTGAAACACATATTGCTGTCACCTCTCACTTTCCTACCTGAAAGTCCAATTGAATAATACATCTCCTGTGCTTGCTCTTTGTGAGCAGTAGCAGAATATAGCACTTACGTTTGGACTCTGCTGAAACAGCAGAAGAGACAGTCCAGAAAGTTCCCAATGATCATCTTCAGCGCACAGTGAGCTTTGCAACTCTGCAACACACATTGCTGTCACTTCTTTTCCTGTCTGAAAGACCAATTGATTCCAACACCTCTGTGCCCGCTCTCTGCTGAGCAGCAACAGAGAGAGTAGAGCAGGAATGTTTAGCCTGGGCTAAAACAGCAGAAGAGCCTTGCAAAAAATCTCCTGCTTGATCATGTTTTGCACACAGTGAGCTTTAAACTGTGACACAAACATTGCTGTCACTCCTCACTTTATCTCCTAAAAGTGCATTTGAATCCAAAGTTTCTGGTGCGCTCTCTCGTTTCGAGAGGAGTTGTGACAGGGGAGGAGCAGCGCTTGGACTCTAATCCCACAGACGAAGGGCCAGCAGGGAAACTCCTGCAGGGCATCTTCAGCACACAGTGAGCTTTGCAATTCTGCAACACACATTGCTGTAACTCCTTTTCCTGCCTGGAAGACCAATTGATTCCAACATCTCTGTGCCCACTCTCTGCTGAGCAGCAACAGAGAGCAGGAATGTTTAGACTGGGCTAAAACAGCAGAAGAGCCTTGCAAAAAAGCTCCTCCTGATCATGTTTAGCACACAGTGAGCTTTAAACTGTGACACAAACATTGCTGTCACTCTTCACTCTTTCTCCTAAAAGACCATTTCAATCCAAGAACTCCGTTGCCAGCACTCTGCTGAGCAGCAGAGTGAGCAGGAATGTCTGCAATCTGTAAGGCAGTGGAAGAAACAGGCCTGAAGGCTGCTCTTGTGCTTCTTCAACACACTGAGCTTTACAACTGTGACACACACACTGTTGTCACTCCTCATTGTAGCTCCTAAAAGTGCATTTGAATCCAGCGTTTCTGGTCTCCACTCTCGTTTCAAGAGCAGCAGAGGCAGGTGAGCACGAGCGCTTGGAATCCGCTCCCAGTTCCGAAGGGCAGGGAGGGAAAGTCCTTGCAGATCATCTTCAGCGCACAGTGAGCTTTGCAACTCTGAAACACACATTGCTGTCACTCCTCACTTCATCTCCTAATAATCCGTTTGAATCCATGGTCTCTCCCGCCCTCTCTCGTTTGAACAGCAGCAGTGACAGGTGAACACGATCTCTTGGCCTCTGCTCCCACAGCCGAAGAGCCCGGAGTGAAAGCTCCGGCAGGGCATCTTCAGCACGCAGTCAGCTTTGCAACTGTGACACATATATTGCTCTCGCTCCGCACTTTCCTACCTCAAAGTCCAATTGAATCCAAAATCTCTGTGCCCTTTCTCTGCTGGGCAGAAGCAGAGAGAGTAGAGCAGGAACCTTTAGCCAATGCTAAAAGAGCAGAAGAGACAGTCCAGAAAGTTCCCACTGATCATCTTCAGCGCACAGCGAGCTTTGCAACTCTGCAACACACATTGCTGTCACTCCTCCCTTTTTGCCTGAAAGACCAGCTGAATCGACCATCTCTGTGCCCGCTCTCTGCTGAGCAGCAACAGAGAGAGTAGAGCAGGAATTTTTAGACCTGCCTAAAACAGCAGAAGAGCCTTGAAAAAAATCTCCTGCTTGATCATGTTTTGCACACAGTGAGCTTTAAACTGTGACACAAACATTGCTGTCACTCCTCACTTTATCTCCTAAAAGTGCATTTGAATCCAAAGTTTCTGGTGCGCTCTCTCGTTTGGAGAGGAGTTGTGACAGGGGAGGAGCAGCGCTTGGACTCTAATCCCACAGACGAAGGGCCAGCAGGGAAACTCCTGCAGGGCATCTTCAGCACACAGTGAGCTTTACAATTCTGCAACACAGATTGCTGTCACTCCTCCTTTTCTTGCCTGAAAGACCAATTGATTCCAACATCTCTGTGCCCACTCTCTGCTGAGCAGCAACAGAGAGAGTAGAGCAGGAATGTTTAGACTGGGCTAAAACAGCAGAAGAGCCTTGCAAAAAAGCTCCTCCTGATCATGTTTAGCACACAGTGAGCTTTAAACTGTGACACAAACATTGCTGTCACTCTTCACTCTTTCTCCTAAAAGACCATTTCAATCCAAGAACTCCGTTGTCAGCACTCTGCTGATCAGCAGAGTGAGCAGGGATGTCTGCAATCTGTAAGGCAGTGGAAGAGACAGGCCTGAAGGCTGCTCTTGTGCTTCTTCAACACACTGAGCTTTACAACTGTGACACACACACTGTTGTCACTCCTCATTGTAGCTCCTAAAAGTGCATTTGAATCCAGCGTTTCTGGTCTCCACTCTCGTTTCCAGTGCAGCAGAGGCAGGTGAGCACGAGCTCTTGGAATCCGCTCCCAGTTCCGAAGGGCAGGGAGGGAAAGTCCTTGCAGATCATCTTCAGCGCACAGTGAGCTTTGCAACTCTGAAACACACATTGCTGTCACTCCTCACTTTATCTCCTAAAAGTGCATTTCAAGCCAACGTTTCTGGTGCGCTCTCTCGCTTCGAGAGCAGTTGTGACAGGGGAGGACGAGCGCTTGGATTCTAATTTCACAGCCGAAGGGCCAGCATGGAAACTACTGCTGGGCATCTTCAGCACACATTGAGATTCGCAACTCTGAAACACATATTGCTGTCACCTCTCACTTTCCTACCTGAAAGTCCAATTGAATAATACATCTCCTGTGCTTGCTCTTTGTGAGCAGTAGCAGAATATAGCACTTACGTTTGGACTCTGCTGAAACAGCAGAAGAGACAGTCCAGAAAGTTCCCACTGATCATCTTCAGCACACAGTGAGCTTTGCAACTCTGCAACACACATTGCTGTCTCTTCTTTTCCTGCCTGAAAGACCAGCTGAATCCACCATCTCTGTGCCCGCTCTCTGCTGAGCAGCAACAGAGAGAGTAGAGCAGGAATGTTTAGCCTGGGCTAAAACAGCAGAAGAGCCTTGCAAAAAATCTCCTGCTTGATCATGTTTTGCACACAGTGAGCTTTAAACTGTGACACAAACATTGATGTCACTCCTCACTTTATCTCCTAAAAGTGCATTTGAATCCAAAGTTACTGGTGCACTCTCTCGTTTCGATAGGAGTTGTGACAGGGGAGGAGCAGCGCTTGGACTCTAATCCCACAGACGAAGGGCCAGCAGGGAAACTCCTGCAGGGCATCTTCAGCGCACAGTGAGCTTTGCAACTCTGAAACACACATTGCTGTCACTCCTCACTTTATCTCCTAAAAGTGCATTTCAAGCCAACGTTTCTGGTGCGCTCTCTCGCTTTGAGAGCAGTTGTGACAGGGGAGGACGAGCGCTTGGATTCTAATTTCACAGCCGAAGGGCCAGCATGGAAACTACTGCTGGGCATCTTCAGCACACATTGAGATTCACAACTCTGAAACACATATTGCTGTCACCTCTCACTTTCCTACCTGAAAGTCCAATTGAATAATACATCTCCTGTGCTTGCTCTTTGTGAGCAGTAGCAGAATATAGCACTTACGTTTGGACTCTGCTGAAACAGCAGAAGAGACAGTCCAGAAAGTTCCCACTGATCATCTTCAGCACACAGTGAGCTTTGCAACTCTGCAACACACATTGCTGTCTCTTCTTTTCCTGCCTGAAAGACCAGTTGATCCAACACCTCTGTGCCCGCTCTCTGCTGAGCAGCAACAGAGAGAGTAGAGCAGGAATGTTTAGCCTGGGCTAAAACAGCAGAAGAGCCTTGCAAAAAATCTCCTGCTTGATCATGTTTTGCACACAGTGAGCTTTAAACTGTGACACAAACATTGCTGTCACTCCTCACTTTATCTCCTAAAAGTGCATTTGAATCCAAAGTTTCTGGTGCGCTCTCACGTTTCGAGAGGAGTTGTGACAGGGGAGGAGCAGCGCTTGGACTCTAATCCCACAGACGAAGGGCCAGCAGGGAAACTCCTGCAGGGCATCTTCAGCACACAGTGAGCTTTGCAATTCTGCAACACACATTGCTGTAACTCCTTTTCCTGCCTGGAAGACCAATTGATTCCAACATCTCTGTGCCCACTCTCTGCTGAGCAGCAACAGAGAGAGTAGAGCAGGAATGTTTAGACTGGGCTAAAACAGCAGAAGAGCCTTGCAAAAAAGCTCCTCCTGATCATGTTTAGCACACAGTGAGCTTTAAACTGTGACACAAACATTGCTGTCACTCTTCACTCTTTCTCCTAAAAGACCATTTCAATCCAAGAACTCCGTTGCCAGCACTCTGCTGAGCAGCAGAGTGAGCAGGAATGTCTGCAATCTGTAAGGCAGTGGAAGAGACAGGCCTGAAGGCTGCTCTTGTGCTTCTTCAACACACTGAGCTTTACAACTTTGACACACACACTGTTGTCACTCCTCATTGTAGCTCCTAAAAGTGCATTTGAATCCAGCGTTTCTGGTCTCCACTCTCGTTTCAAGAGCAGCAGAGGAAGGTGAGCACGAGCGCTTGGAATCCGCTCCCAGTTCCGAAGGGCAGGGAGGGAAAGTCCTTGCAGATCATCTTCAGCGCACAGTGAGCTTTGCAACTCTGAAACACACATTGCTGTCACTCCTCACTTCAACTCCTAATAATCCGTTTGAATCCATGGTCTCTCCCGCCCTCTCTCGTTTGAACAGCAGCAGTGACAGGTGAACACGATCTCTTGGCCTCTGCTCCCACAGCCGAAGAGCCCGGAGTGAAAGCTCCGGCAGGGCATCTTCAGCACGCAGTCAGCTTTGCAACTGTGACACATATATTGCTCTAGCTCCGCACTTTCCTACCTCAAAGTCCAATTGAATCCAAAATCTCTGTGCCCTTTCTCTGCTGGGCAGAAGCAGAGAGAGTAGAGCAGGAACCTTTAGCCAATGCTAAAAGAGCAGAAGAGACAGTCCAGAAAGTTCCCACTGATCATCTTCAGCGCACAGCGAGCTTTGCAACTCTGCAACGCACATTGCTGTCACTCCTCCCTTTTTGCCTGAAAGACCAGCTGAATCCACCATCTCTGTGCCCGCTCTCTGCTGAGCAGCAACAGAGAGAGTAGAGCAGGAATTTTTAGACCTGCCTAAAACAGCAGAAGAGCCTTGAAAAAAATCTCCTGCTTGATCATGTTTTGCACACAGTGAGCTTTAAACTGTGACACAAACATTGATGTCACTCCTCACTTTATCTCCTAAAAGTGCATTTGAATCCAAAGTTTCTGGTGCGCTCTCTCGTTTCGAGAGGAGTTGTGACAGGGGAGGAGCAGCGCTTGGACTCTAATCCCACAGACGAAGGGCCAGCAGGGAAACTCCTGCAGGGCATCTTCAGCACACAGTGAGCTTTACAATTCTGCAACACACATTGCTGTCACTCCTCCTTTTCTTGCCTGAAAGTCCAATTGATTCCAACATCACTGTGCCCACTCTCTGCTGAGCAGCAACAGAGAGAGTAGAGCAGGAATGTTTAGACTGGGCTAAAACAGCAGAAGAGCCTTGCAAAAAAGCTCCTCCTGATCATGTTTAGCACACAGTGAGCTTTAAACTGTGACACAAACATTGCTGTCACTCTTCACTCTTTCTCCTAAAAGACCATTTCAATCCAAGAACTCCGTTGCCAGCACTCTGCTGATCAGCAGAGTGAGCAGGAATGTCTGCAATCTGTAAGGCAGTGGAAGAGACAGGCCTGAAGGCTGCTCTTGTGCTTCTTCAACACACTGAGCTTTACAACTGTGACACACACACTGTTGTCACTCCTCATTGTAGCTCCTAAAAGTGCATTTGAATCCAGCGTTTCTGGTCTCCACTCTCGTTTCAAGAGCAGCAGAGGAAGGTGAGCACGAGCGCTTGGAATCCGCTCCCAGTTCCGAAGGGCAGGGAGGGAAAGTCCTTGCAGATCATCTTCAGCGCACAGTGAGCTTTGCAACTCTGAAACACACATTGCTGTCACTCCTCACTTTATCTCCTAAAAGTGCATTTCAAGCCAACGTTTCTGGTGCGCTCTCTCGCTTCGAGAGCAGTTGTGACAGGGGAGGACGAGCGCTTGGATTCTAATTTCACAGCCGAAGGGCCAGCATGGAAACTACTGCTGGGCATCTTCAGCACACATTGAGATTCGCAACTCTGAAACACATATTGCTGTCACTTCTCACTTTCCTACCTGAAAGTCCAATTGAATAATACATCTCCTGTGCTTGCTCTTTGTGAGCAGTAGCAGAATATAGCACGTACGTTTGGACTCTGCTGAAACAGCAGAAGAGACAGTCCAGAAAGTTCCCACTGATCATCTTCAGCACACAGTGAGCTTTGCAACTCTGCAACACACATTGCTGTCTCTTCTTTTCCTGCCTGAAAGACCAGCTGAATCCACCATCTCTGTGCCCGCTCTCTGCTGAGCAGCAACAGAGAGAGTAGAGCAGGAATGTTTAGCCTGGGCTAAAACAGCAGAAGAGCCTTGCAAAAAAGCTCCTGCTTGATCATGTTTTGCACACAGTGAGCTTTAAACTGTGACACAAACATTGCTGTCACTCCTCACTTTATCTCCTAAAAGTGCATTTGAATCCAAAGTTACTCTTGCGCTCTCTCGTTTCGATAGGAGTTGTGACAGGGGAGGAGCAGCGCTTGGACTCTAATCCCACAGACGAAGGGCCAGCAGGGAAACTCCTGCAGGGCATCTTCAGCACACAGTGAGCTTTACAATTCTGAAACACACATTGCTGTCACTCCTCCTTTTCTTGCCTGAAAGACCAATTGATTCCAACATCTCTGTGCCCACTCTCTGCTGAGCAGCAACAGAGAGAGTAGAGCAGGAATGTATAGACTGGGCTAAAACAGCAGAAGAGCCTTGCAAAAAAGCTCCTCCTGATCATGTTTAGCACACAGTGAGCTTTAAACTGTGACACAAACATTGCTGTCACTCTTCACTGTTTCTCCTAAAAGACCATTTCAATCCAAGAACTCTGTTGCCAGCACTCTGCTGAGCAGCAGAGTGAGCAGGAATGTCTGCAATCTGTAAGGCAGTGGAAGAGACAGGCCTGAAGGCTGCTCTTGTGCTTCTTCAACACACTGAGCTTTACAACTGTGACACACACACTGTTGTCACTCCTCATTGTAGCTCCTAAAAGTGCATTTGAATCCAGCGTTTCTGGTCTCCACTCTCGTTTCAAGAGCAGCAGAGGAAGGTGAGCACGAGCGCTTGGAATCCGCTCCCAGTTCCGAAGGGCAGGGAGGGAAAGTCCTTGCAGATCATCTTCAGCGCACAGTGAGCTTTGCAACTCTGAAACACACATTGCTGTCACTCCTCACTTTATCTCCTAAATGTGCATTTCAAGCCAACGTTTCTGGTGCGCTCTCTCGCTTCGAGAGCAGTTGTGACAGGGGAGGACGAGCGCTTGGATTCTAATTTCACAGCCGAAGGGCCAGCATGGAAACTACTGCTGGGCATCTTCAGCACACATTGAGATTCACAACTCTGAAACACATATTGCTGTCACCTCTCACTTTCCTACCTGAAAGTCCAATTGAATAATACATCTCCTGTGCTTGCTCTTTGTGAGCAGTAGCAGAATATAGCACTTACGTTTGGACTCTGCTGAAACAGCAGAAGAGACAGTCCAGAAAGTTCCCACTGATCAACTTCAGCACACAGTGAGCTTTGCAACTCTGCAATACACATTGCTGTCGCTCCTCCCTTTCCTGCCTGAAAGACCAACTGAATCCACCATCTCTGTGCCCGCTCTCTGCTGAGCAACAACACAGAGAGCAGAGCAGGAATGTTTAGACTGGGCTAAAACAGCAGAAGAGCCTTGCAAAAAATCTCCTGCTTGATCATGTTTTGCACTCAGTGAGCTTCAAACTGTGACACAAACATTGCTGTCACTCCTCACTTTATCTCCTAAAAGTGAATTTGAATGCAAAGTTTATGGTGCGCTCTCTCGTTTCGAGAGCAGATGTCGCAGGGGAGGACGAGCTTTTGGACTCTAATTTCACAGACGAATTGCCAGCATGGAAACTCCTGCAGGGCATCTTCAGCACCCAGTGAGCTTCGCAACTCTGAAACACAAATAGCTGTCACCTCTCACTTTCCTACCTGAAAGTCCAATTGAATCCTACATCTCCTGTGCTTGCTCTTTGTGAGCAGTAGCAGAATATAGCACTTACGTTTGGACTCTGAAGAAACAGCAGAAGAGACAGTCCAGAAAGTTCCCACTGATCAGCTTCAGCGAACAGCGAGCTTTGCAACTCTGCAACACACATTGCTGTCACTTCTTTTCCTGCCTGAAAGACCAATTGAATCCAACATCTCTGTGCCCGCTCTCTGCTGAGCAGCAACAGAGAGTTGAGCGGGAATGTTTAGCCTGGGCTAAAACAGCAGAAGAGCCTTGCAAAAAATCTCCTGCTTGATCATGTTTTGCACACAGTGAGCTTTAAACTGTGACACAAACATTGCTGTCACTCCTCACTTTATCTCCTAAAAGTGCATTTGAATCCAAAGTTTCTGGTACGCACTCTCGTTTGGAGAGGAGTTGTGACAGGGGAGGAGCAGCGCTTGGACTCTAATCCAACAGATGAAGGGCCAGCAGGGAAACTCCTGCAGGGCATCTTCAGCACACAGTGAGCTTTGCAACTCTGCAACACACATTGCTGTCACTCCTCCTTTTCCTGCCTGGAAGACCTATTGATTCCAACATCTCTGTGCCCACTCTCTGCTGAGCAGCAACAGAGAGAGTAGAGCAGGAATGTTTAGCCTGGGCTAAAACAGCAGAAGAGCCTTGCAAAAAATCTCCTGCTTGATCATGTTTTGCACACAGTGAGCTTTAAACTGTGACACAAACATTGCTGTCACTCCTCACTTTATCTCCTAAAAGTGCATTTGAATCCAAAGTTTCTGGTGCGCTCTCACGTTTCGAGAGGAGTTGTGACAGGGGAGGAGCAGCGCTTGGACTCTAATCCCACAGACGAAGGGCCAGCAGGGAAACTCCTGCAGGGCATCTTCAGCACACAGTGAGCTTTGCAATTCTGCAACACACATTGCTGTAACTCCTTTTCCTGCCTGGAAGACCAATTGATTCCAACATCTCTGTGCCCACTCTCTGCTGAGCAGCAACAGAGAGAAGGAATGTTTAGATTGGGCTAAAACAGCAGAAGAGCCTTGCAAAAAAGCTCCTCCTGATCATGTTTAGCACACAGTGAGCTTTAAACTGTGACACAAACATTGCTGTCACTCTTCACTCTTTCTCCTAAAAGACCATTTCAATCCAAGAACTCCGTTGCCAGCACTCTGCTGATCAGCAGAGTGAGCAGGAATGTCTGCAATCTGTAAGGCAGTGGAAGAGACAGGCCTGAAGGCTGCTCTTGTGCTTCTTCAACACACTGAGCTTTACAACTGTGACACACACACTGTTGTCACTCCTCATTGTAGCTCCTAAAAGTGCATTTGAATCCAGCGTTTCTGGTCTCCACTCTCGTTTCAAGAGCAGCAGAGGCAGGTGAGCACGAGCGCTTGGAATCCGCTCCCAGTTCCGAAGGGCAGGGAGGGAAAGTCCTTGCAGATCATCTTCAGCGCACAGTGAGCTTTGCAACTCTGAAACACACATTGCTGTCACTCCTCACTTTATCTCCTAAAAGTGCATTTCAAGCCAACGTTTCTGGTGCGCTCTCTCGCTTCGAGAGCAGTTGTGACAGGGGAGGACGAGCGCTTGGATTCTAATTTCACAGCCGAAGGGCCAGCATGGAAACTACTGCTGGGCATCTTCAGCACACATTGAGATTCACAACTCTGAAACACATATTGCTGTCACCTCTCCCTTTCCTACCTGAAAGTCCAATTGAATAATACATCTCCTGTGCTTGCTCTTTGTGAGCAGTAGCAGAATATAGCACTTACGTTTGGACTCTGCTGAAACAGCAGAAGAGACAGTCCAGAAAGTTCCCACTGATCATCTTCAGCACACAGTGAGCTTTGCAACTCTGCAACACACATTGCTGTCTCTTCTTTTCCTGCCTGAAAGACCAACTGATTCCAACACCTCTGTGCCCGCTCTCTGCTGAGCAGCAACAGAGAGAGCAGAGCAGGAATGTTTAGCCTGGGCTAAAACAGCAGAAGAGCCTTGCAAAAAATCTCCTGCTTGATCATGTTTTGCACACAGTGAGCTTTAAACTGTGACACAAACATTGCTGTCACTCCTCACTTTATCTCCTAAAAGTGAATTTGAATGCAAAGTTTATGGTGCGCTCTCTCGTTTCGAGAGCAGATGTCGCAGGGGAGGACGAGCTTTTGGACTCTAATTTCACAGACGAATTGCCAGCATGGAAACTCCTGCAGGGCATCTTCAGCACCCAGTGAGCTTCGCAACTCTGAAACACAAATAGCTGTCACCTCTCACTTTCCTACCTGAAAGTCCAATTGAATCCTACATCTCCTGTGCTTGCTCTTTGTGAGCAGTAGCAGAATATAGCACTTACGTTTGGACTCTGAAGAAACAGCAGAAGAGACAGTCCAGAAAGTTCCCACTGATCAGCTTCAGCGAACAGCGAGCTTTGCAACTCTGCAACACACATTGCTGTCACTTCTTTTCCTGCCTGAAAGACCAATTGATTCCAACATCTCTGTGCCCGCTCTCTGCTGAGCAGCAACAGAGAGTTGAGCGGGAATGTTTAGCCTGGGCTAAAACAGCAGAAGAGCCTTGCAAAAAATCTCCTGCTTGATCATGTTTTGCACACAGTGAGCTTTAAACTGTGACACAAACATTGCTGTCACTCCTCACTTTATCTCCTAAAAGTGCATTTGAATCCAAAGTTTCTGGTACGCACTCTCGTTTGGAGAGGAGTTGTGACAGGGGAGGAGCAGCGCTTGGACTCTAATCCAACAGATGAAGGGCCAGCAGGGAAACTCCTGCAGGGCATCTTCAGCACACAGTGAGCTTTGCAACTCTGCAACACACATTGCTGTCACTCCTCCTTTTCCTGCCTGGAAGACCTATTGATTCCAACATCTCTGTGCCCACTCTCTGCTGAGCAGCAACAGAGAGAGTAGAGCAGGAATGTTTAGCCTGGGCTAAAACAGCAGAAGAGCCTTGCAAAAAATCTCCTGCTTGATCATGTTTTGCACACAGTGAGCTTTAAACTGTGACACAAACATTGCTGTCACTCCTCACTTTATCTCCTAAAAGTGCATTTGAATCCAAAGTTTCTGGTGCGCTCTCACGTTTCGAGAGGAGTTGTGACAGGGGAGGAGCAGCGCTTGGACTCTAATCCCACAGACGAAGGGCCAGCAGGGAAACTCCTGCAGGGCATCTTCAGCACACAGTGAGCTTTGCAATTCTGCAACACACATTGCTGTAACTCCTTTTCCTGCCTGGAAGACCAATTGATTCCAACATCTCTGTGCCCACTCTCTGCTGAGCAGCAACAGAGAGAATGAATGTTTAGATTGGGCTAAAACAGCAGAAGAGCCTTGCAAAAAAGCTCCTCCTGATCATGTTTAGCACACAGTGAGCTTTAAACTGTGACACAAACATTGCTGTCACTCTTCACTCTTTCTCCTAAAAGACCATTTCAATCCAAGAACTCCGTTGCCAGCACTCTGCTGAGCAGCAGAGTGAGCAGGAATGTCTGCAATCTGTAAGGCAGTGGAAGAGACAGGCCTGAAGGCTGCTCTTGTGCTTCTTCAACACACTGAGCTTTACAACTGTGACACACACACTGTTGTCACTCCTCATTGTAGCTCCTAAAAGTGCATTTGAATCCAGCGTTTCTGGTCTCCACTCTCGTTTCAAGAGCAGCAGAGGCAGGTGAGCACGAGCGCTTGGAATCCGCTCCCAGTTCCGAAGGGCAGGGAGGGAAAGTCCTTGCAGATCATCTTCAGCGCACAGTGAGCTTTGCAACTCTGAAACACACATTGCTGTCACTCCTCACTTCATCTCCTAATAATCCGTTTGAATCCATGGTCTCTCCCGCCCTCTCTCGTTTGAACAGCAGCAGTGACAGGTGAACACGATCTCTTGGCCTCTGCTCCCACAGCCGAAGAGCCCGGAGTGAAAGCTCCGGCAGGGCATCTTCAGCACGCAGTCAGCTTTGCAACTGTGACACATATATTGCTCTCGCTCCGCACTTTCCTACCTCAAAGTCCAATTGAATCCAAAATATCTGTGCCCTTTCTCTGCTGGGCAGAAGCAGAGTAGAGCAGGAACCTTTAGCCAATGCTAAAAGAGCAGAAGAGACAGTCCAGAAAGTTCCCACTGATCATCTTCAGCGCACAGCGAGCTTTGCAACTCTGCAACACACATTGCTGTCACTCCTCCCTTTTTGCCTGAAAGACCAGCTGAATCCACCATCTCTGAGCCCGCTCTCTGCTGAGCAGCAACAGAGAGAGTAGAGCAGGAATTTTTAGACCTGCCTAAAACAGCAGAAGAGCCTTGAAAAAAATCTCCTGCTTGATCATGTTTTGCACACAGTGAGCTTTAAACTGTGACACAAACATTGCTGTCACTCCTCACTTTATCTCCTAAAAGTGCATTTGAATCCAAAGTTTCTGGTGCGCTCTCTCGTTTCGAGAGGAGTTGTGACAGGCGAGGAGCAGCGCTTGGACTCTAATCCCACAGACGAAGGGCCAGCAGGGAAACTCCTGCAGGGCATCTTCAGCACACAGTGAGCTTTGCAATTCTGCAACACACATTGCAGTCACTCCTCCTTTTCCTGCCTGGAAGACCTATTGATTCCAACATCTTTGTGCCCACTCTCTGCTGAGCAGCAACAGAGAGAGTAGAGCAGGAATGTTTAGACTGGGCTAAAACAGCAGAAGAGCCTTGCAAAAAATCTCCTGCTTGATCATGTTTTGCACACAGTGAGCTTTAAACTGTGACACAAACATTGATATCACTTCTCACTTTATCTCCTAAAAGTGCATTTGAATCCAATGTTTCTGGTGCGCTCTCACGTTTCGAGAGGAGTTGTGACAGGGGAGGAGCAGCGCTTGGACTCTAATCCCACAGACGAAGGGCCAGCAGGGAAACTCCTGCAGGGCATCTTCAGCACACAGTGAGCTTTGCAATTCTGCAACACACATTGCTGTAACTCCTTTTCCTGCCTGGAAGACCAATTGATTCCAACATCTCTGTGCCCACTCTCTGCTGAGCAGCAACAGAGAGCAGGAATGTTTAGACTGGGCTAAAACAGCAGAAGAGCCTTGCAAAAAAGCTCCTCCTGATCATGTTTAGCACACAGTGAGCTTTAAACTGTGACACAAACATTGCTGTCACTCTTCACTCTTTCTCCTAAAAGACCATTTCAATCCAAGAACTCTGTTGCCAGCACTCTGCTGAGCAGCAGAGTGAGCAGGAATGTCTGCAATCTGTAAGGCAGTGGAAGAAACAGGCCTGAAGGCTGCTCTTGTGCTTCTTCAACACACTGAGCTTTACAACTGTGACACACACACTGTTGTCACTCCTCATTGTAGCTCCTAAAAGTGCATTTGAATCCAGCGTTTCTGGTCTCCACTCTCGTTTCAAGAGCAGCAGAGGAAGGTGAGCACGAGCGCTTGGAATCCGCTCCCAGTTCCGAAGGGCAGGGAGGGAAAGTCCTTGCAGATCATCTTCAGCGCACAGTGAGCTTTGCAACTCTGAAACACACATTGCTGTCACTCCTCACTTCATCTCCTAATAATCCGTTTGAATCCATGGTCTCTCCCGCCCTCTCTCGTTTGAACAGCAGCAGTGACAGGTGAACACGATCTCTTGGCCTCTGCTCCCACAGCCGAAGAGCCCGGAGTGAAAGCTCCGGCAGGGCATCTTCAGCACGCAGTCAGCTTTGCAACTGTGACACATATATTGCTCTCGCTCCGCACTTTCCTACCTCAAAGTCCAATTGAATCCAAAATCTCTGTGCCCTTTCTCTGCTGGGCAGAAGCAGAGAGAGTAGAGCAGGAACCTTTAGCCAATGCTAAAAGAGCAGAAGAGACAGTCCAGAAAGTTCCCACTGATCATCTTCAGCGCACAGCGAGCTTTGCAACTCTGCAACACACATTGCTGTCACTCCTCCCTTTTTGCCTGAAAGACCAGCTGAATCCACCATCTCTGTGCCCGCTCTCTGCTGAGCAGCAACAGAGAGAGTAGAGCAGGAATTTTCAGACCTGCCTAAAACAGCAGAAGAGCCTTGAAAAAAATCTCCTGCTTGATCATGTTTTGCACACAGTGAGCTTTAAACTGTGACACAAACATTGCTGTCACTCCTCACTTTATCTCCTAAAAGTGCATTTGAATCCAAAGTTTCTGGTGCGCTCTCTCGTTTGGAGAGGAGTTGTGACAGGGGAGGAGCAGCGCTTGGACTCTAATCCCACAGACGAAGGGCCAGCAGGGAAACTCCTGCAGGGCATCTTCAGCACACAGTGAACTTTACAATTCTGCAACACAGATTGCTGTCACTCCTCCTTTTCTTGCCTGAAAGACCAATTGATTCCAACATCTCTGTGCCCACTCTCTGCTGAGCAGCAACAGAGAGAGTAGAGCAGGAATGTTTAGACTGGGCTAAAACAGCAGAAGAGCCTTGCAAAAAAGCTCCTCCTGATCATGTTTAGCACACAGTGAGCTTTAAACTGTGACACAAACATTGCTGTCACTCTTCACTCTTTCTCCTAAAAGACCATTTCAATCCAAGAACTCCGTTGTCAGCACTCTGCTGATCAGCAGAGTGAGCAGGGATGTCTGCAATCTGTAAGGCAGTGGAAGAGACAGGCCTGAAGGCTGCTCTTGTGCTTCTTCAACACACTGAGCTTTACAACTGTGACACACACACTGTTGTCACTCCTCATTGTAGCTCCTAAAAGTGCATTTGAATCCAGCATTTCTGGTCTCCACTCTCGTTTCCAGTGCAGCAGAGGCAGGTGAGCACGAGCGCTTGGAATCCGCTCCCAGTTCCGAAGGGCAGGGAGGGAAAGTCCTTGCAGATCATCTTCAGCGCACAGTGAGCTTTGCAACTCTGAAACACACATTGCTGTCACTCCTCACTTTATCTCCTAAAAGTGCATTTCAAGCCAACGTTTCTGGTGCGCTCTCTCGCTTCGAGAGCAGTTGTGACAGGGGAGGACGAGCGCTTGGATTCTAATTTCACAGCCGAAGGGCCAGCATGGAAACTACTGCTGGGCATCTTCAGCACACATTGAGATTCGCAACTCTGAAACACATATTGCTGTCACTTCTCACTTTCCTACCTGAAAGTCCAATTGAATAATACATCTCCTGTGCTTGCTCTTTGTGAGCAGTAGCAGAATATAGCACTTACGTTTGGACTCTGCTGAAACAGCAGAAGAGACAGTCCAGAAAGTTCCCACTGATCATCTTCAGCACACAGTGAGCTTTGCAACTCTGCAACACACATTGCTGTCACTCCTCCCTTTCCTGCCTGAAAGACCAACTGAATCCACCATCTCTGTGCCCGCTCTCTGCTGAGCAACAACAGAGAGAGCAGAGCAGGAATGTTTAGACTGGGCTAAAACAGCAGAAGAGCCTTGCAAAAAATCTCCTGCTTGATCATGTTTTGCACACAGTGAGCTTCAAACTGTGACACAAACATTGCTGTCACTCCTCACTTTATCTCCTAAAAGTGAATTTGAATGCAAAGTTTATGGTGCGCTCTCTCGTTTCGAGAGCAGATGTCGCAGGGGAGGACGAGCTTTTGGACTCTAATTTCACAGACGAATTGCCAGCATGGAAACTCCTGCAGGGCATCTTCAGCACCCAGTGAGCTTCGCAACTCTGAAACACAAAGAGCTGTCACCTCTCACTTTCCTACCTGAAAGTCCAATTGAATCCTACATCTCCTGTGCTTGGTCTTTGTGAGCAGTAGCAGAATATAGCACTTACGTTTGGACTCTGAAGAAACAGCAGAAGAGACAGTCCAGAAAGTTCCCACTGATCATCTTCAGCGAACAGCGAGCTTTGCAACTCTGCAACACACATTGCTGTCACTTCTTTTCCTGCCTGAAAGACCAATTGATTCCAACATCTCTGTGCCCGCTCTCTGCTGAGCAGCAACAGAGAGTTGAGCAGGAATGTTTAGCCTGGGCTAAAACAGCAGAAGAGCCTTGCAAAAAATCTCCTGTTTGATCATGTTTTGCACACAGTGAGCTTTAAACTGTGACACAAACATTGATGTCACTCCTCACTTTATCTCCTAAAAGTGCATTTGAATCCAAAGTTTCTGGTGCGCTCTCACGTTTCGAGAGGAGTTGTGACAGGGGAGGAGCAGCGCTTGGACTCTAATCCCACATACGAAGGGCCAGCAGGGAAACTCCTGCAGGGCATCTCCAGCACACAGTGAGCTTTGCAATTCTGCAAAACACATTGCTGTAACTCCTTTTCCTGCCTGGAAGACCAATTGATTCCAAAATCTCTGTGCCCACTCTCTGCTGAGCAGCAACAGAGAGAAGGAATGTTTAGACTGGGCTAAAACAGCAGAAGAGCCTTGCAAAAAAGCTCCTCCTGATCATGTTTAGCACACAGTGAGCTTTAAACTGTGACACAAACATTGCTGTCACTCTTCACTCTTTCTCCTAAAAGACCATTTCAATCCAAGAACTCCGTTGCCAGCACTCTGCTGAGCAGCAGAGTGAGCTGGAATGTCTGCAATCTGTAAGGCAGTGGAAGAGACAGGCCTGAAGGCTGCTCTTGTGCTTCTTCAACACACTGAGCTTTACAACTGTGACACACACACTGTTGTCACTCCTCATTGTAGCTCCTAAAAGTGCATTTGAATCCAGCGTTTCTGGTCTCCACTCTCGTTTCAAGAGCAGCAGAGGAAGGTGAGCACGAGCGCTTGGAATCCGCTCCCAGTTCCGAAGGGCAGGGAGGGAAAGTCCTTGCAGATCATCTTCAGCGCACAGTGAGCTTTGCAACTCTGAAACACACATTGCTGTCACTCCTCACTTCATCTCCTAATAATCCGTTTGAATCCATGGTCTCTCCCGCCCTCTCTCGTTTGAACAGCAGCAGTGACAGGTGAACACGATCTCTTGGCCTCTGCTCCCACAGCCGAAGAGCCCGGAGTGAAAGCTCCGGCAGGGCATCTTCAGCACGCAGTCAGCTTTGCAACTGTGACACATATATTGCTCTCGCTCCGCACTTTCCTACCTCAAAGTCCAATTGAATCCAAAATCTCTGTGCCCTTTCTCTGCTGGGCAGAAGCAGAGAGAGTAGAGCAGGAACCTTTAGCCAATGCTAAAAGAGCAGAAGAGACAGTCCAGAAAGTTCCCACTGATCATCTTCAGCGCACAGCGAGCTTTGCAACTCTGCAACACACATTGCTGTCACTCCTCCCTTTTTGCCTGAAAGACCAGCTGAATCGACCATCTCTGTGCCCGCTCTCTGCTGAGCAGCAACAGAGAGAGTAGAGCAGGAATTTTTAGACCTGCCTAAAACTGCAGAAGAGCCTTGAAAAAAATCTCCTGCTTGATCATGTTTTGCACACAGTGAGCTTTAAACTGTGACACAAACATTGCTGTCACTCCTCACTTTATCTCCTAAAAGTGCATTTGAATCCAAAGTTTCTGGTGCGCTCTCTCGTTTGGAGAGGAGTTGTGACAGGTGAAGAGCAGCGCTTGGACTCTAATCCCACAGACGAAGGGCCAGCAGGGAAACTCCTGCAGGGCATCTTCAGCACACAGTGAGCTTTACAATTCTGCAACACACATTGCTGTCACTCCTCCTTTTCTTGCCTGAAAGTCCAATTGAATAATACATCTCCTGTGCTTGCTCTTTGTGAGCAGTAGCAGAATATAGCACTTACGTTTGGACTCTGCTGAAACAGCAGAAGAGACAGTCCAGAAAGTTCCCACTGATCATCTTCAGCACACAGTGAGCTTTGCAACTCTGCAACACACATTGCTGTCTCTTCTTTTCCTGCCTGAAAGACCAATTGATTCCAACACCACAGTGCCCGCTCTCTGCTGAGCAGCAACAGAGAGAGTAGAGCAGGAATGTTTAGCCTGGGCTAAAACAGCAGAAGAGCCTTGCAAAAAATCTCCTGCTTGATCATGTTTTGCACACAGTGAGCTTTAAACTGTGACACAAACATTGATGTCACTCCTCACTTTATCTCCTAAAAGTGCATTTGAATCCAAAGTTTCTGGTGCGCTCTCACGTTTCGAGAGGAGTTGTGACAGGGGAGGAGCAGCGCTTGGACTCTAATCCCACAGACGAAGGGCCAGCAGGGAAACTCCTGCAGGGCATCTTCAGCACACAGTGAGCTTTGCAATTCTGCAACACACATTGCTGTAACTCCTTTTCCTGCCTGAAGACCAATTGATTCCAACATCTCTGTGCCCACTCTCTGCTGAGCAGCAACAGAGAGAAGGAATGTTTAGACTGGGCTAAAACAGCAGAAGAGCCTTGCAAAAAGCTCCTCCTGATCATGTTTAGCACACAGTGAGCTTTAAACTGTGACACAAACATTGCTGTCACTCTTCACTCTTTCTCCTAAAAGACCATTTCAATCCAAGAACTCCGTTGCCAGCACTCTGCTGAGCAGCAGAGTGAGCAGGGATGTCTGCAATCTGTAAGGCAGTGGAAGAGACAGGCCTGAAGTCTGCTCTTGTGCTTCTTCAACACACTGAGCTTTACAACTGTGACACACACACTGTTGTCACTCCTCATTGTAGCTCCTAAAAGTGCATTTGAATCCAGCGTTTCTGGTCTCCACTCTCGTTTCAAGAGCAGCAGAGGCAGGTGAGCACGAGCGCTTGGAATCCGCTCCCAGTTCCGAAGGGCAGGGAGGGAAAGTCCTTGCAGATCATCTTCAGCGCACAGTGAGCTTTGCAACTCTGAAACACACATTGCTGTCACTCCTCACTTCATCTCCTAATAATCCGTTTGAATCCATGGTCTCTCCCGCCCTCTCTCGTTTGAACAGCAGCAGTGACAGGTGAACACGATCTCTTGGCCTCTGCTCCCACAGCCGAAGAGCCCGGAGTGAAAGCTCCGGCAGGGCATCTTCAGCACGCAGTCAGCTTTGCAACTGTGACACATATATTGCTCTCGCTCCGCACTTTCCTACCTCAAAGTCCAATTGAATCCAAAATCTCTGTGCCCTTTCTCTGCTGGGCAGAAGCAGAGAGAGTAGAGCAGGAACCTTTAGCCAATGCTAAAAGAGCAGAAGAGACAGTCCAGAAAGTTCCCACTGATCATCTTCAGCGCACAGCGAGCTTTGCAACTCTGCAACACACATTGCTGTCACTCCTCCCTTTTTGCCTGAAAGACCAGCTGAATCCACCATCTCTGTGCCCGCTCTCTGCTGAGCAGCAACAGAGAGAGTAGAGCAGGAATTTTTAGACCTGCCTAAAACAGCAGAAGAGCCTTGAAAAAAATCTCCCGCTTGATCATGTTTTGCACACAGTGAGCTTTAAACTGTGACACAAACATTGCTGTCACTCCTCACTTTATCTCCTAAAAGTGCATTTCAAGCCAACGTTTCTGGTGCGCTCTCTCGCTTCGAGAGCAGTTGTGACAGGGGAGGACGAGCGCTTGGATTCTAATTTCACAGCCGAAGGGCCAGCATGGAAACCTCTGCTGGGCATCTTCAGCACACATTGAGATTCACAACTCTGAAACACATATTGCTGTCACCTCTCACTTTCCTGCCTGAAAGTCCAATTGAATAATACATCTCCTGTGCTTGCTCTTTGTGAGCAGTAGCAGAATATAGCACTTACGTTTGGACTCTGCTGAAACAGCAGAAGAGACAGTCCAGAAAGTTCCCACTGATCATCTTCAGCACACAGTGAGCTTTGCAACTCTGCAACACACATTGCTGTCTCTTCTTTTCCTGCCTGAAAGACCAATTGATTCCAACACCACTGTGCCCGCTCTCTGCTGAGCAGCAACAGAGAGAGTAGAGCAGGAATGTTTAGCCTGGGCTAAAACAGCAGAAGAGCCTTGCAAAAAATCTCCTGCTTGATCATGTTTTGCACACAGTGAGCTTTAAACTGTGACACAAACATTGATGTCACTCCTCACTTTATCTCCTAAAAGTGCATTTGAATCCAAAGTTTCTGGTGCGCTCTCACGTTTCGAGAGGAGTTGTGACAGGGGAGGAGCAGCGCTTGGACTCTAATCCCAGAGACGAAGGGCCAGCAGGGAAACTCCTGCAGGGCATCTTCAGCACACAGTGAGCTTTGCAATTTTGCAACACACATTGCTGTAACTCCTTTTCCTGCCTGAAGACCAATTGATTCCAACATCTCTGTGCCCACTCTCTGCTGAGCAGCAACAGAGAGAAGGAATGTTTAGACTGGGCTAAAACAGCAGAAGAGCCTTGCAAAAAGCTCCTCCTGATCATGTTTAGCACACAGTGAGCTTTAAACTGTGACACAAACATTGCTGTCACTCTTCACTCTTTCTCCTAAAAGACCATTTCAATCCAAGAACTCCGTTGCCAGCACTCTGCTGAGCAGCAGAGTGAGCAGGGATGTCTGCAATCTGTAAGGCAGTGGAAGAGACAGGCCTGAAGTCTGCTCTTGTGCTTCTTCAACACACTGAGCTTTACAACTGTGACACACACACTGTTGTCACTCCTCATTGTAGCTCCTAAAAGTGCATTTGAATCCAGCGTTTCTGGTCTCCACTCTCGTTTCAAGAGCAGCAGAGGCAGGTGAGCACGAGCGCTTGGAATCCGCTCCCAGTTCCGAAGGGCAGGGAGGGAAAGTCCTTGCAGATCATCTTCAGCGCACAGTGAGCTTTGCAACTCTGAAACACACATTGCTGTCACTCCTCACTTCATCTCCTAATAATCCGTTTGAATCCATGGTCTCTCCCGCCCTCTCTCGTTTGAACAGCAGCAGTGACAGGTGAACACGATCTCTTGGCCTCTGCTCCCACAGCCGAAGAGCCCGGAGTGAAAGCTCCGGCAGGGCATCTTCAGCACGCAGTCAGCTTTGCAACTGTGACACATATATTGCTCTCGCTCCGCACTTTCCTACCTCAAAGTCCAATTGAATCCAAAATCTCTGTGCCCTTTCTCTGCTGGGCAGAAGCAGAGAGAGTAGAGCAGGAACCTTTAGCCAATGCTAAAAGAGCAGAAGAGACAGTCCAGAAAGTTCCCACTGATCATCTTCAGCGCACAGCGAGCTTTGCAACTCTGCAACACACATTGCTGTCACTCCTCCCTTTTTGCCTGAAAGACCAGCTGAATCCACCATCTCTGTGCCCGCTCTCTGCTGAGCAGCAACAGAGAGAGTAGAGCAGGAATTTTTAGACCTGCCTAAAACAGCAGAAGAGCCTTGAAAAAAATCTCCCGCTTGATCATGTTTTGCACACAGTGAGCTTTAAACTGTGACACAAACATTGCTGTCACTCCTCACTTTATCTCCTAAAAGTGCATTTCAAGCCAACGTTTCTGGTGCGCTCTCTCGCTTCGAGAGCAGTTGTGACAGGGGAGGACGAGCGCTTGGATTCTAATTTCACAGCCGAAGGGCCAGCATGGAAACCTCTGCTGGGCATCTTCAGCACACATTGAGATTCACAACTCTGAAACACATATTGCTGTCACCTCTCACTTTCCTACCTGAAAGTCCAATTGAATAATACATCTCCTGTGCTTGCTCTTTGTGAGCAGTAGCAGAATATAGCACTTACGTTTGGACTCTGCTGAAACAGCAGAAGAGACAGTCCAGAAAGTTCCCACTGATCATCTTCAGCACACAGTGAGCTTTGCAACTCTGCAACACACATTGCTGTCTCTTCTTTTCCTGCCTGAAAGACCAATTGATTCCAACACCTCTGTGCCCGCTCTCTGCTGAGCAGCAACAGAGAGAGTAGAGCAGGAATGTTTAGCCTGGGCTAAAACAGCAGAAGAGCCTTGCAAAAAATCTCCTGCTTGATCATGTTTTGCACACAGTGAGCTTTAAACTGTGACACAAACATTGATGTCACTCCTCACTTTATCTCCTAAAAGTGCATTTGAATCCAAAGTTTCTGGTGCGCTCTCACGTTTCGAGAGGAGTTGTGACAGGGGAGGAGCAGCGCTTGGACTCTAATCCCACAGACGAAGGGCCAGCAGGGAAACTCCTGCAGGGCATCTTCAGCACACAGTGAGCTTTGCAATTCTGCAACACACATTGCTGTAACTCCTTTTCCTGCCTGGAAGACCAATTGATTCCAACATCTCTGTGCCCACTCTCTGCTGAGCAGCAACAGAGAGAAGGAATGTTTAGACTGGGCTAAAACAGCAGAAGAGCCTTGCAAAAAAGCTCCTCCTGATCATGTTTAGCACACAGTGAGCTTTAAACTGTGACACAAACATTGCTGTCACTCTTCACTCTTTCTCCTAAAAGACCATTTCAATCCAAGAACTCCGTTGCCAGCACTCTGCTGAGCAGCAGAGTGAGCAGGAATGTCTGCAATCTGTAAGGCAGTGGAAGAAACAGGCCTGAAGGCTGCTCTTGTGCTTCTTCAACACACTGAGCTTTACAACTGTGACACACACACTGTTGTCACTCCTCATTGTAGCTCCTAAAAGTGCATTTGAATCCAGCGTTTCTGGTCTCCACTCTCGTTTCAAGAGCAGCAGAGGCAGGTGAGCACGAGCGCTTGGAATCCGCTCCCAGTTCCGAAGGGCAGGGAGGGAAAGTCCTTGCAGATCATCTTCAGCGCACAGTGAGCTTTGCAACTCTGAAACACACATTGCTGTCACTCCTCACTTCATCTCCTAATAATCCGTTTGAATCCATGGTCTCTCCCGCCCTCTCTCGTTTGAACAGCAGCAGTGACAGGTGAACACGATCTCTTGGCCTCTGCTCCCACAGCCGAAGAGCCCGGAGTGAAAGCTCCGGCAGGGCATCTTCAGCACGCAGTCAGCTTTGCAACTGTGACACATATATTGCTCTCGCTCCGCACTTTCCTACCTCAAAGTCCAATTGAATCCAAAATCTCTGTGCCCTTTCTCTGCTGGGCAGAAGCAGAGAGAGTAGAGCAGGAACCTTTAGCCAATGCTAAAAGAGCAGAAGAGACAGTCCAGAAACTTCCCACTGATCATCTTCAGCGCACAGCGAGCTTTGCAACTCTGCAACACACATTGCTGTCACTCCTCCCTTTTTGCCTGAAAGACCAGCTGAATCCACCATCTCTGTGCCCGCTCTCTGCTGAGCAGCAACAGAGAGAGTAGAGCAGGAATTTTTAGACCTGCCTAAAACAGCAGAAGAGCCTTGAAAAAAATCTCCTGCTTGATCATGTTTTGCACACAGTGAGCTTTAAACTGTGACACAAACATTGCTGTCACTCCTCACTTTATCTCCTAAAAGTGCATTTGAATCCAAAGTTTCTGGTACGCACTCTCGTTTGGAGAGGAGTTGTGACAGGGGAGGAGCAGCGCTTGGACTCTAATCCCACAGATGAAGGGCCAGCAGGGAAACTCCTGCAGGGCATCTTCAGCACACAGTGAGCTTTGCAACTCTGCAAAACACATTGCTGTCACTCCTCCTTTTCCTGCCTGGAAGACCTATTGATTCCAACATCTTTGTGCCCACTCTCTGCTGAGCAGCAACAGAGAGAGTAGAGCAGGAATGTTTAGCCTGGGCTAAAACAGCAGAAGAGCCTTGAAAAAAATCTCCTGCTTGATCATGTTTTGCACACAGTGAGCTTTAAACTGTGACACAAACATTGATGTCACTCCTCACTTTATCTCCTAAAAGTGCATTTGAATCCAAAGTTTCTGGTGCGCTCTCACGTTTGGAGAGGAGTTGTGACAGGGGAGGAGCAGCGCTTGGATTCTAATTTCACAGCCGAAGGGCCAGCATGGAAACTACTGCTGGGCATCTTCAGCACACATTGAGATTCACAACTCTGAAACACATATTGCTGTCACCTCTCACTTTCCTACCTGAAAGTCCAATTGAATAATACATCTCCTGTGCTTGCTCTTTGTGAGCAGTAGCAGAATATAGCACTTACGTTTGGACTCTGCTGAAACAGCAGAAGAGACAGTCCAGAAAGTTCCCAATGATCATCTTCAGCGCACAGTGAGCTTTGCAACTCTGCAACACACATTGCTGTCTCTTCTTTTCCTGCCTGAAAGACCAATTGATTCCAACACCTCTGTGCCCGCTCTCTGCTGAGCAGCAACAGAGAGAGTAGAGCAGGAATGTTTAGCCTGGGCTAAAACAGCAGAAGAGCCTTGCAAAAAATCTCCTGCTTGATCATGTTTTGCACACAGTGAGCTTTAAACTGTGACACAAACATTGCTGTCACTCCTCACTTTATCTCCTAAAAGTGCATTTGAATCCAAAGTTTCTGGTGCGCTCTCACGTTTCGAGAGGAGTTGTGACAGGGGAGGAGCAGCGCTTGGACTCTAATCCCAGAGACGAAGGGCCAGCAGGGAAACTCCTGCAGGGCATCTTCAGCACACAGTGAGCTTTGCAATTCTGCAACACACATTGCTGTAACTCCTTTTCCTGCCTGGAAGACCAATTGATTCCAACATCTCTGTGCCCACTCTCTGCTGAGCAGCAACAGAGAGAAGGAATGTTTAGACTGGGCTAAAACAGCAGAAGAGCCTTGCAAAAAAGCTCCTCCTGATCATGTTTAGCACACAGTGAGCTTTAAACTGTGACACAAACATTGCTGTCACTCTTCACTCTTTCTCCTAAAAGACCATTTCAATCCAAGAACTCCGTTGCCAGCACTCTGCTGAGCAGCAGAGTGAGCAGGAATGTCTGCAATCTGTAAGGCAGTGGAAGAAACAGGCCTGAAGGCTGCTCTTGTGCTTCTTCAACACACTGAGCTTTACAACTGTGACACACACACTGTTGTCACTCCTCATTGTAGCTCCTAAAAGTGCATTTGAATCCAGCGTTTCTGGTCTCCACTCTCGTTTCAAGAGCAGCAGAGGCAGGTGAGCACGAGCGCTTGGAATCCGCTCCCAGTTCCGAAGGGCAGGGAGGGAAAGTCCTTGCAGATCATCTTCAGCGCACAGTGAGCTTTGCAACTCTGAAACACACATTGCTGTCACTCCTCACTTCATCTCCTAATAATCCGTTTGAATCCATGGTCTCTCCCGCCCTCTCTCGTTTGAACAGCAGCAGTGACAGGTGAACACGATCTCTTGGCCTCTGCTCCCACAGCCGAAGAGCCCGGAGTGAAAGCTCCGGCAGGGCATCTTCAGCACGCAGTCAGCTTTGCAACTGTGACACATATATTGCTCTCGCTCCGCACTTTCCTACCTCAAAGTCCAATTGAATCCAAAATCTCTGTGCCCTTTCTCTGCTGGGCAGAAGCAGAGAGAGTAGAGCAGGAACCTTTAGCCAATGCTAAAAGAGCAGAAGAGACAGTCCAGAAAGTTCCCACTGATCATCTTCAGCGCACAGCGAGCTTTGCAACTCTGCAACACACATTGCTGTCACTCCTCCCTTTTTGCCTGAAAGACCAGCTGAATCCACCATCTCTGTGCCCGCTCTCTGCTGAGCAGCAACAGAGAGAGTAGAGCAGGAATTTTTAGACCTGCCTAAAACAGCAGAAGAGCCTTGAAAAAAATCTCCTGCTTGATCATGTTTTGCACACAGTGAGCTTTAAACTGTGACACAAACATTGCTGTCACTCCTCACTTTATCTCCTAAAAGTGCATTTGAATCCAAAGTTTCTGGTGCGCTCTCTCGTTTCGAGAGGAGTTGTGACAGGGGAGGAGCAGCTCTTGGACTCTAATCCCACAGAGGAAGGGCCAGCTGGGAAACTCCTGCAGGGCATCTTCAGCGCACAGTGAGCTTTACAATTCTGAAACACACATTGCTGTCACTCCTCCTTTTCTTGCCTGAAAGACCAATTGATTCCAACATCTCTGTGCCCACTCTCTGCTGAGCAGCAACAGAGAGAGTAGAGCAGGAATGTTTAGACTGGGCTAAAACAGCAGAAGAGCCTTGCAGAAAAGCTCCTCCTGATCATGTTTAGCACACAGTGAGCTTTAAACTGTGACACAAACATTGGTGTCACTCTTCACTCTTTCTCCTAAAAGACCATTTCAATCCCAGAACTCCGTTGCCAGCACTCTGCTGAGCAGCAGAGTGAGCAGGGATGTCTGCAATCTGTAAGGCAGTGGAAGAGACAGGCCTGAAGGCTGCTCTTGTGCTTCTTCAACACACTGAGCTTTACAACTTTGACACACACACTGTTGTCACTCCTCATTGTAGCTCCTAAAAGTGCATTTGAATCCAGCGTTTCTGGTCTCCACTCTCGTTTCCAGTGCAGCAGAGGCAGGTGAGCACGAGCGCTTGGAATCCGCTCCCAGTTCCGAAGGGCAGGGAGGGAAAGTCCTTGCAGATCATCTTCAGCGCACAGTGAGCTTTGCAACTCTGAAACACACATTGCTGTCACTCCTCACTTTATCTCCTAAAAGTGCATTTCAAGCCAACGTTTCTGGTGCGCTCTCTCGCTTCGAGAGCAGTTGTGACAGGGGAGGACGAGCGCTTGGATTCTAATTTCACAGCCGAAGGGCCAGCATGGAAACTACTGCTGGGCATCTTCAGCACACATTGAGATTCACAACTCTGAAACACATATTGCTGTCACCTCTCACTTTCCTACCTGAAAGTCCAATTGAATAATACATCTCCTGTGCTTGCTCTTTGTGAGCAGTAGCAGAATATAGCACTTACGTTTGGACTCTGCTGAAACAGCAGAAGAGACAGTCCAGAAAGTTCCCACTGATCATCTTCAGCACACAGTGAGCTTTGCAACTCTGCAACACACATTGCTGTCTCTTCTTTTCCTGCCTGAAAGACCAATTGATTCCAACACCTCTGTGCCCGCTCTCTGCTGAGCAGCAACAGAGAGAGTAGAGCAGGAATGTTTAGCCTGGGCTAAAACAGCAGAAGAGCCTTGCAAAAAATCTCCTGCTTGATCATGTTTTGCACACAGTGAGCTTTAAACTGTGACACAAACATTGCTGTCACTCCTCACTTTATCTCCTAAAAGTGCATTTGAATCCAAAGTTTCTGGTGCGCTCTCACGTTTCGAGAGGAGTTGTGACAGGGGAGGAGCAGCGCTTGGACTCTAATCCCACAGACGAAGGGCCAGCAGGGAAACTCCTGCAGGGCATCTTCAGCACACAGTGAGCTTTGCAATTCTGCAACACACATTGCTGTAACTCCTTTTCCTGCCTGGAAGACCAATTGATTCCAACATCTCTGTGCCCACTCTCTGCTGAGCAGCAACAGAGAGCAGGAATGTTTAGACTGGGCTAAAACAGCAGAAGAGCCTTGCAAAAAAGCTCCTCCTGATCATGTTTAGCACACAGTGAGCTTTAAACTGTGACACAAACATTGCTGTCACTCTTCACTCTTTCTCCTAAAAGACCATTTCAATCCAAGAACTCCGTTGCCAGCACTCTGCTGAGCAGCAGAGTGAGCAGGGATGTCTGCAATCTGTAAGGCAGTGGAAGAGACAGGCCTGAAGGCTGCTCTTGTGCTTCTTCAACACACTGAGCTTTACAACTGTGACACACACACTGTTGTCACTCCTCATTGTAGCTCCTAAAAGTGCATTTGAATCCAGCGTTTCTGGTCTCCACTCTCGTTTCAAGAGCAGCAGAGGCAGGTGAGCACGAGCGCTTGGAATCCGCTCCCAGTTCCGAAGGGCAGGGAGGGAAAGTCCTTGCAGATCATCTTCAGCGCACAGTGAGCTTTGCAACTCTGAAACACACATTGCTGTCACTCCTCACTTCATCTCCTAATAATCCGTTTGAATCCATGGTCTCTCCCGCCCTCTCTCGTTTGAACAGCAGCAGTGACAGGTGAACACGATCTCTTGGCCTCTGCTCCCACAGCCGAAGAGCCCGGAGTGAAAGCTCCGGCAGGGCATCTTCAGCACGCAGTCAGCTTTGCAACTGTGACACATATATTGCTCTCGCTCCGCACTTTCCTACCTCAAAGTCCAATTGAATCCAAAATCTCTGTGCCCTTTCTCTGCTGGGCAGAAGCAGAGAGAGTAGAGCAGGAACCTTTAGCCAATGCTAAAAGAGCAGAAGAGACAGTCCAGAAAGTTCCCACTGATCATCTTCAGCGCACAGCGAGCTTTGCAACTCTGCAACACACATTGCTGTCACTCCTCCCTTTTTGCCTGAAAGACCAGCTGAATCCACCATCTCTGTGCCCGCTCTCTGCTGAGCAGCAACAGAGAGAGTAGAGCAGGAATTTTTAGACCTGCCTAAAACAGCAGAAGAGCCTTGCAAAAAATCTCCTGCTTGATCATGTTTTGCACACAGTGAGCTTTAAACTGTGACACAAACATTGCTGTCACTCCTCACTTTATCTCCTAAAAGTGCATTTGAATCCAAAGTTTCTGGTGCGCTCTCACGTTTCGAGAGGAGTTGTGACAGGGGAGGAGCAGCGCTTGGACTCTAATCCCACAGACGAAGGGCCAGCAGGGAAACTCCTGCAGGGCATCTTCAGCACACAGTGAGCTTTGCAATTCTGCAACACACATTGCTGTAACTCCTTTTCCTGCCTGGAAGACCAATTGATTCCAACATCTCTGTGCCCACTCTCTGCTGAGCGGCAACAGAGAGAAGGAATGTTTAGATTGGGCTAAAACAGCAGAAGAGCCTTGCAAAAAAGCTCCTCCTGATCATGTTTAGCACACAGTGAGCTTTAAACTGTGACACAAACATTGCTGTCACTCTTCACTCTTTCTCCTAAAAGACCATTTCAATCCAAGAACTCCGTTGCCAGCACTCTGCTGAGCAGCAGAGTGAGCAGGGATGTCTGCAATCTGTAAGGCAGTGGAAGAGACAGGCCTGAAGGCTGCTCTTGTGCTTCTTCAACACACTGAGCTTTACAACTGTGACACACACACTGTTGTCACTCCTCATTGTAGCTCCTAAAAGTGCATTTGAATCCAGCGTTTCTGGTCTCCACTCTCGTTTCAAGAGCAGCAGAGGAAGGTGAGCACGAGCGCTTGGAATCCGCTCCCAGTTCCGAAGGGCAGGGAGGGAAAGTCCTTGCAGATCATCTTCAGCGCACAGTGAGCTTTGCAACTCTGAAACACACATTGCTGTCACTCCTCACTTCATCTCCTAATAATCCGTTTGAATCCATGGTCTCTCCCGCCCTCTCTCGTTTGAACAGCAGCAGTGACAGGTGAACACGCTCTCTTGGCCTCTGCTCCCACAGCCGAAGAGCCCGGAGTGAAAGCTCCGGCAGGGCATCTTCAGCACGCAGTCAGCTTTGCAACTGTGACACATATATTGCTCTCGCTCCGCACTTTCCTACCTCAAAGTCCAATTGAATCCAAAATCTCTGTGCCCTTTCTCTGCTGGGCAGAAGCAGAGAGAGTAGAGCAGGAACCTTTAGCCAATGCTAAAAGAGCAGAAGAGACAGTCCAGAAAGTTCCCACTGATCATCTTCAGCGCACAGCGAGCTTTGCAACTCTGCAACACACATTGCTGTCACTCCTCCCTTTTTGCCTGAAAGACCAGCTGAATCCACCATCTCTGTGCCCGCTCTCTGCTGAGCAGCAACAGAGAGAGTAGAGCAGGAATTTTTAGACCTGCCTAAAACAGCAGAAGAGCCTTGAAAAAAATCTCCTGCTTGATCATGTTTTGCACACAGTGAGCTTTAAACTGTGACACAAACATTGCTGTCACTCCTCACTTTATCTCCTAAAAGTGCATTTGAATCCAAAGTTTCTGGTGCTCTCTCTCGTTTCGAGAGGAGTTGTGACAGGGGAGGAGCAGCGCTTGGACTCTAATCCCACAGACGAAGGGCCAGCAGGGAAACTCCTGCAGGGCATCTTCAGCGCACAGTGAGCTTTACAATTCTGAAACACACATTGCTGTCACTCCTCCTTTTCTTGCCTGAAAGACCAATTGATTCCAACATCTCTGTGCCCACTCTCTGCTGAGCAGCAACAGAGAGAGTAGAGCAGGAATGTTTAGACTGGGCTAAAACAGCAGAAGTGCCTTGCAAAAAAGCTCCTCCTGATCATGTTTAGCACACAGTGAGCTTTAAACTGTGACACAAACATTGCTGTCACTCTTCACTCTTTCTCCTAAAAGACCATTTCAATCCAAGAACTCCGTTGCCAGCACTCTGCTGATCAGCAGAGTGAGCAGGAATGTCTGCAATCTGTAAGGCAGTGGAAGAGACAGGCCTGAAGGCTGCTCTTGTGCTTCTTCAACACACTGAGCTTTACAACTGTGACACACACACTGTTGTCACTCCTCATTGTAGCTCCTAAAAGTGCATTTGAATCCAGCGTTTCTGGTCTCCACTCTCGTTTCCAGTGCAGCAGAGGCAGGTGAGCACGAGCGCTTGGAATCCGCTCCCAGTTCCGAAGGGCAGGGAGGGAAAGTCCTTGCAGATCATCTTCAGCGCACAGTGAGCTTTGCAACTCTGAAACACACATTGCTGTCACTCCTCACTTTATCTCCTAAAAGTGCATTTCAAGCCAACGTTTCTGGTGCGCTCTCTCGCTTCGAGAGCAGTTGTGACAGGGGAGGACGAGCGCTTGGATTCTAATTTCACAGCCGAAGGCCCAGCATGGAAACTACTGCTGGGCATCTTCAGCACACATTGAGATTCACAACTCTGAAACACATATTGCTGTCACCTCTCACTTTCCTACCTGAAAGTCCAATTGAATAATACATCTCCTGTGCTTGCTCTTTGTGAGCAGTAGCAGAATATAGCACTTACGTTTGGACTCTGCTGAAACAGCAGAAGAGACAGTCCAGAAAGTTCCCACTGATCATCTTCAGCACACAGTGAGCTTTGCAACTCTGCAACACACATTGCTGTCACTTCTTTTCCTGTCTGAAAGACCAGCTGAATCCACCATCTCTGTGCCCGCTCTCTGCTGAGCAGCAACAGAGAGAGTAGAGCAGGAATGTTTAGCCTGGGCTAAAACAGCAGAAGAGCCTTGCAAAAAATCTCCTGCTTGATCATGTTTTGCACACAGTGAGCTTTAAACTGTGACACAAACATTGCTGTCACTCCTCACTTTATCTCCTAAAAGTGCATTTGAATCCAAAGTTTCTGGTGCGCTCTCACGTTTCGAGAGGAGTTGTGACAGGGGAGGAGCAGCGCTTGGACTCTAATCCCACAGACGAAGGGCCAGCAGGGAAACTCCTGCAGGGCATCTTCAGCACACAGTGAGCTTTGCAATTCTGCAACACACATTGCTGTAACTCCTTTTCCTGCCTGGAAGACCAATTGATTCCAACATCTCTGTGCCCACTCTCTGCTGAGCGGCAACAGAGAGAAGGAATGTTTAGATTGGGCTAAAACAGCAGAAGAGCCTTGCAAAAAAGCTCCTCCTGATCATGTTTAGCACACAGTGAGCTTTAAACTGTGACACAAACATTGCTGTCACTCTTCACTCTTTCTCCTAAAAGACCATTTCAATCCAAGAACTCCGTTGCCAGCACTCTGCTGAGCAGCAGAGTGAGCAGGGATGTCTGCAATCTGTAAGGCAGTGGAAGAGACAGGCCTGAAGGCTGCTCTTGTGCTTCTTCAACACACTGAGCTTTACAACTGTGACACACACACTGTTGTCACTCCTCATTGTAGCTCCTAAAAGTGCATTTGAATCCAGCGATTCTGGTCTCCTCTCTCGTTTCAAGAGCAGCAGAGGAAGGTGAGCACGAGCGCTTGGAATCCGCTCCCAGTTCCGAAGGGCAGGGAGGGAAAGTCCTTGCAGATCATCTTCAGCGCACAGTGAGCTTTGCAACTCTGAAACACACATTGCTGTCACTCCTCACTTCATCTCCTAATAATCCGTTTGAATCCATGGTCTCTCCCGCCCTCTCTCGTTTGAACAGCAGCAGTGACAGGTGAACACGATCTCTTGGCCTCTGCTCCCACAGCCGAAGAGCCCGGAGTGAAAGCTCCGGCAGGGCATCTTCAGCACGCAGTCAGCTTTGCAACTGTGACACATATATTGCTCTCGCTCCGCACTTTCCTACCTCAAAGTCCAATTGAATCCAAAATCTCTGTGCCCTTTCTCTGCTGGGCAGAAGCAGAGAGAGTAGAGCAGGAACCTTTAGCCAATGCTAAAAGAGCAGAAGAGACAGTCCAGAAAGTTCCCACTGATCATCTTCAGCGCACAGCGAGCTTTGCAACTCTGCAACACACATTGCTGTCACTCCTCCCTTTTTGCCTGAAAGACCAGCTGAATCCACCATCTCTGTGCCCGCTCTCTGCTGAGCAGCAACAGAGAGAGTAGAGCAGGAATTTTTAGACCTGCCTAAAACAGCAGAAGAGCCTTGAAAAAAATCTCCTGCTTGATCATGTTTTGCACACAGTGAGCTTTAAACTGTGACACAAACATTGCTGTCACTCCTCACTTTATCTCCTAAAAGTGCATTTGAATCCAAAGTTTCTGGTGCTCTCTCTCGTTTCGAGAGGAGTTGTGACAGGGGAGGAGCAGCGCTTGGACTCTAATCCCACAGACGAAGGGCCAGCAGGGAAACTCCTGCAGGGCATCTTCAGCGCACAGTGAGCTTTACAATTCTGAAACACACATTGCTGTCACTCCTCCTTTTCTTGCCTGAAAGACCAATTGATTCCAACATCTCTGTGCCCACTCTCTGCTGAGCAGCAACAGAGAGAGTAGAGCAGGAATGTTTAGACTGGGCTAAAACAGCAGAAGAGCCTTGCAAAAAAGCTCCTCCTGATCATGTTTAGCACACAGTGAGCTTTAAACTGTGACACAAACATTGCTGTCACTCTTCACTCTTTCTCCTAAAAGACCATTTCAATCCAAGAACTCCGTTGCCAGCACTCTGCTGATCAGCAGAGTGAGCAGGAATGTCTGCAATCTGTAAGGCAGTGGAAGAGACAGGCCTGAAGGCTGCTCTTGTGCTTCTTCAACACACTGAGCTTTACAACTGTGACACACACACTGTTGTCACTCCTCATTGTAGCTCCTAAAAGTGCATTTGAATCCAGCGTTTCTGGTCTCCACTCTCGTTTCCAGTGCAGCAGAGGCAGGTGAGCACGAGCGCTTGGAATCCGCTCCCAGTTCCGAAGGGCAGGGAGGGAAAGTCCTTGCAGATCATCTTCAGCGCACAGTGAGCTTTGCAACTCTGAAACACACATTGCTGTCACTCCTCACTTTATCTCCTAAAAGTGCATTTCAAGCCAACGTTTCTGGTGCGCTCTCTCGCTTCGAGAGCAGTTGTGACAGGGGAGGACGAGCGCTTGGATTCTAATTTCACAGCCGAAGGGCCAGCATGGAAACTACTGCTGGGCATCTTCAGCACACATTGAGATTCACAACTCTGAAACACATATTGCTGTCACCTCTCACTTTCCTACCTGAAAGTCCAATTGAATAATACATCTCCTGTGCTTGCTCTTTGTGAGCAGTAGCAGAATATAGCACTTACGTTTGGACTCTGCTGAAACAGCAGAAGAGACAGTCCAGAAAGTTCCCACTGATCATCTTCAGCACACAGTGAGCTTTGCAACTCTGCAACACACATTGCTGTCACTTCTTTTCCTGTCTGAAAGACCAGCTGAATCCACCATCTCTGTGCCCGCTCTCTGCTGAGCAGCAACAGAGAGAGTAGAGCAGGAATGTTTAGCCTGGGCTAAAACAGCAGAAGAGCCTTGCAAAAAATCTCCTGCTTGATCATGTTTTGCACACAGTGAGCTTTAAACTGTGACACAAACATTGCTGTCACTCCTCACTTTATCTCCTAAAAGTGCATTTGAATCCAAAGTTTCTGGTGCGCTCTCACGTTTCGAGAGGAGTTGTGACAGGGGAGGAGCAGCGCTTGGACTCTAATCCCACAGACGAAGGGCCAGCAGGGAAACTCCTGCAGGGCATCTTCAGCACACAGTGAGCTTTGCAATTCTGCAACACACATTGCTGTAACTCCTCCTTTTCCTGCCTGGAAGACCAATTGATTCCAACATCTCTGTGCCCACTCTCTGCTGAGCAGCAACAGAGAGAAGGAATGTTTAGACTGGGCTAAAACAGCAGAAGAGCCTTGCAAAAAAGCTCCTCCTGATCATGTTTAGCACACAGTGAGCTTTAAACTGTGACACAAACATTGCTGTCACTCTTCACTCTTTCTCCTAAAAGACCATTTCAATCCAAGAACTCCGTTGCCAGCACTCTGCTGAGCAGCAGAGTGAGCAGGAATGTCTGCAATCTGTAAGGCAGTGGAAGAGACAGGCCTGAAGGCTGCTCTTGTGCTTCTTCAACACACTGAGCTTTACAACTGTGACACACACACTGTTGTCACTCCTCATTGTAGCTCCTAAAAGTGCATTTGAATCCAGCGTTTCTGGTCTCCACTCTCGTTTCAAGAGCAGCAGAGGAAGGTGAGCACGAGCGCTTGGAATCCGCTCCCAGTTCCGAAGGGCAGGGAGGGAAAGTCCTTGCAGATCATCTTCAGCGCACAGTGAGCTTTGCAACTCTGAAACACACATTGCTGTCACTCCTCACTTCATCTCCTAATAATCCGTTTGAATCCATGGTCTCTCCCGCCCTCTCTCGTTTGAACAGCAGCAGTGACAGGTGAACACGATCTCTTGGCCTCTGCTCCCACAGCCGAAGAGCCCGGAGTGAAAGCTCCGGCAGGGCATCTTCAGCACGCAGTCAGCTTTGCAACTGTGACACATATATTGCTCTCGCTCCGCACTTTCCTACCTCAAAGTCCAATTGAATCCAAAATCTCTGTGCCCTTTCTCTGCTGGGCAGAAGCAGAGAGAGCAGAGCAGGAACTTTTAGCCAATGCTAAAAGAGCAGAAGAGACAGTCCAGAAAGTTCCCACTGATCATCTTCAGCGCACAGCGAGCTTTGCAATTCTGCAACACACATTGCTGTCACTCCTCCCTTTTTGCCTGAAAGACCAGCTGAATCGACCATCTCTGTGCCCGCTCTCTGCTGAGCAGCAACAGAGAGAGTAGAGCAGGAATTTTTAGACCTGCCTAAAACAGCAGAAGAGCCTTGAAAAAAATCTCCTGCTTGATCATGTTTTTCACACAGTGAGCTTTAAACTGTGACACAAACATTGCTGTCACTCCTCACTTTATCTCCTAAAAGTGCATTTCAAGCCAACGTTTCTGGTGCGCTCTCTCGCTTTGAGAGCAGTTGTGACAGGGGAGGACGAGCGCTTGGATTCTAATTTCACAGCCGAAGGGCCAGCATGGAAACTACTGCTGGGCATCTTCAGCACACATTGAGATTCACAACTCTGAAACACATATTGCTGTCACCTCTCACTTTCCTACCTGAAAGTCCAATTGAATAATACATCTCCTGTGCTTGCTCTTTGTGAGCAGTAGCAGAATATAGCACTTACGTTTGGACTCTGCTGAAACAGCAGAAGAGACAGTCCAGAAAGTTCCCACTGATCATCTTCAGCACACAGTGAGCTTTGCAACTCTGCAACACACATTGCTGTCTCTTCTTTTCCTGCCTGAAAGACCAATTGATTCCAACACCTCTGTGCCCGCTCTCTGCTGAGCAGCAACAGAGAGAGTAGAGCAGGAATGTTTAGCCTGGGCTAAAACAGCAGAAGAGCCTTGCAAAAAATCTCCTGCTTGATCATGTTTTGCACACAGTGAGCTTTAAACTGTGACACAAACATTGATGTCACTCCTCACTTTATCTCCTAAAAGTGCATTTGAATCCAAAGTTTCTGGTGCGCTCTCACGTTTCGAGAGGAGTTGTGACAGGGGAGGAGCAGCGCTTGGACTCTAATCCCACAGACGAAGGGCCAGCAGGGAAACTCCTGCAGGGCATCTTCAGCACACAGTGAGCTTTGCAATTCTGCAACACACATTGCTGTAACTCCTTTTCCTGCCTGGAAGACCAATTGATTCCAACATCTCTGTGCCCACTATCTGCTGAGCAGCAACAGAGAGAAGGAATGTTTAGACTGGGCTAAAACAGCAGAAGAGCCTTGCAAAAAAGCTCCTCCTGATCATGTTTAGCACACAGTGAGCTTTAAACTGTGACACAAACATTGCTGTCACTCTTCACTCTTTCTCCTAAAAGACCATTTCAATCCAAGAACTCCGTTGCCAGCACTCTGCTGAGCAGCAGAGTGAGCAGGAATGTCTGCAATCTGTAAGGCAGTGGAAGAAACAGGCCTGAAGGCTGCTCTTGTGCTTCTTCAACACACTGAGCTTTACAACTGTGACACACACACTGTTGTCACTCCTCATTGTAGCTCCTAAAAGTGCATTTGAATCCAGCGTTTCTGGTCTCCACTCTCGTTTCAAGAGCAGCAGAGGCAGGTGAGCACGAGCGCTTGGAATCCGCTCCCAGTTCCGAAGGGCAGGGAGGGAAAGTCCTTGCAGATCATCTTCAGCGCGCAGTGAGCTTTGCAACTCTGAAACACACATTGCTGTCACTCCTCACTTCATCTCCTAATAATCCGTTTGAATCCATGGTCTCTCCCGCCCTCTCTCGTTTGAACAGCAGCAGTGACAGGTGAACACGATCTCTTGGCCTCTGCTCCCACAGCCGAAGAGCCCGGAGTGAAAGCTCCGGCAGGGCATCTTCAGCACGCAGTCAGCTTTGCAACTGTGACACATATATTGCTCTCGCTCCGCACTTTCCTACCTCAAAGTCCAATTGAATCCAAAATCTCTGTGCCCTTTCTCTGCTGGGCAGAAGCAGAGAGAGTAGAGCAGGAACCTTTAGCCAATGCTAAAAGAGCAGAAGAGACAGTCCAGAAAGTTCCCACTGATCATCTTCAGCGCACAGCGAGCTTTGCAACTCTGCAACACACATTGCTGTCACTCCTCCCTTTTTGCCTGAAAGACCAGCTGAATCCACCATCTCTGTGCCCGCTCTCTGCTGAGCAGCAACAGAGAGAGTAGAGCAGGAATTTTTAGACCTGCCTAAAACAGCAGAAGAGCCTTGAAAAAAATCTCCTGCTTGATCATGTTTTGCACACAGTGAGCTTTAAACTGTGACACAAACATTGCTGTCACTCCTCACTTTATCTCCTAAAAGTGCATTTGAATCCAAAGTTTCTGGTACGCACTCTCGTTTGGAGAGGAGTTGTGACAGGGGAGGAGCAGCGCTTGGACTCTAATCCCACAGATGAAGGGCCAGCAGGGAAACTCCTGCAGGGCATCTTCAGCACACAGTGAGCTTTGCAACTCTGCAAAACACATTGCTGTCACTCCTCCTTTTCCTGCCTGGAAGACCTATTGATTCCAACATCTTTGTGCCCACTCTCTGCTGAGCAGCAACAGAGAGAGTAGAGCAGGAATGTTTAGCCTGGGCTAAAACAGCAGAAGAGCCTTGCAAAAAATCTCCTGCTTGATCATGTTTTGCACACAGTGAGCTTTAAACTGTGACACAAACATTGATGTCACTCCTCACTTTATCTCCTAAAAGTGCATTTGAATCCAAAGTTTCTGGTGCGCTCTCACGTTTCGAGAGGAGTTGTGACAGGGGAGGAGCAGCGCTTGGACTCTAATCCCACAGACGAAGGGCCAGCAGGGAAACTCCTGCAGGGCATCTTCAGCACACAGTGAGCTTTGCAATTCTGCAACACACATTGCTGTAACTCCTTTTCCTGCCTGGAAGACCAATTGATTCCAACATCTCTGTGCCCACTCTCTGCTGAGCAGCAACAGAGAGAAGGAATGTTTAGACTGGGCTAAAACAGCAGAAGAGCCTTGCAAAAAAGCTCCTCCTGATCATGTTTAGCACACAGTGAGCTTTAAACTGTGACACAAACATTGCTGTCACTCTTCACTCTTTCTCCTAAAAGACCATTTCAATCCAAGAACTCCGTTGCCAGCACTCTGCTGAGCAGCAGAGTGAGCAGGAATGTCTGCAATCTGTAAGGCAGTGGAAGAAACAGGCCTGAAGGCTGCTCTTGTGCTTCTTCAACACACTGAGCTTTACAACTGTGACACACACACTGTTGTCACTCCTCATTGTAGCTCCTAAAAGTGCATTTGAATCCAGCGTTTCTGGTCTCCACTCTCGTTTCAAGAGCAGCAGAGGAAGGTGAGCACGAGCGCTTGGAATCCGCTCCCAGTTCCGAAGGGCAGGGAGGGAAAGTCCTTGCAGATCATCTTCAGCGCACAGTGAGCTTTGCAACTCTGAAACACACATTGCTGTCACTCCTCACTTCATCTCCTAATAATCCGTTTGAATCCATGGTCTCTCCCGCCCTCTCTCGTTTGAACAGCAGCAGTGACAGGTGAACACGATCTCTTGGCCTCTGCTCCCACAGCCGAAGAGCCCGGAGTGAAAGCTCCGGCAGGGCATCTTCAGCACGCAGTCAGCTTTGCAACTGTGACACATATATTGCTCTCGCTCCGCACTTTCCTACCTCAAAGTCCAATTGAATCCAAAATCTCTGTGCCCACTCTCTGCTGAGCAGCAACAGAGAGAGTAGAGCAGGAACTTTTAGCCAATGCTAAAAGAGCAGAAGAGACAGTCCAGAAAGTTCCCACTGATCATCTTCAGCGCACAGCGAGCTTTGCAACTCTGCAACACACATTGCTGTCACTCCTCCCTTTTTGCCTGAAAGACCAGCTGAATCCACCATCTCTGTGCCCGCTCTCTGCTGAGCAGCAACAGAGAGAGTAGAGCAGGAATTTTTAGACCTGCCTAAAACAGCAGAAGAGCCTTGAAAAAAATCTCCTGCTTGATCATGTTTTTCACACAGTGAGCTTTAAACTGTGACACAAACATTGCTGTCACTCCTCACTTTATCTCCTAAAAGTGCATTTCAAGCCAACGTTTCTGGTGCGCTCTCTCGCTTCGAGAGCAGTTGTGACAGGGGAGGACGAGCGCTTGGATTCTAATTTCACAGCCGAAGGGCCAGCATGGAAACTACTGCTGGGCATCTTCAGCACACATTGAGATTCACAACTCTGAAACACATATTGCTGTCACCTCTCACTTTCCTACCTGAAAGTCCAATTGAATAATACATCTCCTGTGCTTGCTCTTTGTGAGCAGTAGCAGAATATAGCACTTACGTTTGGACTCTGCTGAAACAGCAGAAGAGACAGTCCAGAAAGTTCCCACTGATCATCTTCAGCACACAGTGAGCTTTGCAACTCTGCAACACACATTGCTGTCTCTTCTTTTCCTGTCTGAAAGACCAGCTGAATCCACCATCTCTGTGCCCGCTCTCTGCTGAGCAGCAACAGAGAGAGTAGAGCAGGAATGTTTAGCCTGGGCTAAAACAGCAGAAGAGCCTTGCAAAAAATCTCCTGCTTGATCATGTTTTGCACACAGTGAGCTTTAAACTGTGACACAAACATTGATGTCACTCCTCACTTTATCTCCTAAAAGTGCATTTGAATCCAAAGTTTCTGGTGCGCTCTCACGTTTCGAGAGGAGTTGTGACAGGGGAGGAGCAGCGCTTGGACTCTAATCCCACAGACGAAGGGCCAGCAGGGAAACTCCTGCAGGGCATCTTCAGCACACAGTGAGCTTTGCAATTCTGCAACACACATTGCTGTAACTCCTTTTCCTGCCTGGAAGACCAATTGATTCCAACATCTCTGTGCCCACTCTCTGCTGAGCAGCAACAGAGAGAAGGAATGTTTAGATTGGGCTAAAACAGCAGAAGAGCCTTGCAAAAAAGCTCCTCCTGATCATGTTTAGCACACAGTGAGCTTTAAACTGTGACACAAACATTGCTGTCACTCTTCACTCTTTCTCCTAAAAGACCATTTCAATCCAAGAACTCCGTTGCCAGCACTCTGCTGAGCAGCAGAGTGAGCAGGAATGTCTGCAATCTGTAAGGCAGTGGAAGAGACAGGCCTGAAGGCTGCTCTTGTGCTTCTTCAACACACTGAGCTTTACAACTGTGACACACACACTGTTGTCACTCCTCATTGTAGCTCCTAAAAGTGCATTTGAATCCAGCGTTTCTGGTCTCCACTCTCGTTTCAAGAGCAGCAGAGGCAGGTGAGCACGAGCGCTTGGAATCCGCTCCCAGTTCCGAAGGGCAGGGAGGGAAAGTCCTTGCAGATCATCTTCAGCGCACAGTGAGCTTTGCAACTCTGAAACACACATTGCTGTCACTCCTCACTTCATCTCCTAATAATCCGTTTGAATCCATGGTCTCTCCCGCCCTCTCTCGTTTGAACAGCAGCAGTGACAGGTGAACACGATCTCTTCGCCTCTGCTCCCACAGCCGAAGAGCCCGGAGTGAAAGCTCCGGCAGGGCATCTTCAGCACGCAGTCAGCTTTGCAACTGTGACACATATATTGCTCTCGCTCCGCACTTTCCTACCTCAAAGTCCAATTGAATCCAAAATCTCTGTGCCCTTTCTCTGCTGGGCAGAAGCAGAGAGAGTAGAGCAGGAACTTTTAGCCAATGCTAAAAGAGCAGAAGAGACAGTCCAGAAAGTTCCCACTGATCATCTTCAGCGCACAGCGAGCTTTGCAATTCTGCAACACACATTGCTGTCACTCCTCCCTTTTTGCCTGAAAGACCAGCTGAATCGACCATCTCTGTGCCCGCTCTCTGCTGAGCAGCAACAGAGAGAGTAGAGCAGGAATTTTTAGACCTGCCTAAAATAGCAGAAGAGCCTTGAAAAAAATCTCCTGCTTGATCATGTTTTTCACACAGTGAGCTTTAAACTGTGACACAAACATTGCTGTCACTCCTCACTTTATCTCCTAAAAGTGCATTTGAATCCAAAGTTTCTGGTACGCACTCTCGTTTGGAGAGGAGTTGTGACAGGGGAGGAGCAGCGCTTGGACTCTAATCCCACAGATGAAGGGCCAGCAGGGAAACTCCTGCAGGGCATCTTCAGCACACAGTGAGCTTTGCAACTCTGCAAAACACATTGCTGTCACTCCACCTTTTCCTGCCTGGAAGACCTATTGATTCCAACATCTTTGTGCCCACTCTCTGCTGAGCAGCAACAGAGAGAGTAGAGCAGGAATGTTTAGCCTGGGCTAAAACAGCAGAAGAGCCTTGCAAAAAATCTCCTGCTTGATCATGTTTTGCACACAGTGAGCTTTAAACTGTGACACAAACATTGATGTCACTCCTCACTTTATCTCCTAAAAGTGCATTTGAATCCAAAGTTTCTGGTGCGCTCTCACGTTTCGAGAGGAGTTGTGACAGGGGAGGAGCAGCGCTTGGACTCTAATCCCACAGACGAAGGGCCAGCAGGGAAACTCCTGCAGGGCATCTTCAGCACACAGTGAGCTTTGCAATTCTGCAACACACATTGCTGTAACTCCTTTTCCTGCCTGGAAGACCAATTGATTCCAACATCTCTGTGCCCACTCTCTGCTGAGCAGCAACAGAGAGAAGGAATGTTTAGACTGGGCTAAAACAGCAGAAGAGCCTTGCAAAAAAGCTCCTCCTGATCATGTTTAGCACACAGTGAGCTTTAAACTGTGACACAAACATTGCTGTCACTCTTCACTCTTTCTCCTAAAAGACCATTTCAATCCAAGAACTCCGTTGCCAGCACTCTGCTGAGCAGCAGAGTGAGCAGGAATGTCTGCAATCTGTAAGGCAGTGGAAGAGACAGGCCTGAAGGCTGCTCTTGTGCTTCTTCAACACACTGAGCTTTACAACTGTGACACACACACTGTTGTCACTCCTCATTGTAGCTCCTAAAAGTGCATTTGAATCCAGCGTTTCTGGTCTCCACTCTCGTTTCAAGAGCAGCAGAGGAAGGTGAGCACGAGCGCTTGGAATCCGCTCCCAGTTCCGAAGGGCAGGGAGGGAAAGTCCTTGCAGATCATCTTCAGCGCACAGTGAGCTTTGCAACTCTGAAACACACATTGCTGTCACTCCTCACTTCATCTCCTAATAATCCGTTTGAATCCATGGTCTCTCCCGCCCTCTCTCGTTTGAACAGCAGCAGTGACAGGTGAACACGATCTCTTCGCCTCTGCTCCCACAGCCGAAGAGCCCGGAGTGAAAGCTCCGGCAGGGCATCTTCAGCACGCAGTCAGCTTTGCAACTGTGACACATATATTGCTCTCGCTCCGCACTTTCCTACCTCAAAGTCCAATTGAATCCAAAATCTCTGTGCCCTTTCTCTGCTGGGCAGAAGCAGAGAGAGTAGAGCAGGAACCTTTAGCCAATGCTAAAAGAGCAGAAGAGACAGTCCAGAAAGTTCCCACTGATCATCTTCAGCGCACAGCGAGCTTTGCAACTCTGCAACACACATTGCTGTCACTCCTCCCTTTTTGCCTGAAAGACCAGCTGAATCCACCATCTCTGTGCCCGCTCTCTGCTGAGCAGCAACAGAGAGAGTAGAGCAGGAATGTTTAGACCTGCCTAAAACAGCAGAAGAGCCTTGAAAAAAATCTCCTGCTTGATCATGTTTTGCACACAGTGAGCTTTAAACTGTGACACAAACATTGATGTCACTCCTCACTTTATCTCCTAAAAGTGCATTTGAATCCAAAGTTTCTGGTGCGCTCTCACGTTTCGAGAGGAGTTGTGACAGGGGAGGAGCAGCGCTTGGACTCTAATCCCACAGACGAAGGGCCAGCAGGGAAACTCCTGCAGGGCATCTTCAGCACACAGTGAGCTTTGCAATTCTGCAACACACATTGCTGTAACTCCTTTTCCTGCCTGGAAGACCAATTGATTCCAACATCTCTGTGCCCACTATCTGCTGAGCAGCAACAGAGAGAAGGAATGTTTAGACTGGGCTAAAACAGCAGAAGAGCCTTGCAAAAAAGCTCCTCCTGATCATGTTTAGCACACAGTGAGCTTTAAACTGTGACACAAACATTGCTGTCACTCTTCACTCTTTCTCCTAAAAGACCATTTCAATCCAAGAACTCCGTTGCCAGCACTCTGCTGAGCAGCAGAGTGAGCAGGAATGTCTGCAATCTGTAAGGCAGTGGAAGAAACAGGCCTGAAGGCTGCTCTTGTGCTTCTTCAACACACTGAGCTTTACAACTGTGACACACACACTGTTGTCACTCCTCATTGTAGCTCCTAAAAGTGCATTTGAATCCAGCGTTTCTGGTCTCCACTCTCGTTTCAAGAGCAGCAGAGGCAGGTGAGCACGAGCGCTTGGAATCCGCTCCCAGTTCCGAAGGGCAGGGAGGGAAAGTCCTTGCAGATCATCTTCAGCGCGCAGTGAGCTTTGCAACTCTGAAACACACATTGCTGTCACTCCTCACTTCATCTCCTAATAATCCGTTTGAATCCATGGTCTCTCCCGCCCTCTCTCGTTTGAACAGCAGCAGTGACAGGTGAACACGATCTCTTGGCCTCTGCTCCCACAGCCGAAGAGCCCGGAGTGAAAGCTCCGGCAGGGCATCTTCAGCACGCAGTCAGCTTTGCAACTGTGACACATATATTGCTCTCGCTCCGCACTTTCCTACCTCAAAGTCCAATTGAATCCAAAATCTCTGTGCCCTTTCTCTGCTGGGCAGAAGCAGAGAGAGTAGAGCAGGAACCTTTAGCCAATGCTAAAAGAGCAGAAGAGACAGTCCAGAAAGTTCCCACTGATCATCTTCAGCGCACAGCGAGCTTTGCAACTCTGCAACACACATTGCTGTCACTCCTCCCTTTTTGCCTGAAAGACCAGCTGAATCCACCATCTCTGTGCCCGCTCTCTGCTGAGCAGCAACAGAGAGAGTAGAGCAGGAATTTTTAGACCTGCCTAAAACAGCAGAAGAGCCTTGAAAAAAATCTCCTGCTTGATCATGTTTTGCACACAGTGAGCTTTAAACTGTGACACAAACATTGCTGTCACTCCTCACTTTATCTCTTAAAAGTGCATTTGAATCCAAAGTTTCTGGTGCGCTCTCTCGTTTCGAGAGGAGTTGTGACAGGGGAGGAGCAGCGCTTGGACTCTAATACCACAGACGAAGGGCCAGCAGGGAAACTCCTGCAGGGCATCTTCAGCACACAGTGAGCTTTGCAATTCTGCAACACACATTGCTGTAACTCCTCCTTTTCCTGCCTGGAAGACCAATTGATTCCAACATCTCTGTGCCCACTCTCTGCTGAGCAGCAACAGAGAGAGTAGAGCAGGAATGTTTAGAGTGGGCTAAAACAGCAGAAGAGCCTTGCAAAAAAGCTCCTCCTGATCATGTTTAGCACACAGTGAGCTTTAAACTGTGACACAAACATTGCTGTCACTCTTCACTCTTTCTCCTAAAAGACCATTTCAATCCAAGAACTCCGTTGCCAGCACTCTGCTGAGCAGCAGAGTGAGCAGGAATGTCTGCAATCTGTAAGGCAGTGGAAGAGACAGGCCTGAAGGCTGCTCTTGTGCTTCTTCAACACACTGAGCTTTACAACTGTGACACACACACTGTTGTCACTCCTCATTGTAGCTCCTAAAAGTGCATTTGAATCCAGCGTTTCTGGTCTCCACTCTCGTTTCAAGAGCAGCAGAGGCAGGTGAGCACGAGCGCTTGGAATCCGCTCCCAGTTCCGAAGGGCAGGGAGGGAAAGTCCTTGCAGATCATCTTCAGCGCACAGTGAGCTTTGCAACTCTGAAACACACATTGCTGTCACTCCTCACTTCATCTCCTAATAATCCGTTTGAATCCATGGTCTCTCCCGCCCTCTCTCGTTTGAACAGCAGCAGTGACAGGTGAACACGATCTCTTGGCCTCTGCTCCCACAGCCGAAGAGCCCGGAGTGAAAGCTCCGGCAGGGCATCTTCAGCACGCAGTCAGCTTTGCAACTGTGACACATATATTGCTCTCGCTCCGCACTTTCCTACCTCAAAGTCCAATTGAATCCAAAATCTCTGTGCCCTTTCTCTGCTGGGCAGAAGCAGAGTAGAGCAGGAACCTTTAGCCAATGCTAAAAGAGCAGAAGAGACAGTCCAGAAAGTTCCCACTGATCATCATCAGCGCACAGCGAGCTTTGCAACTCTGCAACACACATTGCTGTCACTCCTCCCTTTTTGCCTGAAAGACCAGCTGAATCCACCATCTCTGTGCCCGCTCTCTGCTGAGCAGCAACAGAGAGAGTAGAGCAGGAATTTTTAGACCTGCCTAAAACAGCAGAAGAGCCTTGAAAAAAATCTCCTGCTTGATCATGTTTTGCACACAGTGAGCTTTAAACTGTGACACAAACATTGCTGTCACTCCTCACTTTATCTCTTAAAAGTGCATTTGAATCCAAAGTTTCTGGTGCGCTCTCTCGTTTCGAGAGGAGTTGTGACAGGGGAGGAGCAGCGCTTGGACTCTAATACCACAGACGAAGGGCCAGCAGGGAAACTCCTGCAGGGCATCTTCAGCACACAGTGAGCTTTGCAATTCTGCAACACACATTGCTGTAACTCCTCCTTTTCCTGCCTGGAAGACCAATTGATTCCAACATCTCTGTGCCCACTCTCTGCTGAGCAGCAACAGAGAGAGTAGAGCAGGAATGTTTAGAGTGGGCTAAAACAGCAGAAGAGCCTTGCAAAAAAGCTCCTCCTGATCATGTTTAGCACACAGTGAGCTTTAAACTGTGACACAAACATTGCTGTCACTCTTCACTCTTTCTCCTAAAAGACCATTTCAATCCAAGAACTCCGTTGCCAGCACTCTGCTGAGCAGCAGAGTGAGCAGGAATGTCTGCAATCTGTAAGGCAGTGGAAGAGACAGGCCTGAAGGCTGCTCTTGTGCTTCTTCAACACACTGAGCTTTACAACTGTGACACACACACTGTTGTCACTCCTCATTGTAGCTCCTAAAAGTGCATTTGAATCCAGCGTTTCTGGTCTCCACTCTCGTTTCAAGAGCAGCAGAGGCAGGTGAGCACGAGCGCTTGGAATCCGCTCCCAGTTCCGAAGGGCAGGGAGGGAAAGTCCTTGCAGATCATCTTCAGCGCACAGTGAGCTTTGCAACTCTGAAACACACATTGCTGTCACTCCTCACTTCATCTCCTAATAATCCGTTTGAATCCATGGTCTCTCCCGCCCTCTCTCGTTTGAACAGCAGCAGTGACAGGTGAACACGATCTCTTGGCCTCTGCTCCCACAGCCGAAGAGCCCGGAGTGAAAGCTCCGGCAGGGCATCTTCAGCACGCAGTCAGCTTTGCAACTGTGACACATATATTGCTCTCGCTCCGCACTTTCCTACCTCAAAGTCCAATTGAATCCAAAATCTCTGTGCCCTTTCTCTGCTGGGCAGAAGCAGAGTAGAGCAGGAACCTTTAGCCAATGCTAAAAGAGCAGAAGAGACAGTCCAGAAAGTTCCCACTGATCATCTTCAGCGCACAGCGAGCTTTGCAACTCTGCAACACACATTGCTGTCACTCCTCCCTTTTTGCCTGAAAGACCAGCTGAATCCACCATCTCTGTGCCCGCTCTCTGCTGAGCAGCAACAGAGAGAGTAGAGCAGGAATTTTTAGACCTGCCTAAAACAGCAGAAGAGCCTTGAAAAAAAATCTCCTGCTTGATCATGTTTTGCACACAGTGAGCTTTAAACTGTGACACAAACATTGCTGTCACTCCTCACTTTATCTCCTAAAAGTGCATTTGAATCCAAAGTTTCTGGTGCGCTCTCTCGTTTGGAGAGGAGTTGTGTCAGGGGAGGAGCAGCGCTTGGACTCTAATCCCACAGACGAAGGGCCAGCAGGGAAACTCCTGCAGGGCATCTTCAGCACACAGTGAGCTTTGCAACTCTGCAAAACACATTGCTGTAACTCCTCCTTTTCCTGCCTGGAAGACCTATTGATTCCAACATCTCTGTGCCCACTCTCTGCTGAGCAGCAACAGAGAGAGTAGAGCAGGAATGTTTAGACTGGGCTAAAACAGCAGAAGAGCCTTGCAAAAAAGCTCCTCCTGATCATGTTTAGCACACAGTGAGCTTTAAACTGTGACACAAACATTGCTGTCACTCTTCACTCTTTCTCCTAAAAGACCATTTCAATCCAAGAACTCCGTTTCCAGCACTCTGCTGAGCAGCAGAGTGAGCAGGAATGTCTGCAATCTGTAAGGCAGTGGAAGAGACAGGCCTGAAGGCTGCTCTTGTGCTTCTTCAACACACTGAGCTTTACAACTGTGACACACACACTGTTGTCACTCCTCGTTGTAGCTCCTAAAAGTGCATTTGAATCCAGCGTTTCTGGTCTCCACTCTCGTTTCAAGAGCAGCAGAGGCAGGTGAGCACGAGCGCTTGGAATCCGCTCCCAGTTCCGAAGGGCAGGGAGGGAAAGTCCTTGCAGATCATCTTCAGCGCACAGTGAGCTTTGCAACTCTGAAACACACATTGCTGTCACTCCTCACTTCATCTCCTAATAATCCGTTTGAATCCATGGTCTCTCCCGCCCTCTCTCGTTTGAACAGCAGCAGTGACAGGTGAACACGATCTCTTGGCCTCTGCTCCCACAGCCGAAGAGCCCGGAGTGAAAGCTCCGGCAGGGCATCTTCAGCACGCAGTCAGCTTTGCAACTGTGACACATATATTGCTCTCGCTCCGCACTTTCCTACCTCAAAGTCCAATTGAATCCAAAATCTCTGTGCCCTTTCTCTGCTGGGCAGAAGCAGAGTAGAGCAGGAACCTTTAGCCAATGCTAAAAGAGCAGAAGAGACAGTCCAGAAAGTTCCCACTGATCATCTTCAGCGCACAGCGAGCTTTGCAACTCTGCAACACACATTGCTGTCACTCCTCCCTTTTTGCCTGAAAGACCAGCTGAATCCACCATCTCTGTGCCCGCCCTCTGCTGAGCAGCAACAGAGAGAGTAGAGCAGGAATTTTTAGACCTGCCTAAAACAGCAGAAGAGCCTTGAAAAAAATCTCCTGCTTGATCATGTTTTGCACACAGTGAGCTTTAAACTGTGACACAAACATTGCTGTCACTCCTCACTTTATCTCCTAAAAGTGCATTTGAATCCAAAGTTTCTGGTGCGCTCTCTCGTTTGGAGAGGAGTTGTGACAGGGGAGGAGCAGCGCTTGGACTCTAATCCCACAGACGAAGGGCCAGCAGGGAAACGCCTGCAGGGCATCTTCAGCACACAGTGAGCTTTGCAACTCTGCAAAACACATTGCTGTAACTCCTCCTTTTCCTGCCTGGAAGACCTATTGATTCCAACATCTCTGTGCCCACTCTCTGCTGAGCAGCAACAGAGAGAGTAGAGCAGGAATGTTTAGACTGGGCTAAAACAGCAGAAGAGCCTTGCAAAAAAGCTCCTCCTGATCATGTTTAGCACACAGTGAGCTTTAAACTGTGACACAAACATTGCTGTCACTCTTCACTCTTTCTCCTAAAAGACCATTTCAATCCAAGAACTCCGTTGCCAGCACTCTGCTGAGCAGCAGAGTGAGCAGGAATGTCTGCAATCTGTAAGGCAGTGGAAGAGACAGGCCTGAAGGCTGCTCTTGTGCTTCTTCAACACACTGAGCTTTACAACTGTGACACACACACTGTTGTCACTCCTCATTGTAGCTCCTAAAAGTGCATTTGAATCCAGCGTTTCTGGTCTCCACTCTCGTTTCAAGAGCAGCAGAGGCAGGTGAGCACGAGCGCTTGGAATCCGCTCCCAGTTCCGAAGGGCAGGGAGGGAAAGTCCTTGCAGATCATCTTCAGCGCACAGTGAGCTTTGCAACTCTGAAACACACATTGCTGTCACTCCTCACTTCATCTCCTAATAATCCGTTTGAATCCATGGTCTCTCCCGCCCTCTCTCGTTTGAACAGCAGCAGTGACAGGTGAACACGATCTCTTGGCCTCTGCTCCCACAGCCGAAGAGCCCGGAGTGAAAGCTCCGGCAGGGCATCTTCAGCACGCAGTCAGCTTTGCAACTGTGACACATATATTGCTCTCGCTCCGCACTTTCCTACCTCAAAGTCCAATTGAATCCAAAACTCTGTGCCCTTTCTCTGCTGGGCAGAAGCAGAGTAGAGCAGGAACCTTTAGCCAATGCTAAAAGAGCAGAAGAGACAGTCCAGAAAGTTCCCACTGATCATCTTCAGCGCACAGCGAGCTTTGCAACTCTGCAACACACATTGCTGTCACTCCTCCCTTTTTGCCTGAAAGACCAGCTGAATCCACAATCTCTGTGCCCGCTCTCTGCTGAGCAGCAACAGAGAGAGTAGAGCAGGAATTTTTAGACCTGCCTAAAACAGCAGAAGAGCCTTGAAAAAAATCTCCTGCTTGATCATGTTTTGCACACAGTGAGCTTTAAACTGTGACACAAACATTGCTGTCACTCCTCACTTTATCTCCTAAAAGTGCATTTGAATCCAAAGTTTCTTGTGCGCTCTCTCGTTTCGAGAGGAGTTGTGACAGGGGAGGAGCAGCGCTTGGACTCTAATACCACAGACGAAGGGCCAGCAGGGAAACTCCTGCAGGGCATCTTCAGCACACAGTGAGCTTTGCAACTCTGCAAAACACATTGCTGTAACTCCTCCTTCTCCTGCCTGGAAGACCAATTGATTCCAACATCTCTGTGCCCACTCTCTGCTGAGCAGCATCAGAGAGAGTAGAGCAGGAATGTTTAGAGTGGGCTAAAACAGCAGAAGAGCCTTGCAAAAAAGCTCCTCCTGATCATGTTTAGCACACAGTGAGCTTTAAACTGTGACACAAACATTGCTGTCACTCTTCACTCTTTCTCCTAAAAGACCATTTCAATCCAAGAACTCCGTTGCCAGCACTCTGCTGAGCAGCAGAGTGAGCAGGAATGTCTGCAATCTGTAAGGCAGTGGAAGAGACAGGCCTGAAGGCTGCTCTTGTGCTTCTTCAACACACTGAGCTTTACAACTGTGACACACACACTGTTGTCACTCCTCATTGTAGCTCCTAAAAGTGCATTTGAATCCAGCGTTTCTGGTCTCCACTCTCGTTTCAAGAGCAGCAGAGGCAGGTGAGCACGAGCGCTTGGAATCCGCTCCCAGTTCCGAAGGGCAGGGAGGGAAAGTCCTTGCAGATCATCTTCAGCGCACAGTGAGCTTTGCAACTCTGAAACACACATTGCTGTCACTCCTCACTTCATCTCCTAATAATCCGTTTGAATCCATGGTCTCTCCCGCCCTCTCTCGTTTGAACAGCAGCAGTGACAGGTGAACACGATCTCTTGGCCTCTGCTCCCACAGCCGAAGAGCCCGGAGTGAAAGCTCCGGCAGGGCATCTTCAGCACGCAGTCAGCTTTGCAACTGTGACACATATATTGCTCTCGCTCCGCACTTTCCTACCTCAAAGTCCAATTGAATCCAAAACTCTGTGCCCTTTCTCTGCTGGGCAGAAGCAGAGTAGAGCAGGAACCTTAAGCCAATGCTAAAAGAGCAGAAGAGACAGTCCAGAAAGTTCCCACTGATCATCTTCAGCGCACAGCGAGCTTTGCAACTCTGCAACACACATTGCTGTCACTCCTCCCTTTTTGCCTGAAAGACCAGCTGAATCCACCATCTCTGTGCCCGCTCTCTGCTGAGCAGCAACAGAGATAGTAGAGCAGGAATTTTTAGACCTGCCTAAAACAGCAGAAGAGCCTTGAAAAAAATCTCCTGCTTGATCATGTTTTGCACACAGTGAGCTTTAAACTGTGACACAAACATTGCTGTCACTCCTCACTTTATCTCCTAAAAGTGCATTTGAATCCAAAGTTTCTGGTGCGCTCTCTCGTTTCGAGAGGAGTTGTGACAGGGGAGGAGCAGCGCTTGGACTCTAATCCCACAGACGAAGGGCCAGCAGGGAAACTCCTGCAGGGCATCTTCAGCACACAGTGAGCTTTGCAACTCTGCAAAACACATTGCTGTAACTCCTCCTTTTCCTGCCTGGAAGACCTATTGATTCCAACATCTCTGTGCCCACTCTCTGCTGAGCAGCAACAGAGAGAGTAGAGCAGGAATGTTTAGACTGGGCTAAAACAGCAGAAGAGCCTTGCAAAAAAGCTCCTCCTGATCATGTTTAGCACACAGTGAGCTTTAAACTGTGACACAAACATTGCTGTCACTCTTCACTCTTTCTCCTAAAAGACCATTTCAATCCAAGAACTCCGTTGCCAGCACTCTGCTGAGCAGCAGAGTGAGCAGGAATGTCTGCAATCTGTAAGGCAGTGGAAGAGACAGGCCTGAAGGCTGCTCTTGTGCTTCTTCAACACACTGAGCTTTACAACTGTGACACACACACTGTTGTCACTCCTCATTGTAGCTCCTAAAAGTGCATTTGAATCCAGCGTTTCTGGTCTCCACTCTCGTTTCAAGAGCAGCAGAGGCAGGTGAGCACGAGCGCTTGGAATCCGCTCCCAGTTCCGAAGGGCAGGGAGGGAAAGTCCTTGCAGATCATCTTCAGCGCACAGTGAGCTTTGCAACTCTGAAACACACATTGCTGTCACTCCTCACTTCATCTCCTAATAATCCGTTTGAATCCATGGTCTCTCCCGCCCTCTCTCGTTTGAACAGCAGCAGTGACAGGTGAACACGATCTCTTGGCCTCTGCTCCCACAGCCGAAGAGCCCGGAGTGAAAGCTCCGGCAGGGCATCTTCAGCACGCAGTCAGCTTTGCAACTGTGACACATATATTGCTCTCGCTCCGCACTTTCCTACCTCAAAGTCCAATTGAATCCAAAACTCTGTGCCCTTTCTCTGCTGGGCAGAAGCAGAGTAGAGCAGGAACCTTTAGCCAATGCTAAAAGAGCAGAAGAGACAGTCCAGAAAGTTCCCACTGATCATCTTCAGCGCACAGCGAGCTTTGCAACTCTGCAACACACATTGCTGTCACTCCTCCCTTTTTGCCTGAAAGACCAGCTGAATCCACCATCTCTGTGCCCGCTCTCTGCTGAGCAGCAACAGAGAGAGTAGAGCAGGAATTTTTAGACCTGCCTAAAACAGCAGAAGAGCCTTGAAAAAAATCTCCTGCTTGATCATGTTTTGCACACAGTGAGCTTTAAACTGTGACACAAACATTGCTGTCACTCCTCACTTTATCTCCTAAAAGTGCATTTGAATCCAAAGTTTCTTGTGCGCTCTCTCGTTTCGAGAGGAGTTGTGACAGGGGAGGAGCAGCGCTTGGACTCTAATACCACAGACGAAGGGCCAGCAGGGAAACTCCTGCAGGGCATCTTCAGCACACAGTGAGCTTTGCAACTCTGCAAAACACATTGCTGTAACTCCTCCTTCTCCTGCCTGGAAGACCAATTGATTCCAACATCTCTGTGCCCACTCTCTGCTGAGCAGCATCAGAGAGAGTAGAGCAGGAATGTTTAGACTGGGCTAAAACAGCAGAAGAGCCTTGCAAAAAAGCTCCTCCTGATCATGTTTAGCACACAGTGAGCTTTAAACTGTGACACAAACATTGCTGTCACTCTTCACTCTTTCTCCTAAAAGACCATTTCAATCCAAGAACTCCGTTGCCAGCACTCTGCTGAGCAGCAGAGTGAGCAGGAATGTCTGCAATCTGTAAGGCAGTGGAAGAGACAGGCTGAAGGCTGCTCTTGTGCTTCTTCAACACACTGAGCTTTACAACTGTGACACACACACTGTTGTCACTCCTCATTGTAGCTCCTAAAAGTGCATTTGAATCCAGCGTTTCTGGTCTCCACTCTCGTTTCAAGAGCAGCAGAGGCAGGTGAGCACGAGCGCTTGGAATCCGCTCCCAGTTCCGAAGGGCAGGGAGGGAAAGTCCTTGCAGATCATCTTCAGCGCACAGTGAGCTTTGCAACTCTGAAACACACATTGCTGTCACTCCTCACTTCATCTCCTAATAATCCGTTTGAATCCATGGTCTCTCCCGCCCTCTCTCGTTTGAACAGCAGCAGTGACAGGTGAACACGATCTCTTGGCCTCTGCTCCCACAGCCGAAGAGCCCGGAGTGAAAGCTCCGGCAGGGCATCTTCAGCACGCAGTCAGCTTTGCAACTGTGACACATATATTGCTCTCGCTCCGCACTTTCCTACCTCAAAGTCCAATTGAATCCAAAATCTCTGTGCCCTTTCTCTGCTGGGCAGAAGCAGAGTAGAGCAGGAACCTTTAGCCAATGCTAAAAGAGCAGAAGAGACAGTCCAGAAAGTTCCCACTGATCATCTTCAGCGCACAGCGAGATTTGCAACTCTGCAACACACATTGCTGTCACTCCTCCCTTTTTGCCTGAAAGACCAGCTGAATCCACCATCTCTGTGCCCGCTCTCTGCTGAGCAGCAACAGAGAGAGTAGAGCAGGAATTTTTAGACCTGCCTAAAACAGCAGAAGAGCCTTGAAAAAAATCTCCTGCTTGATCATGTTTTGCACACAGTGAGCTTTAAACTGTGACACAAACATTGCTGTCACTCCTCACTTTATCTCCTAAAAGTGCATTTGAATCCAAAGTTTCTGGTGCGCTCTCTCGTTTCGAGAGGAGTTGTGACAGGGGAGGAGCAGCGCTTGGACTCTAATCCCACAGACGGAGGGCCAGCAGGGAAACGCCTGCAGGGCATCTTCAGCACACAGTGAGCTTTGCAACTCTGCAAAACACATTGCTGTAACTCCTCCTTTTCCTGCCTGGAAGACCTATTGATTCCAACATCTCTGTGCCCACTCTCTGCTGAGCAGCAACAGAGAGAGTAGAGCAGGAATGTTTAGACTGGGCTAAAACAGCAGAAGAGCCTTGCAAAAAAGCTCCTCCTGATCATGTTTAGCACACAGTGAGCTTTAAACTGTGACACAAACATTGCTGTCACTCTTCACTCTTTCTCCTAAAAGACCATTTCAATCCAAGAAGTCCGTTGCCAGCACTCTGCTGAGCAGCAGAGTGAGCAGGAATGTCTGCAATCTGTAAGGCAGTGGAAGAGACAGGCCTGAAGGCTGCTCTTGTGCTTCTTCAACACACTGAGCTTTACAACTGTGACACACACACTGTTGTCACTCCTCATTGTAGCTCCTAAAAGTGCATTTGAATCCAGCGTTTCTGGTCTCCACTCTCGTTTCAAGAGCAGCAGAGGCAGGTGAGCACGAGCGCTTGGAATCCGCTCCCAGTTCCGAAGGGCAGGGAGGGAAAGTCCTTGCAGATCATCTTCAGCGCACAGTGAGCTTTGCAACTCTGAAACACACATTGCTGTCACTCCTCACTTCATCTCCTAATAATCCGTTTGAATCCATGGTCTCTCCCGCCCTCTCTCGTTTGAACAGCAGCAGTGACAGGTGAACACGATCTCTTGGCCTCTGCTCCCACAGCCGAAGAGCCCGGAGTGAAAGCTCCGGCAGGGCATCTTCAGCACGCAGTCAGCTTTGCAACTGTGACACATATATTGCTCTCGCTCCGCACTTTCCTACCTCAAAGTCCAATTGAATCCAAAATCTCTGTGCCCTTTCTCAGCTGGGCAGAAGCAGAGTAGAGCAGGAACCTTTAGCCAATGCTAAAAGAGCAGAAGAGACAGTCCAGAAAGTTCCCACTGATCATCTTCAGCGCACAGCGAGCTTTGCAACTCTGCAACACACATTGCTGTCACTCCTCCCTTTTTGCCTGAAAGACCAGCTGAATCCACCATCTCTGTGCCCGCTCTCTGCTGAGCAGCAACAGAGAGAGTAGAGCAGGAATTTTTAGACCTGCCTAAAACAGCAGAAGAGCCTTGAAAAAAATCTCCTGCTTGATCATGTTTTGCACACAGTGAGCTTTAAACTGTGACACAAACATTGCTGTCACTCCTCACTTTATCTCCTAAAAGTGCATTTGAATCCAAAGTTTCTTGTGCGCTCTCTCGTTTCGAGAGGAGTTGTGACAGGGGAGGAGCAGCGCTTGGACTCTAATACCACAGACGAAGGGCCAGCAGGGAAACTCCTGCAGGGCATCTTCAGCACACAGTGAGCTTTGCAACTCTGCAAAACACATTGCTGTAACTCCTCCTTTTCCTGCCTGGAAGACCAATTGATTCCAACATCTCTGTGCCCACTCTCTGCTGAGCAGCAACAGAGAGAGTAGAGCAGGAATGTTTAGAGTGGGCTAAAACAGCAGAAGAGCCTTGCAAAAAAGCTCCTCCTGATCATGTTTAGCACACAGTGAGCTTTAAACTGTGACACAAACATTGCTGTCACTCTTCACTCTTTCTCCTAAAAGACCATTTCAATCCAAGAACTCCGTTGCCAGCACTCTGCTGAGCAGCAGAGTGAGCAGGAATGTCTGCAATCTGTAAGGCAGTGGAAGAGACAGGCCTGAAGGCTGCTCTTGTGCTTCTTCAACACACTGAGCTTTACAACTGTGACACACACACTGTTGTCACTCCTCATTGTAGCTCCTAAAAGTGCATTTGAATCCAGCGTTTCTGGTCTCCACTCTCGTTTCAAGAGCAGCAGAGGCAGGTGAGCACGAGCGCTTGGAATCCGCTCCCAGTTCCGAAGGGCAGGGAGGGAAAGTCCTTGCAGATCATCTTCAGCGCACAGTGAGCTTTGCAACTCTGAAACACACATTGCTGTCACTCCTCACTTCATCTCCTAATAATCCGTTTGAATCCATGGTCTCTCCCGCCCTCTCTCGTTTGAACAGCAGCAGTGACAGGTGAACACGATCTCTTGGCCTCTGCTCCCACAGCCGAAGAGCCCGGAGTGAAAGCTCCGGCAGGGCATCTTCAGCACGCAGTCAGCTTTGCAACTGTGACACATATATTGCTCTCGCTCCGCACTTTCCTACCTCAAAGTCCAATTGAATCCAAAATCTCTGTGCCCTTTCTCTGCTGGGCAGAAGCAGAGTAGAGCAGGAACCTTTAGCCATTGCTAAAAGAGCAGAAGAGACAGTCCAGAAAGTTCCCACTGATCATCTTCAGCGCACAGCGAGCTTTGCAACTCTGCAACACACATTGCTGTCACTCCTCCCTTTTTGCCTGAAAGACCAGCTGAATCCACCATCTCTGTGCCCGCTCTCTGCTGAGCAGCAACAGAGAGAGTAGAGCAGGAATTTTTAGACCTGCCTAAAACAGCAGAAGAGCCTTGAAAAAAATCTCCTGCTTGATCATGTTTTGCACACAGTGAGCTTTAAACTGTGACACAAACATTGCTGTCACTCCTCACTTTATCTCCTAAAAGTGCATTTGAATCCAAAGTTTCTTGTGCGCTCTCTCGTTTCGAGAGGAGTTGTGACAGGGGAGGAGCAGCGCTTGGACTCTAATACCACAGACGAAGGGCCAGCAGGGAAACTCCTGCAGGGCATCTTCAGCACACAGTGAGCTTTGCAATTCTGCAACACACATTGCTGTAACTCCTCCTTTTCCTGCCTGGAAGACCAATTGATTCCAACATCTCTGTGCCCACTCTCTGCTGAGCAGCAACAGAGAGAAGGAATGTTTAGACTGGGCTAAAACAGCAGAAGAGCCTTGCAAAAAAGCTCCTCCTGATCATGTTTAGCACACAGTGAGCTTTAAACTGTGACACAAACATTGCTGTCACTCTTCACTCTTTCTCCTAAAAGACCATTTCAATCCAAGAACTCCGTTGCCAGCACTCTGCTGAGCAGCAGAGTGAGCAGGAATGTCTGCAATCTGTAAGGCAGTGGAAGAGAAAGGCCTGAAGGCTGCTCTTGTGCTTCTTCAACACACTGAGCTTTACAACTGTGACACACACACTGTTGTCACTCCTCATTGTAGCTCCTAAAAGTGCATTTGAATCCAGCGTTTCTGGTCTCCACTCTCGTTTCCAGTGCAGCAGAGGCAGGTGAGCACGAGCGCTTGGAATCCGCTCCCAGTTACGAAGGGCAGGGAGGGAAAGTCCTTGCAGATCATCTTCAGCGCACAGTGAGCTTTGCAACTCTGAAACACACATTGCTGTCACTCCTCACTTCATCTCCTAATAATCCGTTTGAATCCATGGTCTCTCCCGCCCTCTCTCGTTTGGACAGCAGCAGTGACAGGTGAACACGATCTCTTGGCCTCTGCTCCCACAGCCGAAGAGCCCGGAGTGAAAGCTCCGGCAGGGCATCTTCAGCACGCAGTCAGCTTTGCAACTGTGACACATATATTGCTCTCGCTCCGCACTTTCCTACCTCAAAGTCCAATTGAATCCAAAATCTCTGTGCCCTTTCTCTGCTGGGCAGAAGCAGAGTAGAGCAGGAACCTTTAGCCAATGCTAAAAGAGCAGAAGAGACAGTCCAGAAAGTTCCCACTGATCATCATCAGCGCACAGCGAGCTTTGCAACTCTGCAACACACATTGCTGTCACTCCTCCCTTTTTGCCTGAAAGACCAGCTGAATCCACCATCTCTGTGCCCGCTCTCTGCTGAGCAGCAACAGAGATAGTAGAGCAGGAATTTTTAGACCTGCCTAAAACAGCAGAAGAGCCTTGAAAAAAATCTCCTGCTTGATCATGTTTTGCACACAGTGAGCTTTAAACTGTGACACAAACATTGCTGTCACTCCTCACTTTATCTCCTAAAAGTGCATTTGAATCCAAAGTTTCTGGTGCGCTCTCTCGTTTGGAGAGGAGTTGTGACAGGGGAGGAGCAGCGCTTGGACTCTAATCCCACAGACGAAGGGCCAGCAGGGAAACTCCTGCAGGGCATCTTCAGCACACAGTGAGCTTTGCAACTCTGCAAAACACATTGCTGTAACTCCTCCTTTTCCTGCCTGGAAGACCTATTGATTCCAACATCTCTGTGCCCACTCTCTGCTGAGCAGCAACAGAGAGAGTAGAGCAGGAATGTTTAGAGTGGGCTAAAACAGCAGAAGAGCCTTGCAAAAAAGCTCCTCCTGATCATGTTTAGCACACAGTGAGCTTTAAACTGTGACACAAACATTGCTGTCACTCTTCACTCTTTCTCCTAAAAGACCATTTCAATCCAAGAACTCCGTTGCCAGCACTCTGCTGAGCAGCAGAGTGAGCAGGAATGTCTGCAATCTGTAAGGCAGTGGAAGAGACAGGCCTGAAGGCTGCTCTTGTGCTTCTTCAACACACTGAGCTTTACAACTGTGACACACACACTGTTGTCACTCCTCATTGTAGCTCCTAAAAGTGCATTTGAATCCAGCGTTTCTGGTCTCCACTCTCGTTTCAAGAGCAGCAGAGGCAGGTGAGCACGAGCGCTTGGAATCCGCTCCCAGTTCCGAAGGGCAGGGAGGGAAAGTCCTTGCAGATCATCTTCAGCGCACAGTGAGCTTTGCAACTCTGAAACACACATTGCTGTCACTCCTCACTTCATCTCCTAATAATCCGTTTGAATCCATGGTCTCTCCCGCCCTCTCTCGTTTGAACAGCAGCAGTGACAGGTGAACACGATCTCTTGGCCTCTGCTCCCACAGCCGAAGAGCCCGGAGTGAAAGCTCCGGCAGGGCATCTTCAGCACGCAGTCAGCTTTGCAACTGTGACACATATATTGCTCTCGCTCCGCACTTTCCTACCTCAAAGTCCAATTGAATCCAAAATCTCTGTGCCCTTTCTCTGCTGGGCAGAAGCAGAGTAGAGCAGGAACCTTTAGCCAATGCTAAAAGAGCAGAAGAGACAGTCCAGAAAGTTCCCACCGATCATCTTCAGCGCACAGCGAGCTTTGCAACTCTGCAACACACATTGCTGTCACTCCTCCCTTTTTGCCTGAAAGACCAGCTGAATCCACCATCTCTGTGCCCGCTCTCTGCTGAGCAGCAACAGAGAGAGTAGAGCAGGAATTTTTAGACCTGCCTAAAACAGCAGAAGAGCCTTGAAAAAAATCTCCTGCTTGATCATGTTTTGCACACAGTGAGCTTTAAACTGTGACACAAACATTGCTGTCACTCCTCACTTTATCTCCTAAAAGTGCATTTGAATCCAAAGTTTCTGGTGCGCTCTCTCGTTTGGAGAGGAGTTGTGACAGGGGAGGAGCAGCGCTTGGACTCTAATCCCACAGACGAAGGGCCAGCAGGGAAACTCCTGCAGGGCATCTTCAGCACACAGTGAGCTTTGCAACTCTGCAAAACACATTGCTGTAACTCCTCCTTTTCCTGCCTGGAAGACCTATTGATTCCAACATCTCTGTGCCCACTCTCTGCTGAGCAGCAACAGAGAGAGTAGAGCAGGAATGTTTAGACTGGGCTAAAACAGCAGAAGAGCCTTGCAAAAAAGCTCCTCCTGATCATGTTTAGCACACAGTGAGCTTTAAACTGTGACACAAACATTGCTGTCACTCTTCACTCTTTCTCCTAAAAGACCATTTCAATCCAAGAACTCCGTTGCCAGCACTCTGCTGAGCAGCAGAGTGAGCAGGAATGTCTGCAATCTGTAAGGCAGTGGAAGAGACAGGCCTGAAGGCTGCTCTTGTGCTTCTTCAACACACTGAGCTTTACAACTGTGACACACACACTGTTGTCACTCCTCATTGTAGCTCCTAAAAGTGCATTTGAATCCAGCGTTTCTGGTCTCCACTCTCGTTTCAAGAGCAGCAGAGGCAGGTGAGCACGAGCGCTTGGAATCCGCTCCCAGTTCCGAAGGGCAGGGAGGGAAAGTCCTTGCAGATCATCTTCAGCGCACAGTGAGCTTTGCAACTCTGAAACACACATTGCTGTCACTCCTCACTTCATCTCCTAATAATCCGTTTGAATCCATGGTCTCTCCCGCCCTCTCTCGTTTGAACAGCAGCAGTGACAGGTGAACACGATCTCTTGGCCTCTGCTCCCACAGCCAAAGAGCCCGGAGTGAAAGCTCCGGCAGGGCATCTTCAGCACGCAGTCAGCTTTGCAACTGTGACACATATATTGCTCTCGCTCCGCACTTTCCTACCTCAAAGTCCAATTGAATCCAAAACTCTGTGCCCTTTCTCTGCTGGGCAGAAGCAGAGTAGAGCAGGAACCTTTAGCCAATGCTAAAAGAGCAGAAGAGACAGTCCAGAAAGTTCCCACTGATCATCTTCAGCGCACAGCGAGCTTTGCAACTCTGCAACACACATTGCTGTCACTCCTCCCTTTTTGCCTGAAAGACCAGCTGAATCCACCATCTCTGTGCCCGCTCTCTGCTGAGCAGCAACAGAGATAGTAGAGCAGGAATTTTTAGACCTGCCTAAAACAGCAGAAGAGCCTTGAAAAAAATCTCCTGCTTGATCATGTTTTGCACACAGTGAGCTTTAAACTGTGACACAAACATTGCTGTCACTCCTCACTTTATCTCCTAAAAGTGCATTTGAATCCAAAGTTTCTGGTGCGCTCTCTCGTTTCGAGAGGAGTTGTGACAGGGGAGGAGCAGCGCTTGGACTCTAATCCCACAGACGTAGGGCCAGCAGGGAAACGCCGGCAGGGCATCTTCAGCACACAGTGAGCTTTGCAACTCTGCAAAACACATTGCTGTAACTCCTCCTTTTCCTGCCTGGAAGACCTATTGATTCCAACATCTCTGTGCCCACTCTCTGCTGAGCAGCAACAGAGAGAGTAGAGCAGGAATGTTTAGACTGGGCTAAAACAGCAGAAGAGCCTTGCAAAAAAGCTCCTCCTGATCATGTTTAGCACACAGTGAGCTTTAAACTGTGACACAAACATTGCTGTCACTCTTCACTCTTTCTCCTAAAAGACCATTTCAATCCAAGAACTCCGTTGCCAGCACTCTGCTGAGCAGCAGAGTGAGCAGGAATGTCTGCAATCTGTAAGGCAGTGGAAGAGACAGGCCTGAAGGCTGCTCTTGTGCTTCTTCAACACACTGAGCTTTACAACTGTGACACACACACTGTTGTCACTCCTCATTGTAGCTCCTAAAAGTGCATTTGAATCCAGCGTTTCTGGTCTCCACTCTCGTTTCAAGAGCAGCAGAGGAAGGTGAGCACGAGCGCTTGGAATCCGCTCCCAGTTCCGAAGGGCAGGGAGGGAAAGTCCTTGCAGATCATCTTCAGCGCACAGTGAGCTTTGCAACTCTGAAACACACATTGCTGTCACTCCTCACTTCATCTCCTAATAATCCGTTTGAATCCATGGTCTCTCCCGCCCTCTCTCGTTTGAACAGCAGCAGTGACAGGTGAACACGATCTCTTGCCTCTGCTCCCACAGCCGAAGAGCCCGGAGTGAAAGCTCCGGCAGGGCATCTTCAGCACGCAGTCAGCTTTGCAACTGTGACACATATATTGCTCTCGCTCCGCACTTTCCTACCTCAAAGTCCAATTGAATCCAAAATCTCTGTGCCCTTTCTCTGCTGGGCAGAAGCAGAGTAGAGCAGGAACCTTTAGCCAATGCTAAAAGAGCAGAAGAGACAGTCCAGAAAGTTCCCACTGATCATCTTCAGCGCACAGCGAGCTTTGCAACTCTGCAACACACATTGATGTCACTCCTCCCTTTTTGCCTGAAAGACCAGCTGAATCCACCATCTCTGTGCCCGCTCTCTGCTGAGCAGCAACAGAGATAGTAGAGCAGGAATTTTTAGACCTGCCTAAAACAGCAGAAGAGCCTTGAAAAAAATCTCCTGCTTGATCATGTTTTGCACACAGTGAGCTTTAAACTGTGACACAAACATTGCTGTCACTCCTCACTTTATCTCCGAAAGGTGCTTTTGAATCCAAAGTTTCTTGTGCGCTCTCTCGTTTGGAGAGGAGTTGTGACAGGGGAGGAGCAGCGCTTGGACTCTAATACCACAGACGAAGGGCCAGCAGGGAAACTCCTGCAGGGCATCTTCAGCACACAGTGAGCTTTGCAACTCTGCAAAACACATTGCTGTAACTCCTCCTTCTCCTGCCTGGAAGACCAATTGATTCCAACATCTCTGTGCCCACTCTCTGCTGAGCAGCATCAGAGAGAGTAGAGCAGGAATGTTTAGACTGGGCTAAAACAGCAGAAGAGCCTTGCAAAAAAGCTCCTCCTGATCATGTTTAGCACACAGTGAGCTTTAAACTGTGACACAAACATTGCTGTCACTCTTCACTCTTTCTCCTAAAAGACCATTTCAATCCAAGAACTCCGTTGCCAGCACTCTGCTGAGCAGCAGAGTGAGCAGGAATGTCTGCAATCTGTAAGGCAGTGGAAGAGACAGGCCTGAAGGCTGCTCTTGTGCTTCTTCAACACACTGAGCTTTACAACTGTGACACACACACTGTTGTCACTCCTCATTGTAGCTCCTAAAAGTGCATTTGAATCCAGCGTTTCTGGTCTCCACTCTCGTTTCAAGAGCAGCAGAGGCAGGTGAGCACGAGCGCTTGGAATCCGCTCCCAGTTCCGAAGGGCAGGGAGGGAAAGTCCTTGCAGATCATCTTCAGCGCACAGTGAGCTTTGCAACTCTGAAACGCACATTGTTGTCACTCCTCACTTCATCTCCTAATAATCCGTTTGAATCCATGGTCTCTCCCGCCCTCTCTCGTTTGAACAGCAGCAGTGACAGGTGAACACGATCTCTTGGCCTCTGCTCCCACAGCCGAAGAGCCCGGAGTGAAAGCTCCGGCAGGGCATCTTCAGCACGCAGTCAGCTTTGCAACTGTGACACATATATTGCTCTCGCTCCGCACTTTCCTACCTCAAAGTCCAATTGAATCCAAAATCTCTGTGCCCTTTCTCTGCTGGGCAGAAGCAGAGTAGAGCAGGAACCTTTAGCCAATGCTAAAAGAGCAGAAGAGACAGTCCAGAAAGTTCCCACTGATCATCTTCAGCGCACAGCGAGCTTTGCAACTCTGCAACACACATTGCTGTCACTCCTCCCTTTTTGCCTGAAAGACCAGCTGAATCCACCATCTCTGTGCCCGCTCTCTGCTGAGCAGCAACAGAGAGAGTAGAGCAGGAATTTTTAGACCTGCCTAAAACAGCAGAAGAGCCTTGAAAAAAATCTCCTGCTTGATCATGTTTTGCACACAGTGAGCTTTAAACTGTGACACAAACATTGCTGTCACTCCTCACTTTATCTCCTAAAAGTGCATTTGAATCCAAAGTTTCTGGTGCGCTCTCTCGTTTGGAGAGGAGTTGTGACAGGGGAGGAGCAGCGCTTGGACTCTAATCCCACAGACGAAGGGCCAGCAGGGAAACGCCTGCAGGGCATCTTCAGCACACAGTGAGCTTTGCAACTCTGCAAAACACATTGCTGTAACTCCTCCTTTTCCTGCCTGGAAGACCTATTGATTCCAACATCTCTGTGCCCACTCTCTGCTGAGCAGCAACAGAGAGAGTAGAGCAGGAATGTTTAGACTGGGCTAAAACAGCAGAAGAGCCTTGCAAAAAAGCTCCTCCTGATCATGTTTAGCACACAGTGAGCTTTAAACTGTGACACAAACATTGCTGTCACTCTTCACTCTTTCTCCTAAAAGACCATTTCAATCCAAGAACTCCGTTGCCAGCACTCTGCTGAGCAGCAGAGTGAGCAGGAATGTCTGCAATCTGTAAGGCAGTGGAAGAGACAGGCCTGAAGGCTGCTCTTGTGCTTCTTCAACACACTGAGCTTTACAACTGTGACACACACACTGTTGTCACTCCTCATTGTAGCTCCTAAAAGTGCATTTGAATCCAGCGTTTCTGGTCTCCACTCTCGTTTCAAGAGCAGCAGAGGCAGGTGAGCACGAGCGCTTGGAATCCGCTCCCAGTTCCGAAGGGCAGGGAGGGAAAGTCCTTGCAGATCATCTTCAGCGCACAGTGAGCTTTGCAACTCTGAAACACACATTGCTGTCACTCCTCACTTCATCTCCTAATAATCCGTTTGAATCCATGGTCTCTCCCGCCCTCTCTCGTTTGAACAGCAGCAGTGACAGGTGAACACGATCTCTTGGCCTCTGCTCCCACAGCCGAAGAGCCCGGAGTGAAAGCTCCGGCAGGGCATCTTCAGCACGCAGTCAGCTTTGCAACTGTGACACATATATTGCTCTCGCTCCGCACTTTCCTACCTCAAAGTCCAATTGAATCCAAAACTCTGTGCCCTTTCTCTGCTGGGCAGAAGCAGAGTAGAGCAGGAACCTTTAGCCAATGCTAAAAGAGCAGAAGAGACAGTCCAGAAAGTTCCCACTGATCATCTTCAGCGCACAGCGAGCTTTGCAACTCTGCAACACACATTGCTGTCACTCCTCCCTTTTTGCCTGAAAGACCAGCTGAATCCACCATCTCTGTGCCCGCTCTCTGCTGAGCAGCAACAGAGATAGTAGAGCAGGAATTTTTAGACCTGCCTAAAACAGCAGAAGAGCCTTGAAAAAAATCTCCTGCTTGATAATGTTTTGCACACAGTGAGCTTTAAACTGTGACACAAACATTGCTGTCGCTCCTCACTTTATCTCCTAAAAGTGCATTTGAATCCAAAGTTTCTGGTGCGCTCTCTCGTTTGGAGAGGAGTTGTGACAGGGGAAGAGCAGCGCTTGGACTCTAATCCCACAGACGAAGGGCCAGCAGGGAAACTCCTGCAGGGCATCTTCATCACACAGTGAGCTTTGCAACTCTGCAAAACACATTGCTGTAACTCCTCCTTTTCCTGCCTGGAAGACCTATTGATTCCAACATCTCTGTGCCCACTCTCTGCTGAGCAGCAACAGAGAGAGTAGAGCAGGAATGTTTAGACTGGGCTAAAACAGCAGAAGAGCCTTGCAAAAAAGCTCCTCCTGATCATGTTTAGCACACAGTGAGCTTTAAACTGTGACACAAACATTGCTGTCACTCTTCACTCTTTCTCCTAAAAGACCATTTCAATCCAAGAACTCCGTTGCCAGCACTCTGCTGAGCAGCAGAGTGAGCAGGAATGTCTGCAATCTGTAAGGCAGTGGAAGAGACAGGCCTGAAGGCTGCTCTTGTGCTTCTTCAACACACTGAGCTTTACAACTGTGACACACACACTGTTGTCACTCCTCATTGTAGCTCCTAAAAGTGCATTTGAATCCAGCGTTTCTGGTCTCCACTCTCGTTTCAAGAGCAGCAGAGGCAGGTGAGCACGAGCGCTTGGAATCCGCTCCCAGTTCCGAAGGGCAGGGAGGGAAAGTCCTTGCAGATCATCTTCAGCGCACAGTGAGCTTTGCAACTCTGAAACACACATTGCTGTCACTCCTCACTTCATCTCCTAATAATCCGTTTGAATCCATGGTCTCTCCCGCCCTCTCTCGTTTGAACAGCAGCAGTGACAAGTGAACACGATCTCTTGGCCTCTGCTCCCACAGCCGAAGAGCCCGGAGTGAAAGCTCCGGCAGGGCATCTTCAGCACGCAGTCAGCTTTGCAACTGTGACACATATATTGCTCTCGCTCCGCACTTTCCTACCTCAAAGTCCAATTGAATCCAAAACTCTGTGCCCTTTCTCTGCTTGGCAGAAGCAGAGTAGAGCAGGATCCTTTAGTCAATGCTAAAAGAGCAGAAGAGACAGTCCAGAAAGTTCCCACTGATCATCTTCAGCGCACAGCGAGCTTTGCAACTCTACAACACACATTGCTGTCACTCCTCCCTTTTTGCCTGAAAGACCAGCTGAATCCACCATCTCTGTGCCCGCTCTCTGCTGAGCAGCAACAGAGATAGTAGAGCAGGAATTTTTAGACCTGCCTAAAACAGCAGAAGAGCCTTGAAAAAAATCTCCTGCTTGATCATGTTTTGCACACAGTGAGCTTTAAACTGTGACACAAACATTGCTGTCGCTCCTCACTTTATCTCCTAAAAGTGCATTTGAATCCAAAGTTTCTGGTGCGCTCTCTCGTTTGGAGAGGAGTTGTGACAGGGGAAGAGCAGCGCTTGGACTCTAATCCCACAGACGAAGGGCCAGCAGGGAAACTCCTGCAGGGCATCTTCATCACACAGTGAGCTTTGCAACTCTGCAAAACACATTGCTGTAACTCCTCCTTTTCCTGCCTGGAAGACCTATTGATTCCAACATCTCTGTGCCCACTCTCTGCTGAGCAGCAACAGAGAGAGTAGAGCAGGAATGTTTAGACTGGGCTAAAACAGCAGAAGAGCCTTGCAAAAAAGCTCCTCCTGATCATGTTTAGCACACAGTGAGCTTTAAACTGTGACACAAACATTGCTGTCACTCTTCACTCTTTCTCCTAAAAGACCATTTCAATCCAAGAACTCCGTTGCCAGCACTCTGCTGAGCAGCAGAGTGAGCAGGAATGTCTGCAATCTGTAAGGCAGTGGAAGAGACAGGCCTGAAGGCTGCTCTTGTGCTTCTTCAACACACTGAGCTTTACAACTGTGACACACACACTGTTGTCACTCCTCATTGTAGCTCCTAAAAGTGCATTTGAATCCAGCGTTTCTGGTCTCCACTCTCGTTTCAAGAGCAGCAGAGGCAGGTGAGCACGAGCGCTTGGAATCCGCTCCCAGTTCCGAAGGGCAGGGAGGGAAAGTCCTTGCAGATCATCTTCAGCGCACAGTGAGCTTTGCAACTCTGAAACACACATTGCTGTCACTCCTCACTTCATCTCCTAATAATCCGTTTGAATCCATGGTCTCTCCCGCCCTCTCTCGTTTGAACAGCAGCAGTGACAAGTGAACACGATCTCTTGGCCTCTGCTCCCACAGCCGAAGAGCCCGGAGTGAAAGCTCCGGCAGGGCATCTTCAGCACGCAGTCAGCTTTGCAACTGTGACACATATATTGCTCTCGCTCCGCACTTTCCTACCTCAAAGTCCAATTGAATCCAAAACTCTGTGCCCTTTCTCTGCTGGGCAGAAGCAGAGTAGAGCAGGAACCTTTAGTCAATGCTAAAAGAGCAGAAGAGACAGTCCAGAAAGTTCCCACTGATCATCTTCAGCGCACAGCGAGCTTTGCAACTCTACAACACACATTGCTGTCACTCCTCCCTTTTTGCCTGAAAGACCAGCTGAATCCACCATCTCTGTGCCCGCTCTCTGCTGAGCAGCAACAGAGATAGTAGAGCAGGAATTTTTAGACCTGCCTAAAACAGCAGAAGAGCCTTGAAAAAAATCTCCTGCTTGATCATGTTTTGCACACAGTGAGCTTTAAACTGTGACACAAACATTGCTGTCACTCCTCACTTTATCTCCTAAAAGTGCATTTGAATCCAAAGTTTCTTGTGCGCTCTCTCGTTTGGAGAGGAGTTGTGACAGGGGAGGAGCAGCGCTTGGACTCTAATACCACAGACGAAGGGCCAGCAGGGAAACTCCTGCAGGGCATCTTCAGCACACAGTGAGCTTTGCAACTCTGCAAAACACATTGCTGTAACTCCTCCTTCTCCTGCCTGGAAGACCAATTGATTCCAACATCTCTGTGCCCACTCTCTGCTGAGCAGCATCAGAGAGAGTAGAGCAGGAATGTTTAGACTGGGCTAAAACAGCAGAAGAGCCTTGCAAAAAAGCTCCTCCTGATCATGTTTAGCACACAGTGAGCTTTAAACTGTGACACAAACATTGCTGTCACTCTTCACTCTTTCTCCTAAAAGACCATTTCAATCCAAGAACTCCGTTGCCAGCACTCTGCTGAGCAGCAGAGTGAGCAGGAATGTCTGCAATCTGTAAGGCAGTGGAAGAGACAGGCCTGAAGGCTGCTCTTGTGCTTCTTCAACACACTGAGCTTTACAACTGTGACACACACACTGTTGTCACTCCTCATTGTAGCTCCTAAAAGTGCATTTGAATCCAGCGTTTCTGGTCTCCACTCTCGTTTCAAGAGCAGCAGAGGCAGGTGAGCACGAGCGCTTGGAATCCGCTCCCAGTTCCGAAGGGCAGGGAGGGAAAGTCCTTGCAGATCATCTTCAGCGCACAGTGAGCTTTGCAACTCTGAAACGCACATTGTTGTCACTCCTCACTTCATCTCCTAATAATCCGTTTGAATCCATGGTCTCTCCCGCCCTCTCTCGTTTGAACAGCAGCAGTGACAGGTGAACACGATCTCTTGGCCTCTGCTCCCACAGCCGAAGAGCCCGGAGTGAAAGCTCCGGCAGGGCATCTTCAGCACGCAGTCAGCTTTGCAACTGTGACACATATATTGCTCTCGCTCCGCACTTTCCTACCTCAAAGTCCAATTGAATCCAAAATCTCTGTGCCCTTTCTCTGCTGGGCAGAAGCAGAGTAGAGCAGGAACCTTTAGCCAATGCTAAAAGAGCAGAAGAGACAGTCCAGAAAGTTCCCACTGATCATCTTCAGCGCACAGCGAGCTTTGCAACTCTGCAACACACATTGCTGTCACTCCTCCCTTTTTGCCTGAAAGACCAGCTGAATCCACCATCTCTGTGCCCGCTCTCTGCTGAGCAGCAACAGAGAGAGTAGAGCAGGAATTTTTAGACCTGCCTAAAACAGCAGAAGAGCCTTGAAAAAAATCTCCTGCTTGATCATGTTTTGCACACAGTGAGCTTTAAACTGTGACACAAACATTGCTGTCACTCCTCACTTTATCTCCTAAAAGTGCATTTGAATCCAAAGTTTCTGGTGCGCTCTCTCGTTTCGAGAGGAGTTGTGACAGGGGAGGAGCAGCGCTTGGACTCTAATCCCACAGACGAAGGGCCAGCAGGGAAACGCCTGCAGGGCATCTTCAGCACACAGTGAGCTTTGCAACTCTGCAAAACACATTGCTGTAACTCCTCCTTTTCCTGCCTGGAAGACCTATTGATTCCAACATCTCTGTGCCCACTCTCTGCTGAGCAGCAACAGAGAGAGTAGAGCAGGAATGTTTAGACTGGGCTAAAACAGCAGAAGAGCCTTGCAAAAAAGCTCCTCCTGATCATGTTTAGCACACAGTGAGCTTTAAACTGTGACACAAACATTGCTGTCACTCTTCACTCTTTCTCCTAAAAGACCATTTCAATCCAAGAACTCCGTTGCCAGCACTCTGCTGAGCAGCAGAGTGAGCAGGAATGTCTGCAATCTGTAAGGCAGTGGAAGAGACAGGCCTGAAGGCTGCTCTTGTGCTTCTTCAACACACTGAGCTTTACAACTGTGACACACACACTGTTGTCACTCCTCATTGTAGCTCCTAAAAGTGCATTTGAATCCAGCGTTTCTGGTCTCCACTCTCGTTTCAAGAGCAGCAGAGGCAGGTGAGCACGAGCGCTTGGAATCCGCTCCCAGTTCCGAAGGGCAGGGAGGGAAAGTCCTTGCAGATCATCTTCAGCGCACAGTGAGCTTTGCAACTCTGAAACGCACATTGCTGTCACTCCTCACTTCATCTCCTAATAATCCGTTTGAATCCATGGTCTCTCCCGCCCTCTCTCGTTTGAACAGCAGCAGTGACAGGTGAACACGATCTCTTGGCCTCTGCTCCCACAGCCGAAGAGCCCGGAGTGAAAGCTCCGGCAGGGCATCTTCAGCACGCAGTCAGCTTTGCAACTGTGACACATATATTGCTCTCGCTCCGCACTTTCCTACCTCAAAGTCCAATTGAATCCAAAACTCTGTGCCCTTTCTCTGCTGGGCAGAAGCAGAGTAGAGCAGGAACCTTTAGCCAATGCTAAAAGAGCAGAAGAGACAGTCCAGAAAGTTCCCACTGATCATCTTCAGCGCACAGCGAGCTTTGCAACTCTGCAACACACATTGCTGTCACTCCTCCCTTTTTGCCTGAAAGACCAGCTGAATCCACCATCTCTGTGCCCGCTCTCTGCTGAGCAGCAACAGAGATAGTAGAGCAGGAATTTTTAGACCTGCCTAAAACAGCAGAAGAGCCTTGAAAAAAATCTCCTGCTTGATCATGTTTTGCACACAGTGAGCTTTAAACTGTGACACAAACATTGCTGTCGCTCCTCACTTTATCTCCTAAAAGTGCATTTGAATCCAAAGTTTCTGGTGCGCTCTCTCGTTTGGAGAGGAGTTGTGACAGGGGAAGAGCAGCGCTTGGACTCTAATCCCACAGACGAAGGGCCAGCAGGGAAACTCCTGCAGGGCATCTTCATCACACAGTGAGCTTTGCAACTCTGCAAAACACATTGCTGTAACTCCTCCTTTTCCTGCCTGGAAGACCTATTGATTCCAACATCTCTGTGCCCACTCTCTGCTGAGCAGCAACAGAGAGAGTAGAGCAGGAATGTTTAGACTGGGCTAAAACAGCAGAAGAGCCTTGCAAAAAAGCTCCTCCTGATCATGTTTAGCACACAGTGAGCTTTAAACTGTGACACAAACATTGCTGTCACTCTTCACTCTTTCTCCTAAAAGACCATTTCAATCCAAGAACTCCGTTGCCAGCACTCTGCTGAGCAGCAGAGTGAGCAGGAATGTCTGCAATCTGTAAGGCAGTGGAAGAGACAGGCCTGAAGGCTGCTCTTGTGCTTCTTCAACACACTGAGCTTTACAACTGTGACACACACACTGTTGTCACTCCTCATTGTAGCTCCTAAAAGTGCATTTGAATCCAGCGTTTCTGGTCTCCACTCTCGTTTCAAGAGCAGCAGAGGCAGGTGAGCACGAGCGCTTGGAATCCGCTCCCAGTTCCGAAGGGCAGGGAGGGAAAGTCCTTGCAGATCATCTTCAGCGCACAGTGAGCTTTGCAACTCTGAAACACACATTGCTGTCACTCCTCACTTCATCTCCTAATAATCCGTTTGAATCCATGGTCTCTCCCGCCCTCTCTCGTTTGAACAGCAGCAGTGACAAGTGAACACGATCTCTTGGCCTCTGCTCCCACAGCCGAAGAGCCCGGAGTGAAAGCTCCGGCAGGGCATCTTCAGCACGCAGTCAGCTTTGCAACTGTGACACATATATTGCTCTCGCTCCGCACTTTCCTACCTCAAAGTCCAATTGAATCCAAAACTCTGTGCCCTTTCTCTGCTGGGCAGAAGCAGAGTAGAGCAGGAACCTTTAGTCAATGCTAAAAGAGCAGAAGAGACAGTCCAGAAAGTTCCCACTGATCATCTTCAGCGCACAGCGAGCTTTGCAACTCTACAACACACATTGCTGTCACTCCTCCCTTTTTGCCTGAAAGACCAGCTGAATCCACCATCTCTGTGCCCGCTCTCTGCTGAGCAGCAACAGAGATAGTAGAGCAGGAATTTTTAGACCTGCCTAAAACAGCAGAAGAGCCTTGAAAAAAATCTCCTGCTTGATCATGTTTTGCACACAGTGAGCTTTAAACTGTGACACAAACATTGCTGTCACTCCTCACTTTATCTCCTAAAAGTGCATTTGAATCCAAAGTTTCTTGTGCGCTCTCTCGTTTGGAGAGGAGTTGTGACAGGGGAGGAGCAGCGCTTGGACTCTAATACCACAGACGAAGGGCCAGCAGGGAAACTCCTGCAGGGCATCTTCAGCACACAGTGAGCTTTGCAACTCTGCAAAACACATTGCTGTAACTCCTCCTTCTCCTGCCTGGAAGACCAATTGATTCCAACATCTCTGTGCCCACTCTCTGCTGAGCAGCATCAGAGAGAGTAGAGCAGGAATGTTTAGACTGGGCTAAAACAGCAGAAGAGCCTTGCAAAAAAGCTCCTCCTGATCATGTTTAGCACACAGTGAGCTTTAAACTGTGACACAAACATTGCTGTCACTCTTCACTCTTTCTCCTAAAAGACCATTTCAATCCAAGAACTCCGTTGCCAGCACTCTGCTGAGCAGCAGAGTGAGCAGGAATGTCTGCAATCTGTAAGGCAGTGGAAGAGACAGGCCTGAAGGCTGCTCTTGTGCTTCTTCAACACACTGAGCTTTACAACTGTGACACACACACTGTTGTCACTCCTCATTGTAGCTCCTAAAAGTGCATTTGAATCCAGCGTTTCTGGTCTCCACTCTCGTTTCAAGAGCAGCAGAGGCAGGTGAGCACGAGCGCTTGGAATCCGCTCCCAGTTCCGAAGGGCAGGGAGGGAAAGTCCTTGCAGATCATCTTCAGCGCACAGTGAGCTTTGCAACTCTGAAACGCACATTGTTGTCACTCCTCACTTCATCTCCTAATAATCCGTTTGAATCCATGGTCTCTCCCGCCCTCTCTCGTTTGAACAGCAGCAGTGACAGGTGAACACGATCTCTTGGCCTCTGCTCCCACAGCCGAAGAGCCCGGAGTGAAAGCTCCGGCAGGGCATCTTCAGCACGCAGTCAGCTTTGCAACTGTGACACATATATTGCTCTCGCTCCGCACTTTCCTACCTCAAAGTCCAATTGAATCCAAAATCTCTGTGCCCTTTCTCTGCTGGGCAGAAGCAGAGTAGAGCAGGAACCTTTAGCCAATGCTAAAAGAGCAGAAGAGACAGTCCAGAAAGTTCCCACCGATCATCTTCAGCGCACAGCGAGCTTTGCAACTCTGCAACACACATTGCTGTCACTCCTCCCTTTTTGCCTGAAAGACCAGCTGAATCCACCATCTCTGTGCCCGCTCTCTGCTGAGCAGCAACAGAGAGAGTAGAGCAGGAATTTTTAGACCTGCCTAAAACAGCAGAAGAGCCTTGAAAAAAATCTCCTGCTTGATCATGTTTTGCACACAGTGAGCTTTAAACTGTGACACAAACATTGCTGTCACTCCTCACTTTATCTCCTAAAAGTGCATTTGAATCCAAAGTTTCTGGTGCGCTCTCTCGTTTGGAGAGGAGTTGTGACAGGGGAGGAGCAGCGCTTGGACTCTAATCCCACAGACGAAGGGCCAGCAGGGAAACGCCTGCAGGGCATCTTCAGCACACAGTGAGCTTTGCAACTCTGCAAAACACATTGCTGTAACTCCTCCTTTTCCTGCCTGGAAGACCTATTGATTCCAACATCTCTGTGCCCACTCTCTGCTGAGCAGCAACAGAGAGAGTAGAGCAGGAATGTTTAGACTGGGCTAAAACAGCAGAAGAGCCTTGCAAAAAAGCTCCTCCTGATCATGTTTAGCACACAGTGAGCTTTAAACTGTGACACAAACATTGCTGTCACTCTTCACTCTTTCTCCTAAAAGACCATTTCAATCCAAGAACTCCGTTGCCAGCACTCTGCTGAGCAGCAGAGTGAGCAGGAATGTCTGCAATCTGTAAGGCAGTGGAAGAGACAGGCCTGAAGGCTGCTCTTGTGCTTCTTCAACACACTGAGCTTTACAACTGTGACACACACACTGTTGTCACTCCTCATTGTAGCTCCTAAAAGTGCATTTGAATCCAGCGTTTCTGGTCTCCACTCTCGTTTCAAGAGCAGCAGAGGCAGGTGAGCACGAGCGCTTGGAATCCGCTCCCAGTTCCGAAGGGCAGGGAGGGAAAGTCCTTGCAGATCATCTTCAGCGCACAGTGAGCTTTGCAACTCTGAAACACACATTGCTGTCACTCCTCACTTCATCTCCTAATAATCCGTTTGAATCCATGGTCTCTCCCGCCCTCTCTCGTTTGAACAGCAGCAGTGACAGGTGAACACGATCTCTTGGCCTCTGCTCCCACAGCCGAAGAGCCCGGAGTGAAAGCTCCGGCAGGGCATCTTCAGCACGCAGTCAGCTTTGCAACTGTGACACATATATTGCTCTCGCTCCGCACTTTCCTACCTCAAAGTCCAATTGAATCCAAAACTCTGTGCCCTTTCTCTGCTGGGCAGAAGCAGAGTAGAGCAGGAACCTTTAGCCAATGCTAAAAGAGCAGAAGAGACAGTCCAGAAAGTTCCCACTGATCATCTTCAGCGCACAGCGAGCTTTGCAACTCTGCAACACACATTGCTGTCACTCCTCCCTTTTTGCCTGAAAGACCAGCTGAATCCACCATCTCTGTGCCCGCTCTCTGCTGAGCAGCAACAGAGATAGTAGAGCAGGAATTTTTAGACCTGCCTAAAACAGCAGAAGAGCCTTGAAAAAAATCTCCTGCTTGATAATGTTTTGCACACAGTGAGCTTTAAACTGTGACACAAACATTGCTGTCGCTCCTCACTTTATCTCCTAAAAGTGCATTTGAATCCAAAGTTTCTGGTGCGCTCTCTCGTTTGGAGAGGAGTTGTGACAGGGGAAGAGCAGCGCTTGGACTCTAATCCCACAGACGAAGGGCCAGCAGGGAAACTCCTGCAGGGCATCTTCAGCACACAGTGAGCTTTGCAACTCTGCAAAACACATTGCTGTAACTCCTCCTTTTCCTGCCTGGAAGACCTATTGATTCCAACATCTCTGTGCCCACTCTCTGCTGAGCAGCAACAGAGAGAGTAGAGCAGGAATGTTTAGACTGGGCTAAAACAGCAGAAGAGCCTTGCAAAAAAGCTCCTCCTGATCATGTTTAGCACACAGTGAGCTTTAAACTGTGACACAAACATTGCTGTCACTCTTCACTCTTTCTCCTAAAAGACCATTTCAATCCAAGAACTCCGTTGCCAGCACTCTGCTGAGCAGCAGAGTGAGCAGGAATGTCTGCAATCTGTAAGGCAGTGGAAGAGACAGGCCTGAAGGCTGCTCTTGTGCTTCTTCAACACACTGAGCTTTACAACTGTGACACACACACTGTTGTCACTCCTCATTGTAGCTCCTAAAAGTGCATTTGAATCCAGCGTTTCTGGTCTCCACTCTCGTTTCAAGAGCAGCAGAGGCAGGTGAGCACGAGCGCTTGGAATCCGCTCCCAGTTCCGAAGGGCAGGGAGGGAAAGTCCTTGCAGATCATCTTCAGCGCACAGTGAGCTTTGCAACTCTGAAACACACATTGCTGTCACTCCTCACTTCATCTCCTAATAATCCGTTTGAATCCATGGTCTCTCCCGCCCTCTCTCGTTTGAACAGCAGCAGTGACAAGTGAACACGATCTCTTGGCCTCTGCTCCCACAGCCGAAGAGCCCGGAGTGAAAGCTCCGGCAGGGCATCTTCAGCACGCAGTCAGCTTTGCAACTGTGACACATATATTGCTCTCGCTCCGCACTTTCCTACCTCAAAGTCCAATTGAATCCAAAACTCTGTGCCCTTTCTCTGCTGGGCAGAAGCAGAGTAGAGCAGGAACCTTTAGTCAATGCTAAAAGAGCAGAAGAGACAGTCCAGAAAGTTCCCACTGATCATCTTCAGCGCACAGCGAGCTTTGCAACTCTACAACACACATTGCTGTCACTCCTCCCTTTTTGCCTGAAAGACCAGCTGAATCCACCATCTCTGTGCCCGCTCTCTGCTGAGCAGCAACAGAGATAGTAGAGCAGGAATTTTTAGACCTGCCTAAAACAGCAGAAGAGCCTTGAAAAAAATCTCCTGCTTGATCATGTTTTGCACACAGTGAGCTTTAAACTGTGACACAAACATTGCTGTCACTCCTCACTTTATCTCCTAAAAGTGCATTTGAATCCAAAGTTTCTGGTGCGCTCTCTCGTTTCGAGAGGAGTTGTGACAGGGGAGGAGCAGCGCTTGGACTCTAATCCCACAGACGAAGGGCCAGCAGGGAAACGCCTGCAGGGCATCTTCAGCACACAGTGAGCTTTGCAACTCTGCAAAACACATTGCTGTAACTCCTCCTTCTCCTGCCTGGAAGACCAATTGATTCCAACATCTCTGTGCCCACTCTCTGCTGAGCAGCATCAGAGAGAGTAGAGCAGGAATGTTTAGACTGGGCTAAAACAGCAGAAGAGCCTTGCAAAAAAGCTCCTCCTGATCATGTTTAGCACACAGTGAGCTTTAAACTGTGACACAAACATTGCTGTCACTCTTCACTCTTTCTCCTAAAAGACCATTTCAATCCAAGAACTCCGTTGCCAGCACTCTGCTGAGCAGCAGAGTGAGCAGGAATGTCTGCAATCTGTAAGGCAGTGGAAGAGACAGGCCTGAAGGCTGCTCTTGTGCTTCTTCAACACACTGAGCTTTACAACTGTGACACACACACTGTTGTCACTCCTCATTGTAGCTCCTAAAAGTGCATTTGAATCCAGCGTTTCTGGTCTCCACTCTCGTTTCAAGAGCAGCAGAGGCAGGTGAGCACGAGCGCTTGGAATCCGCTCCCAGTTCCGAAGGGCAGGGAGGGAAAGTCCTTGCAGATCATCTTCAGCGCACAGTGAGCTTTGCAACTCTGAAACACACATTGCTGTCACTCCTCACTTCATCTCCTAATAATCCGTTTGAATCCATGGTCTCTCCCGCCCTCTCTCATTTGAACAGCAGCAGTGACAGGTGAACACGATCTCTTGGCCTCTGCTCCCACAGCCGAAGAGCCCGGAGTGAAAGCTCCGGCAGGGCATCTTCAGCACGCAGTCAGCTTTGCAACTGTGACACATATATTGCTCTCGCTCCGCACTTTCCTACCTCAAAGTCCAATTGAATCCAAAACTCTGTGCCCTTTCTCTGCTTGGCAGAAGCAGAGTAGAGCAGGAACCTTTAGCCAATGCTAAAAGAGCAGAAGAGACAGTCCAGAAAGTTCCCACTGATCATCTTCAGCGCACAGCGAGCTTTGCAACTCTGCAACACACATTGCTGTCACTCCTCCCTTTTTGCCTGAAAGACCAGCTGAATCCACCATCTCTGTGCCCGCTCTCTGCTGAGCAGCAACAGAGAGAGTAGAGCAGGAATTTTTAGACCTGCCTAAAACAGCAGAAGAGCCTTGCAAAAAATCTCCTGCTTGATCATGTTTTGCACACAGTGAGCTTTCAACTGTGACACAAACATTGCTGTCACTCCTCACTTTATCTCCTAAAAGTGCATTTGAATCCAAAGTTTCTGGTGCGCTCTCTCGTTTCGAGAGGAGTTGTGACAGGGGAGGAGCAGCGCTTGGACTCTAATCCCACAGACGAAGGGCCAGCAGGGAAACTCCTGCAGGGCATCTTCAGCACACAGTGAGCTTTGCAACTCTGCAAAACACATTGCTGTAACTCCTCCTTTTCCTGCCTGGAAGACCTATTGATTCCAACATCTCTGTGCCCACTCTCTGCTGAGCAGCAACAGAGAGAGTAGAGCAGGAATGTTTAGACTGGGCTAAAACAGCAGAAGAGCCTTGCAAAAAAGCTCCTCCTGATCATGTTTAGCACACAGTGAGCTTTAAACTGTGACACAAACATTGCTGTCACTCTTCACTCTTTCTCCTAAAAGACCATTTCAATCCAAGAACTCCGTTGCCAGCACTCTGCTGAGCAGCAGAGTGAGCAGGAATGTCTGCAATCTGTAAGGCAGTGGAAGAGACAGGCCTGAAGGCTGCTCTTGTGCTTCTTCAACACACTGAGCTTTACAACTGTGACACACACACTGTTGTCACTCCTCATTGTAGCTCCTAAAAGTGCATTTGAATCCAGCGTTTCTGGTCTCCACTCTCGTTTCAAGAGCAGCAGAGGAAGGTGAGCACGAGCGCTTGGAATCCGCTCCCAGTTCCGAAGGGCAGGGAGGGAAAGTCCTTGCAGATCATCTTCAGCGCACAGTGAGCTTTGCAACTCTGAAACACACATTGCTGTCACTCCTCACTTCATCTCCTAATAATCCGTTTGAATCCATGGTCTCTCCCGCCCTCTCTCGTTTGAACAGCAGCAGTGACAGGTGAACACGATCTCTTGCCTCTGCTCCCACAGCCGAAGAGACCGGAGTGAAAGCTCCGGCAGGGCATCTTCAGCACGCAGTCAGCTTTGCAACTGTGACACATATATTGCTCTCGCTCCGCACTTTCCTACCTCAAAGTCCAATTGAATCCAAAATCTCTGTGCCCTTTCTCTGCTTGGCAGAAGCAGAGTAGAGCAGGAACCTTTAGCCAATGCTAAAAGAGCAGAAGAGACAGTCCAGAAAGTTCCCACTGATCATCTTCAGCGCACAGCGAGCTTTGCAACTCTGCAACACACATTGCTGTCACTCCTCCCTTTTTGCCTGAAAGACCAGCTGAATCCACCATCTCTGTGCCCGCTCTCTGCTGAGCAGCAACAGAGAGAGTAGAGCAGGAATTTTTAGACCTGCCTAAAACAGCAGAAGAGCCTTGAAAAAAATCTCCTGCTTGATCATGTTTTGCACACAGTGAGCTTTAAACTGTGACACAAACATTGCTGTCACTCCTCACTTTATCTCCTAAAAGTGCATTTGAATCCAAAGTTTCTGGTGCGCTCTCTCGTTTCGAGAGGAGTTGTGACAGGGGAGGAGCAGCGCTTGGACTCTAATCCCACAGACGAAGGGCCAGCAGGGAAACTCCTGCAGGGCATCTTCAGCACACAGTGAGCTTTGCAACTCTGCAAAACACATTGCTGTAACTCCTCCTTTTCCTGCCTGGAAGACCTATTGATTCCAACATCTCTGTGCCCACTCTCTGCTGAGCAGCAACAGAGAGAGTAGAGCAGGAATGTTTAGACTGGGCTAAAACAGCAGAAGAGCCTTGCAAAAAAGCTCCTCCTGATCATGTTTAGCACACAGTGAGCTTTAAACTGTGACACAAACATTGCTGTCACTCTTCACTCTTTCTCCTAAAAGACCATTTCAATCCAAGAACTCCGTTGCCAGCACTCTGCTGAGCAGCAGAGTGAGCAGGAATGTCTGCAATCTGTAAGGCAGTGGAAGAGACAGGCCTGAAGGCTGCTCTTGTGCTTCTTCAACACACTGAGCTTTACAACTGTGACACACACACTGTTGTCACTCCTCATTGTAGCTCCTAAAAGTGCATTTGAATCCAGCGTTTCTGGTCTCCACTCTCGTTTCAAGAGCAGCAGAGGAAGGTGAGCACGAGCGCTTGGAATCCGCTCCCAGTTCCGAAGGGCAGGGAGGGAAAGTCCTTGCAGATCATCTTCAGCGCACAGTGAGCTTTGCAACTCTGAAACACACATTGCTGTCACTCCTCACTTCATCTCCTAATAATCCGTTTGAATCCATGGTCTCTCCCGCCCTCTCTCGTTTGAACAGCAGCAGTGACAGGTGAACACGATCTCTTGCCTCTGCTCCCACAGCCGAAGAGACCGGAGTGAAAGCTCCGGCAGGGCATCTTCAGCACGCAGTCAGCTTTGCAACTGTGACACATATATTGCTCTCGCTCCGCACTTTCCTACCTCAAAGTCCAATTGAATCCAAAATCTCTGTGCCCTTTCTCTGCTGGGCAGAAGCAGAGTAGAGCAGGAACCTTTAGCCAATGCTAAAAGAGCAGAAGAGACAGTCCAGAAAGTTCCCACTGATCATCTTCAGCGCACAGCGAGCTTTGCAACTCTGCAACACACATTGATGTCACTCCTCCCTTTTTGCCTGAAAGACCAGCTGAATCCACCATCTCTGTGCCCGCTCTCTGCTGAGCAGCAACAGAGAGAGTAGAGCAGGAATTTTTAGACCTGCCTAAAACAGCAGAAGAGCCTTGAAAAAAATCTCCTGCTTGATCATGTTTTGCACACAGTGAGCTTTAAACTGTGACACAAACATTGCTGTCACTCCTCACTTTATCTCCTAAAAGTGCATTTGAATCCAAAGTTTCTGGTGCGCTCTCTCGTTTCGAGAGGAGTTGTGACAGGGGAGGAGCAGCGCTTGGACTCTAATCCCACAGACGAAGGGCCAGCAGGGAAACTCCTGCAGGGCATCTTCAGCACACAGTGAGCTTTGCAACTCTGCAAAACACATTGCTGTAACTCCTCCTTTTCCTGCCTGGAAGACCTATTGATTCCAACATCTCTGTGCCCACTCTCTGCTGAGCAGCAACAGAGAGAGTAGAGCAGGAATGTTTAGACTGGGCTAAAACAGCAGAAGAGCCTTGCAAAAAAGCTCCTCCTGATCATGTTTAGCACACAGTGAGCTTTAAACTGTGACACAAACATTGCTGTCACTCTTCACTCTTTCTCCTAAAAGACCATTTCAATCCAAGAACTCCGTTGCCAGCACTCTGCTGAGCAGCAGAGTGAGCAGGAATGTCTGCAATCTGTAAGGCAGTGGAAGAGACAGGCCTGAAGGCTGCTCTTGTGCTTCTTCAACACACTGAGCTTTACAACTGTGACACACACACTGTTGTCACTCCTCATTGTAGCTCCTAAAAGTGCATTTGAATCCAGCGTTTCTGGTCTCCACTCTCGTTTCAAGAGCAGCAGAGGAAGGTGAGCACGAGCGCTTGGAATCCGCTCCCAGTTCCGAAGGGCAGGGAGGGAAAGTCCTTGCAGATCATCTTCAGCGCACAGTGAGCTTTGCAACTCTGAAACACACATTGCTGTCACTCCTCACTTCATCTCCTAATAATCCGTTTGAATCCATGGTCTCTCCCGCCCTCTCTCGTTTGAACAGCAGCAGTGACAGGTGAACACGATCTCTTGCCTCTGCTCCCACAGCCGAAGAGACCGGAGTGAAAGCTCCGGCAGGGCATCTTCAGCACGCAGTCAGCTTTGCAACTGTGACACATATATTGCTCTCGCTCCGCACTTTCCTACCTCAAAGTCCAATTGAATCCAAAATCTCTGTGCCCTTTCTCTGCTGGGCAGAAGCAGAGTAGAGCAGGAACCTTTAGCCAATGCTAAAAGAGCAGAAGAGACAGTCCAGAAAGTTCCCACTGATCATCTTCAGCGCACAGCGAGCTTTGCAACTCTGCAACACACATTGATGTCACTCCTCCCTTTTTGCCTGAAAGACCAGCTGAATCCACCATCTCTGTGCCCGCTCTCTGCTGAGCAGCAACAGAGATAGTAGAGCAGGAATTTTTAGACCTGCCTAAAACAGCAGAAGAGCCTTGAAAAAAATCTCCTGCTTGATCATGTTTTGCACACAGTGAGCTTTAAACTGTGACACAAACATTGCTGTCACTCCTCACTTTATCTCCTAAAAGTGCATTTGAATCCAAAATTTTCTTGTGCGCTCTCTCGTTTCGAGAGGAGTTGTGACAGGGGAGGAGCAGCGCTTGGACTCTAATACCACAGACGAAGGGCCAGCAGGGAAACTCCTGCAGGGCATCTTCAGCACACAGTGAGCTTTGCAACTCTGCAAAACACATTGCTGTAACTCCTCCTTCTCCTGCCTGGAAGACCAATTGATTCCAACATCTCTGTGCCCACTCTCTGCTGAGCAGCATCAGAGAGAGTAGAGCAGGAATGTTTAGACTGGGCTAAAACAGCAGAAGAGCCTTGCAAAAAAGCTCCTCCTGATCATGTTTAGCACACAGTGAGCTTTAAACTGTGACACAAACATTGCTGTCACTCTTCACTCTTTCTCCTAAAAGACCATTTCAATCCAAGAACTCCGTTGCCAGCACTCTGCTGAGCAGCAGAGTGAGCAGGAATGTCTGCAATCTGTAAGGCAGTGGAAGAGACAGGCCTGAAGGCTGCTCTTGTGCTTCTTCAACACACTGAGCTTTACAACTGTGACACACACACTGTTGTCACTCCTCATTGTAGCTCCTAAAAGTGCATTTGAATCCAGCGTTTCTGGTCTCCACTCTCGTTTCAAGAGCAGCAGAGGCAGGTGAGCACGAGCGCTTGGAATCTGCTCCCAGTTCCGAAGGGCAGGGAGGGAAAGTCCTTGCAGATCATCTTCAGCGCACAGTGAGCTTTGCAACTCTGAAAAGCACATTGTTGTCACTCCTCACTTCATCTCCTAATAATCCGTTTGAATCCATGGTCTCTCCCGCCCTCTCTCGTTTGAACAGCAGCAGTGACAGGTGAACACGATCTCTTGGCCTCTGCTCCCACAGCCGAAGAGCCCGGAGTGAAAGCTCCGGCAGGGCATCTTCAGCACGCAGTCAGCTTTGCAACTGTGACACATATATTGCTCTCGCTCCGCACTTTCCTACCTCAAAGTCCAATTGAATCCAAAATCTCTGTGCCCTTTCTCTGCTGGGCAGAAGCAGAGTAGAGCAGGAACCTTTAGCCAATGCTATAAGAGCAGAAGAGACAGTCCAGAAAGTTCCCACTGATCATCTTCAGCGCACAGCGAGCTTTGCAACTCTGCAACACACATTGCTGTCACTCCTCCCTTTTTGCCTGAAAGACCAGCTGAATCCACCATCTCTGTGCCCGCTCTCTGCTGAGCAGCAACAGAGAGAGTAGAGCAGGAATTTTTAGACCTGCCTAAAACAGCAGAAGAGCCTTGAAAAAAATCTCCTGCTTGATCATGTTTTGCACACAGTGAGCTTTAAACTGTGACACAAACATTGCTGTCACTCCTCACTTTATCTCCTAAAAGTGCATTTGAATCCAAAGTTTCTTGTGCGCTCTCTCGTTTGGAGAGGAGTTGTGACAGGGGAGGAGCAGCGCTTGGACTCTAATCCCACAGACGAAGGGCCAGCAGGGAAACTCCTGCAGGGCATCTTCAGCACACAGTGAGCTTTGCAACTCTGCAAAACACATTGCTGTAACTCCTCCTTTTCCTGCCTGGAAGACCTATTGATTCCAACATCTCTGTGCCCACTCTCTGCTGAGCAGCAACAGAGAGAGTAGAGCAGGAATGTTTAGACTGGGCTAAAACAGCAGAAGAGCCTTGCAAAAAAGCTCCTCCTGATCATGTTTAGCACACAGTGAGCTTTAAACTGTGACACAAACATTGCTGTCACTCTTCACTCTTTCTCCTAAAAGACCATTTCAATCCAAGAACTCCGTTGCCAGCACTCTGCTGAGCAGCAGAGTGAGCAGGAATGTCTGCAATCTGTAAGGCAGTGGAAGAGACAGGCCTGAAGGCTGCTCTTGTGCTTCTTCAACACACTGAGCTTTACAACTGTGACACACACACTGTTGTCACTCCTCATTGTAGCTCCTAAAAGTGCATTTGAATCCAGCGTTTCTGGTCTCCACTCTCGTTTCAAGAGCAGCAGAGGCAGGTGAGCACGAGCGCTTGGAATCTGCTCCCAGATCCGAAGGGCAGGGAGGGAAAGTCCTTGCAGATCATCTTCAGCGCACAGTGAGCTTTGCAACTCTGAAACGCACATTGCTGTCACTCCTCACTTTATCTCCTAATAATCCGTTTGAATCCATGGTCTCTCCCGCCCTCTCTCGTTTGAACAGCAGCAGTGACAGGTGAACACGATCTCTTGGCCTCTGCTCCCACAGCCGAAGAGCCCGGAGTGAAAGCTCCGGCAGGGCATCTTCAGCACGCAGTCAGCTTTGCAACTGTGACACATATATTGCTCTCGCTCCGCACTTTCCTACCTCAAAGTCCAATTGAATCCAAAATCTCTGTGCCCTTTCTCTGCTGGGCAGAAGCAGAGTAGAGCAGGAACCTTTAGCCAATGCTAAAAGAGCAGAAGAGACAGTCCAGAAAGTTCCCACTGATCATCTTCAGCGCACAGCGAGCTTTGCAACTCTGCAACACACATTGCTGTCACTCCTCCCTTTTTGCCTGAAAGACCAGCTGAATCCACCATCTCTGTGCCCGCTCTCTGCTGAGCAGCAACAGAGATAGTAGAGCAGGAATTTTTAGACCTTCCTAAAACAGCAGAAGAGCCTTGCAAAAAATCTCCTGCTTGATCATGTTTTGCACACAGTGAGCTTTCAACTGTGACACAAACATTGCTGTCACTCCTCACTTTATCTCCTAAAAGTGCATTTGAATCCAAAGTTTCTGGTGCGCTCTCTCGTTTGGAGAGGAGTTGTGACAGGGGAGGAGCAGCGCTTGGACTCTAATACCACAGACGAAGGGCCAGCAGGGAAACTCCTGCAGGGCATCTTCAGCACACAGTGAGCTTTGCAACTCTGCAAAACACATTGCTGTAACTCCTCCTTCTCCTGCCTGGAAGACCAATTGATTCCAACATCTCTGTGCCCACTCTCTGCTGAGCAGCATCAGAGAGAGTAGAGCAGGAATGTTTAGACTGGGCTAAAACAGCAGAAGAGCCTTGCAAAAAAGCTCCTCCTGATCATGTTTAGCACACAGTGAGCTTTAAACTGTGACACAAACATTGCTGTCACTCTTCACTCTTTCTCCTAAAAGACCATTTCAATCCAAGAACTCCGTTGCCAGCACTCTGCTGAGCAGCAGAGTGAGCAGGAATGTCTGCAATCTGTAAGGCAGTGGAAGAGACAGGCTGAAGGCTGCTCTTGTGCTTCTTCAACACACTGAGCTTTACAACTGTGACACACACACTGTTGTCACTCCTCATTGTAGCTCCTAAAAGTGCATTTGAATCCAGCGTTTCTGGTCTCCACTCTCGTTTCAAGAGCAGCAGAGGCAGGTGAGCACGAGCGCTTGGAATCCGCTCCCAGTTCCGAAGGGCAGGGAGGGAAAGTCCTTGCAGATCATCTTCAGCGCACAGTGAGCTTTGCAACTCTGAAACACACATTGCTGTCACTCCTCACTTCATCTCCTAATAATCCGTTTGAATCCATGGTCTCTCCCGCCCTCTCTCGTTTGAACAGCAGCAGTGACAGGTGAACACGATCTCTTGGCCTCTGCTCCCACAGCCGAAGAGCCCGGAGTGAAAGCTCCGGCAGGGCATCTTCAGCACGCAGTCAGCTTTGCAACTGTGACACATATATTGCTCTCGCTCCGCACTTTCCTACCTCAAAGTCCAATTGAATCCAAAATCTCTGTGCCCTTTCTCTGCTGGGCAGAAGCAGAGTAGAGCAGGAACCTTTAGCCAATGCTAAAAGAGCAGAAGAGACAGTCCAGAAAGTTCCCACTGATCATCTTCAGCGCACAGCGAGCTTTGCAACTCTGCAACACACATTGCTGTCACTCCTCCCTTTTTGCCTGAAAGACCAGCTGAATCCACCATCTCTGTGCCCGCTCTCTGCTGAGCAGCAACAGAGAGAGTAGAGCAGGAATTTTTAGACCTGCCTAAAACAGCAGAAGAGCCTTGCAAAAAATCTCCTGCTTGATCATGTTTTGCACACAGTGAGCTTTCAACTGTGACACAAACATTGCTGTCACTCCTCACTTTATCTCCTAAAAGTGCATTTGAATCCAAAGTTTCTGGTGCGCTCTCTCGTTTGGAGAGGAGTTGTGACAGGGGAGGAGCAGCGCTTGGACTCTAATACCACAGACGAAGGGCCAGCAGGGAAACTCCTGTAGGGCATCTTCAGCACACAGTGAGCTTTGCAACTCTGCAAAACACATTGCTGTAACTCCTCCTTCTCCTGCCTGGAAGACCAATTGATTCCAACATCTCTGTGCCCACTCTCTGCTGAGCAGCATCAGAGAGAGTAGAGCAGGAATGTTTAGACTGGGCTAAAACAGCAGAAGAGCCTTGCAAAAAAGCTCCTCCTGATCATGTTTAGCACACAGTGAGCTTTAAACTGTGACACAAACATTGCTGTCACTCTTCACTCTTTCTCCTAAAAGACCATTTCAATCCAAGAACTCCGTTGCCAGCACTCTGCTGAGCAGCAGAGTGAGCAGGAATGTCTGCAATCTGTAAGGCAGTGGAAGAGGCAGGCTGAAGGCAGCTCTTGTGCTTCTTCAACACACTGAGCTTTACAACTGTGACACACACACTGTTGTCACTCCTCATTGTAGCTCCTAAAAGTGCATTTGAATCCAGCGTTTCTGGTCTCCACTCTCGTTTCAAGAGCAGCAGAGGCAGGTGAGCACGAGCGCTTGGAATCCGCTCCCAGTTCCGAAGGGCAGGGAGGGAAAGTCCTTGCAGATCATCTTCAGCGCACAGTGAGCTTTGCAACTCTGAAACACACATTGCTGTCACTCCTCACTTCATCTCCTAATAATCCGTTTGAATCCATGGTCTCTCCCGCCCTCTCTCGTTTGAACAGCAGCAGTGACAGGTGAACACGATCTCTTGGCCTCTGCTCCCACAGCCGAAGAGCCCGGAGTGAAAGCTCCGGCAGGGCATCTTCAGCACGCAGTCAGCTTTGCAACTGTGACACATATATTGCTCTCGCTCCGCACTTTCCTACCTCAAAGTCCAATTGAATCCAAAATCTCTGTGCCCTTTCTCTGCTGGGCAGAAGCAGAGTAGAGCAGGAACCTTTAGCCAATGCTAAAAGAGCAGAAGAGACAGTCCAGAAAGTTCCCACTGATCATCTTCAGCGCACAGCGAGCTTTGCAACTCTGCAACACACATTGCTGTCACTCCTCCCTTTTTGCCTGAAAGACCAGCTGAATCCACCATCTCTGTGCCCGCTCTCTGCTGAGCAGCAACAGAGAGAGTAGAGCAGGAATTTTTAGACCTGCCTAAAACAGCAGAAGAGCCTTGAAAAAAATCTCCTGCTTGATCATGTTTTGCACACAGTGAGCTTTAAACTGTGACACAAACATTGCTGTCACTCCTCACTTTATCTCCTAAAAGTGCATTTGAATCCAAAGTTTCTGGTGCACTCTCTCGTTTCGAGAGGAGTTGTGACAGGGGAGGAGCAGCGCTTGGACTCTAATCCCACAGACGAAGGGCCAGCAGGGAAACTCCTGCAGGGCATCTTCAGCACACAGTGAGCTTTGCAATTCTGCAACACACATTGCTGTAACTCCTCCTTCTCCTGCCTGGAAGACCAATTGATTCCAACATCTCTGTGCCCACTCTCTGCTGAGCAGCAACAGAGAGAAGGAATGTTTAGACTGGGCTAAAACAGCAGAAGAGCCTTGCAAAAAAGCTCCTCCTGATCATGTTTAGCACACAGTGAGCTTTAAACTGTGACACAAACATTGCTGTCACTCTTCACTCTTTCTCCTAAAAGACCATTTCAATCCAAGAACTCCGTTGCCAGCACTCTGCTGAGCAGCAGAGAGAGCAGGAATGTCTGCAATCTGTAAGGCAGTGGAAGAGACAGGCCTGAAGGCTGCTCTTGTGCTTCTTCAACACACTGAGCTTTACAACTGTGACACACACACTGTTGTCACTCCTCATTGTAGCTCCTAAAAGTGCATTTGAATCCAGCGTTTCTGGTCTCCACTCTCGTTTCAAGAGCAGCAGAGGCAGGTGAGCACGAGCGCTTGGAATCCGCTCCCAGTTCCGAAGGGCAGGGAGGGAAAGTCCTTGCAGATCATCTTCAGCGCACAGTGAGCTTTGCAACTCTGAAACACACATTGCTGTCACTCCTCACTTCATCTCCTAATAATCCGTTTGAATCCATGGTCTCTCCCGCCCTCTCTCGTTTGAACAGCAGCAGTGACAGGTGAACACGATCTCTTGGCCTCTGCTCCCACAGCCAAAGAGCCCGGAGTGAAAGCTCCGGCAGGGCATCTTCAGCACGCAGTCAGCTTTGCAACTGTGACACATATATTGCTCTCGCTCCGCACTTTCCTACCTCAAAGTCCAATTGAATCCAAAACTCTGTGCCCTTTCTCTGCTGGGCAGAAGCAGAGTAGAGCAGGAACCTTTAGCCAATGCTAAAAGAGCAGAAGAGACAGTCCAGAAAGTTCCCACTGATCATCTTCAGCGCACAGCGAGCTTTGCAACTCTGCAACACACATTGCTGTCACTCCTCCCTTTTTGCCTGAAAGACCAGCTGAATCCACCATCTCTGTGCCCGCTCTCTGCTGAGCAGCAACAGAGAGAGTAGAGCAGGAATTTTTAGACCTGCCTAAAACAGCAGAAGAGCCTTGAAAAAAATCTCCTGCTTGATCATGTTTTGCACACAGTGAGCTTTAAACTGTGACACAAACATTGCTGTCACTCCTCACTTTATCTCCTAAAAGTGCATTTGAATCCAAAGTTTCTGGTGCGCTCTCTCGTTTCGAGAGGAGTTGTGACAGGGGAGGAGCAGCGCTTGGACTCTAATCCCACAGACGAAGGGCCAGCAGGGAAACTCCTGCAGGGCATCTTCAGCACACAATGAGCTTTGCAACTCTGCAAAACACATTGCTGTAACTCCTCCTTTTCCTGCCTGGAAGACCTATTGATTCCAACATCTCTGTGCCCACTCTCTGCTGAGCAGCAACAGAGAGAGTAGAGCAGGAATGTTTAGACTGGGCTAAAACAGCAGAAGAGCCTTGCAAAAAAGCTCCTCCTGATCATGTTTAGCACACAGTGAGCTTTAAACTGTGACACAAACATTGCTGTCACTCTTCACTCTTTCTCCTAAAAGACCATTTCAATCCAAGAACTCCGTTGCCAGCACTCTGCTGAGCAGCAGAGTGAGCAGGAATGTCTGCAATCTGTAAGGCAGTGGAAGAGACAGGCCTGAAGGCTGCTCTTGTGCTTCTTCAACACACTGAGCTTTACAACTGTGACACACACACTGTTGTCACTCCTCATTGTAGCTCCTAAAAGTGCATTTGAATCCAGCGTTTCTGGTCTCCACTCTCGTTTCAAGAGCAGCAGAGGCAGGTGAGCACGAGCGCTTGGAATCCGCTCCCAGTTCCGAAGGGCAGGGTGGGAAAGTCCTTGCAGATCATCTTCAGCGCACAGTGAGCTTTGCAACTCTGAAACACACATTGCTGTCACTCCTCACTTCATCTCCTAATAATCCGTTTGAATCCATGGTCTCTCCCGCCCTCTCTCGTTTGAACAGCAGCAGTGACAGGTGAACACGATCTCTTGGCCTCTGCTCCCACAGCCGAAGAGCCCGGAGTGAAAGCTCCGGCAGGGCATCTTCAGCACGCAGTCAGCTTTGCAACTGTGACACATATATTGCTCTCGCTCCGCACTTTCCTACCTCAAAGTCCAATTGAATCCAAAATCTCTGTGCCCTTTCTCTGCTGGGCAGAAGCAGAGTAGAGCAGGAACCTTTAGCCAATGCTAAAAGAGCAGAAGAGACAGTCCAGAAAGTTCCCACTGATCATCTTCAGCGCACAGCGAGCTTTGCAACTCTGCAACACACATTGCTGTCACTCCTCCCTTTTTGCCTGAAAGACCAGCTGAATCCACCATCTCTGTGCCCGCTCTCTGCTGAGCAGCAACAGAGATAGTAGAGCAGGAATTTTTAGACCTGCCTAAAACAGCAGAAGAGCCTTGAAAAAAATCTCCTGCTTGATCATGTTTTGCACACAGTGAGCTTTAAACTGTGACACAAACATTGCTGTCACTCCTCACTTTATCTCCTAAAAGTGCATTTGAATCCAAAGTTTCTGGTGCGCTCTCTCGTTTGGAGAGGAGTTGTGACAGGGGAGGAGCAGCGCTTGGACTCTAATCCCACAGACGAAGGGCCAGCAGGGAAACTCCTGCAGGGCATCTTCAGCACACAGTGAGCTTTGCAATTCTGCAACACACATTGCTGTAACTCCTCCTTTTCCTGCCTGGAAGACCAATTGATTCCAACATCTCTGTGCCCACTCTCTGCTGAGCAGCAACAGAGAGAAGGAATGTTTAGACTGGGCTAAAACAGCAGAAGAGCCTTGCAAAAAAGCTCCTCCTGATCATGTTTAGCACACAGTGAGCTTTAAACTGTGACACAAACATTGCTGTCACTCTTCACTCTTTCTCCTAAAAGACCATTTCAATCCAAGAACTCCGTTGCCAGCACTCTGCTGAGCAGCAGAGTGAGCAGGAATGTCTGCAATCTGTAAGGCAGTGGAAGAGACAGGCTGAAGGCTGCTCTTGTGCTTCTTCAACACACTGAGCTTTACAACTTTGACACACACACACTGTTGTCACTCCTCATTGTAGCTCCTAAAAGTGCATTTGAATCCAGCGTTTCTGGTCTCCACTCTCGTTTCCAGTGCAGCAGAGGCAGGTGAGCACGAGCGCTTGGAATCCGCTCCCAGTTCCGAAGGGCAGGGAGGGAAAGTCCTTGCAGATCATCTTCAGCGCACAGTGAGCTTTGCAACTCTGAAACACACATTGCTGTCACTCCTCACTTCATCTCCTAATAATCCGTTTGAATCCATGGTCTCTCCCGCCCTCTCTCGTTTGAACAGCAGCAGTGACAGGTGAACACGATCTCTTGGCCTCTGCTCCCACAGCCGAAGAGCCCGGAGTGAAAGCTCCGGCAGGGCATCTTCAGCACGCAGTCAGCTTTGCAACTGTGACACATATATTGCTCTCGCTCCGCACTTTCCTACCTCAAAGTCCAATTGAATCCAAAATCTCTGTGCCCTTTCTCTGCTGGGCAGAAGCAGAGTAGAGCAGGAACCTTTAGCCAATGCTAAAAGAGCAGAAGAGACAGTCCAGAAAGTTCCCACTGATCATCTTCAGCACACAGTGAGCTTTGCAACTCTGCAAAACACATTGCTGTAACTCCTCCTTCTCCTGCCTGGAAGACCAATTGATTCCAACATCTCTGTGCCCACTCTCTGCTGAGCAGCATCAGAGAGAGTAGAGCAGGAATGTTTAGACTGGGCTAAAACAGCAGAAGAGCCTTGCAAAAAAGCTCCTCCTGATCATGTTTAGCACACAGTGAGCTTTAAACTGTGACACAAACATTGCTGTCACTCTTCACTCTTTCTCCTAAAAGACCATTTCAATCCAAGAACTCCGTTGCCAGCACTCTGCTGAGCAGCAGAGTGAGCAGGAATGTCTGCAATCTGTAAGGCAGTGGAAGAGACAGGCTGAAGGCTGCTCTTGTGCTTCTTCAACACACTGAGCTTTACAACTTTGACACACACACACTGTTGTCACTCCTCATTGTAGCTCCTAAAAGTGCATTTGAATCCAGCGTTTCTGGTCTCCACTCTCGTTTCCAGTGCAGCAGAGGCAGGTGAGCACGAGCGCTTGGAATCCGCTCCCAGTTCCGAAGGGCAGGGAGGGAAAGTCCTTGCAGATCATCTTCAGCGCACAGTGAGCTTTGCAACTCTGAAACACACATTGCTGTCACTCCTCACTTCATCTCCTAATAATCCGTTTGAATCCATGGTCTCTCCCGCCCTCTCTCGTTTGAACAGCAGCAGTGACAGGTGAACACGATCTCTTGGCCTCTGCTCCCACAGCCGAAGAGCCCGGAGTGAAAGCTCCGGCAGGGCATCTTCAGCACGCAGTCAGCTTTGCAACTGTGACACATATATTGCTCTCGCTCCGCACTTTCCTACCTCAAAGTCCAATTGAATCCAAAATCTCTGTGCCCTTTCTCTGCTGGGCAGAAGCAGAGTAGAGCAGGAACCTTTAGCCAATGCTAAAAGAGCAGAAGAGACAGTCCAGAAAGTTCCCACTGATCATCTTCAGCGCACAGCGAGCTTTGCAACTCTGCAACACACATTGCTGTCACTCCTCCCTTTTTGCCTGAAAGACCAGCTGAATCCACCATCTCTGTGCCCGCTCTCTGCTGAGCAGCAACAGAGAGAGTAGAGCAGGAATTTTTAGACCTGCCTAAAACAGCAGAAGAGCCTTGAAAAAAATCTCCTGCTTGATCATGTTTTGCACACAGTGAGCTTTAAACTGTGACACAAACATTGCTGTCACTCCTCACTTTATCTCCTAAAAGTGCATTTGAATCCAAAGTTTCTGGTGCGCTCTCTCGTTTGGAGAGGAGTTGTGACAGGGGAGGAGCAGCGCTTGGACTCTAATCCCACAGACGAAGGGCCAGCAGGGAAACTCCTGCAGGGCATCTTCAGCACACAGTGAGCTTTACAATTCTGCAACACAGATTGCTGTCACTCCTCCTTTTCTTGCCTGAAAGACCAATTGATTCCAACATCTCTGTGCCCACTCTCTGCTGAGCAGCAACAGAGAGAGTAGAGCAGGAATGTTTAGACTGGGCTAAAACAGCAGAAGAGCCTTGCAAAAAAGCTCCTCCTGATCATGTTTAGCACACAGTGAGCTTTAAACTGTGACACAAACATTGCTGTCACTCTTCACTCTTTCTCCTAAAAGACCATTTCAATCCAAGAACTCCGTTGCCAGCACTCTGCTGATCAGCAGAGTGAGCAGGGATGTCTGCAATCTGTAAGGCAGTGGAAGAGACAGGCCTGAAGGCTGCTCTTGTGCTTCTTCAACACACTGAGCTTTACAACTGTGACACACACACTGTTGTCACTCCTCATTGTAGCTCCTAAAAGTGCATTTGAATCCAGTGTTTCTGGTCTCCACTCTCGTTTCCAGTGCACCAGAGGCAGGTGAGCACGAGCGCTTGGAATCCGCTCCCAGTTCCGAAGGGCAGGGAGGGAAAGTCCTGGCAGATCATCTTCAGCGCACAGTGAGCTTTGCAACTCTGAAACACACATTGCTGTCACTCCTCACTTTATCTCCTAAAAGTGCATTTCAAGCCAACGTTTCTGGTGCGCTCTCTCGCTTCGAGAGCAGTTGTGACAGGGGAGGACGAGCGCTTGGATTCTAATTTCACAGCCGAAGGGCCAGCATGGAAACTACTGCTGGGCATCTTCAGCACACATTGAGATTCGCAACTCTGAAACACATATTGCTGTCACCTCTCCCTTTCCTACCTGAAAGTCCAATTGAATAATACATCTCCTGTGCTTGCTCTTTGTGAGCAGTAGCAGAATATAGCACTTACGTTTGGACTCTGCTGAAACAGCAGAAGAGACAGTCCAGAAAGTTCCCACTGATCATCTTCAGCACACAGTGAGCTTTGCAACTCTGCAACACACATTGCTGTCTCTTCTTTTCCTGCCTGAAAGACCAGCTGAATCCACCATCTCTGTGCCCGCTCTCTGCTGAGCAGCAACAGAGAGAGTAGAGCAGGAATGTTTAGCCTGGGCTAAAACAGCAGAAGAGCCTTGCAAAAAATCTCCTGCTTGATCATGTTTTGCACACAGTGAGCTTTAAACTGTGACACAAACATTGCTGTCACTCCTCACTTTATCTCCTAAAAGTGCATTTGAATCCAAAGTTTCTGGTGCGCTCTCTCGTTTCGAGAGGAGTTGTGACAGGGGAGGAGCAGCGCTTGGACTCTAATCCCACAGACGAAGGGCCAGCAGGGAAACTCCTGCAGGGCATCTTCAGCGCACACTGAGCTTTACAATTCTGAAACACACATTGCTGTCACTCCTCCTTTTCTTGCCTGAAAGACCAATTGATTCCAACATCTCTGTGCCCACTCTCTGCTGAGCAGCAACAGAGAGAGTAGAGCAGGAATGTTTAGACTGGGCTAAAACAGCAGAAGAGCCTTGCAAAAAAGCTCCTCCTGATCATGTTTAGCACACAGTGAGCTTTAAACTGTGACACAAACATTGCTGTCACTCTTCACTCTTTCTCCTAAAAGACCATTTCAATCCAAGAACTCCGTTGCCAGCACTCTGCTGAGCAGCAGAGTGAGCAGGAATGTCTGCAATCTGTAAGGCAGTGGAAGAGACAGGCCTGAAGGCTGCTCTTGTGCTTCTTCAACACACTGAGCTTTACAACTGTGACACACACACTGTTGTCACTCCTCATTGTAGCTCCTAAAAGTGCATTTGAATCCAGCGTTTCTGGTCTCCACTCTCGTTTCAAGAGCAGCAGAGGAAGGTGAGCACGAGCGCTTGGAATCCGCTCCCAGTTACGAAGGGCAGGGAGGGAAAGTCCTGGCAGATCATCTTCAGCGCACAGTGAGCTTTGCAACTCTGAAACACACATTGCTGTCACTCCTCACTTCATCTCCTAATAATCCGTTTGAATCCATGGTCTCTCCCGCCCTCTCTCGTTTGAACAGCAGCAGTGACAGGTGAACACGATCTCTTGGCCTCTGCTCCCACAGCCGAAGAGCCCGGAGTGAAAGCTCCGGCAGGGCATCTTCAGCACGCAGTCAGCTTTGCAACTGTGACACATATATTGCTCTCGCTCCGCACTTTCCTACCTCAAAGTCCAATTGAATCCAAAATCTCTGTGCCCTTTCTCTGCTGGGCAGAAGCAGAGAGAGTAGAGCAGGAACCTTTAGCCAATGCTAAAAGAGCAGAAGAGACAGTCCAGAAAGTTCCCACTGATCATCTTCAGCGCACAGCGAGCTTTGCAACTCTGCAACACACATTGCTGTCACTCCTCCCTTTTTACCTGAAAGACCAGCTGAATCCACCATCTCTGTGCCCGCTCTCTGCTGAGCAGCAACAGAGAGAGTAGAGCAGGAATTTTTAGACCTGCCTAAAACAGCAGAAGAGCCTTGAAAAAAATCTCCTGCTTGATCATGTTTTGCACACAGTGAGCTTTAAACTGTGACACAAACATTGCTGTCACTCCTCACTTTATCTCCTAAAAGTGCATTTGAATCCAAAGTTTCTGGTGCGCTCTCTCGTTTGGAGAGTAGTTGTGACAGGGGAGGAGCAGCGCTTGGACTCTAATCCCACAGACGAAGGGCCAGCAGGGAAACTCCTGCAGGGCATCTTCAGCACACAGTGAGCTTTACAATTCTGCAACACAGATTGCTGTCACTCCTCCTTTTCTTGCCTGAAAGACCAATTGATTCCAACATCTCTGTGCCCACTCTCTGCTGAGCAGCAACAGAGAGAGTAGAGCAGGAATGTTTAGACTGGGCTAAAACAGCAGAAGAGCCTTGCAAAAAAGCTCCTCCTGATCATGTTTAGCACACAGTGAGCTTTAAACTGTGACACAAACATTGCTGTCACTCTTCACTCTTTCTCCTAAAAGACCATTTCAATCCAAGAACTCCGTTGCCAGCACTCTGCTGATCAGCAGAGTGAGCAGGGATGTCTGCAATCTGTAAGGCAGTGGAAGAGACAGGCCTGAAGGCTGCTCTTGTGCTTCTTCAACACACTGAGCTTTACAACTGTGACACACACACTGTTGTCACTCCTCATTGTAGCTCCTAAAAGTGCATTTGAATCCAGTGTTTCTGGTCTCCACTCTCGTTTCCAGTGCACCAGAGGCAGGTGAGCACGAGCGCTTGGAATCCGCTCCCAGTTCCGAAGGGCAGGGAGGGAAAGTCCTGGCAGATCATCTTCAGCGCACAGTGAGCTTTGCAACTCTGAAACACACATTGCTGTCACTCCTCACTTTATCTCCTAAAAGTGCATTTCAAGCCAACGTTTCTGGTGCGCTCTCTCGCTTCGAGAGCAGTTGTGACAGGGGAGGACGAGCGCTTGGATTCTAATTTCACAGCCGAAGGGCCAGCATGGAAACTACTGCTGGGCATCTTCAGCACACATTGAGATTCGCAACTCTGAAACACATATTGCTGTCACCTCTCCCTTTCCTACCTGAAAGTCCAATTGAATAATACATCTCCTGTGCTTGCTCTTTGTGAGCAGTAGCAGAATATAGCACTTACGTTTGGACTCTGCTGAAACAGCAGAAGAGACAGTCCAGAAAGTTCCCACTGATCATCTTCAGCACACAGTGAGCTTTGCAACTCTGCAACACACATTGCTGTCTCTTCTTTTCCTGCCTGAAAGACCAGCTGAATCCACCATCTCTGTGCCCGCTCTCTGCTGAGCAGCAACAGAGAGAGTAGAGCAGGAATGTTTAGCCTGGGCTAAAACAGCAGAAGAGCCTTGCAAAAAATCTCCTGCTTGATCATGTTTTGCACACAGTGAGCTTTAAACTGTGACACAAACATTGCTGTCACTCCTCACTTTATCTCCTAAAAGTGCATTTGAATCCAAAGTTTCTGGTGCGCTCTCTCGTTTCGAGAGGAGTTGTGACAGGGGAGGAGCAGCGCTTGGACTCTAATCCCACAGACGAAGGGCCAGCAGGGAAACTCCTGCAGGGCATCTTCAGCGCACACTGAGCTTTACAATTCTGAAACACACATTGCTGTCACTCCTCCTTTTCTTGCCTGAAAGACCAATTGATTCCAACATCTCTGTGCCCACTCTCTGCTGAGCAGCAACAGAGAGAGTAGAGCAGGAATGTTTAGACTGGGCTAAAACAGCAGAAGAGCCTTGCAAAAAAGCTCCTCCTGATCATGTTTAGCACACAGTGAGCTTTAAACTGTGACACAAACATTGCTGTCACTCTTCACTCTTTCTCCTAAAAGACCATTTCAATCCAAGAACTCCGTTGCCAGCACTCTGCTGAGCAGCAGAGTGAGCAGGAATGTCTGCAATCTGTAAGGCAGTGGAAGAGACAGGCCTGAAGGCTGCTCTTGTGCTTCTTCAACACACTGAGCTTTACAACTGTGACACACACACTGTTGTCACTCCTCATTGTAGCTCCTAAAAGTGCATTTGAATCCAGCGTTTCTGGTCTCCACTCTCGTTTCAAGAGCAGCAGAGGAAGGTGAGCACGAGCGCTTGGAATCCGCTCCCAGTTCCGAAGGGCAGGGAGGGAAAGTCCTTGCAGATCATCTTCAGCGCACAGTGAGCTTTGCAACTCTGAAACACACATTGCTGTCACTCCTCACTTCATCTCCTAATAATCCGTTTGAATCCATGGTCTCTCCCGCCCTCTCTCGTTTGAACAGCAGCAGTGACAGGTGAACACGATCTCTTGGCCTCTGCTCCCACAGCCGAAGAGCCCGGAGTGAAAGCTCCGGAAGGGCATCTTCAGCACGCAGTCAGCTTTGCAACTGTGACACATATATTGCTCTCGCTCCGCACTTTCCTACCTCAAAGTCCAATTGAATCCAAAATCTCTGTGCCCTTTCTCTGCTGGGCAGAAGCAGAGAGAGTAGAGCAGGAACCTTTAGCCAATGCTAAAAGAGCAGAAGAGACAGTCCAGAAAGTTCCCACTGATCATCTTCAGCGCACAGCGAGCTTTGCAACTCTGCAACACACATTGCTGTCACTCCTCCCTTTTTGCCTGAAAGACCAGCTGAATCCACCATCTCTGTGCCCGCTCTCTGCTGAGCAGCAACAGAGAGAGTAGAGCAGGAATTTTTAGACCTGCCTAAAACAGCAGAAGAGCCTTGAAAAAAATCTCCTGCTTGATCATGTTTTGCACACAGTGAGCTTTAAACTGTGACACAAACATTGCTGTCACTCCTCACTTTATCTCCTAAAAGTGCATTTGAATCCAAAGTTTCTGGTGCGCTCTCTCGTTTCGAGAGGAGTTGTGACAGGGGAGGAGCAGCGCTTGGACTCTAATCCCACAGACGAAGGGCCAGCAGGGAAACTCCTGCAGGGCATCTTCAGCACACAGTGAGCTTTACAATTCTGCAACACACATTGCTGTCACTCCTCCTTTTCCTGCCTGAAAGTCCAATTGATTCCCACATCACTGTGCCCACTCTCTGCTGAGCAGCAACAGAGAGAGTAGAGCAGGAATGTTTAGACTGGGCTAAAACAGCAGAAGAGCCTTGCAAAAAAGCTCCTCCTGATCATGTTTAGCACACAGTGAGCTTTAAACTGTGACACAAACATTGCTGTCACTCTTCACTCTTTCTCCTAAAAGACCATTTCAATCCAAGAACTCCGTTGCCAGCACTCTGCTGAGCAGCAGAGTGAGCAGGAATGTCTGCAATCTGTAAGGCAGTGGAAGAGACAGGCCTGAAGGCTGCTCTTGTGCTTCTTCAACACACTGAGCTTTACAACTGTGACACACACACTGTTGTCACTCCTCATTGTAGCTCCTAAAAGTGCATTTGAATCCAGCGTTTCTGGTCTCCACTCTCGTTTCAAGAGCAGCAGAGGAAGGTGAGCACGAGCGCTTGGAATCCGCTCCCAGTTCCGAAGGGCAGGGAGGGAAAGTCCTGGCAGATCATCTTCAGCGCACAGTGAGCTTTGCAACTCTGAAACACACATTGCTGTCACTCCTCACTTCATCTCCTAATAATCCGTTTGAATCCATGGTCTCTCCCGCCCTCTCTCGTTTGAACAGCAGCAGTGACAGGTGAACACGATCTCTTGGCCTCTGCTCCCACAGCCGAAGAGCCCGGAGTGAAAGCTCCGGCAGGGCATCTTCAGCACGCAGTCAGCTTTGCAACTGTGACACATATATTGCTCTCGCTCCGCACTTTCCTACCTCAAAGTCCAATTGAATCCAAAATCTCTGTGCCCTTTCTCTGCTGGGCAGAAGCAGAGAGAGTAGAGCAGGAACCTTTAGCCAATGCTAAAAGAGCAGAAGAGACAGTCCAGAAAGTTCCCACTGATCATCTTCAGCGCACAGCGAGCTTTGCAACTCTGCAACACACATTGCTGTCACTCCTCCCTTTTTGCCTGAAAGACCAGCTGAATCCACCATCTCTGTGCCCACTCTCTGCTGAGCAGCAACAGAGAGAGTAGAGCAGGAATTTTTAGACCTGCCTAAAACAGCAGAAGAGCCTTGAAAAAAATCTCCTGCTTGATCATGTTTTGCACACAGTGATCTTTAAACTGTGACACAAACATTGCTGTCCCTCCTCACTTTATCTCCTAAAAGTGCATTTGAATCCAACGTTTCTGGTGCGCTCTCTCGTTTCGAGAGGACTTGTGACAGGTGTGGACTAGCGCTTGGACTCTAATCCCACAGCCGAAGGGCCAGCATGGAAACTCCTGCTGGGCATCTTCAGCACACATTGAGATTCGCAACTCTGAAGCACACATTGCTGTCACCTCTCACTTTCCTACCTGAAAGTCCAATTGAATAATACATCTCCTGTGCTTGCTCTTTGTGAGCAGTAGCAGAATATAGCACTTACGTTTGGACTCTGCTGAAACAGCAGAAGAGACAGTCCAGAAAGTTCCCACTGATCATCTTCAGCACACAGTGAGCTTTGCAACTCTGCCACACACATTGCTGTCACTTCTTTTCCTGCCTGAAAGACCAATTGATTCCAACATCTCTGTGCCCACTCTCTGCTGAGCAGCAACAGAGAGAGTAGAGCAGGAATGTTTAGCCTGGGCTAAAACAGCAGAAGAGCCTTGCAAAAAATCTCCTGCTTGATCATGTTCCAGCATGATCAGCATCCATCACATCACAAGACCGGTCTGACAACCTCATCCACTCATTACATGTGTCACAAAATTGTCATTTTTGCATTAAATATTAGCTCATTTTTAACACTGCAATTGCATCAGCATTTTCATATGGGGTCAGTTGTAAAACCTGGCTCAAGGTTTTCTTCAAAATGGTTAAGTGTTATTTTGGGGGTGGGGAAAGTTTGTACACAATGAAAAAAACAGCTCTATGCAAGCTTCAAATAAGACTTTTCTTGTCCTGCAGACTAAAATTTTTGGAGTTTAAAATACTGCCATTTCTTGGAATAGCACCTGGAATAAGGTTTAACCACCTGAACAAGCTTTACTTGAAAAAAAAAGGCTGTTTATTAGTTCTGTTCTTCAGAGGAATATAAGTCCTGTATTATCAGCATCAGGGATTATTTAAAAATGGGGAAAGCAAATTAAAATCTAATTCTGTTCTTACCATTTCCTGACCTCTTGCACTTTTCCTATCCTGGAGTGCAAGATGTTGCAAAAGACTGGAGTGATGGGACATACAACGGGATGGGGTCTCCACACCAGGTGGGGAACATGCCTTCAAGTGGCTTCACTGCCTCTGACAACAGACTTGCAGCTTCCATTTCTGCTTGTTTTCACTTCCTTGTCTGCACATGCTGGGGAGGAATCTGGGAGTTCCCAGAGCCAGAGAAAAAGGGTTTTCATTTTTCCCCCCCTCACCTCAAATTAGCCTTTGCATGAATTACAACTTTTTTCATTGCATTTTATAAAATACTTTCCATAAAATAGAAGAGAAAATCCAAGCTCTTGTTATTTAAATATAACCATTGAGCATAAGGAAAACCGAGCACTACGAAGGGACTTGGCAAATTAACTCATTCCTATAAGACCTGTCGTTATCAGACACAGCATCATTAAATATAAGAAGCCTAACACCAAACTTTAGCAGGAGAATAATTAATACCCAGCTCCTGGCACACTTTCCCTGGTGCTTCTGTTTTACCCTGTACTTTCTGATATGGCCAAATCATGCAAATTACAACCATTCATAAACTTGTTGTGGTTTAAGCCCAGGCTGTAACTCAGAACCATGCAGCCGCACGCTCACTCCCCCACTTTTTCCTCCCCTTGCTCCCAGACAGATGGGGAGGAGAATTGAAAGAATGTGATTCCCACGGGTTGAGATAAGAACAGTCCAGTAACTAAGGTATAATACAAGGTTACCTTAACGCTTGCTGTGTAATGCCAGCCCAGTTTCATTATCAATGATTCTAATGTATTGCAAGTCATTACCATGAAGTACAGTGAAACAAGAACCTTAGCCCAAGGCCCACCAGGTGATAAACACTAAAACAGCAAATACTGGCTGCAAGTAAGGTATGACATGCTGAAACTCTGATATCAAGAGCAAAAACTCTGAGAGCAAATAAATCAACATTGTGATGAGTGACACAATACTAAAAGTACTGAATGACCAGCTGAATCCACCATCTCTGTGCCCACTCTCTGCTGAGCAGCAACAGAGAGAGTATAGCAGGAATGTTTAGACTGGGCTAAAACAGCAGAAGAGCCTTGCAAAAAAGCTCCTGCTTGATCATGTTTTGCACACAGTGAGCTTTAAACTGTGACACAAACATTGCTGTCACTCCTCACTTTATCTCCTAAAAGTGCATTTGAAACCATCGTTTCTGGTGCGCTCTCTCGTTTCGAGAGGAGTTGTGACAGGGGAGGACGAGCGCTTGGACTCTAATCCCACAGCCGAAGGGCGAGCAGGGAAACTCCTGCTGGGCATCTTCAGCACACAGTGAGCTTTGCAACTCGGAAACACACATTGCTGTCACCTCTCACTTTCCTACCTGAAAGTCCAATTGAATCCTACATCTCCTGTGCTTTGCTCCTTGTGAGCAGTAGCTGAATATAGCACTTACGTTTCACATTGCGGGTAGTGTGTGACATGGCGTGGGAACTGCTTCAAAGAAGCAAAGGAGCCAAGGAGGATTTGCGGATAGAGATAATAAAGGAATACACTGAGGCAGATAAATTAACACACCCAAAACAAGAAAAACAAGAAACCTGTAGGAGGAAATTTAATAAAAAGGAGATTTTATGTTGACAATCTTCCTTAAAGCAAAATTAAACCAGCAATAAACTTGACCCCTTAAGAGTGGAAGTTCTTCTGTTGTTTTGGTTTTTTTATAAAATAAGAAGTTGCTAATATTTCATCTGCTGTACAAAAGCTGTGAAATAAAGAGGACTTTTCAGAATGTGCTAGCCCATCCTGAGTTTGCTGGAGACGTATTTAAGGTGTCAGAGATCAGTGGCACAGGTTTTATAGAAGAGTGACTTTGTAGATCTTCAGCAAAAGCATGCAGCCCTGATTACCAGACTTTGAAATATAACAGAGGGATTTTTGTACAGATACCTTTAAGTGGATTTTTTCCTAAGTATTTACTGAATTTGCAAGCTTTGATCTTATCTCAGAATTCCATCCCCTGCACTAGGGATTGTTGGCACAGGGTATGATGGTGATTAAAAGATCTCTCTGCATCACGTGGGGCAAAGTAAATAAGAAATGACAGTGCCTCTTGCCCGAGACTCGTTCCTAACTTGGCTAACTTGTCCTTCAGACACTGTACTGGGGCCACAGTTAAATTTCCCTGATGTTGTCATGAAGAGATCTGCCAGCATCTTGTCCCTGAAAGTCTGCTCAGTCAAGATTTACTGGATCAAAATTTTGCCTGTTGCATTATTTGATTTAAATATATGGTTTGGAGAGATGTCCTGGATCTGGGTTAGCCGGAAGAACATTCAGCATAATCCATTTACCCACCGTGAGCACCAGGAGCCATGGCAGTGGCGTTGGCCATCAAAGAGCCAAGTGGCAGCCAGTTCGGATGTAGCTGACGAAGCAGGGAGCAGGGGAAGGTTATCAGGGTGACGGACAGTGCCTCAGAGAGTGGAAACAGGCAGGATGACAAGTTATTTGAGAAAAAGTAGTCTTTCTTTGTATTTAGAGCTCTTTACAACACTTCCTTTTGGAAATGATTCCCTGCCTGCCCTTTTCAGCCAGGGCTTTAAGCACTGAAATGACAAATCTCGAGGAACCTGTCCAGCTCTCCCAGAAAATCCGTGAGTTGCAATCACTTGTCACTGTGTTCTTCAGAGTTAGACCTCATTGCCAGCAGTGGCAGAGACATGCACAGGTTACAGAAGAAGCCTTGGTGGGTCAGGATGCATTTGTCCATTGCTGCCACTGAGCAGAGCATTAGAACTTCTTTATAGGTACTCTATGCATTGTACCAGGGTCTTTGCACAATTTAAAGCAAAGTTTGAACAGATTATCATCCACGGCCCCTCCAGACCTTTGAAAACGATTTTGTGCCTGGAACGGCATCAAGTTTTGAATCTTGTCGCCTCTAGAGCAGTCAACAGTATTACCACAAAAATAAGTAATCAAAATAAAAGAACAGAGATTTGTGCACACTAAATGCCATAAACAAATTTCCAGGATGTGGCAAACACATTTCAAATTAAATACAATAAACAAATTTCTAGGCTGTGGCAATCTACATGCGCAAAACCTAGAAGCATAACTACACATTGGGAACATGAGTGCTTTCTCCTCTTTGGACTAGATTTCTGGATCGCTTGGTCAATGTTTCCAAGAGACAGGTTTCTGTAAGGTCTTATCTGCTCTAACTTGCCCAGGAAAAGCACGGGCTCCACGACAAGACGTAAGCAGCATATTATGACCTTGCAAAGGAACTATGACCAGGATTGTTCAGTGCTTGTCCTGGTTTTGAGCAGCAGCAGTCATTTTTCTCCTTCTTAGGAGCTAGTACAGTGCTGTGTTTTGATCTTTTGGCCTTGGAGCAGTGGTGATAACGCCGATGTTTTCAGTTGCTGCTCGAATGTTTGGTCTGGCCAAGGACTTTCTGAGCCTCATGCTCTGCCAGGGAGGAGGGGAGGCTGGGAGGAAGCAGAGACAGGACACCTGACCCAAGCTAGCCAAAGAGGTATTCCATACCACAGCACGTCATGCCCAGGATGTAACTTGGAGTTACCCGGAAGGGTGGGGACGGCAGGGTTGGAGGAGGTATCGGTCGGTGCTTGGCTGGGGGGAGTGGGGTGAGTTATTGGTCGGCTGGTGTTGAGGTGTTGTATTCTTTCCTCTTGTTATTTCCTTTAGCACCATTATTACTGGTGGTAGCAGCAGTGATTTGTGTTATACCTTAGTTACTGAACTGTTCTTATCTCAACCCGTGGGAGTTGCATTCTTTTCGATTCTCCTCTCCGTCCCTCCAGGAGCAGGGGGAGGGCAAGAAGTGGGGGGAGTGAGTGGACGAGGTTTGTGGTTGGGTTTAAACCACGACAGTTCTTTTTGGCGCCCAACGTGGGGCACAAAGGGTTGAGATAACGACGGAGATGATCAGATTAATAGTCGTCACAGTGCTGATTTATTGGCTCTCAAAGTTGTTTCTCTTGCTCTCAGCGCTTCAGAATGTAGTACATTACATAGAGCCGGTATTCCCTGTGTTCGTGTTTATCAAGTGTGGGGCTTGGGCTAAGGTTTTTGTTTCACTGTACTTTATGGCAATGGCTTGTAATACGGGTGGGCTCCAGCAGCAGGGAGAGATGGACGTGGCCGTGGACTTGTACCTGGCCGTCCCGCTGCTCTTCACCGTCCTGGCCCTTGTCCTCGCCTCCGTCTTCGTGAGGCTGCGGGGAGCTGAGGGGGAGCGGCCCCGGGAGCCGGCGGCGGCCGAAGCGGCCCGGGAGAGCGGCCCCGGGGACCAGGCGGCGGCGGGAGCGGGGCCGGAGCCCGGGAGGAAGGCGGCTGCTGAGCAGCGGGAGGAGGCGGCCGAGGAGCCGAGCCCCGCGGAGGAGCCGAGCCCAGCGGAGGAGCCCAGCCCCGCAGCGGCCGAGAGCGTCCCCCGGCAGCCGCCCGCCGAGCCCCAGGAGGATGCAGGAGCCCAGGCAGCATTTCCCAGCACGGCAGAGGAGGAAGAGCTGCACCCGGGAAAAGAGAAGCTGGTGGTGGGAGAGCCGGCAAGCACGGCAGCTACACCAGCCCCAGGGACAAGTACAGCAGCATCGTTGGAGAGTTCTGAAGGGTTTGAATGGCCTGTGGGTACCCTTGGGACCTGCCTGCTGATTGTGATGGGGATCAGCATGTTGGCACACACACAGAGGGTGTTCTACCCACGGCCATTTTGTCTGATCTCAGAAGTCAAGCAGAGTCGGGTTTGCTTCTTGTCTGGGGTTAGACAACAATATGGGAGGAACAAGAGATATTCCCCAAGGCTGGACAGCCATGAGTGGCAGAGTGTGTGGGACAGTATGAGCGAGTATCTGGTCCACTGGGCCCCTCCAGTGCTTTGGAAGCGTCGGAGATGGAAGGCGGCTCTATGGAGTCCCCAGCAACAAGCTGCAGAAACTGCTGAAGGGGACAGTGAATTATTTCGAGCCTGGTGGGCCATGACACTTCAGGCCATCAGGGCAGAGATGCAACATAGAGATGGACTCATGATCGAGGGGTGGACTTAGCAATGGGCACTATTGCCCAGGTTATTCACGAGTGTGAACACTGCACACAGCCTCTCCTGCTCTGAGAGACTGTAACAAGAGATGGAGCCTGACATCATGGACCGAATGGACTCAGCAGCTTTATAGGTCCATGCACTAAGAAATTATGTTTTTCTCTGTGTATATGTAGATGTATATATATATGTAAGAGTGATGGCATATTGAAGATGTGGGATCTGAGCATGACATGAATGGTATGGAATAAGGGGTGGATAATGTCCTGGTTTTGAGCAGCAGCAGTCATTTTTCTCCTTCTTAGGAGCTAGTACAGTGCTGTGTTTTGATCTTTTGGCCTTGGAGCAGTGGTGATAACGCCGATGTTTTCAGTTGCTGCTCGAATGTTTGGTCTGGCCAAGGACTTTCTGAGCCTCATGCTCTGCCAGGGAGGAGGGGAGGCTGGGAGGAAGCAGAGACAGGACACCTGACCCAAGCTAGCCAAAGAGGTATTCCATACCACAGCACGTCATGCCCAGGATGTAACTTGGAGTTACCCGGAAGGGTGGGGACGGCAGGGTTGGAGGAGGTATCGGTCGGTGCTTGGCTGGGGGGAGTGGGGTGAGTTATTGGTCGGCTGGTGTTGAGGTGTTGTATTCTTTCCTCTTGTTATTTCCTTTAGCACCATTATTACTGGTGGTAGCAGCAGTGATTTGTGTTATACCTTAGTTACTGAACTGTTCTTATCTCAACCCGTGGGAGTTGCATTCTTTTCGATTCTCCTCTCCGTCCCTCCAGGAGCAGGGGGAGGGCAAGAAGTGGGGGGAGTGAGTGGACGAGGTTTGTGGTTGGGTTTAAACCACGACAGTTCTTCAAATGGAATCAGCCAGTCCCAGGAAAAGTGGGTCTCTGGGACATTACAGTGATGTGCTCCATCCTTTGGATTAGTACGAAGCTCCAGCCTTCATCTATGCAGTGCTGAGTTACTGGAGATGCCAGCCTATTGCTCTGCTTGTGTGCCTTTACAATCTTGATATCAATATAATAGCACCGGTGTAAAACTGTAGGGAAGCAGCATGGGGTAAGTTTGTGATATAAAGCTACAACTCCCGGTCACTGTCTTTCCAAGGGAATTGATTCTGAGAAAACTCCAGGAACAAACTGGCAATACCGTCCAAGTTGATTTTCCCTTCCTCTGTCAGGATTTTCCCATTAAAAGCAAATAAATTTTGTCTTTCTTTGGCAAGTGGTAAGCAAAAGAAAGCGTAACTTATATCAAATACGGCAAACCATTTCTGATTCTTATGCAATTTGGTCAAAAATCTCACTAATTAACTGGTACTGTGTGAACATTTTCTGAAATTTTGTGGATTACTCTGAGACCTTGAATCTGTCTGCAACTTTTCCGATCATTATTCTCTACTGTCCAGATAGGAGTGTTACATTCCAATTCACATTCAATAAATAATCTATATTTTAAAATTTATCAAAGATTTTTTGTTTCCTTTTGATCTTCTAATTTTGAGGGATATTGTTTTATTCTAATTGGGCAGGTACCCCCTTTACTTTAACAGATAAAGCAGTTTTCGCCTTACCTGGAACTTCAGGTGCCCATAGTCCCAGATATAACTGATTAAAGATTTCTTCTGTTTCAGGGAGGTCATCCTGTTAGCTTTAATGCTGAATTAAAGATAAACTCAAAACTGCAATTATTTGATTGTTTTTAACTCTAAATTCCATTTTGCCTTCTTTAAATTTTGCTTCTCGACCTAATAAAGATTTTCGAGAGTATGGCGTGCCTAAAAATTTGCGCACTCGTATTTGTTTTCCCAATTTGTACTTTAAAGGTTTCAGAAAGAATGCCTCCCTTTTCTTTTCTTTTTTTTTCTCTCTTTTTCTTGGTGGCCAGTAGCTCCCACGTGTGTAATTCATTCTTTTCTTTCCGGTTTAATAGCAAATAAGTTGCTCCTGTATCCATTAAATTCAACTTTATTTCCTCTAGTCCTTTATCTTAATTTAATCAGTGGATCTCCTAGTGTAGATTCCCCAGGTCCCGTTCAGTCTAGTTCCAATTCAGTCACTGGAGCTCCCCATGTCCCTTCCTCCAGGGCAGCCTCACTTCCAAAGTTCAAACTCTCCATACCAAGAATACCAATCCAGTTCCTCAGAAGAGCACTCTCTTCCACCTCCGTCCGCCATTCCTCCTCCACCAGTTTCAATGCAAGTGCCACATCTTGCATCTGGGGAAGAACAACCCCATGTACCAGTACAGGTTGGGGGGTGACCTGCTGGAAAGTAGTGAAGGGGAAAGGGACCGGGGGTCCTGGTGGATAGGAGGATGACCATGAGCCAGCAATGTGCTCTTGTGGCCAAGAAGGCAAATGGCATCTTAGGGTGCATTAGAAAGGGAGTGGTTAGTAGGTCAAGAGAGGTTCTCCTCCCCCTCTACTCAGCCTTGGTGAGGCCGCATCTGGAATATTGCGTCCAGTTCTGGGCCCCTCTGTTCAAGAAGGACAGGGAATTGCTTGAAGGAGTCCAGCGCAGAGCCACAAAGATGATTAAGGGAGTGGAACATCTCCCTTATGAGGAGAGGCTGAGGGAGCTGGGTCTCTTTAGCTTGCAAAAGAGGAGACTGAGGGGTGACCTCATCAATGTTTACAAATATGTAAAGGGTAGGTGTCAGGATGATGGAGCTAGGCTTTTTTCAGTGATATCCAGTGATAGGACAAGGGGCAATGGGTGTAAACTGGAACATAGGAAGTTCCACGTTAACATCAGGAAGAACTTCTTTACTGTAAGAGTGACAGAGCACTGGAACAGGTTGCCCAGGGGGGTTGTGGAGTCTCCTACACTGGAGATATTCAAGGCCCGCCTGGACAAGTTCCTGTGTGATGTACTGTAGGTTACCCTGCTCTTGCAGGGGGGTTGGACTAGATGATCTTTTTAGGTCTCTTCCAACCCTTGGGATTCTGTGATTCTGTGATTCTGTGATCCGTGGCTATAGCACGGCTGAGCTTTTTTTCTACCTGTTCCCAATTCCTATACTCACTTCATGCTTCCTCCTTCACTCCGGTTCACATTTATTCAGCAAAACCTCAGTCATAGAATCATAGAATAGTTATGGTTGGGAAGGACCTCAAGATCATCTAGTTCCAACCCCCCCGGCATGGGCAGGGTCACCTCACACTAAACCATCCCAAACAAGGCCTCATCCAACCTGGCCTTGAACACTGCCAGGGATGGAGCAAATTTTTTTTTTTTTTTTTTTTTTGCACACTACTGGAATCTATACTGTGGGTTTTAAATACTAAGAGGTGGGAAGAAAAATGTAGTGGCTCTGTTCTTCCCCAAATAAGTGATGGCAAATGACTGTACAATGAGCTCCTGAGCTTGTATGTGCAGAGAGGAATTTAGCCTTGCAGAAAAGCTCCTGCTGATCATGTTTAGCTCACAGAAAGCTTTAAACTGCGACACAAACATTGCTGTCACTCCTCACTTTATCTCCTTAAAGTGCATTTGAAACCATTGTTTCTGGTGCGCTCATTCATTTCGAGAGGAATTGTGACAGGGGAGGACGAGCTCTTGGACTCTAATCCCAAAGGTGAAAGGCCAGCAGGGAAAATCCTGCTGGGCATCTTCAGCACACAGTGAGCTTTGCAACTCTGAAACACACATTGCTGTCACCTCTCGCTTTCCTACCTGAAAGTCTAATTGAATCCTACATCTCCTGTTCTTGCTTTGTGAGCAGTAGCAGAATATAGCACTTACGTTTGGACTCTGCTGAAACAGAGGAAGAGACAGTCCAGAAAGATCCCACTGATCATCTTCAGTGCACAGCGAGCTTTACAAATCTGCAACACACATTGCGGTCAGTCCTAACTTTCCTGCCTGAAAGACGAACTGATTCCACCATCTCTGTGCCCGCTCTCTGCTGAGCAGCAACAGGGAGAGTATAGCAGGAATGTTTAGCCTAGGGCTAAAACAGCAGAAGAGCCTTGCAAAAAAGCTCCTGCTGATCATGTTTAGCACACAGTGAGCTTTGAGGCTGTGACACAAACACTGCTGTCACTCCTCACTTTATCTCCTAAAAGTGCATTTGAGTCCAACGTTTTTGGTGCCCTCTCTCGTTTCAAGAGCAGATGTGACAGGGGAGGACGAGCACTTGGACTCTAATCCCACAGACGAAGGGGCAGCAGGGAAACTCCTGCTGGGCGTCCTCAGCACACAGTGAGCTTTGCAACTCTGAAACACACATTGCTGTCACCTCTCACTTTCCTACCTGAAAGTCCAATTGAATCCCTCTTCTCCTGTGCTTTGCTCCTTGTGAGCAGTAGCAGAATATAGCCCATAAGTTTGCACTCTGCTGAAACAGCAGAAGAGACAGTCCAGAAAGATCCCACTGATCATCTTCAGTGCACAGCGAGCTTTACAACTCTGCAACACACATTGCTGTCAGTCCTAACTTTCCTGCCTGAAAGACGAACTGATTCCACCATCTCTGTGCCCGCTCTCTGCTGAGCAGCAACAGAGAGAGTAGAGCAGGAATGTTTAGCCTGGGCTAAAACAGCAGAAGAGCCTTGCAAAAAAGCTCCTCCTGATCATGTTTAGCACACAGTGATCTTTAAACTGTGACACAAACATTGCTGTCACTCTCGAAACGAGAGAGCGCACCAGAAACGATGGATTCAAATGCACTTTTAGGAGATAAAGTGAGGAGAGACAGCAATGGTTGTATCACAGCTTCAAAGCTCACTGTGTGCTAATCATGACCAGCAGGAGCTTTTTTGCATGGCTCTTCTGCTGTTTTAGCCCAGTCTAAACATTCCTGCTATAGTCTCCCTGTTGCTGCTCAGCAGAGAGATAGTGGAATCAGTTTGTCTTTCAGGCAGGAAAGTTAGGACTGACAGCAATGTGTGTTGCAGAGTGGTAAAGCTCGCTGTGCACTGAAGATGATCAGTGGGATCTTTCTGGACTGTCTGTTCTGCTTTTTCAGCAGAGTGCAAAATTATGGGCTAAAACAGCAGAAGAGCCATGCAAAAAAGCTCCTGCTGATCATGTTTAGCTCACAGTGAGCTTTAAACTGTGACACAAACATTGCTGTCACTCCTCACTTTATCTCCTAAAAGTGCATTTGAAACCATCGTTTCTGAACGATCTGAAAACTCTCTCCTGAGCAGCAACGGGGAGAGTATAGCAGGAATGTTTAGTCTGGGCTAAAACAGCAGAAGAGCCATGCAAAAAAGCTCCTGCTGATCATGATTAGCACACAGTGAGCTTTGAATCTGTGACACAACCATTGCTGTCCCTCCTCACTTTATCTCCTTAAAGTGCATTTGAAACCATCGTTTTTGGTGCGCTCTCTCGTTTCGAGGGGAGTTGTGACAGGGGAGGACGAGCGCATGGACTCTAATCCCACAGCTGGCGGGCCAGAAGGGAAACTGCTGCTGGGCATCTTCAGCACACAGTGAGCTTTGCAACTCTGAAACACACATTCCTGTCACCTCTCACTTTCCTACCTGAAAGTCCAATTGAATCCTACATCTCCTGTGCTTGCTCTTTGGAGCAGAAGCAGAATACAGCACTTACGTTTGGACTCTGCTGAAACAGCAGAAGAGACAGTCCAGAAAGTTCCCACTGATCATCTTCAGCGCACAGCGAGCTTTGCAACTCTGAAACACACATTGCTGTCACCTCTCACTTTCCTACCTGAAAGTCCAATTGAATCCTACTTCTCCTGTGCTTTGCTCCTTATGAGCAGTAGCAGAATATAGCCCATACTTTCGCACTCTGCTGAAACAGCAGAAGAGACAGTCCTGAAAGTTCCCACTGATCATCTTCAGCGCACAGCGAGCTTTGCAACTCTGCAACACACATTGCTGTCACTCCTCCCTTTCCTGCCTGAAAGACCAACTGAATCCACATTCTCTGTGCCCGCTCTCTGCTGAGCAGCAACAGAGAGAGTATAACAGGAATGTTTAGACTGGGCTAAAACAGCAGAAGAGCCTTGCAAAAAAGCTCAAGCTTTTCATGTTTAGCGCAGATGAGCTTTAAACTGTGACACAAACATTGCAGTCACTCCTCACTTTATCTCCTAAAAGTGCATTTAAAACCATCGTTTCTGGTGCGCTCTCTCGTTTCGAGAGGAGTTGTGACAGGGGAGGACGAGCGCATGGACTCTAATCCCACAGCCGAAGGGCCAGCAGGGAAAATCCTGCTGGGCATCTTCAGCACACAGCGAGCTTTGCAACTCTGAAACACACATTGCTGTCACCTCTCACTTTCCTACCTGAAAGTCCAATTGAATCCTAATTCTCCTGTGCTTTGCTCCTTGTGAGCAGTAGCAGAATATAGCACTTACGTTTGCACTTTGCTGAAACAGCAGAAGAGACAGTCCTGAAAGTTCACACTGATCATCTTCAGCGCACAGCGAGCTTTGCAACTCTGCAACACACATTGCTGTCACTCCTCCCTTTCCTGCCTGAAAGACCAACTGATTCCACCATCTCTGTGTCCGCTCTCTGCTGAGCAGCAACGGGGAGAGTATAGCAGGAATGTTTAGTCTGGGCTAAAACAGCAGAAGCGCCATGCAAAAAAGCCCCTGCTGATCATGATTAGCACACAGTGAGCTTTGAATCTGTGACACAACCATTGCTGTCCCTCCTCACTTTATCTCCTTAAAGTGCATTTGAAACCATCGTTTTTGGTGCGCTCTCTCGTTTCGAGAGGAGTTGTGACAGGGGAGGACGAGCGCTTGGACTCTAATCCCACAGCCGAAGGGGCAGCAGGGAAACTCCTGCTGGACATCTTCAGCACACAGTGAGCTTTGCAACTCTGAAACACACATTGCTGTCACCTCTCACTTTCCTACCTGAAAGTCTAATTGAATCCCTCTTCTCCTGTGCTTTGCTCTTTGTGAGCAGTAGCAGAATATAGCCCATAAGTTTGCACTCTGCTGAAACAGCAGAAGAGATAGTCTAGAAAGTTCCCACTGATCATCTTCAGCGCACAGCGAGCTTTGCAACTCTGCAACACACATTGCTGTCAGTCCTCCCTTTCCTGCCTGAAAGACCAGCTGAATCCACCATCTCTGTGCCCGCTCTCTGCTGAGCAGCAACAGAGAGAGTAGAGCAGGAATTTTTAGACCTGCCTAAAGCAGCAGAAGAGCCTTGAAAAAAATCTCCTGCTTGATCATGTTTTGCACACAGTGAGCTTTAAACTGTGACACAAACATTGCTGTCACTCCTCACTTTATCTCCTAAAAGTGCATTTGAATCCAAAGTTTCTGGTGCGCTCTCTCGTTTCAAGAGGAGTTGTGACAGGGGAGGAGCAGCGCTTGGACTCTAATCCCACAGACGAAGGGCCAGCAGGGAAACTCCTGCAGGGCATCTTCAGCACACAGTGAGCTTTGCAATTTTGCAACACACATTGCTGTAACTCCTCCTTTTCCTGCCTGGAAGACCAATTGATTCCAACATCTCTGTGCCCACTCTCTGCTGAGCAGCAACAGAGAGCAGGAATGTTTAGACTGGGCTAAAACAGCAGAAGAGCCTTGCAAAAAAGCTCCTCCTGATCATGTTTAGCACACTGTGAGCTTTAAACTGTGACAAAAACATTGCTGTCACTCTTCACTCTTTCTCCTAAAAGACCATTTCAATCCAAGAACTCCGTTGCCAGCACTCTGCTGAGCAGCAGAGTGAGCAGGAATGTCTGCAATCTGCAAGGCAGTGGAAGAGACAGGCCTGAAGGCTGCTCTTGTGCTTCTTCAACACACTGAGCTTTACAACTGTGACACACACACTGTTGTCACTCCTCATTGTAGCTCCTAAAAGTGCATTTGAATCCAGCGTTTCTGGTCTCCACTCTCGTTTCAAGAGCAGCAGAGGAAGGTGAGCACGAGCGCTTGGAATCCGCTCCCAGTTCCGAAGGGCAGGGAGGGAAAGTCCTTGCAGATCATCTTCAGCGCACAGTGAGCTTTGCAACTCTGAAACACACATTGCTGTCACTCCTCACTTCATCTCCTAATAATCCGTTTGAATCCATGGTCTCTCCCGCCTTCTCTCGTTTAAACAGCAGCAGTGACAGGTGAACACGATCTCTTGGCCTCGGCTCCCACAGCCAAAGAGCCCGGAGTGAAAGCTCCGGCAGGGCATCTTCAGCACGCAGTCAGCTTTGCAACTGTGACACATATATTGCTCTCGCTCCGCACTTTCCTACCTCAAAGTCCAATTGAATCCAAAATCTCTGTACCCTTTCTCTGCTGGGCAGAAGCAGAGTAGAGCAGGAACCTTTAGCCAATGCTAAAAGAGCAGAAGAGACAGTCCAGAAAGTTCCCACTGATCATCTTCAGCGCACAGCGAGCTTTGCAACTCTGCAACACACATTGCTGTCACTCCTCCCTTTTTGCCTGAAAGACCAGCTGAATCCACCATCTCTGTGCCCGCTCTCTGCTGAGCAGCAACAGAGAGAGTAGAGCAGGAATTTTTAGACCTGCCTAAAGCAGCAGAAGAGCCTTGAAAAAAATCTCCTGCTTGATCATGTTTTGCACACAGTGAGCTTTAAACTGTGACACAAACATTGCTGTCACTCCTCACTTTATCTCCTAAAAGTGCATTTGAATCCAACGTTTCTGGTGCGCTCTCTCGTTTCGAGAGGAGTTGTGACAGGGGAGGAGCAGCGCTTGGACTCTAATCCCACAGACGAAGGGCCAGCAGGGAAACGCCTGCAGGGCATCTTCAGCACACAGTGAGCTTTGCAACTCTGCAAAACACATTGCTGTAACTCCTCCTTCTCCTGCCTGGAAGACCAATTGATTCCAACATCTCTGTGCCCACTCTCTGCTGAGCAGCAACAGAGAGCAGGAATGTTTAGACTGGGCTAAAACAGCAGAAGAGCCTTGCAAAAAAGCTCCTCCTGATCATGTTTAGCACACTGTGAGCTTTAAACTGTGACACAAACATTGCTGTCACTCTTCACTCTTTCTCCTAAAAGACCATTTCAATCCAAGAACTCCGTTGCCAGCACTCTGCTGAGCAGCAGAGTGAGCAGGAATGTCTGCAATCTGCAAGGCAGTGGAAGAGACAGGCCTGAAGGCTGCTCTTGTGCTTCTTCAACACACTGAGCTTTACAACTGTGACACACACACTGTTGTCACTCCTCATTGTAGCTCCTAAAAGTGCATTTGAATCCAGCGTTTCTGGTCTCCACTCTCGTTTCAAGAGCAGCAGAGGAAGGTGAGCACGAGCGCTTGGAATCCGCTCCCAGTTCCGAAGGGCAGGGAGGGAAAGTCCTTGCAGATCATCTTCAGCGCACAGTGAGCTTTGCAACTCTGAAACACACATTGCTGTCACCTCTCACTTTCCTACCTGAAAGTCCAATTGAATCCTAATTCTCCTGTGCTTTGCTCCTTGTGAGCAGTAGCAGAATATAGCACTTACGTTTGCACTTTGCTGAAACAGCAGAAGAGACAGTCCTGAAAGTTCACACTGATCATCTTCAGCGCACAGCGAGCTTTGCAACTCTGCAACACACATTGCTGTCACTCCTCCCTTTCCTGCCTGAAAGACCAACTGATTCCACCATCTCTGTGTCCGCTCTCTGCTGAGCAGCAACGGGGAGAGTATAGCAGGAATGTTTAGTCTGGGCTAAAACAGCAGAAGCGCCATGCAAAAAAGCCCCTGCTGATCATGATTAGCACACAGTGAGCTTTGAATCTGTGACACAACCATTGCTGTCCCTCCTCACTTTATCTCCTTAAAGTGCATTTGAAACCATCGTTTTTGGTGCGCTCTCTCGTTTCGAGAGGAGTTGTGACAGGGGAGGACGAGCGCTTGGACTCTAATCCCACAGCCGAAGGGGCAGCAGGGAAACTCCTGCTGGACATCTTCAGCACACAGTGAGCTTTGCAACTCTGAAACACACATTGCTGTCACCTCTCACTTTCCTACCTGAAAGTCTAATTGAATCCCTCTTCTCCTGTGCTTTGCTCTTTGTGAGCAGTAGCAGAATATAGCCCATAAGTTTGCACTCTGCTGAAACAGCAGAAGAGATAGTCTAGAAAGTTCCCACTGATCATCTTCAGCGCACAGCGAGCTTTGCAACTCTGCAACACACATTGCTGTCAGTCCTCCCTTTCCTGCCTGAAAGACCAACTGATTCCACCATCTCTGTGCCCGCTCTCTGCTGAGCAGCAACAGGGAGACTATAGCAGGAATGTTTAGACTGGGCTAAAACAGCAGAAGAGCCTTGCAAAAAAGCTCCTGCTGATCATGATTAGCACACAGTGAGCTTTGAAACTGTGACACAACCATTGCTGTCCCTCCTCACTTTATCTCCTAAAAGTGCATTTGAAACCATCGTTTCTGGTGCGCTCTCTCATTTCGAGAGGAGTTGTGACAGGGGAGGACGAGCGCATGGAATCTAATCCCACAGCTGAAAGGCCATCAGGGAAAATCCTGCTGGGCATCTTCAGCACACAGTGAGCTTTGCAACTCTGAAACACACATTGCTGTCACCTCTCACTTTCCTACCTGAAAGTCCAATTGAATCCTACATCTCCTGTTCTTGCTTTGTGAGCAGTAGCAGAATATAGCACTTTCGTTTGGACTCTGCTGAAACAGCAGAAGAGACAGTCCTGAAAGTTCCCATTGATCATCTTCAGCGCACAGCGAGCTTTGCAACTCTGAAACACACATTGCTGTCACCTCTCACTTTCCTACCTGAAAGTCCAATTGAATCCTACTTCTCCTGTGCTTTGCTCCTTATGAGCAGTAGCAGAATATAGCCCATACCTTTGCACTCTGCTGAAACTGTTGTGACAGGGGAGGACTTGCGCTTGGATATAATTTCACAGCCGAAGGGCCAGCACGGAAACTCGTGCTGGGCATCTTCAGCACAGTTTGAGATTCGCAACTCTGAAACACATATTGCTGTCACCTCTCTGCTGAGCAGCAACAGAGAGAAGGAATGTTTAGACTGGGCTAAAACAGCAGAAGAGCCTTGCAAAAAAGCTCCTCCTGATCATGTTTAGCACACAGTGAGCTTTAAACTGTGACACAAACATTGCTGTCACTCTTCACTCTTTCTCCTAAAAGACCATTTCAATCCAAGAACTCCGTTGCCAGCACTCTGCTGAGCAGCAGAGTGGGCAGGAATGTCTGCAATCTGTAAGGCAGTGGAAGAGACAGGCCTGAAGGCTGCTCTTGTGCTTCTTCAACACACTGAGCTTTACAACTTTGACACACACACTGTTGTCACTCCTCATTGTAGCTCCTAAAAGTGCATTTGAATCCAGCGTTTCTGGTCTCCACTCTCGTTTCAAGAGCAGCAGAGGAAGGTGAGCACGAGCGCTTGGAATCCGCTCCCAGTTCCGAAGGGCAGGGAGGGAAAGTCCTTGCAGATCATCTTCAGCGCACAGTGAGCTTTGCAACTCTGAAACACACATTGCTGTCACTCCTCACTTCATCTCCTAATAATCCGTTTGAATCCATGGTCTCTCCCGCCCTCTCTCGTTTGAACAGCAGCAGTGACAGGTGAACACGATCTCTTGGCCTCTGCTCCCACAGCCGAAGAGCCCGGAGTGAAAGCTCCGGCAGGGCATCTTCAGCACGCAGTCAGCTTTGCAACTGTGACACATATATTGCTCTCGCTCCGCACTTTCCTACCTCAAAGTCCAATTGAATCCAAAATCTCTGTGCCCTTTCTCTGCTGGGCAGAAGCAGAGTAGAGCAGGAACCTTTAGCCAATGCTAAAAGAGCAGAAGAGACAGTCCAGAAAGTTCCCACTGATCATCTTCAGCGCACAGCGAGCTTTGCAACTCTGCAACACACATTGCTGTCACTCCTCCCTTTTTGCCTGAAAGACCAGCTGAATCCACCATCTCTGTGCCCGCTCTCTGCTGAGCAGCAACAGAGAGAGTAGAGCAGGAATTTTTAGACCTGCCTAAAGCAGCAGAAGAGCCTTGAAAAAAATCTCCTGCTTGATCATGTTTTGCACACAGTGAGCTTTAAACTGTGACACAAACATTGCTGTCACTCCTCACTTTATCTCCTAAAAGTGCATTTGAATCCAAAGTTTCTGGTGCGCTCTCTCGTTTCAAGAGGAGTTGTGACAGGGGAGGAGCAGCGCTTGGACTCTAATCCCACAGACGAAGGGCCAGCAGGGAAACTCCTGCAGGGCATCTTCAGCACACAGTGAGCTTTGCAATTTTGCAACACACATTGCTGTAACTCCTCCTTTTCCTGCCTGGAAGACCAATTGATTCCAACATCTCTGTGCCCACTCTCTGCTGAGCAGCAACAGAGAGCAGGAATGTTTAGACTGGGCTAAAACAGCAGAAGAGCCTTGCAAAAAAGCTCCTCCTGATCATGTTTAGCACACTGTGAGCTTTAAACTGTGACACAAACATTGCTGTCACTCTTCACTCTTTCTCCTAAAAGACCATTTCAATCCAAGAACTCCGTTGCCAGCACTCTGCTGAGCAGCAGAGTGAGCAGGAATGTCTGCAATCTGCAAGGCAGTGGAAGAGACAGGCCTGAAGGCTGCTCTTGTGCTTCTTCAACACACTGAGCTTTACAACTGTGACACACACACTGTTGTCACTCCTCATTGTAGCTCCTAAAAGTGCATTTGAATCCAGCGTTTCTGGTCTCCACTCTCGTTTCAAGAGCAGCAGAGGAAGGTGAGCACGAGCGCTTGGAATCCGCTCCCAGTTCCGAAGGGCAGGGAGGGAAAGTCCTTGCAGATCATCTTCAGCGCACAGTGAGCTTTGCAACTCTGAAACACACATTGCTGTCACCTCTCACTTTCCTACCTGAAAGTCCAATTGAATCCTAATTCTCCTGTGCTTTGCTCCTTGTGAGCAGTAGCAGAATATAGCACTTACGTTTGCACTTTGCTGAAACAGCAGAAGAGACAGTCCTGAAAGTTCACACTGATCATCTTCAGCGCACAGCGAGCTTTGCAACTCTGCAACACACATTGCTGTCACTCCTCCCTTTCCTGCCTGAAAGACCAACTGATTCCACCATCTCTGTGTCCGCTCTCTGCTGAGCAGCAACGGGGAGAGTATAGCAGGAATGTTTAGTCTGGGCTAAAACAGCAGAAGCGCCATGCAAAAAAGCCCCTGCTGATCATGATTAGCACACAGTGAGCTTTGAATCTGTGACACAACCATTGCTGTCCCTCCTCACTTTATCTCCTTAAAGTGCATTTGAAACCATCGTTTTTGGTGCGCTCTCTCGTTTCGAGAGGAGTTGTGACAGGGGAGGACGAGCGCTTGGACTCTAATCCCACAGCCGAAGGGGCAGCAGGGAAACTCCTGCTGGACATCTTCAGCACACAGTGAGCTTTGCAACTCTGAAACACACATTGCTGTCACCTCTCACTTTCCTACCTGAAAGTCTAATTGAATCCCTCTTCTCCTGTGCTTTGCTCTTTGTGAGCAGTAGCAGAATATAGCCCATAAGTTTGCACTCTGCTGAAACAGCAGAAGAGATAGTCTAGAAAGTTCCCACTGATCATCTTCAGCGCACAGCGAGCTTTGCAACTCTGCAACACACATTGCTGTCAGTCCTCCCTTTCCTGCCTGAAAGACCAACTGATTCCACCATCTCTGTGCCCGCTCTCTGCTGAGCAGCAACAGGGAGACTATAGCAGGAATGTTTAGACTGGGCTAAAACAGCAGAAGAGCCTTGCAAAAAAGCTCCTGCTGATCATGATTAGCACACAGTGAGCTTTGAAACTGTGACACAACCATTGCTGTCCCTCCTCACTTTATCTCCTAAAAGTGCATTTGAAACCATCGTTTCTGGTGCGCTCTCTCATTTCGAGAGGAGTTGTGACAGGGGAGGACGAGCGCATGGAATCTAATCCCACAGCTGAAAGGCCATCAGGGAAAATCCTGCTGGGCATCTTCAGCACACAGTGAGCTTTGCAACTCTGAAACACACATTGCTGTCACCTCTCACTTTCCTACCTGAAAGTCCAATTGAATCCTACATCTCCTGTTCTTGCTTTGTGAGCAGTAGCAGAATATAGCACTTTCGTTTGGACTCTGCTGAAACAGCAGAAGAGACAGTCCTGAAAGTTCCCATTGATCATCTTCAGCGCACAGCGAGCTTTGCAACTCTGAAACACACATTGCTGTCACCTCTCACTTTCCTACCTGAAAGTCCAATTGAATCCTACTTCTCCTGTGCTTTGCTCCTTATGAGCAGTAGCAGAATATAGCCCATACCTTTGCACTCTGCTGAAACTGTTGTGACAGGGGAGGACTTGCGCTTGGATATAATTTCACAGCCGAAGGGCCAGCACGGAAACTCGTGCTGGGCATCTTCAGCACAGTTTGAGATTCGCAACTCTGAAACACATATTGCTGTCACCTCTCTGCTGAGCAGCAACAGAGAGAAGGAATGTTTAGACTGGGCTAAAACAGCAGAAGAGCCTTGCAAAAAAGCTCCTCCTGATCATGTTTAGCACACAGTGAGCTTTAAACTGTGACACAAACATTGCTGTCACTCTTCACTCTTTCTCCTAAAAGACCATTTCAATCCAAGAACTCCGTTGCCAGCACTCTGCTGAGCAGCAGAGTGGGCAGGAATGTCTGCAATCTGTAAGGCAGTGGAAGAGACAGGCCTGAAGGCTGCTCTTGTGCTTCTTCAACACACTGAGCTTTACAACTTTGACACACACACTGTTGTCACTCCTCATTGTAGCTCCTAAAAGTGCATTTGAATCCAGCGTTTCTGGTCTCCACTCTCGTTTCAAGAGCAGCAGAGGAAGGTGAGCACGAGCGCTTGGAATCCGCTCCCAGTTCCGAAGGGCAGGGAGGGAAAGTCCTTGCAGATCATCTTCAGCGCACAGTGAGCTTTGCAACTCTGAAACACACATTGCTGTCACTCCTCACTTCATCTCCTAATAATCCGTTTGAATCCATGGTCTCTCCCGCCCTCTCTCGTTTGAACAGCAGCAGTGACAGGTGAACACGATCTCTTGGCCTCTGCTCCCACAGCCGAAGAGCCCGGAGTGAAAGCTCCGGCAGGGCATCTTCAGCACGCAGTCAGCTTTGCAACTGTGACACATATATTGCTCTCGCTCCGCACTTTCCTACCTCAAAGTCCAATTGAATCCAAAATCTCTGTGCCCTTTCTCTGCTGGGCAGAAGCAGAGTAGAGCAGGAACCTTTAGCCAATGCTAAAAGAGCAGAAGAGACAGTCCAGAAAGTTCCCACTGATCATCTTCAGCGCACAGCGAGCTTTGCAACTCTGCAACACACATTGCTGTCAGTCCTCCCTTTCCTGCCTGAAAGACCAGCTGAATCCACCATCTCTGTGCCCGCTCTCTGCTGAGCAGCAACAGAGAGAGTAGAGCAGGAATTTTTAGACCTGCCTAAAGCAGCAGAAGAGCCTTGAAAAAAATCTCCTGCTTGATCATGTTTTGCACACAGTGAGCTTTAAACTGTGACACAAACATTGCTGTCACTCCTCACTTTATCTCCTAAAAGTGCATTTGAATCCAAAGTTTCTGGTGCGCTCTCTCGTTTCAAGAGGAGTTGTGACAGGGGAGGAGCAGCGCTTGGACTCTAATCCCACAGACGAAGGGCCAGCAGGGAAACTCCTGCAGGGCATCTTCAGCACACAGTGAGCTTTGCAATTTTGCAACACACATTGCTGTAACTCCTCCTTTTCCTGCCTGGAAGACCAATTGATTCCAACATCTCTGTGCCCACTCTCTGCTGAGCAGCAACAGAGAGCAGGAATGTTTAGACTGGGCTAAAACAGCAGAAGAGCCTTGCAAAAAAGCTCCTCCTGATCATGTTTAGCACACTGTGAGCTTTAAACTGTGACAAAAACATTGCTGTCACTCTTCACTCTTTCTCCTAAAAGACCATTTCAATCCAAGAACTCCGTTGCCAGCACTCTGCTGAGCAGCAGAGTGAGCAGGAATGTCTGCAATCTGCAAGGCAGTGGAAGAGACAGGCCTGAAGGCTGCTCTTGTGCTTCTTCAACACACTGAGCTTTACAACTGTGACACACACACTGTTGTCACTCCTCATTGTAGCTCCTAAAAGTGCATTTGAATCCAGCGTTTCTGGTCTCCACTCTCGTTTCAAGAGCAGCAGAGGAAGGTGAGCACGAGCGCTTGGAATCCGCTCCCAGTTCCGAAGGGCAGGGAGGGAAAGTCCTTGCAGATCATCTTCAGCGCACAGTGAGCTTTGCAACTCTGAAACACACATTGCTGTCACTCCTCACTTCATCTCCTAATAATCCGTTTGAATCCATGGTCTCTCCCGCCTTCTCTCGTTTAAACAGCAGCAGTGACAGGTGAACACGATCTCTTGGCCTCGGCTCCCACAGCCAAAGAGCCCGGAGTGAAAGCTCCGGCAGGGCATCTTCAGCACGCAGTCAGCTTTGCAACTGTGACACATATATTGCTCTCGCTCCGCACTTTCCTACCTCAAAGTCCAATTGAATCCAAAATCTCTGTACCCTTTCTCTGCTGGGCAGAAGCAGAGTAGAGCAGGAACCTTTAGCCAATGCTAAAAGAGCAGAAGAGACAGTCCAGAAAGTTCCCACTGATCATCTTCAGCGCACAGCGAGCTTTGCAACTCTGCAACACACATTGCTGTCACTCCTCCCTTTTTGCCTGAAAGACCAGCTGAATCCACCATCTCTGTGCCCGCTCTCTGCTGAGCAGCAACAGAGAGAGTAGAGCAGGAATTTTTAGACCTGCCTAAAACAGCAGAAGAGCCTTGAAAAAAATCTCCTGCTTGATCATGTTTTGCACACAGTGAGCTTTAAACTGTGACACAAACATTGCTGTCACTCCTCACTTTATCTCCTAAAAGTGCATTTGAATCCAACGTTTCTGGTGCGCTCTCTCGTTTCGAGAGGAGTTGTGACAGGGGAGGAGCAGCGCTTGGACTCTAATCCCACAGACGAAGGGCCAGCAGGGAAACGCCTGCAGGGCATCTTCAGCACACAGTGAGCTTTGCAACTCTGCAAAACACATTGCTGTAACTCCTCCTTCTCCTGCCTGGAAGACCAATTGATTCCAACATCTCTGTGCCCACTCTCTGCTGAGCAGCAACAGAGAGCAGGAATGTTTAGACTGGGCTAAAACAGCAGAAGAGCCTTGCAAAAAAGCTCCTCCTGATCATGTTTAGCACACTGTGAGCTTTAAACTGTGACACAAACATTGCTGTCACTCTTCACTCTTTCTCCTAAAAGACCATTTCAATCCAAGAACTCCGTTGCCAGCACTCTGCTGAGCAGCAGAGTGAGCAGGAATGTCTGCAATCTGCAAGGCAGTGGAAGAGACAGGCCTGAAGGCTGCTCTTGTGCTTCTTCAACACACTGAGCTTTACAACTGTGACACACACACTGTTGTCACTCCTCATTGTAGCTCCTAAAAGTGCATTTGAATCCAGCGTTTCTGGTCTCCACTCTCGTTTCAAGAGCAGCAGAGGAAGGTGAGCACGAGCGCTTGGAATCCGCTCCCAGTTCCGAAGGGCAGGGAGGGAAAGTCCTTGCAGATCATCTTCAGCGCACAGTGAGCTTTGCAACTCTGAAACACACATTGCTGTCACCTCTCACTTTCCTACCTGAAAGTCCAATTGAATCCTAATTCTCCTGTGCTTTGCTCCTTGTGAGCAGTAGCAGAATATAGCACTTACGTTTGCACTTTGCTGAAACAGCAGAAGAGACAGTCCTGAAAGTTCACACTGATCATCTTCAGCGCACAGCGAGCTTTGCAACTCTGCAACACACATTGCTGTCACTCCTCCCTTTCCTGCCTGAAAGACCAACTGATTCCACCATCTCTGTGTCCGCTCTCTGCTGAGCAGCAACGGGGAGAGTATAGCAGGAATGTTTAGTCTGGGCTAAAACAGCAGAAGCGCCATGCAAAAAAGCCCCTGCTGATCATGATTAGCACACAGTGAGCTTTGAATCTGTGACACAACCATTGCTGTCCCTCCTCACTTTATCTCCTTAAAGTGCATTTGAAACCATCGTTTTTGGTGCGCTCTCTCGTTTCGAGAGGAGTTGTGACAGGGGAGGACGAGCGCTTGGACTCTAATCCCACAGCCGAAGGGGCAGCAGGGAAACTCCTGCTGGACATCTTCAGCACACAGTGAGCTTTGCAACTCTGAAACACACATTGCTGTCACCTCTCACTTTCCTACCTGAAAGTCTAATTGAATCCCTCTTCTCCTGTGCTTTGCTCTTTGTGAGCAGTAGCAGAATATAGCCCATAAGTTTGCACTCTGCTGAAACAGCAGAAGAGATAGTCTAGAAAGTTCCCACTGATCATCTTCAGCGCACAGCGAGCTTTGCAACTCTGCAACACACATTGCTGTCAGTCCTCCCTTTCCTGCCTGAAAGACCAACTGATTCCACCATCTCTGTGCCCGCTCTCTGCTGAGCAGCAACAGGGAGACTATAGCAGGAATGTTTAGACTGGGCTAAAACAGCAGAAGAGCCTTGCAAAAAAGCTCCTGCTGATCATGATTAGCACACAGTGAGCTTTGAAACTGTGACACAACCATTGCTGTCCCTCCTCACTTTATCTCCTAAAAGTGCATTTGAAACCATCGTTTCTGGTGCGCTCTCTCATTTCGAGAGGAGTTGTGACAGGGGAGGACGAGCGCATGGAATCTAATCCCACAGCTGAAAGGCCATCAGGGAAAATCCTGCTGGGCATCTTCAGCACACAGTGAGCTTTGCAACTCTGAAACACACATTGCTGTCACCTCTCACTTTCCTACCTGAAAGTCCAATTGAATCCTACATCTCCTGTTCTTGCTTTGTGAGCAGTAGCAGAATATAGCACTTTCGTTTGGACTCTGCTGAAACAGCAGAAGAGACAGTCCTGAAAGTTCCCATTGATCATCTTCAGCGCACAGCGAGCTTTGCAACTCTGAAACACACATTGCTGTCACCTCTCACTTTCCTACCTGAAAGTCCAATTGAATCCTACTTCTCCTGTGCTTTGCTCCTTATGAGCAGTAGCAGAATATAGCCCATACCTTTGCACTCTGCTGAAACTGTTGTGACAGGGGAGGACTTGCGCTTGGATATAATTTCACAGCCGAAGGGCCAGCACGGAAACTCGTGCTGGGCATCTTCAGCACAGTTTGAGATTCGCAACTCTGAAACACATATTGCTGTCACCTCTCTGCTGAGCAGCAACAGAGAGAAGGAATGTTTAGACTGGGCTAAAACAGCAGAAGAGCCTTGCAAAAAAGCTCCTCCTGATCATGTTTAGCACACAGTGAGCTTTAAACTGTGACACAAACATTGCTGTCACTCTTCACTCTTTCTCCTAAAAGACCATTTCAATCCAAGAACTCCGTTGCCAGCACTCTGCTGAGCAGCAGAGTGGGCAGGAATGTCTGCAATCTGTAAGGCAGTGGAAGAGACAGGCCTGAAGGCTGCTCTTGTGCTTCTTCAACACACTGAGCTTTACAACTTTGACACACACACTGTTGTCACTCCTCATTGTAGCTCCTAAAAGTGCATTTGAATCCAGCGTTTCTGGTCTCCACTCTCGTTTCAAGAGCAGCAGAGGAAGGTGAGCACGAGCGCTTGGAATCCGCTCCCAGTTCCGAAGGGCAGGGAGGGAAAGTCCTTGCAGATCATCTTCAGCGCACAGTGAGCTTTGCAACTCTGAAACACACATTGCTGTCACTCCTCACTTCATCTCCTAATAATCCGTTTGAATCCATGGTCTCTCCCGCCCTCTCTCGTTTGAACAGCAGCAGTGACAGGTGAACACGATCTCTTGGCCTCTGCTCCCACAGCCGAAGAGCCCGGAGTGAAAGCTCCGGCAGGGCATCTTCAGCACGCAGTCAGCTTTGCAACTGTGACACATATATTGCTCTCGCTCCGCACTTTCCTACCTCAAAGTCCAATTGAATCCAAAATCTCTGTGCCCTTTCTCTGCTGGGCAGAAGCAGAGTAGAGCAGGAACCTTTAGCCAATGCTAAAAGAGCAGAAGAGACAGTCCAGAAAGTTCCCACTGATCATCTTCAGCGCACAGCGAGCTTTGCAACTCTGCAACACACATTGCTGTCACTCCTCCCTTTTTGCCTGAAAGACCAGCTGAATCCACCATCTCTGTGCCCGCTCTCTGCTGAGCAGCAACAGAGAGAGTAGAGCAGGAATTTTTAGACCTGCCTAAAGCAGCAGAAGAGCCTTGAAAAAAATCTCCTGCTTGATCATGTTTTGCACACAGTGAGCTTTAAACTGTGACACAAACATTGCTGTCACTCCTCACTTTATCTCCTAAAAGTGCATTTGAATCCAAAGTTTCTGGTGCGCTCTCTCGTTTCAAGAGGAGTTGTGACAGGGGAGGAGCAGCGCTTGGACTCTAATCCCACAGACGAAGGGCCAGCAGGGAAACTCCTGCAGGGCATCTTCAGCACACAGTGAGCTTTGCAATTTTGCAACACACATTGCTGTAACTCCTCCTTTTCCTGCCTGGAAGACCAATTGATTCCAACATCTCTGTGCCCACTCTCTGCTGAGCAGCAACAGAGAGCAGGAATGTTTAGACTGGGCTAAAACAGCAGAAGAGCCTTGCAAAAAAGCTCCTCCTGATCATGTTTAGCACACTGTGAGCTTTAAACTGTGACACAAACATTGCTGTCACTCTTCACTCTTTCTCCTAAAAGACCATTTCAATCCAAGAACTCCGTTGCCAGCACTCTGCTGAGCAGCAGAGTGAGCAGGAATGTCTGCAATCTGCAAGGCAGTGGAAGAGACAGGCCTGAAGGCTGCTCTTGTGCTTCTTCAACACACTGAGCTTTACAACTGTGACACACACACTGTTGTCACTCCTCATTGTAGCTCCTAAAAGTGCATTTGAATCCAGCGTTTCTGGTCTCCACTCTCGTTTCAAGAGCAGCAGAGGAAGGTGAGCACGAGCGCTTGGAATCCGCTCCCAGTTCCGAAGGGCAGGGAGGGAAAGTCCTTGCAGATCATCTTCAGCGCACAGTGAGCTTTGCAACTCTGAAACACACATTGCTGTCACTCCTCACTTCATCTCCTAATAATCCGTTTGAATCCATGGTCTCTCCCGCCTTCTCTCGTTTAAACAGCAGCAGTGACAGGTGAACACGATCTCTTGGCCTCGGCTCCCACAGCCAAAGAGCCCGGAGTGAAAGCTCCGGCAGGGCATCTTCAGCACGCAGTCAGCTTTGCAACTGTGACACATATATTGCTCTCGCTCCGCACTTTCCTACCTCAAAGTCCAATTGAATCCAAAATCTCTGTGCCCTTTCTCTGCTGGGCAGAAGCAGAGTAGAGCAGGAACCTTTAGCCAATGCTAAAAGAGCAGAAGAGACAGTCCAGAAAGTTCCCACTGATCATCTTCAGCGCACAGCGAGCTTTGCAACTCTGCAACACACATTGCTGTCACTCCTCCCTTTTTGCCTGAAAGACCAGCTGAATCCACCATCTCTGTGCCCGCTCTCTGCTGAGCAGCAACAGAGAGAGTAGAGCAGGAATTTTTAGACCTGCCTAAAACAGCAGAAGAGCCTTGAAAAAAATCTCCTGCTTGATCATGTTTTGCACACAGTGAGCTTTAAACTGTGACACAAACATTGCTGTCACTCCTCACTTTATCTCCTAAAAGTGCATTTGAATCCAACGTTTCTGGTGCGCTCTCTCGTTTCGAGAGGAGTTGTGACAGGGGAGGAGCAGCGCTTGGACTCTAATCCCACAGACGAAGGGCCAGCAGGGAAACGCCTGCAGGGCATCTTCAGCACACAGTGAGCTTTGCAACTCTGCAAAACACATTGCTGTAACTCCTCCTTCTCCTGCCTGGAAGACCAATTGATTCCAACATCTCTGTGCCCACTCTCTGCTGAGCAGCATCAGAGAGAGTAGAGCAGGAATGTTTAGACTGGGCTAAAACAGCAGAAGAGCCTTGCAAAAAAGCTCCTCCTGATCATGTTTAGCACACAGTGAGCTTTAAACTGTGACACAAACATTGCTGTCACTCTTCACTCTTTCTCCTAAAAGACCATTTCAATCCAAGAACTCCGTTGCCAGCACTCTGCTGAGCAGCAGAGTGAGCAGGAATGTCTGCAATCTGTAATGCAGTGGAAGAGACAGGCCTGAAGGCTGCTCTTGTGCTTCTTCAACACACTGAGCTTTACAACTGTGACACACATACTGTTGTCACTCCTCATTGTAGCTCCTAAAAGTGCATTTGAATCCAGCGTTTCTGGTCTCCACTCTCGTTTCAAGAGCAGCAGAGGAAGGTGAGCACGAGCGCTTGGAATCCGCTCCCAGTTCCGAAGGGCAGGGAGGGAAAGTCCTTGCAGATCATCTTCAGCGCACAGTGAGCTTTGCAACTCTGAAACACACATTGCTGTCACTCCTCACTTCATCTCCTAATAATCCGTTTGAATCCATGGTCTCTCCCGCCCTCTCTCGTTTGAACAGCAGCAGTGACAGGTGAACACGATCTCTTGGCCTCTGCTCCCACAGCCGAAGAGCCCGGAGTGAAAGCTCCGGCAGGGCATCTTCAGCACGCAGTCAGCTTTGCAACTGTGACACATATATTGCTCTCGCTCCGCACTTTCCTACCTCAAAGTCCAATTGAATCCAAAATCTCTGTGCCCTTTCTCTGCTGGGCAGAAGCAGAGTAGAGCAGGAACCTTTAGCCAATGCTAAAAGAGCAGAAGAGACAGTCCAGAAAGTTCCCACTGATCATCTTCAGCGCACAGCGAGCTTTGCAACTCTGCAACACACATTGCTGTCACTCCTCCCTTTTTGCCTGAAAGACCAGCTGAATCCACCATCTCTGTGCCCGCTCTCTGCTGAGCAGCAACAGAGAGAGTAGAGCAGGAATTTTTAGACCTGCCTAAAGCAGCAGAAGAGCCTTGAAAAAAATCTCCTGCTTGATCATGTTTTGCACACAGTGAGCTTTAAACTGTGACACAAACATTGCTGTCACTCCTCACTTTATCTCCTAAAAGTGCATTTGAATCCAAAGTTTCTGGTGCGCTCTCTCGTTTCGAGAGGAGTTGTGACAGGGGAGGAGCAGCGCTTGGACTCTAATCCCACAGACGAAGGGCCAGCAGGGAAACTCCTGCAGGGCATCTTCAGCACACAGTGAGCTTTGCAATTCTGCAACACACATTGCTGTAACTCCTCCTTTTCCTGCCAGGAAGACCAATTGATTCCAACATCTCTGTGCCCACTCTCTGCTGAGCAGCAACAGAGAGCAGGAATGTTTAGACTGGGCTAAAACAGCAGAAGAGCCTTGCAAAAAAGCTCCTCCTGATCATGTTTAGCACACAGTGAGCTTTAAACTGTGACAAAAACATTGCTGTCACTCTTCACTCTTTCTCCTAAAAGACCATTTCAATCCAAGAACTCCGTTGCCAGCACTCTGCTGAGCAGCAGAGTGAGCAGGAATGTCTGCAATCTGTAAGGCAGTGGAAGAGACAGGCCTGAAGGCTGCTCTTGTGCTTCTTCAACACACTGAGCTTTACAACTGTGACACACACACTGTTGTCACTCCTCATTGTAGCTCCTAAAAGTGCATTTGAATCCAGCGTTTCTGGTCTCCACTCTCGTTTCAAGAGCAGCAGAGGAAGGTGAGCATGAGCGCTTGGAATCCGCTCCCAGTTCCGAAGGGCAGGGAGGGAAAGTCCTTGCAGATCATCTTCAGCGCACAGTGAGCTTTGCAACTCTGAAACACACATTGCTGTCACTCCTCACTTCATCTCCTAATAATCCGTTTGAATCCATGGTCTCTCCCGCCCTCTCTCGTTTAAACAGCAGCAGTGACAGGTGAACACGATCTCTTGGCCTCTGCTCCCACAGCCAAAGAGCCCGGAGTGAAAGCTCCGGCAGGGCATCTTCAGCACGCAGTCAGCTTTGCAACTGTGACACATATATTGCTCTCGCTCCGCACTTTCCTACCTCAAAGTCCAATTGAATCCAAAATCTCTGTGCCCTTTCTCTGCTGGGCAGAAGCAGAGTAGAGCAGGAACCTTTAGCCAATGCTAAAAGAGCAGAAGAGACAGTCCAGAAAGTTCCCACTGATCATCTTCAGCGCACAGCGAGCTTTGCAACTCTGCAACACACATTGCTGTCACTCCTCCCTTTTTGCCTGAAAGACCAGCTGAATCCACCATCTCTGTGCCCGCTCTCTGCTGAGCAGCAACAGAGAGAGTAGAGCAGGAATTTTTAGACCTGCCTAAAACAGCAGAAGAGCCTTGAAAAAAATCTCCTGCTTGATCATGTTTTGCACACAGTGAGCTTTAAACTGTGACACAAACATTGCTGTCACTCCTCACTTTATCTCCTAAAAGTGCATTTGAATCCAACGTTTCTGGTGCGCTCTCTCGTTTCGAGAGGAGTTGTGACAGGGGAGGAGCAGCGCTTGGACTCTAATACCACAGACGAAGGGCCAGCAGGGAAACTCCTGCAGGGCATCTTCAGCACACAGTGAGCTTTGCAACTCTGCAAAACACATTGCTGTAACTCCTCCTTCTCCTGCCTGGAAGACCAATTGATTCCAACATCTCTGTGCCCACTCTCTGCTGAGCAGCATCAGAGAGAGTAGAGCAGGAATGTTTAGACTGGGCTAAAACAGCAGAAGAGCCTTGCAAAAAAGCTCCTCCTGATCATGTTTAGCACACAGTGAGCTTTAAACTGTGACACAAACATTGCTGTCACTCTTCACTCTTTCTCCTAAAAGACCATTTCAATCCAAGAACTCCGTTGCCAGCACTCTGCTGAGCAGCAGAGTGAGCAGGAATGTCTGCAATCTGTAAGGCAGTGGAAGAGACAGGCTGAAGGCTGCTCTTGTGCTTCTTCAACACACTGAGCTTTACAACTTTGACACACACACTGTTGTCACTCCTCATTGTAGCTCCTAAAAGTGCATTTGAATCCAGCGTTTCTGGTCTCCACTCTCGTTTCCAGTGCAGCAGAGGCAGGTGAGCACGAGCGCTTGGAATCCGCTCCCAGTTCCGAAGGGCAGGGAGGGAAAGTCCTTGCAGATCATCTTCAGCGCACAGTGAGCTTTGCAACTCTGAAACACACATTGCTGTCACTCCTCACTTCATCTCCTAATAATCCGTTTGAATCCATGGTCTCTCCCGCCCTCTCTCGTTTGAACAGCAGCAGTGACAGGTGAACACGATCTCTTGGCCTCTGCTCCCACAGCCGAAGAGCCCGGAGTGAAAGCTCCGGCAGGGCATCTTCAGCACGCAGTCAGCTTTGCAACTGTGACACATATATTGCTCTCGCTCCGCACTTTCCTACCTCAAAGTCCAATTGAATCCAAAATCTCTGTGCCCTTTCTCTGCTGGGCAGAAGCAGAGTAGAGCAGGAACCTTTAGCCAATGCTAAAAGAGCAGAAGAGACAGTCCAGAAAGTTCCCACTGATCATCTTCAGCGCACAGCGAGCTTTGCAACTCTGCAACACACATTGCTGTCACTCCTCCCTTTTTGCCTGAAAGACCAGCTGAATCCACCATCTCTGTGCCCGCTCTCTGCTGAGCAGCAACAGAGATAGTAGAGCAGGAATTTTTAGACCTGCCTAAAACAGCAGAAGAGCCTTGAAAAAAATCTCCTGCTTGATCATGTTTTGCACACAGTGAGCTTTAAACTGTGACACAAACATTGCTGTCACTCCTCACTTTATCTCCTAAAAGTGCATTTGAATCCAAAGTTTCTGGTGCGCTCTCTCGTTTGGAGAGGAGTTGTGACAGGGGAGGAGCAGCGCTTGGACTCTAATCCCACAGACGGAGGGCCAGCAGGGAAACTCCTGCAGGGCATCTTCAGCACACAGTGAGCATTGCAACTCTGCAAAACACATTGCTGTAACTCCTCCTTTTCCTGCCTGGAAGACCTATTGATTCCAACATCTCTGTGCCCACTCTCTGCTGAGCAGCAACAGAGAGAGTAGAGCAGGAATGTTTAGACTGGGCTAAAACAGCAGAAGAGCCTTGCAAAAAAGCTCCTCCTGATCATGTTTAGCACACAGTGAGCTTTAAACTGTGACACAAACATTGCTGTCACTCTTCACTCTTTCTCCTAAAAGACCATTTCAATCCAAGAACTCCGTTGCCAGCACTCTGCTGAGCAGCAGAGTGAGCAGGAATGTCTGCAATCTGTAAGGCAGTGGAAGAGACAGGCTGAAGGCTGCTCTTGTGCTTCTTCAACACACTGAGCTTTACAACTTTGACACACACACTGTTGTCACTCCTCATTGTAGCTCCTAAAAGTGCATTTGAATCCAGCGTTTCTGGTCTCCACTCTCGTTTCCAGTGCAGCAGAGGCAGGTGAGCACGAGCGCTTGGAATCCGCTCCCAGTTCCGAAGGGCAGGGAGGGAAAGTCCTTGCAGATCATCTTCAGCGCACAGTGAGCTTTGCAACTCTGAAACACACATTGCTGTCACTCCTCACTTCATCTCCTAATAATCCGTTTGAATCCATGGTCTCTCCCGCCCTCTCTCGTTTGAACAGCAGCAGTGACAGGTGAACACGATCTCTTGGCCTCTGCTCCCACAGCCGAAGAGCCCGGAGTGAAAGCTCCGGCAGGGCATCTTCAGCACGCAGTCAGCTTTGCAACTGTGACACATATATTGCTCTCGCTCCGCACTTTCCTACCTCAAAGTCCAATTGAATCCAAAATCTCTGTGCCCTTTCTCTGCTGGGCAGAAGCAGAGTAGAGCAGGAACCTTTAGCCAATGCTAAAAGAGCAGAAGAGACAGTCCAGAAAGTTCCCACTGATCATCTTCAGCGCACAGCGAGCTTTGCAACTCTGCAACACACATTGCTGTCACTCCTCCCTTTTTGCCTGAAAGACCAGCTGAATCCACCATCTCTGTGCCCGCTCTCTGCTGAGCAGCAACAGAGAGAGTAGAGCAGGAATTTTTAGACCTGCCTAAAACAGCAGAAGAGCCTTGAAAAAAATCTCCTGCTTGATCATGTTTTGCACACAGTGAGCTTTAAACTGTGACACAAACATTGCTGTCACTCCTCACTTTATCTCCTAAAAGTGCATTTGAATCCAAAGTTTCTGGTGCGCTCTCTCGTTTGGAGAGGAGTTGTGACAGTGGAGGACCAGCGCTTGGACTCTAATCCCACAGACGAAGGGCCAGCAGGGAAACTCCTGCAGGGCATCTTCAGCACACAATGAGCTTTGCAACTCTGCAAAACACATTGCTGTAACTCCTCCTTTTCCTGCCTGGAAGACCAATTGATTCCAACATCTCTGTGCCCACTCTCTGCTGAGCAGCATCAGAGAGAGTAGAGCAGGAATGTTTAGACTGGGCTAAAACAGCAGAAGAGCCTTGCAAAAAAGCTCCTCCTGATCATGTTTAGCACACAGTGAGCTTTAAACTGTGACACAAACATTGCTGTCACTCTTCACTCTTTCTCCTAAAAGACCATTTCAATCCAAGAACTCCGTTGCCAGCACTCTGCTGAGCAGCAGAGTGAGCAGGAATGTCTGCAATCTGTAAGGCAGTGGAAGAGACAGGCTGAAGGCTGCTCTTGTGCTTCTTCAACACACTGAGCTTTACAACTTTGACACACACACTGTTGTCACTCCTCATTGTAGCTCCTAAAAGTGCATTTGAATCCAGCGTTTCTGGTCTCCACTCTCGTTTCCAGTGCAGCAGAGGCAGGTGAGCACGAGCGCTTGGAATCCGCTCCCAGTTCCGATGGGCAGGGAGGGAAAGTCCTTGCAGATCATCTTCAGCGCACAGTGAGCTTTGCAACTCTGAAACACACATTGCTGTCACTCCTCACTTCATCTCCTAATAATCCGTTTGAATCCATGGTCTCTCCCGCCCTCTCTCGTTTGAACAGCAGCAGTGACAGGTGAACACGATCTCTTGGCCTCTGCTCCCACAGCCAAAGAGCCCGGAGTGAAAGCTCCGGCAGGGCATCTTCAGCACGCAGTCAGCTTTGCAACTGTGACACATATATTGCTCTCGCTCCGCACTTTCCTACCTCAAAGTCCAATTGAATCCAAAATCTCTGTGCCCTTTCTCTGCTGGGCAGAAGCAGAGTAGAGCAGGAACCTTTAGCCAATGCTAAAAGAGCAGAAGAGACAGTCCAGAAAGTTCCCACTGATCATCTTCAGCGCACAGCGAGCTTTGCAACTCTGCAACACACATTGCTGTCACTCCTCCCTTTTTGCCTGAAAGACCAGCTGAATCCACCATCTCTGTGCCCGCTCTCTGCTGAGCAGCAACAGAGATAGTAGAGCAGGAATTTTTAGACCTGCCTAAAACAGCAGAAGAGCCTTGAAAAAAATCTCCTGCTTGATCATGTTTTGCACACAGTGAGCTTTAAACTGTGACACAAACATTGCTGTCACTCCTCACTTTATCTCCTAAAAGTGCATTTGAATCCAAAGTTTCTGGTGCGCTCTCTCGTTTCGAGAGCAGTTGTGACAGGGGAGGAGCAGCGCTTGGACTCTAATACCACAGACGAAGGGCCAGCAGGGAAACTCCTGCAGGGCATCTTCAGCACACAGTGAGCTTTGCAACTCTGCAAAACACATTGCTGTAACTCCTCCTTCTCCTGCCTGGAAGACCAATTGATTCCAACATCTCTGTGCCCACTCTCTGCTGAGCAGCATCAGAGAGAGTAGAGCAGGAATGTTTAGACTGGGCTAAAACAGCAGAAGAGCCTTGCAAAAAAGCTCCTCCTGATCATGTTTAGCACACAGTGAGCTTTAAACTGTGACACAAACATTGCTGTCACTCTTCACTCTTTCTCCTAAAAGACCATTTCAATCCAAGAACTCCGTTGCCAGCACTCTGCTGAGCAGCAGAGTGAGCAGGAATGTCTGCAATCTGTAAGGCAGTGGAAGAGACAGGCTGAAGGCTGCTCTTGTGCTTCTTCAACACACTGAGCTTTACAACTTTGACACACACACTGTTGTCACTCCTCATTGTAGCTCCTAAAAGTGCATTTGAATCCAGCGTTTCTGGTCTCCACTCTCGTTTCCAGTGCAGCAGAGGCAGGTGAGCACGAGCGCTTGGAATCCGCTCCCAGTTCCGAAGGGCAGGGAGGGAAAGTCCTTGCAGATCATCTTCAGCGCACAGTGAGCTTTGCAACTCTGAAACACACATTGCTGTCACTCCTCACTTCATCTCCTAATAATCCGTTTGAATCCATGGTCTCTCCCGCCCTCTCTCGTTTGAACAGCAGCAGTGACAGGTGAACACGATCTCTTGGCCTCTGCTCCCACAGCCGAAGAGCCCGGAGTGAAAGCTCCGGCAGGGCATCTTCAGCACGCAGTCAGCTTTGCAACTGTGACACATATATTGCTCTCGCTCCGCACTTTCCTACCTCAAAGTCCAATTGAATCCAAAATCTCTGTGCCCTTTCTCTGCTGGGCAGAAGCAGAGTAGAGCAGGAACCTTTAGCCAATGCTAAAAGAGCAGAAGAGACAGTCCAGAAAGTTCCCACTGATCAGATTCAGCGCACAGCGAGCTTTGCAACTCTGCAACACACATTGCTGTCACTCCTCCCTTTTTGCCTGAAAGACCAGCTGAATCCACCATCTCTGTGCCCGCTCTCTGCTGAGCAGCAACAGAGATAGTAGAGCAGGAATTTTTAGACCTGCCTAAAACAGCAGAAGAGCCTTGAAAAAAATCTCCTGCTTGATCATGTTTTGCACACAGTGAGCTTTAAACTGTGACACAAACATTGCTGTCACTCCTCACTTTATCTCCTAAAAGTGCATTTGAATCCAAAGTTTCTGGTGCGCTCTCTCGTTTCGAGAGGAGTTGTGACAGGGGAGGAGCAGCGCTTGGACTCTAATCCCACAGACGGAGGGCCAGCAGGGAAACTCCTGCAGGGCATCTTCAGCACACAGTGAGCTTTACAATTCTGCAACACAGATTGCTGTCACTCCTCCTTTTCTTGCCTGAAAGACCAATTGATTCCAACATCTCTGTGCCCACTCTCTGCTGAGCAGCATCAGAGAGAGTAGAGCAGGAATGTTTAGACTGGGCTAAAACAGCAGAAGAGCCTTGCAAAAAAGCTCCTCCTGATCATGTTTAGCACACAGTGAGCTTTAAACTGTGACACAAACATTGCTGTCACTCTTCACTCTTTCTCCTAAAAGACCATTTCAATCCAAGAACTCCGTTGCCAGCACTCTGCTGAGCAGCAGAGTGAGCAGGAATGTCTGCAATCTGTAAGGCAGTGGAAGAGACAGGCTGAAGGCTGCTCTTGTGCTTCTTCAACACACTGAGCTTTACAACTTTGACACACACACTGTTGTCACTCCTCATTGTAGCTCCTAAAAGTGCATTTGAATCCAGCGTTTCTGGTCTCCACTCTCGTTTCCAGTGCAGCAGAGGCAGGTGAGCACGAGCGCTTGGAATCCGCTCCCAGTTCCGAAGGGCAGGGAGGGAAAGTCCTTGCAGATCATCTTCAGCGCACAGTGAGCTTTGCAACTCTGAAACACACATTGCTGTCACTCCTCACTTCATCTCCTAATAATCCGTTTGAATCCATGGTCTCTCCCGCCCTCTCTCGTTTGAACAGCAGCAGTGACAGGTGAACACGATCTCTTGGCCTCTGCTCCCACAGCCGAAGAGCCCGGAGTGAAAGCTCCGGCAGGGCATCTTCAGCACGCAGTCAGCTTTGCAACTGTGACACATATATTGCTCTCGCTCCGCACTTTCCTACCTCAAAGTCCAATTGAATCCAAAATCTCTGTGCCCTTTCTCTGCTGGGCAGAAGCAGAGTAGAGCAGGAACCTTTAGCCAATGCTAAAAGAGCAGAAGAGACAGTCCAGAAAGTTCCCACTGATCATCTTCAGCGCACAGCGAGCTTTGCAACTCTGCAACACACATTGCTGTCACTCCTCCCTTTTTGCCTGAAAGACCAGCTGAATCCACCATCTCTGTGCCCGCTCTCTGCTGAGCAGCAACAGAGAGAGTAGAGCAGGAATTTTTAGACCTGCCTAAAACAGCAGAAGAGCCTTGAAAAAAATCTCCTGCTTGATCATGTTTTGCACACAGTGAGCTTTAAACTGTGACACAAACATTGCTGTCACTCCTCACTTTATCTCCTAAAAGTGCATTTGAATCCAAAGTTTCTGGTGCGCTCTCTCGTTTCGAGAGGAGTTGTGACAGGGGAGGAGCAGCACTTGGACTCTAATCCCACAGACGGAGGGCCAGCAGGGAAACTCCTGCAGGGCATCTTCAGCACACAGTGAGCATTGCAACTCTGCAAAACACATTGCTGTAACTCCTCCTTTTCCTGCCTGGAAGACCTATTGATTCCAACATCTCTGTGCCCACTCTCTGCTGAGCAGCAACAGAGAGAGTAGAGCAGGAATGTTTAGACTGGGCTAAAACAGCAGAAGAGCCTTGCAAAAAAGCTCCTCCTGATCATGTTTAGCACACAGTGAGCTTTAAACTGTGACACAAACATTGCTGTCACTCTTCACTCTTTCTCCTAAAAGACCATTTCAATCCAAGAACTCCGTTGCCAGCACTCTGCTGAGCAGCAGAGTGAGCAGGAATGTCTGCAATCTGTAAGGCAGTGGAAGAGACAGGCTGAAGGCTGCTCTTGTGCTTCTTCAACACACTGAGCTTTACAACTTTGACACACACACTGTTGTCACTCCTCATTGTAGCTCCTAAAAGTGCATTTGAATCCAGCGTTTCTGGTCTCCACTCTCGTTTCCAGTGCAGCAGAGGCAGGTGAGCACGAGCGCTTGGAATCCGCTCCCAGTTCCGAAGGGCAGGGAGGGAAAGTCCTTGCAGATCATCTTCAGCGCACAGTGAGCTTTGCAACTCTGAAACACACATTGCTGTCACTCCTCACTTCATCTCCTAATAATCCGTTTGAATCCATGGTCTCTCCCGCCCTCTCTCGTTTGAACAGCAGCAGTGACAGGTGAACACGATCTCTTGGCCTCTGCTCCCACAGCCGAAGAGCCCGGAGTGAAAGCTCCGGCAGGGCATCTTCAGCACGCAGTCAGCTTTGCAACTGTGACACATATATTGCTCTCGCTCCGCACTTTCCTACCTCAAAGTCCAATTGAATCCAAAATCTCTGTGCCCTTTCTCTGCTGGGCAGAAGCAGAGTAGAGCAGGAACCTTTAGCCAATGCTAAAAGAGCAGAAGAGACAGTCCAGAAAGTTCCCACTGATCATCTTCAGCGCACAGCGAGCTTTGCAACTCTGCAACACACATTGCTGTCACTCCTCCCTTTTTGCCTGAAAGACCAGCTGAATCCACCATCTCTGTGCCCGCTCTCTGCTGAGCAGCAACAGAGATAGTAGAGCAGGAATTTTTAGACCTGCCTAAAACAGCAGAAGAGCCTTGAAAAAAATCTCCTGCTTGATCATGTTTTGCACACAGTGAGCTTTAAACTGTGACACAAACATTGCTGTCACTCCTCACTTTATCTCCTAAAAGTGCATTTGAATCCAAAGTTTCTGGTGCGCTCTCTCGTTTGGAGAGGAGTTGTGACAGGGGAGGAGCAGCGCTTGGACTCTAATCCCACAGACGAAGGGCCAGCAGGGAAACTCCTGCAGGGCATCTTCAGCACACAGTGAGCTTTGCAATTCTGCAACACACATTGCTGTAACTCCTCCTTTTCCTGCCTGGAAGACCAATTGATTCCAACATCTCTGTGCCCACTCTCTGCTGAGCAGCAACAGAGAGAAGGAATGTTTAGACTGGGCTAAAACAGCAGAAGAGCCTTGCAAAAAAGCTCCTCCTGATCATGTTTAGCACACAGTGAGCTTTAAACTGTGACACAAACATTGCTGTCACTCTTCACTCTTTCTCCTAAAAGACCATTTCAATCCAAGAACTCCGTTGCCAGCACTCTGCTGAGCAGCAGAGTGAGCAGGAATGTCTGCAATCTGTAAGGCAGTGGAAGAGACAGGCCTGAAGGCTGCTCTTGTGCTTCTTCAACACACTGAGCTTTACAACTGTGACACACACACTGTTGTCACTCCTCATTGTAGCTCCTAAAAGTGCATTTGAATCCAGCGTTTCTGGTCTCCACTCTCGTTTCAAGAGCAGCAGAGGAAGGTGAGCACGAGCGCTTGGAATCCGCTCCCAGTTCCGAAGGGCAGGGAGGGAAAGTCCTTGCAGATCATCTTCAGCGCACAGTGAGCTTTGCAACTCTGAAACACACATTGCTGTCACTCCTCACTTCATCTCCTAATAATCCGTTTGAATCCATGGTCTCTCCCGCCCTCTCTCGTTTGAACAGCAGCAGTGACAGGTGAACACGATCTCTTGGCCTCTGCTCCCACAGCCGAAGAGCCCGGAGTGAAAGCTCCGGCAGGGCATCTTCAGCACGCAGTCAGCTTTGCAACTGTGACACATATATTGCTCTCGCTCCGCACTTTCCTACCTCAAAGTCCAATTGAATCCAAAATCTCTGTGCCCTTTCTCTGCTGGGCAGAAGCAGAGTAGAGCAGGAACCTTTAGCCAATGCTAAAAGAGCAGAAGAGACAGTCCAGAAAGTTCCCACTGATCATCTTCTGCGCACAGCGAGCTTTGCAACTCTGCAACACACATTGCTGTCACTCCTCCCTTTTTGCCTGAAAGACCAGCTGAATCCACCATCTCTGTGCCCGCTCTCTGCTGAGCAGCAACAGAGAGAGTAGAGCAGGAATTTTTAGACCTGCCTAAAACAGCAGAAGAGCCTTGAAAAAAATCTCCTGCTTGATCATGTTTTGCACACAGTGAGCTTTAAACTGTGACACAAACATTGCTGTCACTCCTCACTTTATCTCCTAAAAGTGCATTTGAATCCAAAGTTTCTTGTGCGCTCTCTCGTTTCGAGAGGAGTTGTGACAGGGGAGGAGCAGCGCTTGGACTCTAATCCCACAGACGAAGGGCCAGCAGGGAAACTCCTGCAGGGCATCTTCAGCACACAGTGAGCTTTGCAACTCTGCAAAACACATTGCTGTAACTCCTCCTTCTCCTGCCTGGAAGACCAATTGATTCCAACATCTCTGTGCCCACTCTCTGCTGAGCAGCATCAGAGAGAGTAGAGCAGGAATGTTTAGACTGGGCTAAAACAGCAGAAGAGCCTTGCAAAAAAGCTCCTCCTGATCATGTTTAGCACACAGTGAGCTTTAAACTGTGACACAAACATTGCTGTCACTCTTCACTCTTTCTCCTAAAAGACCATTTCAATCCAAGAACTCCGTTGCCAGCACTCTGCTGAGCAGCAGAGTGAGCAGGAATGTCTGCAATCTGTAAGGCAGTGGAAGAGACAGGCTGAAGGCTGCTCTTGTGCTTCTTCAACACACTGAGCTTTACAACTTTGACACACACACTGTTGTCACTCCTCATTGTAGCTCCTAAAAGTGCATTTGAATCCAGCGTTTCTGGTCTCCACTCTCGTTTCCAGTGCAGCAGAGGCAGGTGAGCACGAGCGCTTGGAATCCGCTCCCAGTTCCGAAGGGCAGGGAGGGAAAGTCCTTGCAGATCATCTTCAGCGCACAGTGAGCTTTGCAACTCTGAAACACACATTGCTGTCACTCCTCACTTCATCTCCTAATAATCCGTTTGAATCCATGGTCTCTCCCGCCCTCTCTCGTTTGAACAGCAGCAGTGACAGGTGAACACGATCTCTTGGCCTCTGCTCCCACAGCCGAAGAGCCCGGAGTGAAAGCTCCGGCAGGGCATCTTCAGCACGCAGTCAGCTTTGCAACTGTGACACATATATTGCTCTCGCTCCGCACTTTCCTACCTCAAAGTCCAATTGAATCCAAAATCTCTGTGCCCTTTCTCTGCTGGGCAGAAGCAGAGTAGAGCAGGAACCTTTAGCCAATGCTAAAAGAGCAGAAGAGACAGTCCAGAAAGTTCCCACTGATCATCTTCAGCGCACAGCGAGCTTTGCAACTCTGCAACACACATTGCTGTCACTCCTCCCTTTTTGCCTGAAAGACCAGCTGAATCCACCATCTCTGTGCCCGCTCTCTGCTGAGCAGCAACAGAGATAGTAGAGCAGGAATTTTTAGACCTGCCTAAAACAGCAGAAGAGCCTTGAAAAAAATCTCCTGCTTGATCATGTTTTGCACACAGTGAGCTTTAAACTGTGACACAAACATTGCTGTCACTCCTCACTTTATCTCCTAAAAGTGCATTTGAATCCAAAGTTTCTGGTGCGCTCTCTCGTTTGGAGAGGAGTTGTGACAGTGGAGGACCAGCGCTTGGACTCTAATCCCACAGACGAAGGGCCAGCAGGGAAACTCCTGCAGGGCATCTTCAGCACACAGTGAGCTTTGCAACTCTGCAAAACACATTGCTGTAACTCCTCCTTTTCCTGCCTGGAAGACCTATTGATTCCAACATCTCTGTGCCCACTCTCTGCTGAGCAGCAACAGAGAGAGTAGAGCAGGAATGTTTAGACTGGGCTAAAACAGCAGAAGAGCCTTGCAAAAAAGCTCCTCCTGATCATGTTTAGCACACAGTGAGCTTTAAACTGTGACACAAACATTGCTGTCACTCTTCACTCTTTCTCCTAAAAGACCATTTCAATCCAAGAACTCCGTTGCCAGCACTCTGCTGAGCAGCAGAGTGAGCAGGAATGTCTGCAATCTGTAAGGCAGTGGAAGAGACAGGCCTGAAGGCTGCTCTTGTGCTTCTTCAACACACTGAGCTTTACAACTGTGACACACACACTGTTGTCACTCCTCATTGTAGCTCCTAAAAGTGCATTTGAATCCAGCGTTTCTGGTCTCCACTCTCGTTTCAAGAGCAGCAGAGGCAGGTGAGCACGAGCGCTTGGAATCCGCTCCCAGTTCCGAAGGGCAGGGAGGGAAAGTCCTTGCAGATCATCTTCAGCGCACAGTGAGCTTTGCAACTCTGAAACACACATTGCTGTCACTCCTCACTTCATCTCCTAATAATCCGTTTGAATCCATGGTCTCTCCCGCCCTCTCTCGTTTGAACAGCAGCAGTGACAGGTGAACACGATCTCTTGGCCTCTGCTCCCACAGCCGAAGAGCCCGGAGTGAAAGCTCCGGCAGGGCATCTTCAGCACGCAGTCAGCTTTGCAACTGTGACACATATATTGCTCTCGCTCCGCACTTTCCTACCTCAAAGTTCAATTGAATCCAAAATCTCTGTGCCCTTTCTCTGCTGGGCAGAAGCAGAGTAGAGCAGGAACCTTTAGCCAATGCTAAAAGAGCAGAAGAGACAGTCCAGAAAGTTCCCACTGATCATCTTCAGCGCACAGCGAGCTTTGCAACTCTGCAACACACATTGCTGTCACTCCTCCCTTTTTGCCTGAAAGACCAGCTGAATCCACCATCTCTGTGCCCGCTCTCTGCTGAGCAGCAACAGAGATAGTAGAGCAGGAATTTTTAGACCTGCCTAAAACAGCAGAAGAGCCTTGAAAAAAATCTCCTGCTTGATCATGTTTTGCACACAGTGAGCTTTAAACTGTGACACAAACATTGCTGTCACTCCTCACTTTATCTCCTAAAAGTGCATTTGAATCCAAAGTTTCTGGTGCGCTCTCTCGTTTGGAGAGGAGTTGTGACAGGGGAGGAGCAGCGCTTGGACTCTAATCCCACAGAGGAAGGGCCAGCAGGGAAACTCCTGCAGGGCATCTTCAGCACACAGTGAGCTTTGCAACTCTGCAAAACACATTGCTGTAACTCCTCCTTCTCCTGCCTGGAAGACCAATTGATTCCAACATCTCTGTGCCCACTCTCTGCTGAGCAGCATCAGAGAGAGTAGAGCAGGAATGTTTAGACTGGGCTAAAACAGCAGAAGAGCCTTGCAAAAAAGCTCCTCCTGATCATGTTTAGCACACAGTGAGCTTTAAACTGTGACACAAACATTTC